>NC_140934.1:108216821-109416821 GCF_014529385.1 Adiantum capillus-veneris | reverse complement strand
CTTGAAGCTTCACGGTGGGGTCTTTCACTCTGAATTTTTCTAATCATTTGCCTACAGTGGTCCACATGTTTGGTCGTAGCCTTAGGAGTTCGGCTAATGTGATTGTGCATGCCACAGGGGTGGACAATAACTCAATCAGCTCTTGTGAATCCATCACTCTGTTAGAAGACAGTCTTTGAGATGGGATTGCTCTCACCTCAGACTTGGCTTCATACTCTCCTAGGTAAGAGGATGGAGTTTCCAGCGATTCTGGTTGGCTGTGCCCCGAACTAATTGACCCCTGGTCTCTCCCTTGTGAATGCATATCAAAGTTCATTTGTGACCTGCCTCAAATTCTTCAATAGGAGGTAAGAACTCATTTTTCTCATTCCTCGTGCTATTCATGTGGTAACTCACCCTGTTAGCTTCGTTGGCATCAAGGATTTGCTTCCACGAGTCATCTAGACCGTTACAATCCTTTCCCATTTCTACCAATGTTTTAGGTTGGAACCCCTCACTTGTCTATCTGTTCTATTTGTCACTATGATAGGTTCTCCCCTAGACTCAGAGGCATTCGTGAGTCTTTGTTTTGTTTCTACTTGTTTCTATAAAGTTGGTTTGATAGGGGTTGGAGTTGGTACTTCATGCCAACTTCAGGTTTACCAAACGGGTTTTCTACCAAGGATTGAGCTGTTTCAATCATCTTTCTACACATTTCCAATCTCTGTTTTTCTATTTCAGCATATGGATAAGTCATCCATCTTTGCTCTTGGGTTTGGTTCTTTTTGAGTCTGGCTTCGTAAGCTTTTAGAAGTGCATCAGTGTTGGCATCTAAATTTTCTGCCAATACTGATCCTCCTGATCCTGCACTTTTGGGTTCTGCTATTTCCTTGGGTGCTATGATTGTCGCAGGGTGTGAGCTCAGGCTAGCTAGATCCTGTAACCGCTATCTATCCTTGGTGTGTTTTAACTCCTTGGATAGAGCCGTTTGCTCTCGTTCTCTCCTGACTTTCATACGCGCCTTTCTAGCTTTCTAAGTGCTTATCTGATTCTTCACTTCTGAACTTGGGGCATCGGTTTTTGGCTCTTCAATTATGGGTTCGTTCATCATTCTTTGAGCTTGGGCTCGTGTCACTGCCTGAATAGGTATTATTGTCTCGTTTTCTGACCCTCCACTAGAAGGCACTGCTTCCAGCATGTTCAAGGTAGTTTTTGCTCCTTTGCTCGGGTTCTTAGGGCAATCAGGAATCAAATGAGTAACTCCACACTCGGTGCAATATTCGTTGACTTTAATGATTTCATGATGAGGACAATCTCTTAGCCAATGGTCTCCACCACACTTGTAGCAGGGTCCCTTAGGCTGTTGAGGTGCTGCTTGAGCTCCTCTTTGTTGGTATGCATGTCTCTGCCCGCCTATGCCTCCGTTGGCTAGAAACAACAATGTTCGTTCATCCAAGCTATATCTTCCTTCTCCTGCTGCCTGTGCAGCTGTTGGTGGTCCTGCACCTCCTATCATGCTCCATGGTTCTGGCGTTGAGGGTTCTTCTGTTGGATAATAGACAAGATTTGTAGCATATCCATTGGGATCTTTGTAATATGCATGCATAGGCGCCAAAGCCTTCTCTTCTGATTCGGTTACGATTGGTGTGTATCTTATGCCAACTGGTCGTAATCTTAGTAGGGATGGTTGTTGCCCCAACACTGGTTGTGGTCTCTCTACACCTACAGGTCCTGGTAGGTTGCCTGCTTGATACCTAGGCATCGATGGAAGTTGAGGAGATGCTATCTAAGCTTGGGGAGCATACATTCCTCCGTCCCATGGTTTGTCCATTTTTGTTCAATAGCACACCATTTTGGCTGTTTAGCCTGTGGTTTGGCGTACAGGTTAATCTCTTTTAGCACTTCCTCTACAAGCTGCTCCTAGCTTACAGCTACTTCTTCTTTTGGTGTTGTCTTAGAAGACTTGCTTCCACTTTGTTGTGAGGATGAATCATCGTCAAGATTCTTGAATTCACCCTCTTTGTAGACCGCACAATTGTCTACAAGGTAAAGAGCCTCCTTAGTTAACTCATTTAACGTCGTGCTCCTCTTCATATGTAAGTCCTTCTGGAGATCTGCATTCCTTAGTCCTTGGATAAATATAAGCATAAGTTTGGACTGAGTTGGAAGTTCTTCCACAAGACAAAACTTAACATATCTTTTTAGTCTTAGGGACACCTTTCACACAGATTCCCCTTCTTTCTGTTTGAATTTATGGATTTGTGAGACTGTATTATAAGCTATCCCCCTTTGTGAGAATTCCTCGATAAACTCGTCAAACAACTCCTCCATAGACTCAAAGTCTCTACGCTCCACAAAGTCAAACCAAGTAGCTGCATCATCCTCTAGGGTTAGTCCAAACCCTGCAAATTGGGTAGGGAAGTCTAACATCTCTTCAGCTCTAATTACACGCACAAAGGCTGCTACATGATCTCTAGGATCTCTATTTCCCATGTATTTTTTGTTTACCCATTTTTGCACTTGAGAAGGTCTAATTCTACGATGGTCTACAAATCTCAACATTGGATCTCCTCGTCCTAATCGATATACCTCCTCTGCCCTTCGGTAGTGGGCGGGTTCCTATCCCAATGGTGTTCCTAAGCCGTAATTTCTAACGGTTCTTACAAGAGATGGTTCATCGCTTCGAACTCGTTCTATGGGTGGTCTTTTAGGCTCTATTGACCCTTAAGTTTTTGGCTTACTCTCTCCTTGATACCTTGAATAGAGTGGTGGTTCTTGTAAATCCCTTAGCCCTCGTGCGGCTTGATAATCATCTTGATTTCGGACTTGTTCCAATGTTGCACTCTGTCGAAGCCATGCCTGCAATGATGGCTGAGTTGCTGGTTGGTTTTGGTTGTTGAATGTCTCCGGTCGGGTAGAATGTGAGGTCGCGTCATACTCTTCTGAAAATGGATTTTTCAACTTGCCAGGGGTGTAGGTGGCTCTTGGCACTTCATCGGGGATATATCTTGATGCTCCTGGAGCTGTTGCCTTTTCTACCTCCTCTGGGAGAATACGTTTATACTTTCGCCCATACCTATCAACGAAAACAATATCCTTCCCCATAGCAATTTCATAAGAGAATAAGTAAAGAACCTTGTCTTTGCTTAATTCGTTTGGATAGGGTTCTTTGCAACGAAAGTAAGAGATTATTTCCTCGCTCTCATGCTTGTAAATTCCCACATTCTCGTTATATGTAGAGACCCTGGTTGTTCTCTTATCATACATAAAAAGCGCTCCAGGTCGATCAATGTTTGGTGGCAGTTCTTGAGTTTCTGAAACCATTTTTCCTTTCGTCACGTTATCTCCATATCTGTTGTAATCCTCAGGGTTACTAACTATCAGATAGTGGCTCCCCTTTTTGTCTCGGAATCTATCTCCATCATCATAGACTCGGATTATCTCCAGTCTCTGAGCCTGTCTTTCTTCAATACAAATACACTTGCGTCCTCAATAGTCAGAATAAACTAGGGCTCCCCTCGAGTTTGTTCCTTCTAGGAAGATTACAGTGAACTTGGAATTGTTCAAAGGATTTAGGGAGGTGCTCCCTCCTGGCATTGGTCCGTCGTAGGTGAAACCTCCTCGTTGTTGACTATCCATCATGAAGAAGGATTTGTCTGATGAAGTGTCAGTATCACTACCCTCCTCAATAATCGGTGCTAGTGGATCTAGCCTTGCCTGAGTTACACTCTCCTCAGTGGACACTAAGCTACCCTGATCACCTGCCACCTTTTGGTCTCTAAAAATGTATCTTCCTGATCTTAAATTCATCAAACTTATCAATGCAATTTATCACAAATCCAACAACTCACCTGGCAAAGGATCAGTTTCCACACAACTTCTTGCTTTGCTACTGAATATACCTGTACACAAGCGTTTAATTTCGGCAATCGAATCAAAGCATTTGACCGCTGGAGGTGATTTTGGTAATGATTGGTGTAACTGGAGAGTTAACCTCAACCACTACTGTATTTTATACACTTTCTGATGTTTTGGATTAGGTCTGCTAATCTGGAACTGTACTTCCCTCGGATGTTGGTCAATTTATATGAAAAGTCTGAATTCAGTCTTTGCTTCGCCAAAAGGTCAAACAAGGTCCAAATTCACTTCTGAAAGAAGTTCTGGAACCCTCAAGTCAATTGGAACATCACTGCATACATACAGTCAAATTTTCTCTTCCCTAAGCCCCAGTAGACATCCTATGCGTAGGATGTCTCCTGCTCTGTTTTGCCTGGATTTTTGCACTATAGACTCCCCTTGATGTGCTAAGTCCACAACTGTTTTTACTTTTTGATTTGGACACCTATAAGTTGGTCAATGGATCAAAAATCTGTTCCAGCAGCCTGATGTTGGTCTGATCAGTCAAATAAACTCTAATTTGGACCAAAATTGACAAGGAGGCTTGCCTCAGGCTATACAAAACCCTGCTATGCCCACAGTCAGTTTCTGGCTCCAATTACATGCATTAGACAGTCTACGCGTAGGATGTCTTTTTGCTCAAAATGGATTCAAATGCAAAGCACAGACTCCTCTTGAGGTGCTGATCACTTTGGTATGCTCAAATCTGGATTTGGAGTGCAAAATCACCCAAAACACATTCTACGCATAGGATGTCTTTTTGGCCTGTTTGACCCCAGACTTGACCCACAACTTCCCCTTGATGTCAGCAACCCAGTGGTATGCTTAGATTTTGGTTTGGATTTCAAAAGACCACAATTTTAGTTGTTCTAGCCTTTTTCAGTCACAAGTGCTAAAGTCTGCTTAGAACCCAATTTCTCACCCAATTGAGATGAAACCTCTCTCAGTCACTCAATATATCATGCAGATCATGCTCATGTAGGCATCCTATGGTTTTGGTCTTAAAATAATGCCTTGGCACAATTTGGGTAGGATGTCTGGCAATTTCTGTCTATATGGCCTTATCCTGTCAAGATATGGTCAAATTTCCACTTTCCAGGTGAAAGTAGGGTAAAACCTACCTTCTGAACACACTGGTCAACTCAAAATTTCAAAATTTCCACCAGATTAGCTTGTAGACATCCTACGCGTAGGATGTCTCCTGGCTTAAAATGTGATTTTTTCCTGACAGAAATGCTCCTGATGCTCTACAGCTCTATCATAAACACTCACAGCAACTTTTGAACTTCACTTCAGCTTTCAAACACTCTTTTGCGTCTTTTACAACCTTGTGATGAACCTAACAAGTAAGTATACATGCATGAAGTGCTCTAGATCATGAATCATGATGTCCTACTTACCCTACTCCTACTCATCATGTGAAATAGTGATAATGGTGTTTTGGTTGCTTCCTGGCCTCTCCGGACTCTCAAGCTCTCCTCTCACCGCTTCTACCACTCCAACTCCTACTCTCTACACCACAACTCAACTAAAAACTATCTCTACCTAAGTCAAAGGATCTAGGCCAGATACACGCTCCCTAGACTCCCTCTAATACCTAGAGAGACCTCCACCCTCTGATCCTATCTAAATGTAAAACGAGACTCTTGGCAAGCCAAAGAATCCCTATCCTCAAGGACTAGTCTCGGTCACCTACCTAGGGTTTTCGTCCCCGGCAGCAGCGCCAATGTTGGACGGATACGCTGCGACAGACATCAGCACAGCGAGAACTTACCTAACAAGATTTGTCAGCTAAGGATAAAGCTCGACCCGCAGGCGCATGGAAGCAAGCATAGGGTGTCAATCTACACTCGACCGACTCTCGACTAATTCCTACAGAGGTCTCTACCCAATGTCTAAGCTACAGCCTTCAGGAGTGCATAAGAGGAGGTTTCCTACAACGCTTCCAAGAGCCAAATACCCATAAAACGGTCTCAAAACGCCATAGAACTTGAAGGAGACCCTACTAACACCAATAGGTTGCTCTCCCTAAGGTGCATGAACCAAAATCCCAACCCAAAACACCCGATGCAAAATCACGTAGGATGTCTGGTCAAAATTTGCAGGTTGTCGTTTTCGAAAACTAAAGTGCCTAATGTGTAGCTCTACTCAATGCGAATGCGTAGATATGCTGAAATGCAAAAACGGATAACGTATGCTCACTGAATCACCAGATAAAGCTCGTAGGTCGAGCTCGCAAAACCAGACCGTACGCGCGCAATGTAGGTATTGGTGCATAGCTCTCGTTGGGGGCAACATGCTGCACTTCTTCGCACTCGATTCCGACCACCGGTGTGCGCGTAGCGTGAAGATGAAGCTCTCATTTTCTCTCATACACAGTACGCTCACTCACAGACTTCATTTTTTTAAAATGACAAAGGTTTTTCATTAAGGTCAAAAAGTGGTATAAATACCTTACAATCTCAAACCCTAATGTTCCAATTTAACCATCTACTCAATTTAAAAGTCAAAACTGGGATACAATCTGAAAACTTCTGTAAGCCCCCATATTTACAAAGGTGAAATGTCAAATTTTCTCAATAAATGAATATTTACAAAAAATAATAATCCGTCGAGTAGTCATTTTTTGTAGGGTGTGTCCAGCTTCTTACACCGTCGTCTTCATGGAGCCACATCTTTAGAGGAACTTAGGGATTCACTTCTTTCTCATTCTTTGAATTCCTCCTCTCTTATGGGAGAGAGTCTTCAAGAGACCTTCTAAACTCTCTCTCCTCTTGAAGAGGAAGGGAAATCCCATAAGCACGAAATTGTTCGGTAACTTCGGCTTGCAAAGTAGGGTTTCCCATAGCTTGATTCAACCTAGTAACAAGATAATTGATAAACATGGGGGCATCATCATTAGCACCTTCATGTGCAAAATCAAAGTTATCAATGTTCGTTCTACTCTCTTGGTTATTGTCAGCCATGCTAGTTATACTTATGTGTTTACTTAGTGTATCCTTTGGCAATTCAAAACCTTAGTTGCTACTCCACTTAGCCTTCAAAAATAAGCACTTAGGTATCTACACCCACGGTTTGGTTTGGTTAATTAGAGAGAGTAGTGGGGTGGGTCTAACATAGCAGAATTGCTGAGGGATAGCTCCTTTTGGACTTCTTATGGCTCAATAATGATAAAGCCATAGGCAAGTCTAAAAAGACCCCATTATTAAGACCAAAGCTCCTGAGGTGTGCACCATATTCCACATAGTGGGCTCAAAAAAATCGATAATAGATCCCATTCCCACTTACCCTAATTTAATTAACAAAACGAACCATTAATAGGCTACTTAAGGACCTCTCTTCTTAAGCAAGAAAAGAGAAACCAAATTCTCTGATACCAATGTAATGAAAATGGCCTATGAACTTTAAGAATAGCGGAATTAAGAGAATTAAAGTGAGAATTTTTGTGAGATCACTTTGAGAACATAGAGGGTGAACTTAATTGATGGTAGCAACATGAACATAGCAACATGAACAATACTTTTGCAAGAGAGAATTAGAGAACATGACAATAGTTGAGGACCGGATTTAATTGGAGCCGGTCCCCCCTTCAAAAGGAGTTTGTATTATAGATTCTCCCATCAAGAGAGACTTGGTACAATACAATCTTTGTGTTCCTTGTGACCTTGGTGATGCTATGAAGATGGAAAAAATTATGCATCATGAGCATAACGTAAACTTTGCAAAAAGCTTTAACTATCCTAAGCCTCAGTCCCAAGGTCTCAAACACCTTCAAAGGTGGAGAGAGCTAGCGGGGAATGAGGGTAGGGAAGAGGAAGAAGAATCATTCATAGAAGAAAGAAATAGTTCCTCACTTATCACCACTCTTCTTGCTTAGCATAGCATAATAGCATAGTAAGGAAGATGAAGAAGATGACAAGCTTAAGCATGGAAGCATGGCTCTTGGTTGGATTTTCATTTCATAGCCAAAAGTGTTGGTGTAGTCTCTCCACTTCTCAACAAGCTTGAAGAAGGAGATGAAGCTCTTGCACTTTACACTCCACACAATGAGAGAATGTGCGTGTGTATGTGGGAGAGTATAGTCCCCTCTCATGCTTGGTCCACACCTCTCTCTCTCTCTCTCTCTCTCTCTCTAGTAATATTTAATTATATCATTTGGAACATGTGTTCTCTTTTTCCTCTTTGAGAGAAAAAACTTGAATATTTATTTTTATGCATCTAAATTCTTATTGGACCCCTTTAAAGCCTATCCAATAGGATTCAAGCACATCATGAGGGCCACGTAGAGAATTTTTTTGAACTTTTCTTTTATGCTTCTTAAGTCATTTTGTTTGATTTAAATACTTTAAGCACTTAATCAATCAAGCATGTGTCTTTTATGCTTCTTAAGTCATTTGGTTTGAATTAAATACTTCAAGCACTTAAGGTAATTAAGCATATGTCTTTTATTCTTTTTAAGTCATTTGGTTTAATTAAATACTTCAAACACTTAATCATTCAAGCATGGAAACATTCATGCCTCTTGAAAATTGAAAATTTATGTTTGAATTTAACACTTCAAGAACCTTAGGCATTTAAGCATAAAAATCACCTCAAGCTTTGGGCAAGGTTCCCACAGCCACTTTAAGCATTTTAGCACCTCATGCTTGGGTAGGATTCCCAGCTCGAGGTTAGCCTTAGCTTGCGTAAGGTCAAAAGACATTTTAACACTAACTTTTGGAGGTCTTTAATGAAGCTAACCCTAAGGTATTTTAAGCTCCATTAGATGCACGTTGCTCTTTGATAGACTATCTCCTTTTGGACCCCTAATGAGATGTAACCATCTCTTCTCTTGGTCCCTTGCTAAGGTAAATCTAGAAGCACTTATTGCACATTGTTCTTTGGTATACCGTCTCCTTTTGGACCCCTATTGAGATGCAACCATTTCTCCTTTTGGTCCCCTGTCGAGATAGGTCTAGAAGCACATATCTATATCCTAACTCTTGTTCCTCTTTTATCTTCCCATATTAAATGACCAGCTTAATATGAGAAAATCATTTGGTAAAGCTAGATATTATTCTTTATGACAGCCACCGTACAATACTCTTGCCTATAGATTGAGTAGCTCGTCTACAGAGGGAGGGATCGAGGACTACATTGTGTGTGTGTGTGTGTGTGTGTGTGTGTGTGTGTGTGTGTGAGAGAGAGAGAGAGAGAGAGAGAGAGAGAGAGAGAGAGAGAGAGAGAGAGATAGACAGAGACCTTCTATGGTTTTCTAATGCCCTTGCTCTCTTGATTTCATCTGCCTTTACTTGGATGCCTCCAGCTTTGTGCAATCCACCCCACCATGTTTGCCCTTGCTTTAAATGTAAGTGATGCCCAGCTTGCCATGCGCCCCCTCTCCCTATTTCATTGGCCCCTGTTGCCTAAGTCCCTTGATCTCAAAAACTTCCCACAAAAGCATCCCCAACATCAACTTGATTGGTCGGCCTCTGAATTGCCTCACCATCCAGGTCTGTTGACTTTGCGAGGCTGGTCTGCATGCACCCATGGGAGCTAAAACTTCTTTGACCAAGTCTCACGTCTTGACAACACTCCACGAAAGCGCCAATCCAATTGACATACACAGAGAGAGGTGCGTACAAACTCTTGGGCTCCGTAGGACACTCTTCGATCGACAATGCCAGTCCAGTTGACACACATGGAGAGAGGTGTAGGCAAACTCTTAGGCTCCGCAAGACTCTTCGGTTGATTCGAGAAGCAAGCTCAGTTTGAGCTGTAAGCAGCTGCGCACGGGGTCTCCTCTTGCTTCTGTTAATCAATGCTCTGCATCACCCGCTTCTTGCACTTGAGGCCATCTCTATGTGTGTGTGTCGCGTGGTGTGTAGCCGAGAGACGCAAGGCACACATGCTAGATCAACGTGCTTTTGCAACGTGTCAAGGGGGGGGATCCCTCTCTCTTTTATTATAGCATAGATTTTTCTCCTTTTCCCCTTGCCCTCAACCGACATTTTTGAAATTAAAAACCTCGGGGGGTTCACTATGTGTAAAACTACCATATCACGTGCGTTCAAGGCATGTTTGTAAAACCCCTTATCTGTAAATTTTGTTAGGAATATAATGTACCCTTTTCTTTTAAAATCTGTAAGTTTTTTGCAAATTTAAACAAATAATGTCCTTTTGTATATATACTTCTATAAGTTTCAAGAACTTTAAATACCCTTCTGTTGAACTCACGCGATAGGTTACATTTTTATTAGGTGACCTCCCCGGGTTAAAAACGGCACGATATTAAGCAGAGACCAATTTTAGGAAATTAGGTTTATTTTTCTTCTTTTCCCCTTGCCTTGAACCGGCATTTTTGAAATTGAAAATGGCATGATATTTTCCAAGAGAAGATTTTAGGAAATTTTAGGATATTAGGTTAATTTTTCTCTGTTTCCCCTTGCCCTTAATCGACATTTTTGAAATTGAAAACGGAACGATATTAAGCTGAGACAAAGTTTAGGAAATTAGGTTTATTTTTCTCCTTTTCCCCTTTGTCCTCAACCGGTATTTTTGAAATTGAAAACGACACGATATTAAGCTGAGACATATTTTTCCCGTGGTCACGATTCTCTCTCTCTCTCTCTCTCTCTCTCTCTCTCTCTCTCTCTCTCTCTCTCTCTCTCTCTCTCCAGTGTTCGGTAAAAATCATTTTTCGAAACATACAAAATTCCTTTTTTTGAATTCGTGAAGAGGAAAATTTAGAAAATTAGGTTATTTTTTCAAATTTTTGCAGTATTTTTCTCTATTTTGCGGCGGTTTTCCCCTTGCTCTCAAACGGGATTTTAGAAATTGAAAACGACACGATATTAACCAGGGACACATTTTTCCCGAGCACCATGTCTCTCTCTCAAACTACCTCGACTCTCGTGCTATTGGGTCCCTTCAACAAACGAATGGCATTATGGCAGGGTGCAATGGAGGAACCTTCAAATTTAGTCAATTACCTCTAGTAATCCTCGAGTGTAGTTTTGTCAAGTTTTTGGGAAAAAGTTTTATTCAAGCACTGAATGGCAGGCTTTAACGCAGATCTCTTTGTCTCTCTCTCTCTCTCTCTCTCTCTCTCTCTCTCTCTCTCTCTCATATTCTCAATTGCCTACACTACGTTGCCCTGTGTGCGAGAGAGCAAGAACCCCCCTTTTATAATAGCATAGATTTTTCTCCTTTTCCCCGTGCCCTCAACCGGCATTTTTGAATTTGAAAACGGCACGATATTAAGCTGAGACAAAGTTTAGGAAATTAGGTTTATTTTTATCCTTTTTCCCTTGCCCTCAACCGGCATTTTAGAAATTGAAAATGGCACGGTATTATGCAGAGACACATTTTTCCCGAACATTGTGTCTCTCTCTCAAACTGCTTTGACTCTCGAGCTATTGGGTCCCTTCAATGGACAATTGGCATTATGGCAAGCTGCAGCGCAGGAACCTTCAAATTTAGTCAATTTAACTCTAGTATTCCTCAATTTAACTCTAGTATTCCTCAAGTACAGTTTTGTTAAGTTTTTGGGAAAAAGTTTTTTCGAGCATTGAATGTCAAGCTGCAGCGCATCTCTCTCTCTCTCTCTCTCTCTCTCTCTCTCTCATATTCCTCAACTGCCTGCACTACGTTGCTCTCTGAGCGCGAGAGCAAGAACCCCCCTTTAATTCCCAATGCGCATTGTGTGACTATTTCGACGGCCTTCTCTCTCTCTCTCTCTCTCTCTCTCTCTCTCTCTCTCTCTCACGAGCGAGCGAGCGAGCGCTCAATCCACAACGTTGCAAGGCACACACATCCGATCAAGGATGTCGCGCCATGTGGAGGGGGGGGGGGGAGGGGGGGATCCCTCCCCTTTTATTATAGTATATATTCTTTGTTGAGTTAATATATCATCTCCACTCAAAAGAAAACTCAAAAGAAAAGCATGGTCTCTTGCTTACGAGTAGTGCAGCCACTTTTTGGAAAAGTTGCAGCCTCAAAGTTTTGTTTGGCAAAACTAACGTTTTTTTTTTTCGGAAGTCAGAATTTGTGAGTGAATTGTATTAAATACTTAATAAAATCACAAAACAACTTCAAACTCAGGTCGAGCCTTGAGGTGCTGAAGATTACAAGTTGGATGTCTACCGCCTCTCATCAAGGCTTATCATCATTGACTTAACCAAGTAGGTGAATTATAGTTCTAGGCTTTACTTATCGGAGGTTGACAACACGGCATGGATAGCCTTAGACCAGTCTTTTGAGTCTTGCTTCCGTCCGAACATATAGATCAACACTCTGCTTTGTTGTATAATCTGTGAGAAGCTTGCCACATCAAGATCTTCTTCAAACACACGACAATTCCTTGCCTGACATATATGATGAAAGAAGAAGTACTTGATAGTTTGAGTGCTGATGAGAAGAGCAAGACTTCCCAAATTCTTGCCACCAAGGAACAGATGTCTTGAAGAATTTGATCTGGCATGTTCTTTGGACCCACTTGCAGATTTTTCCCTTCGAGACAAAACTCACAATTTATTGTACATTCTTTGTTGAGTTAATATATCATCTACACTCACAATCGTAGATATGGTAAAACAAAAAAATGTTTTAGCAATTATCATTTGTTGGTTTTTTTGGGTTTTTTTTTTTTTTTCTGGGTGTGGGGGGTTTGGGTTGAGAGAGAGAGAGAGAGAGAGAATGTTTTTTTTGTGTGTTTTGTTTCATTTTTGTTGGTGGTGATGGTGGTTTTTTGGTGTGTGTGTTGTGGATGGTTTTAGTGTGTACGTGTTAGTTTTGGGAAAAGGGGGGGGGGGGGGGGGGGCGCGCGTACAGAAAAGCACCTCCAACTAGCAATTGGAACGACAAGAGAGATTTGAAAGTGAGAAAATGTGGTACTATGTACATTTCCAGGCTTTAGAAATCGGCTAGGTATTATGAAGTGTGGTACCATGGTGATTTTTTTATAGTTATTAAACTGATTAGACATTATTTTTGGTGATTTATGAAAGGTTCTCAAAATTGACTAGGGATTGTAAACAGTGTTAGGATTTGACAGGCAACTCAAAATGTCAAAAGATAGGTATGTAAGAAGTATGCCCTTTTGGATAAAAAGGGAAAAATTTAACATTGCCATTTCAATGAGAGAAGAGTAAAAAATATCCCCTTACACAGCACATAAAACTTAAAGAACAAGCATTTTTCAGTACTATCAAATACTTATTCATGACAAAGGCCAGCAAAGAGTAGTAACAACATTCATTTGTGCAAATGCAAATCGAATGTCAAGGCATCGATTTTTCATACAAGAAACAAGTAGACTCTATTGGAGAAATTAATCAATTCTTACACTGTCCGAGGCTGAAGCTTCATAGGGGGCAGACTGAGAGCCTGAGAAGAGTCCGAAGGTTGCTCACAAGTCTCTGCTCATGAGTCTTCGTGTAATAGACTTCGACACTCCAAGTCGAGAATCTACCGCGATAACACAAATAAACACTTCACAACAATTCACAACTCATAATTGATTCGACATTGGCCCGACGGAGTTCCGTACGTAGATATATTGGCCCCAAAGATTGGCTCCCCTTTCAATATTTCTTTATGTATTAATATGTGTTCAAAGTACAAGAGTGCGGGCAGGCGTTCACACTCAGAATCTGTCTAGATGCTCTGAGTTGTGAGGCCCTGCCTGCTTATTTAAAGAATACAAAGGGATGATAAAAGTAGATCCCCCAAAAGCTGAAAATAAAAAACCCCCAAAAGCTTCAAGTTAAAAGCTCCTCGAAAAATAAAGCAAGAGACTCTTTCTCTCTCATTCTTGCTTAATGTAAAATAAAGCAGCTTTTAAAGATTGCATGAAATTTCCAAAAAGCATACCCAAAAAGAAAATCTGCCACAATTCAGTCTTCACAATGTATAAGCTTTCACGTGGCAGCTCCGCGATCTTCACCGGAATTTGCGGGACCTTGTTCATACAGCAGCGCCACGTCAGCAATCAGCCGGATTTCGGGTGTAGACAACAGAGAGTGTGTATGTGTGTTGTGAGCATGCCACGTCACAGTTTGTGACCCTTCGTGTTGTCACAAGACCTTCTAGCTCTCTCATGTGTTGACGTAGCAAATCCCACATTTCTTTCTCCTCTTTTACTGCAGTTCCTTTGTTATGTGTGGGGATGATGGGCACCTACAGAGAGAGGCTGAGAGCAAGAGTTACACTCGCGATGCTCGTGCCACGGTCTGGAGTCTGGCTCGTTCAAAATTTTGGGTGAGCACTAAGTCACCATTTCCCATTAGGTTAAGTTAGAACTTAGCAATGGCCACTAACCCATTTCCCATTAGAATTTAGAAAATTACCAAATTATGAATGGCTTAACCACAGACCCCAATCCCCCTCATCTACTTTTAATTCCTGTTAATATGTAAAATGCGAATGTGAATGCAAATGTCTCCACTCCTACCGTTGGTGGGCCTTGACCTCAGTTAAACTCCACGAAGGTCTTTCCTAAGGGTTGCCCTTCTAATGACAGGAGAGTGGGATTAGCATCCTTTCATGAGGATGGGCAGATTTTTCCTTCTCCCTTCAAAACATCGGCGTTGCCTCAAAGTGGCCTTCATATGAAGGGCTCGAGAGTCAAAGAAGGGAAGAAGGGCGTCAAATCCTAACACTTTTGTAAAGATATGTGAAGGTGGTGACAATGCACATGCTATGTTTGATTTAAAAAAGTGGTTGGAAAACATGCTTTTGAAAATATTTATCTGCCTAAGGGGGTGCCACACTAGGAGGGGGTAACTAATTCCCCTTGGTCCCCTTCAATAACTTAACCGAAAAGAAATTCCTATTCTTCATTCTTTCTGTCCAATCAACTCAATTCTTACAATTTACATCAATCAATCAATTCTTGTGTGTGTTTTTTTTTTTTGGTTGGTTTACATGGCGTTCTCACTTATAACTTATAAGTGTTTCTACCGTACTCTAAAGAGAAGAAAACTCTAAAGAAAATATAAGCAAAGAAAAACACAAACATATCAAGGTGCGATGGACCATCTCTCTTTTTATGGACACCAAGATATAAAGGTGTACTCAACCATCGCTCTTTATATGGACACCAAATGTCGTGAACTTTTTACTTCCATGGGTTTTTTTTTTTTTTTTTTTTTTGGGTTTTGGGGGGGGGGGGGGGGGCAACACAATTGTGAGTGATTGTATTAAAAAGTTACCAAGAAATATACAAATGAACCTCAAGCTCATGCCAAGCTTTGAGGGACAATCAATTACAAAAACCTAGTAACGGACTATTGCCAAAAGTTCAATCCTTCATATGACAAGACTCGATCGGATGGTAAGGGTGGCCCTATGTCAGCCCTCTGTGTTATGTCTTTTATCTATTACATATATAAACTCCTTACTTTCTTGTACAATCTCTCAGAAGCTAGTGAGAGAGATGTCGCTATCAAATACCTACAGTTCTTGGCCTTCCAGATATTCTTAAAGAAACAATATCTGACAATTTGAGTACAAGTTAGAACTGCAGAACTTTGAAACTGTTTCCCACGAAGACAAAAACCCTTCTTGAAAAATCCTAACTTCCACGTTTGTTGTATCCATTTACACACCTTTCCTCACATGCCACTAATTGTCGGGCATTCCATGAAAAGATGGGCGAGGTCTTCGCTAGCCAGTTTGCACCCTGAACGCCTATTGGACCCGATACCATGTGACTGAATCTTGAATCTTATTGGCAAAGCCCCCGCACATGAACTTCCACAAAAATACTTTCATAAACTGAGGCCATTGTGGATTCCAAATATTCTTCGTGACATCGACCATCGAGCTTCCGTCCATTGTTTCTTCCACTGCTTGTTCGAAGGGGAAAACCAATCATCCTGGAATATTAGCACTTCGTAAATTCCCTTGGTATGAGGTTTACAGAATTGGCTGCTCATGGGCCATTTCCAAGCTTTCCACTCAAAAGCAGATTCATAGATCGACATCAGAATATTGTCCAGGCCTTCTACAACCCTGTTGACAAGAAGCTTCGCAATACCATTAAGTTGAAATTGGACAACCACCTAGTTAGAGGATTTTCAGCACTTGCTATCTCCATCCTAGAAGTGGATTAGCCATTGGAGTCCTTTATTATTCATCCTACTAGCACTTTCACTCCAATAAGGGTTCATGGAAACACTAGTAACTTTAGACAACCAAGGGCACCAATGGGAGATGGAGTTCTGGAAGTATCTGGTTAATTCACCCCATTCGAGTACCCTTGTTTCTCTATTGCACTTACACACCAGCTCTCTTATGATGCCACCTAGTCTCACGCTAGACCATCTCGAGGCTCAAGCATTCAAACAACACGCGTACTTATGTTTGGCACATCCAAAATTTGGCAAAGAAGGAGCGGAGCATCTATACACATCCGCGAACCACAACTGTATTCATCAATCTGCGTGGGCACGCTCACCCGTTGGTGTTGAGTGGTAGCACCTATATCATGTTCTAACAAAATGTGCTCCAACAAATTTTCTGGCGGCACTACATACATAAGCACTTTCTTCAATAAGGCATTACAAGCATACACTACAAGCAAACACATAAAGAGTCACCTTCTGTCTTTACACGCCCATGGAATCCCCTGCTTTGCCCCCGAGTTTTTGTAGTAGACAACCTTCTCTTCAATGTCAAATAAAACCAAGCTCTAATGCTCAACTACACAGAAAAAAACACCAAATCCATCAAGTATGAGAAATAATAAGATCCAAAATCCAACATAGTTTTGCATACCAACACGAAACTCACCTTTGATTGTATGCAGTGACCAAAATGTGTGCTAAATCTCAATTTACTCTACTGAACCAGCCCAACAACACCAAAAAGGAAACTCCGATGTTCTGTAGCATAGGCGAGATAAACAGATCCATCACATATATTTTGTCCTTCACGTTCATGGGCAAAATCGAGATAGCGTGTCTAACACAAAAAAATGCTAGCGATTATATTGGTAAGTGGATATATATAGGATACTATAAATAGTGACCTTCAAAAGATACCAAGGGTCCCTATTTGCTTGGTTCTGAACCCCACTAGTGCAACGACATGAGTCAGAATGAAGCGAATAGGGGCCTTCAAAAGATACCAAGGGTCCCTATTCGCTTGGTTTTGAACCCCTATAGCGCAAGGGTATGAGTCAAAACAAAGTGAATAGGGGCCTTCAAAGGATACCAAGGGTCACTATTCGCTTGGTTCTAGACCCCAATAGCGCAACGATATGAGTTAGAACAAAGCGAATAGGGTCCTTAAAAAGTTCAAGGATCCCTATTTCTCTTGGTCCTGACCCCAAAGCTTTGATGTACTGAAATGAAAACGTACCAAAGGGCAATGTTGATGACTGCATTCATTGCACTGGCGTTGGAAAAATTGTGCATGCATAGAAGGTCTTGTTGATCAAGATTAAAAACTCCACTCACGTTTCGGGCAAATGAATGTAGTGGCGCTAAATTTTGGAGAACTTGTAGTTCCTCTTTGTTTTCTTCATTGATTTTCTCTACAAGATGCAAATCTTCTAGCACAAGCGCTTGCTGTCCGTTGGCTAGCACTGGCAAAGAAGAGGCTGACACTTGCAAAGAAGAGGCTGGAACATGCAAAGAAGAGATTAGCTCCTGCTTTTCTTGAGCTATCTCAACCTCTACTTGAGTGGTATCCTCCTTGATATGATCAGACTCCTGTAGTATGGACTCACGTTCCTCCCTGTGTGGCTCAGTTTCCCCCTCTTGACCTATGATTGGGTGTTTCTGTTTCTTTTAACCCTTGAAGGCTCTGTCTCTTGTGCATGAGGATGGAGAGGGGTAATGTTAAGGATATCCATTGGTATTTTGTCTTAGATAGGTACTGGCTAAAATAGCCCGTCATAGAAGAAACGCATCCTTCGAAGGGTGTCTAAATCCCTGGGCATGATTGTGGCGCGATGGGCATGGGCCGCCAAGATATATCCATCACTAAATAATTCAACAAGGTAGTCATCTGCAATCTTTTGAAGGCAGAGAAGAGCACTGGTGGCCCATCGCATGCCCACTCTCCAATGCTCATAGATCTCTCACACTACTTGTTGAAATGGAAGTCGTGGGATGGCAGGATGCATGTGTCTTTTGATCCTTTGGAGCTCTTGTAGGATGCATCTGTACCCCTCATATCGATGTCTTTATTGGCTTTATGACATGATCTCTCAAGGTATCATCTGTGCTTGAGGATATTTGCACATCTCTTTATGGGATAATATTACTCCTCCACTCACAAATGTGAGTACGGCTTTTGAAAAAAGGAATCATCTCATTATAGGAGGAAAGATTTTCAGAAACCAAGCCATTTTGGTTTGCACATAGATTGTTTGATTGTGCTATCTCAGACAAACTTGGAAAACAAGAAACAATACAATGATCAGATTTGAAGAAATCATACATGAAAGCAGGGAAGGGATTCTCTCTGTTGAAAAAAAATGAGTGGAAGAAAGCACTTTTTGACATTAGATACTCAAAAAGTGTTAATTGTGGGCTTCCAACAACCACATCTTGAATTGGAACCGTGTAATTGTCTATAAAAAGAACAAAGGTATATAAACTTTTGTATCTATTGGCTCCTCAAGGCACAAAAAAAGTGTGTGTATGCGCATCGATATATTAGCAAATCTATAGAAAGATAAATATACGCAAATTGTTGGAATAGGGTTGCAAGAAAATACACACACCTTGGAGAAGACAAAGGAAGCTCAAGGCACACAACAGAGAGTGTTTTACTTTAGTGTGCAATGGAAAAGATAGATAGCCCTAGAGTGATGGGCGTATATACAATTCACAAGGGGAAAACCTCCTAGTGAGGGAAAAAATGCCCCAGCGGTCCTAAGTGTGTTCACACATATCCCTACCACATGTATATGGTAACAAATCCCCCCTCGGTGAACAAGAGCTAGCACATAGAGTAAGTGTAATGGAAATGGCCTATGAACTTTGAGAGTAGAGGAATTAGGAAATTAGATGAAGCACTTTTGTGAGATTACTTTTTGTGAGCATAGTGGGTGAACTTAATTGATGGTAGCAACATAAACATGGTACTTAGCTAACTTGGCATGAACAATACTTTTGCAAGAGAGAGAGTTTAGAGAACATGACAATAGTTGAGGACTAGATTCATACGGAGACGGTCCCCCCTCCAATAGGCATTTGTATTATAGTTTCTCCCATCAAGAGAGACTTGGTACAATACAATCTTTGTGTTCCTTGTGACCTAGGTGATGCAATGAAGATGGAAAGCTTCATGCATCACAAACATAACATAAAATTTGTAGAAAGCATTAATTATCCCAAACCTCAATCCCAAGGCCTCAAACACCTTTGAAGGTGGAGAGAGCTAGCGGGGAATGAGGGTAGGGAAGAGGAAGAAGAAACATTTTATAGGAGAAAGAAATAGTTCCGCAGTTATCATCACTCTTCTTGCTAGCATACATAAGAGCATAGTAATGAAGATGAAGAAGATGGCAAGGTTAAGCATTGAAGCATGGCTCTTGGTTGGATTTGCATTCCATAGTCAAGAGTGTTGGTGTAGGCTCTCACTTCTCACAAGCTTGGAGAAGGAGGTGGAGTTCCTCTACTTTCACCAAGTGAGAATGAATCCACAAAATGAGTGTGTGTGTGTGTGTGTGTGGTGTATACCCCCCCATCACACCCCTTGCTTGCTTGGGGTGAGTTCTACCTTTTTCTCATGCCTCAAGCTCATTGGACCCCTCTCTCCCTAGCCAATCTCATGCCTCAAGCTCATTGGACCCCTCCCCCCCTAGCCAATCACATGCCGCATGCATTTAAAGTACATGGGTAGTCTTTGGACAAGTGTCCTCCTTACCCCTTAGAGAGAGAGAGCTTGAAAATATCTAGATATTTGTTGGATGGAACTAGAAGCTCATTGGACCCCTCTTTATCCCAACCAATAGCATTCAAGCACACCATGTGGCTAAGCATAAGGAGAGTGTGACATGTGTCCCATGTGCCCCTTGAGAAAAAGGTGCCCTTTGGGGTGAGTGAGAGGTTAATTCAAAGATTCCCTTAACTTCGGGGCTTTCTCCCTCCTTTGTATTAAGTACCTTAGTCATCAAGCATGAAAAGAACCTCAAGCACCTTAGTCATCAAGCACGACAAGCACCTCAATCACCTTAGTCATCAAGCATGACAAGCACCTCAAGCTTAGGTAAGATTCCTACCTCAAGCCTTGCCTAAGGTCAAAGGAATTTTAACACTAACTATTGGAGGTCTTTAATTAAGCTAACCCTAAGGTCTTTTAAGTTCCATTAGATGCACGTTTCTCTTTGATAGACTACCTCCTTTTGGACCCGTATTGAGATGTAACCATCTCTCCTCTTGGTCCCCTACTGAGATAAGTCTAGAAGCACTTAGTGCACATTTCTCTTTGGTAGACCATCTCCTTTTGGACCCGTATTGAGATGCAACCATCTCTCATTTTGGTCCCCTACTGAGATAGGTCTAGAAGCACATGTATCTATTCTAACTCTTATTCTCGTTTATTCTCCCACATTAAATGATCAGTTTAATATGAGAAAATCATTTGGGTAAGCTAGATATTAGATTTTATGACATTACCTCTCTCTTGAAATCATAGTCGTCCTCAACTATGAGGTAGAGAAGGTAAAACCTAGTCATTAGTCCATGTTTCTTAGTAGGTAGAGGATCCCTTTTTACACTTCGACATCATTCCAAGATGGAGAACTAATCCATTTGGTGCTTGGGAGACGTAAGTGCCACAAGCATGTCTGCTCTTTAGTCCATATCATACTTCCAAAGTAGAGTGACAAGTTCTACTTGGTGTTTATGAGACGTCGTTACAACAAACATGATCCTAAGCATGCATACTATTTAAATTTGTGCACAATAAAAAGAGAACTAGTCTTATAAGACAAAAGAATTTTTCATATGCTTACTCTAGTGCAGCATTGTAAGCATTGACAAGGTTCATATTATCCTTAAGCTAGATTCCTTGCATCCATTTAGCATCTTTAAAAGGATAATTCTTTTACTTAATAAGATATCGACAAATAATCTTGCCTTTTCTTAATACCTTGTGTTCATCATAGGATGGACTCAGATTGAAGTACTTCTTGATCTTCGATTTTTGGAGGGTATGCAACAACTATTGCTTCTTTTGGTGGCACTCCTTAGTAAGGGTTATGTAGGTTTTCATGGAAAACATGGTGCATGAGCCAATGGTTGGGAAACTTTAATTGATAATCCATCTCATTGATTGGCTTAAGAATTTAAAAATGACCATAGCATCTTTTTGCTAGTTTAGCATAATACTCTTGGTGGCTCGAAGAATTCTTGCTCATAGTTTTCCTTAGATGAGCCTTGAGAAACTTTAGCAAGACCCAATCATTTTCCTTAAAGGCTAAGGCTCTTTTGTGCTTATTAGCAGCAACCTTTTTTGCCTTTGCTTTGAGATGGATGTAACCTCTTTAATCTTTGAACAAGATTCTTGTGATTCTTGGCTATATTCATCAGCACTGAAGATCTTTCCATGTACTTTAAGTATTAAGGGACTTTTTGATCTTCCCTCTTTAACCTCGAAGGTGCTTTCCCCATAGAAGTATGTACAATGTCATTGTACGCATACTCCATAAGAGGTAGGTACTTCTCTCATTAAGAACGTTGATCCACTTCCATGACATAGGCTTTTAGTAGATCAAGAATCATTCACTTTGGTCATCCATTTGTGGATGATAGACCGAAAGGAAAATTTAATCTACTTCCTAGATTCTCAAAGAGACCCTTCTAGAAATTACTGTGGTCATTCTAGGATCTTTGTCCGACACTATGAATGTTGGAAAGCCATGATGCTTGAAAATTGAGGGCTGAAGAGGGTTTCCATTTGATGTGTCTTGATAGTCTTTTTGACAGGCATAGAGTGTGTTTTCTTGTTAAGTGTGTCGACTGAAACAATCCAAATTGCTTCCCTCGATCAAATTTCAACTTTTGGTATACCACACATTTTGAAACATACTCTTGTATGTTTACTTTTCATGGTACAGAAATATATTTCTACTCCTCAAAGAGTAGACTATGGAATCCCTCTTTGCCCCGCACAAGGAGAAGTATGGGATTCATACATGACTTTTGTATTGTTTGGGTGATTAACACATAACCTATTTTCGTTTGGTCGATAACCATCATTCAAGGTGAATGTTTCTTTTTTCTTCCCTATTGCAAAGGCTGTAATTACGTATTTAGAGTCTCGGTCAGTAGCATACTCATCTATCATAAAAGATATATCATTGTGAGTTGCTATAGACACCACATTTACCCTTGGTCATTTTGTGAAAGTGCATCGACCACTTGATTGTGCGTGCCAGCAATGTGAGCAATATGAAATTTAAATTGAAAAAGAAAATTTTCCCACCTCATTTGTTTGTCGGAGAGCTTGGTTTGCATCATTAAGTTCTTGATGCTTTGTGATCCATTCTCAGGATGAATGGAGTCCCCAAGAGATAGCGTTTCCACGTGTCTAGGGCATATAGAACAACTAGTAGCTCTTTTTTGTATTTGCCCAATACTCACTTATTAGCGTTGAGTCTTTGACTCTCATAAGCTATGGCATGCCCTTCTTGAAGCAAAACAACCCTAAGAATCACCACAAGCATCACATTGGACCTCAAATGGCTTTGAGAGATCTAGTAGTGTGAGCACACATTGAGAGATAAGATTCTCCTTAAGCTTATCAAAGGCTTCTTGCTATTTTGCAGTCCATGAATACTTAACATCCTTTTTTGTTAAGTCATGTAATTGGCACACATACCTACAAAGCTTTGTATCTCGTGTAGATTCCTTGGATTAGGCCATCTTTTTATTACCTATAGCTTTGTTGCATCCATACGGGTGTCATCTTTAGAGATAATGTGACCTAAGTATTGAATCTCTTCTAGGAAAAATTCACTTTTCTTTTGATTAATGAAGAGATTATTCTCTCTCACAACTTGAAACATTACCTGGAGGTGTCGCTTGTACTCCTCAAGAGAATTTGAATGGCCTAAAGGTTTTTGTCCATCATGAGTTTGAATGCATCTAGAGCATTTGCCAGGCCAAAACTTGTATCTTATCAAATAGATCTTCTACCTGCGGCATGGGAAATCTATTTTTGATAGTGATCTTATTTAGTGATCTATAGTTGACACAGATGTGATATGTGTTGTATTTCTTTTGCACTAAAAGCAATGGTGAACAAAATGGAGAGGAGCTAGACCTCACCATCCCTTTTTCCACCAATTCATGCACTTGCTTCATGATCTCCTCTTGTTGATCTTGTGAAACTTGATAAGGAGTCTTGTTAGGCAGTGAGCTTCCTTGTAGGAGCTCAATTGCATGGTCATCATGCCTCATTTTAGAGGTATCTCACTAGGGATGTCATCAATGAAAACATCTTGGGATCCATTTAGGAAATTAGACAACTCTAATTCCTCTTGATTCCCTTTATTGCAAGGATATGGTGTTTCCCGACTCATTACCATCAATGTACATGCTCTCTTCGCTGTAGGTGAAGTAGATTCTCCTTTCAGGGAACTTCATGTTGGAAGCCATGCGGTTAAACCATGGTGCCCCAACGATAACATTTTCATGTTTGAGAGGGGAGATGAAGAAATCCTTTTTGTCCACATAGCTTTGGACATGAAGCCTTAATTTTCCAATTAAGGAAGTAACTGAAATGTCTTGTCCCTTGATAGCTCCTTTGGCTTTCAATGCATCTCCCATCTCATGGGCTTGTATGCCTAGCTTAGTGGCCAACTCCGTGGATATGAAGTTGTGAGTTGAACCAGGGTCAAACAAAATAAAGGAATCATGCTCTTCATCTTTCCCCAAGCATAGGAAAGGAGAAATCCTTGTCAATGAGAATCCGTTTTTGGAGCTTCAAACATAGAGGCTCTTAGAAGTCTCATTGTGGGCAATTCTCTTGGGGCAAGGATGATAACCATGTCCTTGCTCCCCACACTGAAAACATTTGTGGTCCTTAAAAAAATTTTCTAGCTCTTTAGGAGAGAGTTTATATTTACCTTTGTAAACTCCCTTCTTCTTGGACTGATTGTTGTTGTTGTTGGAATAGCCTTGGTAAGAATTTTGGGCATTGGTTTTCCCCTTTGCATTACTTTTGTCTTTATTTTCCATGGGCTTGACATTTTGTCTAGCCCCTTGTTTGAAATTGATGTGCGAAGCAACCATGGTGTGGTGGATTACTTTGGTGATAGAACCAGACCATTGAGAGTTGACATACTCGGCCATCTCTTTGGGTAATCCCGCACAAAATTTTTGCTTTTGCTCGACAACCTCTATCTTTTGAAAGATAGTAGCCTTGAGATGTAAATCCCCAAAATTTTTCACTATGTGAGATATGGTGCACACCTCGGGATCTTTGGTCTTAATAATGGAGTCTTTTTAGACTTGCCTATGGCTTTACCATTATTGAGCCATAAGAAGTCCATAAGGAGCTATCCCTTAGAAACTCTGCTATGTTAGACCCACTCCACTACTCTCTATAATTAACAAAATCAACCATTAATAGGCTACTTAAGGACCTCTCTTCTTAAGCAAGAAAAGAGAAACCAAATTCTCTGGTACCAATGTAATGGAAATGGCCTACGAACTTTGAGAGTAGCCGAACTAGGAAATTAGATGAAGCACTTTTGTGAGATTACTTTTTGTGAGCATAACGAGTGAACTTAATTGATGGTAGCACATAAACATGGTACTTAGTTAACTTGGCATGAACAATACTTTTGCAAGAGAGAGAGTTTAGAGAACATGACAATAGTTGAGGACTGGATTCATACGGAGCCGGTCCACCCTCCAATAGGCATTTGTGTTATAGTTTCTCCCACCAAGAGAGACTTGGTACAATACAATCTTTGTGTTCCATGTGACCCAGGTGATGCAATGAATATGGAAAGTTTCATGCATCACAAACATAACATAAACTTTGTAGAAATCATTAACTATCCCAATCCTCAGTCCCAAGGCCTCAAACACCTTTGAAGGTGGAGAGAGCTAGCGGGGAATGAGGCCTCAGTAGGGAAGACTCGGAAGAAGAAACATTCCATAGGAGAAAGAAATAGTTCCTCACTTATCATCACTCTTCTTGCTAGCATACATAATAGCCTAGTAATGAAGATGGAAAATATGGGAAGCTTAAGCATTGAAGCATGGCTCTTGGTTGGATTTGCATTCCATAGTCAAGAGTGTTGGTGTAGGCTCTCACTTCTCACAAGTTTGGAGAAGGAGGTGGAGTTCCTCTACTTTCACCAAGTGAGGATGAATCCACAAAATGATTGTGTGTGTGTGTGTGTGTGTTGTATACCCCCCTAGCACACCCTTGCTTGCTTGTGGCGAGTTCTACCTTTTTCTCATGCCTCAAGCTCATTGGACCCCTCTCCCCCTAGCCAATCACATGCCGCATGCATTTAAAGTACATGGGTAGTCTTTGGAAAAGTGTCCTCCTTACCCCTTACAGAGAGAGAGCTTGAAAATATCTTGATATTTGTTGGATGGAACTAGAAGCACATTGGACCCCTCTTTAGCCCAACCAATAGCATTCAATCACACCATGTGGCTAAGCATAGGGAGAGTCTGACATGTGTCCCATGTGCCCCTTGAGAAAAGGGTGCCCTTTGGGTGAGTGGGAGGTTAAGTCAAATATTTCGCTAACTTTGGGGCTTTCCCCCTCCTTTGTAGGGTCTCATTTTGACTCAAGCACCTTATCCCCCATGCATAGGAAGCTTCTCAAGCACCTTCCTCATTAAGTTTGTAGGGTCTCTATTTGACTCAAGCACCTTACCCCCCATGCATGAGAAGCTTCTCAAGCACCTTCCTCATTAAGTATGACAATCACCTCAAGTACCTTAGTCATCGAGCATGACAAGCACCTCAAGAACCTTAGTCATCAAGCACGACAAGCACCTCAAGCTTAGGTCGGGTTCCCACCTCAAGCTCCCTAGCTTGCCTAAGGTCAAGCCTAAGGTCAAAGTACTTTTAACACTAACTATTGGAGGTCTTTAATGAAGCTAACCCTAAGGTATTTTAAGCTCCATTAGATGCACATTGCTCTTTGATATACTATCTCCTTTTGGACCCATATTGAGATGTAACCATCTCTCCTCTTGGTCCCTTACTGAGATAAGTGCATATTGCTCTTTGGTATACCATCTCCTTTTGGACCCGTATTGAGATGCAACCATCACTCCTTTTGGTCCCCTGCTGAGATAGGTTTGGATGCACATGTATCTATTCTAACTCTTATTCCCGTTTATTCTCCCACATTAAATGATCAGTTTAATATGAGAAAATCATTTGGGTAAGCTAGATATTAGATTTTATGACACTAAGGAAAGTGCCATGCCCTGAGGACATGATCAGTCCACAAAGGGGAGTAAGCCCAAAGCTTTGAACTTCTCATGAGACAATGCCTTTGTGAAAAGATTTGCAAGGTTGTCCTGTGTTGGCACATAAGCCAAGCTGATCTCTCTTGCTGAGAGCCTCTCCCTAACATAGTGATAATGCACCTCAATGTGCTTTGTGCGAGCATGAAAACCTGGATTTCGTGCAGCTACCGATGCGCTCTGGCTATGAGTGTAGATAGTGTCCTATCCAACACCCAAATCATCCATAAGGCATCTGAGCCATACACACTGAACTGTAGCTATAAAGACTACCCTGTGCTCAGCCTCACAACTAGAAGTGGCCACCGTAGGTTTCTTCTTGCTCAAACATGATATACATGAACTGCCAAGCATGAAACAAAAACCACTTGTGGACACTCGCGTGTCAAAACAACCAGCCCAATCTGAGTCCCAAAATGCATGTAAGTCTGGTGGCAATGATCCCCCCTTGGGATAAAACAAACCAAGATCTAAAGTGCCACTCAAGTAGCAAAAAATCCTCTTGAAAGCCTACCAATTCTTAAACCCTGTGCTATGCATAAATTTGCTGACCTATGAGACTGCAAATTGAATATCCGACCTCGTGTTGCATACATAAATGAGGCATTCAGGAGATGGTGTTAGGGAATAGAACTTCTTATAAGTGCATGAAGGATGTTTGAAAGGATATCAAGGAAACACTACAAAACATGCAAATTGGTTGGAAAATACTTGATCACATGATAGCTACTCTTCTAGAGAATAATGCATCAAGTAGCGAAGGCAAGCTAGCGAGAATGTTAGTTAACGAACAGAAACAATCCCTAAAATGATTTTTTGCTATGGTTAGAATTGTCTAAAAGATGATGCAAGCTACAAAAGGCATAGTTATGAATTGTATTAAGGTTGTACTAGACCTACATGTTTTGATGTATGCCGTGTCCATGAGGAAAGATGAGCTACCAAAGTTCTACTTGGAACTTTACCTGGTGTACAATGAACCTGGGCCAATGCATGTATTCGTGGTACCAAAAAGGGGTGTCTTGGATAGTCCTTTGCTTGCACTTTATAAGCCCCCATCTTCATGTGTTACATGTAAAATAAACTAGCATGCTATATATCAATGGATATATTTTTTCATGTAGAATCTAAAACTATAAAGTCCGACAAGTTTTTATTTTTTCTGCAAAAAAATTACCAGTCCCCACTTTTTCTTAAGGGTACTACCAAAAAGTGGTACCACCTGTACATACTTTCACCCACCTGTAAATAGAATGAGATATGTTCAAATAGTCGACTAGCTTTGAGAGTAGAATGAGCACAACAATGCTTTGTGGGTTGCCTAAAAAATAGTGATCAATGACACCGAAAAGAAAGATACAATTTTAAAATCAAAGATGATCTAGTCAATTTGAGAGGAATGGAGAACTGATGGAAGGACCAAGTAGGAAAACTAATGAGGTATACAAATGGTCTCCTTGAGCTATCAATAGAAGCGTCCAAGATTCTAGAGAAAGAATTATCCAATAAAACTAGTCATGCTCCCGAGTTCAAAGAAATGTATGAGATTCTCTTTGAAGCCAAAATTAAGGTTAAGCAACCTGATCCAAGAGGGTGGATGACGAGTATCTTAACTCATAGCAAGCTGTCCAAAGCAAGGTTGACTAAGGGAAAGAAAACTCTATATGATTATGATAAAAAGGAGTGGAACGAGCTCAAACCCTATGAAGTAGAGATATTAACTGAAAGAAAGGAGCAACTGGAGTAGGAGACCATATATAGAATAATCATGAAGGAGATTGCAGCTGCCCAGATGACTTGAAATCAAATGATGCTAACTAGGCAATCAAGGATCGATCAAGGTTATGGGCACCAATTCTATTTTCTCAAAGGTGGCTTGATCAAGTTTAGAGGCCTACAATGAAAAACGCGCTTGATAAGAGAAAAGGAAAATGAAAAAGATGAAGCCCTTAGATCTTAGAATTTTGTTATGACAATTCAAGAAATGGGAGGAGTAATGTAGATGGTGGGACCAACCCCTTATCTATAGGTTGACGCTTTTCAAAGTCTTTGCCAACAGCTAGCTGCCACATGGAGGAAAAAATCTCATACTATATGATTGTGCAAACCACTCAAAGCCCAATGCTGATACATATAAATAGGCTTGGTTCATCTCATTTTGGGTTCTCTAGCCTCTAATATCTAGAGTTCTTGACTTTTGTACCTTATACTCGAGGATCCAACAACAATCAACACCGACTAGTTGTATCATTTGAACTCTTTTTAATCCAAAAATCTAATTCCACTTGTATTCGGTCATGTTCTCAATCTAGATCTAAAGTTGAACTACCCTCTAAATTGCATTCACCTAGTGCCTCATAATTTGAATTGTCTATTTCATTTCAATTCAATTGCCCATCTATAGTATGAAGTCAAGGAACCTAAAGTCTAAGTCTGTCATTTGGTCATTTGAAGTTTGAAGTCTCCCATCTAGTCCTCTAAAGTCATCTAAAATTTTGAATCTCTTATCTGGTCATTTGAATTGATTCAATTACTATGAGCCTAACTCTAAATAGATGTCAAGTGATCCAGTTCATTATTTTTCTCGCTTCCTTTATCCTCTTTTTGGTCAGTTTTCACATCAGGTGCAACATTTACCATGGCTGACAACAACACAAATGTGTTCAAGATGTTTGCTTGATGAGAACAGATTAGATGGGAAAAATTACCCTATGTGAGCTTATATGATGCAACATGTTCTTGTGTCAAAGTGCGTTTGGAACATTATGCAAGGCATTGATGTACGTCCTGGGTCAGAGGATGTAGGCGATATTGAGGATGTTGCAGGTCTTGCTACAAGGATTGCTGCTGTTAAGTTGTTTTGCCTATGAAAAAACAAGCTCATTGGGATGTAAAAGATGTGAAAGATCATGCATTAATTGCATTGTCTATGAAGCACACTATTACTCCTCACATTTGTTCAAAAAAATCTGCAATCAAAACAAGCTTGGGATATTCTAGTTGGTCTTTATGCAAGTCGCATGAGGCAAAAATTGCATTGTTGCTTAAAGAGCCAGGAGTCAAAGATTATGCATGAGGAAGATGATATGGACACTTTCCTTGCTGATGTCAAGGATATCAATGAGAAACTTATTTTTGTAGGTGAAGTCATTTTAGACAATTTCCTTGTGCAGAGTGTTCTTGATGCCTTGCCAGTTTCTTACCAAAATTTTGCTAGTACTTGGAGACTTATGAGCCAAGGAAATCCTAAAGTTGTCAATTTAGATGTATTATGCACATTGATGTATGCAAGAGTCTCTTTCCTAAAAAAATAGAACTAGACAGCGTGCAGTTGAACATGCTTTTATTGCTGCTAAAAGAAAAGGTGGTAACGATAATGTAGCCACTTCTCATTGTTCTTCTACGAGTGGAAAATCAACTGTTCCTAATGCTTTTGTTGACAGCAATTTGTTTGGAAATTTTGGAGATAAGGGCAAAAAGAATATGTGTTGCCATTATTGTAAAGTTAATGATCACTTGATCAATCACTGTTCTAAGTTGAAGGACAAAGAGGCTAAGAAGAAAGAGGCTGTTCCACTACAAATGCAGCTATTTTTGAGTCTTATATGAAAGGATACTATGATGCTAATGTTGATGCAGAAAGGGCTTCTTTGCTTCTTTGATATGGTTGCTTCTTTGCCACCTCTTGAAGAACCTGTCAAACATGTCTGTGCATAGTGACATTTGTGGGCCCGTGCAAACTCCGTCCTTGGGCAATTACCTTTAATTCATGACTTTCATTGATGATTACTCCAAGCATGCATGGGTATTTTCACTTAAAGCAAAGTTCGAAGTATTTATGTGCTTCAAACAATTTTTGACTATGGCTAGAAATGTCTCGAAATGTACTATGGCACCCTCCGTTCTGATCGAGGGGGGGAGTATATGTCTCATGAATTTAATGCATTTCTGGCTAATCGTGGGATAAAACACCAATGTACACTGCCTTATACGCCTCAAAAAAATGGTGTTGCTGAGAGAAAAAATAGGTCACTTATGGAAATGGCACGATGTATGGTCAAAATTTAAGCTTTGCCGCATTTGTTTTAGCTTGAGGCCATCATGTGTGCCACTTATGTACTTAACATATGTCCTACAAAAGCTTTGCAGTCTATGACTCCATATGAAGCATGGCATGATAGAAAGCCTTCTATTGAGCACATGCATGCTTTTGGCTATGTACACGTCTGTCGCACATGTTAAAGCAAGGGACTTGATGTACACTGTGTGCAAGCCACAAATGGCTGCAAGCACACAACCAGATTAATCTAGCAAGCTCAAGAGAGCAAGGGTCTGTAACTCACTACCCTACGCTCGCCTTCGTGGAGGATTCCTCATCGCGAAGAAGAGGGAGCTACCGCCATGCCATGCTGAACCGCCTTGTCGCCATCGTGCCATTGCAATGCTCTCTCACTCTCTCTCTCTCTCTCTCTCTCTCTCTCTCACGCATACACACACACACACACACACAAGGAGCTCTCTCACGTATACACACATACGCAAGGAGAAGAAGAAGAAGATGGAGATGGAGCAAGAGCACTCTTCAATTGCACAAATGAGAGAATGAGTGGTTTTTAGGTTTAGGTGACTTTTATATGAGATCGCTCATTCACACTTGGGAGCCCATGCTTAGCCAGCTAACCCTTGAATGTTCCAATTTGAGTGCACCTCTCATCAGCGATCCCCTCTTACCCTTTTCCTATTGGACCGACAAGCCCAGCCCATGACTACTAGAAGTGGACGTTGGTGGTTAAGATGCCCCCCTTCTTGATGTAGATTCCGTCCTCGGAAGCTATTGAGTTGAAGCTCATTCTTCAAGGTGGAAGAGAATTTGAGATGAATGTCCTTAGCCTTCTTTAGTCACTGCAAAATCAAACAAAATTGGCATAGTAATTGCATTCTCATATACAATAAAAAAGCATATGCAGTTGTAGGTAGACAAATTGATTGGTAACAAAAAATTAAACAATTTTTTTATCAATAAACATTAAATTGTAATATAATCAAATACATAAATAGTTTTAAAGGTAAAAAACTAAACAAGTCTGGGGTCACTAATTTAATGGTCAAAAGGCACTAGAGATCAATTATTAATACCATGGGTAAGCTTCTCAATATTCTCTCGTCAATTAAGTTGTTTAATCGCGAGAGCCAAGTATTTCATGTCCAAGGGCTGACTAGAGGCTATACCTAGAAGACCTTGTAGTTAAGCTACGATAAAAGGAATTGTTCATGAAATCATCGCTTGACTTATTTCTTTTTCTTTGACCCCCCAAAGTCTTTTCACATTGATTCAATTTTGATGTGTGTGTTTATTTTATATGCCTTAGGTTTTTTGCTTTTCAAGGAAAATCGTCCACACTGGGAACCTCTAGGGCTCTAGTACCATAGGCGATACATGTGAGTGAAGTACCAATCAAGCAAAGATTTCTCTTCTCGCTTAAGATTTTACATTGTGGCACTTTGATTGTTTTTTTTTTGGGTTCGTTTTCAGCATTTTAATTTTGTAACTTTGGGGGTTCATATAGCACTATTACCCTCCTCAGGCTCATCACATTAGTAAACTCCCTTTATAATACTTAAGCTAAAGGTCAATAGAGACAAAGCCCACTAGAAAGCCCCAGTACATTGCACACAATGCTGCCTAAATTGGATTAAGAACCTAAGTAAGTATTGATTATTAGGAAGGCATTCCCATGCTATTAAGACAAGATCTCTAACACCTAGCTTGGTCAAACTAGCTTAGCCGGACTGCTTGATTTTTAAACCTAGACAAGTGATTATGACAAAAAATTACATTGAATTTAATGTTTGATACTAAGCAAATGCGCTGAATATTATGCTACCAATCACAATTAAAGCAGACAAACATGGATGCAAAAAAGATAAGGGACAAATGGACAAGAAACACCTGTTTGTGTTAATGATCGCGCTTGATTTGAAGAGAGAAAGATTCCATGAAGATCCAAACCCTAACAATAGCAACATGTTCTTGTACACACTAGGAAACACAAAGAATACCTCTAGGAGGCACATCAGTGGAAAGAGGTACCAACCCTTATTGAACACAATTAAACAACATAAGGAACCCTAACCTAATTATTTGCACTCCCCCTAGAGAGTCAAGGAAATAGGATATTGTAGAGATTGGGGGGGAACCCTTAGGCTAAACCCCTATCCTCGTCTGTCGAGAAAAACAAAGTCATCATTTGTGAGACCATAAGTGCCATTTGTGTAATTGTGTAAATTTTCTTCATCATTAGAGGCACCGATGTTTACTAAGAAGGTCACTAGATGTCTATAGTCATCTTGGTCAAAAGGGTAGGCTTGTGCAATGGGAAAAACGCTCTCTACTAAGTATGGATCAGTCATGGTCAAGAGACATATTATCCATTCTAACTCGTTGAAATTCCTCTCACATGCTAGTGTACCTACCAAATCCCATTCACAGGCAACCATCGGAAAGACCATGTGAAACACTTGTGAAAAGTAACGAGGGTACCACTCACCCAAGGAAAGAGTGGATGACTCTAGCGTACTAGCCATATCCATACACAGAGATAGATGATGGTTAGAGTGCAAATATTATAAGGGTCTTGTCAAAAGGTCGTGTCCTTGTGCAAAATGTGTTTTTATGATTTTGTGTTATGTATAGAACTTGTAAGTTTCTCGATTATTGTTTGGTGGCTCTTGCTCTTTTACTTTCTTATTTTTGTTTCTGTGAGTATAATGCTTTATATATACACTCCCTAAGATTGGGAGATTAAGAGGTCAAGGAGGAAGGTTGAGAGGGAAGCAAGTGAATGATGGATGTAAGAAAACACTCTCCCCTTCCTTGGGTAGATCATACCTTTTGGAATGATGTCGTCACCTTTTGAAACCAATTGTTCCAAGTTGCTATGGGTGAAGTCTTTAACCAATAGTTTTTGACCACCCTATGCGTTTCATCTAATTGCAAGGGTGGTAAGGTACTCTCCCATGATTTTACTTGCAACGTTGTTGTAGGTGGTGAACTTACAACGGGAGGTGCAAACTCTTTCTTATTTGTATGGATATGTACAATGGTAGGTGGAGGTTGTGTCGAAGCTTTTATTTCCATATAGGAACTACATGAAGAGCAAGAACCTTAATTTGACTTCCCTATTCCTGAGCTAGGTCAGACAAATCGTTCTTTATTCGGTACCCAAACTAGCTCTGGAGCGGGTGTGTAGCATTCTGTGATTTTTTTCTTTCCACGATTGTCAATTCGTTTTGGAGCTACAAGATTGGACTCACATGGGTCAGGTGACAGGTAAGAGCACAATTTATGTTTTGGCACCCAGATTTGATCATTTCCTTCGTAGCATCCTTGGGCTTCCAATATTTTTTTAGGAATCCTACGCAATGTTTCTTTACATTTCTTGGGGCGAGTGGGACGTCTCTTATGAGGCTCCTGTCTTTTATCACTAGCTATGGTTGTTAAAGAAGCTTTAGGGACCCACTTGTATGTTTTATTTGTTATATTAGGATGGGTCTTGTGTGTCTCGAGCTTTATTTCAACTACATCAGTTGAATCTCTAGAGAGTTGGGCTATGGGGACATATGGTTCAACCTCTTGGGCATGCAATGTTTTGGGTTTTATTTCCTTAAGAGGAAATATCTCAGGGACTATGGCTTGAGTGGAAGGGCTAAAAGTTGGTTTCTGCATTTTTGACATCCCCAATCCCCCAAGTAACAGTGCATTTGGTGGCTATCATCCATGTGCATCCTAGGTTTATGTTACCCTCCATAGTTCCAACAGGCATGACCAAAAAGTATTGAGCTACAACCCCATTGTCATAACTGACAGAAGTGTACCAGAGTCCAAAAACCGTAGTTTTTTTCTTGTTGACATCCTAGACTTGGATAATACTCTCAGATAGAGGTGTCTTTTCTAACTGACACCACACCCCATATGATAACAGATTATACTTAGCACTCGTGTCCAATAAGGCGTTATATAGCACTTTTCCATAGGTGCTATTTAGCTCAATAGGTTATCGTAGAGGTGTGTCAGAGTCCACCCAATCATCCTCTGTTTCAACGTGGAATGCATGTGTAACTCCAAGGTTGGCCTCTTGTTGGAATCTTAAGCGTTGTTGTCACTCTTTAGCCTCAGCTTGAGCTTGTATCTTCTTCAATTCTGTTTGTGCCTTGGCTGCCTTTTTTTGATGGATGGCACATAACTCCTCTTGGCTTAAAGGATCATAATATCTTTTAAATCTGCTACCATTGAGGAATCCAATGGTTTCAACTCCATCAAGAGTCTCAACACAAATGGTTCCTTGTGGGGTGATTTCATATACTGTTTATGGTCCTTTTCCACATATTTCAGCTTTTTCTTTTTGTTACGCACTCCATACATAAGGACTTTATCACTAACATTGATATCTTTGTTCTTTAGATGACGATCTGTCATAATAATCAATATCTAATTCTCCTAAATGATTTTCTCATATTAAACTGATCATTTAATGTGGGGAAGTGCCAAGGGAGAAAAAGCTAGAATATTGGTTAAGTTAGCAGACCGGCCACAGTAGGGATCCAAAGAAGGGAAAATAGGGATCCAAAGGGGGGGGACATCTGCAAAAGAGCCATGTGAAACAATGGGCTAAAAAGACCCTAAGGTTCAGCCCATTAAGACTTCCAAAATGCTAAGGTTCCAAAATTCAAAGGTTGTGTCCAAAGGTCAACCTTAGGGAAAATTGGATGCTTAGTGTATGCCCAAAAAGTCTTTCTGCATCCCTACATGGGAGGGGGCGAGCCCCAAAGCTAGGGGATGAGAGAGAAAACCACACACACACACACACAGGCTCCCTTTACACAAAGGGAATGAGGGACACATGTCAGCTCCCTAGGCCAGATGCCCACAAGGTGTGCCCAATTCCTATTGGAAGACCCTTGAAGTGGACCAATGAGAATTAAGCTAGAGTAAATCTAGTTTAATTAATTTAAAAACATTTAATAAAAGAAACCAATAAGAATTAAGTGTCCTAGAAGACTATTGGGCAGTCTCCCAAGGGGTCCAATGAGCATTCAGAAGCCCCATGGCTTGCCTGATTCCTATTGGCCAGGAGGCAAAGGGGTCCAATGAGAGTTTAGTTTAATTATTTAATTATCTAAAGCTCTCACAAAAGGGGAAAGGGGGACACATGTCAGAAGGCTATCACTTATGCTGCTTAATTCCTATTGGCTTGACCTGGGGAGGTCCAATGAGGAAAAAGCCAGCCTAACTTAGCAGCTAGGGCTCGCCCAAGAGAGAGGGGGGGCTGATTTTTGCTTGGCATTCACTCTCACACTCTCACACTGGACCATGTGTGAAGGGAAAAATACTCTATCTCCTCCCAAGCTTTAATGGAGAGCTCATCACCTACTCCAAGCTTGTGAGATAGAAGCCTACATCAACACTCTCTTGGCATGTGGATGCAAATCCAACCAAGAGCCAAGCTTCAATGCATGCTCATCTTCTCTACCAAGCTAATTACTAAGCTAAGCTATGCTAATATGAGTGATTATGTGAGGAGATGTACTTCTTTCTCGTAAGATACTTCTTTTTCCTCTCAATCTACTCTCATACCCTGCTAGCTCTCACCATCTTCGAAGGTGTGTGAGGTCTTGGGTCTGAGAACGGGGATAATTCAAGTTGTGTTTGATTAAGTGTTTTGCTTGGTGTATGAAGCTTCCATCTTCATTGCACTAGCTAGTCTTGAAGGAACACAAAGAATTGTATTGTACAATGTCTCTCTTGATGGGAGAAACCATAATACAAAGCCTTTTGGAGGGGGGACCGGCTCCATGCAAATCCGGTGTCAACTGTTGTCAATAGCTTAATTGCTCTCTCTTTTGAAAGTATTGTCGATGCTATCTAACTAGGTGTTATGCTTTTTGTTGCTCTCTCCACCCAAGCACTCTTGTAATTCTCATTAGGAATCTATTCTAATGAAATGCCCACTATGTTCATGCTAAATTCCGCTACACATAAGATTTTAGGCCATTAAGTGTTACATTGGTATCAGAGCTCAAGGTTTCTCTTTTCTTGCTCAAGAAGGGAGGTCCTCAAGCTAGCTACAAATGGTTGGTATTATTAATTGCCTGTGAGTAAGTAGAATAGGGATTTTTCAGCCTTGCAGTGCGCCTGCCTTTGTGCAGTTAACGGGGCATCACCGTCGAGAGCTATGGTCTTAATAGTGGAGTCCTACGGGGCTTGCCTACGGCTTAACCACTATTGAGCTATTAGAAGCTTGACAGGAGCCGGTGCTGTTTTGGTGTCGAAAGACCCTCTCTTCTATTCCTTGCAATTAATGGTATTCGAGCCGCGGGTACAGTAGCTTGAGTGCTTTTTCTAAAGGGGTAAAGAGGAGTAGCAACTAGGGCTTGAAGTGCCAAAGTACACCTAAAAATTTTACACCTAAAAATTGTTAGAATGGCTGACAATATTAAAGAGAGTGAAATTAATGTTGATAACTTTGATTTTGCTCATGAGCAAGCTACTAATGATGCTTCAATGCTTGTTAATTATCTTGTTTCTAGGCTTCAACAAGCCATGGGCAATCCATCTCTCCAAAGTGAAGTGCAACGGCAGCTCCGTGCTCACGGGATTCTCCAAGCTCATCACCATGACGAGAGAACACCTAGGAAGCCTCCTTGTGAGACTACCAAAAGAGGTCTCTCTCCGATTCGGGAAGAAGAAGAGAATCCATATGAAGGGCTCAAGAACTTACTTCTTGATGATGCATCTCCTTCCCAAAGGAGAACTCAAGAGCCTCCACCGAAGGAACGAGAAAGAAGCGAGTCTCCCGCCACCTCGGCGGAGATGGCTCCACGAAGACGGCGGGCTAAACGCTCTCCATCACCACCAAAGCGGAGAAGACCATCACACTCTTCTCCACGCCATAATTCAAAGAGGGATGATAAAAAGCAAGAGAAGAAAAAGGCGAGAAAGAGGACACCCTCTTCTCCATCTTCTTTATCCTCTTCCTCTTATGAAAGCTATGGTGAAGACGACAAAGATCAAGACAAGAAAAAGGCGAGAAAGAGGTCACCCTCTTCTCCACCTTCTTCAAATTCTTCATCTTCTGAAGAAAGTGATGGTGCAACTTTTGAACCATCAAAAAGAAGAGGCCATAGAAAATCCTATGCCGCATGGAAGAGGTCGTCCAAGCTGAAGAAATTCAAAGAGGGAGGGAAGAGCATCTCTTTCCTTACCTATGATGGCACCTTCGGTGCTACAGACAAAGTTTTGGCCTTTATCCAGCAATTCGATGCGGCGTTTGGAGATGAGGGCTTCACGGAGTCCTCTAAGCTACGCCATGTAGCTATGCACTTTCAAAAGTCCGCCAGACAATGGTGGTCTAGCCTACGAGCCAACGGTGAAGCTCCACGAACATGGAAGGCTTTAAGAGCTTCCATTATGAAGGAGTTTTTGGCCACCGATGCCAAAGACAAAGTACTCACCGAATGGCGAAGCTTAAAGCTCTCTCCCAATGAATCCATCCACAAATATGTAGACAAGTTTTGGGACCTACAACTCAAAGCCACTGTCTTCAAAAAGTTGGATTTTGGAGAGCAAAAGCAACAATTTTGTGCGGGCTTAACCGAAGAAATGGCGGAGTATGTCAACTCCCAAAGGCCACGTACCATATCGGCGGTAATAAACCATACTATGGTGGCCTCGCGAATCAATTTCCAGACGGGGGGTAAAAGAAATAATAAGCCCCCGGAAAACAAAGGTACCAATGAGCCTAAGGGGAAGGACAATGTCCAAAAGTCTCCTAAGGGCAATTCCAACAAAGCTAAAGAGAAGGGAGTTTACAAAGGAAAGAATAAACTCTCTCCTGAAGAGCTTGAGCGTTATCGTAAAGATAACCGGTGTTTCAAGTGCGGCGAACAAGGGCATGCGTACCGCGCTTGTCCCCAAAAGAACAACCGCCAAGATCCTCCTAGAGCTTCTTTGGTTGAAATCCAAGAGGAGGAGATTCACCAAACTCACCACAAAGGATCTCCTCTATGCCATGCTTGGGGAAAGGTAAGAGAACATGATGCTTTTATTCTCTTTGACCCTGGTTCTACTCACAATTTCATATCTATGGAGTTAGCCACCAAGCTAGGCATACAATCCTACGAGATGGGAGATATCCTACCCGCAGACAGTGCCTTCAAGGGGCAAGAAGCTTCAGTCACTCCCTTAATCGGGAAATTGAGGCTTCATGTCCAAGGCTATGTGGACAAAGAGGATTTCTTTATCTCTCCTCTCAAGCATGAGGATGTAATCCTAGGGGCACCATGGTTTGACCGTTTGGCTGCCCATGTTAAATTTCCTGAAAGGAGAATCTCCTTTAAGTTCAGGGAAAAGGACATGTATATAGATGCTAGGGAGATGGGTAACACCATCCCCATTGTACATACACCAGCTTTCAACAAGTCAATAAAGAGCTCTATTTCCGTGTACATGATTTTTGTTAAAGATTCTCAAAATGAACCTAATGCTTTAGCAAAAGAAAATAAAAGCAACCAAAAGGAATTAGAGTTATCCAATTTTCTCAAGGGGTTTCAAGATGTCTTTATTGACGACATCCCTTGTGAGCTACCTCCTAAACGAGGTAATGACGACCATGCAATTGAACTTCTTCCAGGAAGTTCACCGCCTAACAAACCTCCTTATAGAGTTTCTCAAGCTCAACAAGAGGAGATTATGCGGCAAGTGCATGAGTTAATTGAGAAGGGCATGGTTAGGCCTAGCTCATCTCCATTTTGCTCACCTGTGCTATTAGTGCAAAAGAAAGACGGCACATATCGTATGTGTGTCGACTATAGAGCACTAAATAGGATCACTATCAAGAATAGGTTTCCCGTTCCACGGGTAGAAGACCTATTTGATAAGCTACAAGGATCGACCTACTTCAGTAGGATTGACCTAAAAAGTGGCTATCATCAAATAAGGATAGTTGATCAAGACATTGTAAAGACCGCATTTCGTACTACATTTGGTCTTTACGAATACATTGTCATGCCTTTTGGCTTGACTAATGCACCAGCCACATTTAACCGCTTGATGGAGAAGCTGTTCAGACCTCATCGAACCTTCACTGGAGTGTTCTTTGATGATATTATCATCTACTCTAATTCATTAGAGGAACACAAGCAACACCTCCAGGTAATATTTCAAGTTTTAAGAGAGAATAAACTTTATGTTAATCGAAAGAAAAGTGAATTTTTCTTGCAAGAGATTCAATATTTAGGTCACATTATCTCTCAAGATGGAATCCAAATGGATCCATCCAAGTTAGAGGTAATAAAAGGATGGCCTAAACCAAGGAATCTTCATGAACTAAGAAGCTTTATAGGTATGTGTGCATACTATAGACGCTTCATAGAAAAGTTCTCACAAATTGCGGGACCATTACATGACCTAACAAAGAAAAATGTTAGGTATACGTGGTCTGCTAAGGAGAACAATGCTTTCGAAAAGCTTAAAGAAAAGCTTATCTCTCAACCTGTGCTTACACTACCGGATCTCTCAAAACCATTTGAGGTCCAATGTGATGCTTGTGGTGATTGCCTTGGGGCTGTTTTGCTCCAAGAAGGGCACGCCATAGGCTATGAGAGTCGAAGGCTCGACCCTGTTGAGCAAGCTCTAGGCATATACGAAAAAGAACTCCTTGCAGTTCTACATGCCTTAGACTCATGGAAGCACTATTTATTGGGGACTCCTTTCATTCTGCGAACGGATCACCAAAGTCTTAAGTACTTCATGACGCAGACCAAGCTCTCCGACAAACAAATGAGGTGGGCAAATTTCCTTTCGCAATTTCATTTTCATATTGCTCACATTGCTGGCAAGCATAATCAAGTAGCCGATGCACTCTCAAGACGACCGAGAGTGAATGCGGTTTCCATAGCAACTCACAATGATCTATCTTTAATGATAGATGAGTATGCTATTGATCCCGATTTTAGAGATGTGATTTCAGCCCTTGCATTAGGGAAGAAAGAAGAACCATTTACTTTACAAGATGGTTATCTTCTCTATGGCAATAGACTATGCGTTACTAACTCACTACGTGAGAAAGTAATGTATGAATCTCATGCTCCCCCATATGCGGGGCATAGAGGGATTCAGTCTACCCTAAAGGGAATTGAAACATATTTCTATTGGCCTACCATGAAAGTGAACATACATGAGTATGTTTCCAAATGTGTGGTATGTCAAAAGACAAAATTTGATAGAGGGAAGCAACTTGGATTGCTTCAACCCTTGCCAATCCCTAATTCACCTTGGGAGAGCATATCCATGGATTTTATCTTTGGATTGCCTAAGTCTATCCATGGGAATACGGGAATATGGACGATAGTAGACAGGTTCAGTAAACAAGCTCATTTTATACCTATCAAAAAGACTATCAAAGCCCATCAAATGGCAACCCTCTTCATTTCACAAATTTTCAAGTACCATGGCTTGCCAATGTCCATAGTGTCGGATAGAGATCCTAGAATGACCAGTAATTTCTGGAAGGGTCTCTTTGAGAATTTAGGAACAAGGCTAAACTTCTCTTCGGCCTATCATCCACAAACTGATGGCCAAAGTGAAATAGCTAACCTAACTATTCTCGATCTACTAAAAGCCTATGTAACGGAAGTAGATCAAAGATCCCAATGGGAGAAGTACTTACCCTTAGTAGAGTATGCTTACAATAACACTGTACATACTTCTACAGGAAAAGCACCTTTCGAGGTAATTGAGGGAAGATCAAAAAGTCCCTTGCTACTTAAGGTACATGGGAAGATCTTCGCTGCAGATGAGTATAGCCGAGACCTACAAGAATCTTTCCAAAAGATTAAGGATGCTATCTCTATCTCACAGCAAAGGCAAAAGGCTGCTGCTGACAAGCACAGAAGAGCCCAAGCCTTTAAAGAAAACGATTGGGTCTTGTTAAAGTTTCCCAAGGCTCGATTAAGGCACACGACGGGCAAGAATCCTACGGGCCACCAAAAGTACTATGCTAAACTAGCAAAAAGGTACTATGGTCCCTTCCAGATTCTTAGGCCAATCAATGAGATGGCCTATCAACTTAAGTTGCCCAATCATTGGCTCATACACAATGCTTTTCATGTGAGCCTCTTAAAGCCTTACAAAGGAGAGCCACCTCAAGAACCAACTATTGAAGACCCACCGGAGATCGAGGACCACGAGGAGGTGCTGCAGCCGAGTCCATTCTCCGACATGAAGACAAGGTATTAAGAGGCGGTAAGACTATCCGACGATATCTTATTAAGTTTAAGAATTATCCTTTTGAAGATGCTAGATGGATGCAAGGCATACAATTAAAGGATAACCTAAACCTTGTCAATGCTTACAATGCTTCCCAAGAGTAAGCAAATGTACAAAATGTTAAAAATGAACAAAAATTTTTGTCTTATAAGACTTCTTTTTCTTTATTTGTGCACAAAAATGAAGTAGTATGCATGCTTAGATCAAGTTTGCGGAGACGACGTCTCCCGAACACCAAGTAGAGCTTGTCACTCTACTATGGAAGACTGATAGGACTAATGTGCAGACATGCTTGCGGCAGCCTCAGGCTCTCAAGCGCCAAATGGACTGGTCATCCATTATGGAATGATGTCGTAGGGTAACATAGGGATCCTCTACCCGCTAAGAAAAGGACTCATGCATATGCTTTATCTTCTCTACACCATAGTCGAGGACGACTATGATTTCAAGAGAGAGGTAATGTCATAATAATCAATATCTAATTCTCCTAAATGATTTTCTCATATTAAACTGATCATTTAATGTGGGGAAGTGCCAAGGGAGAAAAAGCTAGAATATTGGTTAAGTTAGCAGACCGGCCACAGTAGGGATCCAAAGGAGGGAAAATAGGGATCCAAAGGGGGGGGACATCTGCAAAAGAGCCATGTGAAACAATGGGCTAAAAAGACCCTAAGGTTCAGCCCATTAAGACTTCCAAAATGCTAAGGTTCCAAAATTCAAAGGTTGTGTCCAAAGGTCAACCTTAGGGAAAATTGGATGCTTAGTGTATGCCCAAAAAGTCTTTCTGCATCCCTACATGGGAGGGGGCGAGCCCCAAAGCTAGGGGATGAGAGAGAAAACCACACACACACACACACACAGGCTCCCTTTACACAAAGGGAATGAGGGACACATGTCAGCTCCCTAGGCCAGATGCCCACAAGGTGTGCCCAATTCCTATTGGAAGACCCTTGAAGTGGACCAATGAGAATTAAGCTAGAGTAAATCTAGTTTAATTAATTTAAAAACATTTAATAAAAGAAACCAATAAGAATTAAGTGTCCTAGAAGACTATTGGGCAGTCTCCCAAGGGGTCCAATGAGCATTCAGAAGCCCCATGGCTTGCCTGATTCCTATTGGCCAGGAGGCAAAGGGGTCCAATGAGAGTTTAGTTTAATTATTTAATTATCTAAAGCTCTCACAAAAGGGGAAAGGGGGACACATGTCAGAAGGCTATCACTTATGCTGCTTAATTCCTATTGGCTTGACCTGGGGAGGTCCAATGAGGAAAAAGCCAGCCTAACTTAGCAGCTAGGGCTCGCCCAAGAGAGAGGGGGGGCTGATTTTTGCTTGGCATTCACTCTCACACTCTCACACTGGACCATGTGTGAAGGGAAAAATACTCTATCTCCTCCCAAGCTTTAATGGAGAGCTCATCACCTACTCCAAGCTTGTGAGATAGAAGCCTACATCAACACTCTCTTGGCATGTGGATGCAAATCCAACCAAGAGCCAAGCTTCAATGCATGCTCATCTTCTCTACCAAGCTAATTACTAAGCTAAGCTATGCTAATATGAGTGATTATGTGAGGAGATGTACTTCTTTCTCGTAAGATACTTCTTTTTCCTCTCAATCTACTCTCATACCCTGCTAGCTCTCACCATCTTCGAAGGTGTGTGAGGTCTTGGGTCTGAGAACGGGGATAATTCAAGTTGTGTTTGATTAAGTGTTTTGCTTGGTGTATGAAGCTTCCATCTTCATTGCACTAGCTAGTCTTGAAGGAACACAAAGAATTGTATTGTACAATGTCTCTCTTGATGGGAGAAACCATAATACAAAGCCTTTTGGAGGGGGGACCGGCTCCATGCAAATCCGGTGCTCAACTGTTGTCAATAGCTTAATTGCTCTCTCTTTTGAAAGTATTGTCGATGCTATCTAACTAGGTGTTATGCTTTTTGTTGCTCTCTCCACCCAAGCACTCTTGTAATTCTCATTAGGAATCTATTCTAATGAAATGCCCACTATGTTCATGCTAAATTCCGCTACACATAAGATTTTAGGCCATTAAATGTTACACGATCAAACCATTTCTTCCTTCTATATTTCTCAACAAGTGCGTTTTGCACAGCCAATTGTCTTTCTTCATCTAATCTCTCAAGGATATATAAGCGTTCAACTAAAGGGTTACCATCCCAACCTTCTTGTCAAGCTACGCGCAGACTAGGAATTACAAACTCCCATGGCATAACTACTTCTTGTCCATATACCATTTTGCATGGTGTACAATTAATAGCCACTTTGTAAGAAGTACGATAAGCCCATAGCGTTGAAGTCAGCTTCAAATCCCAATATATGCCATGAGCTTCCACCGTTTTGGTCAAGATAGAGATTAAGGTCTTGTTGGTACTCTCAGCTTGGCCATTTGCTTGTGGATAATAAGGTGTGGACCTATGGTGAGCTATCATAAAGTTGGTAGTGAGTTATTTTATCACTCCATTTATAAAATGAGTACCATTGTCACTCACAATCTCAAAGGGACAACCAAAATCTTGTAATAATATTCTCGAAGAGAAACTTGGCAGTTGACCTTGCATCAGCCTTATGTGTTTCCTTGGCTTCTGCACAATTGTCACATAGTCAGTGGCAACGATAATATATCGAGATCGAGTGCTAGGATCTGCTGGACCAATTGGGCCTACAAATTCCAAGCCCCATTTTTCAAATGGTTGAGTCACTTTAACAGGATGTAAGGGCACCTTATCCTTTCCTTGTGTGATCTTGTAACGTTGGCATTCATCACATCCTTTTGCAAAAAGTGATACATCCTTGAATAAGGTAGGCCACCAATAGCCTGATTGCAACACCTTTGTAGCTGCTAGTTCCCCTGATAAATTTCCTCCGGATATACCCATATGGGCTTCTTGCAGTATGTATAAATACTCATCCTCCCAGGCACAACATCTAAGAATAGCATCCTTCCCTAGCCTATAGAGAGTTCCTGCAATGAGAGAATAAGGTTCACATTCTTTTGAAAGTTTTCGAGCTATGTCCTTATTACGAAGCTCTTTGGGTGAAAAACCATTAACTAGAAAGTTCACAATCTTCTCACTCCATTCATGCATCGTCTTGACCAGAAATGAGGAAGTATTGAGCAATTCATCGTTGATTGTAGTAGGGGCTTCACCATTAGGTATGTGAGACAAATTATTTGCCATGACATGTCTTTTACCAGGTCTCACCACAATGGTAAAATTAAACTCAAGGAGAATCAACAACCATTGTGTAATTCTTCTCGTGGAACAAGGTTTATTTACTAGATACAACAAGGCTTGATGATCCACATAGAAGACAAACTTGTTGGCAAGAAGGTAATAGCGGAATTTCTTTACTGCATAAATCATAGCTAAACCTTCTCGCTCTATAGTGGTGTAGTTTCTCTTGGCATCATTCAATTGACGACTTGCAAAGCTAATGGGGTAGTCCAATTTATGTTCTCCCGGTTGAGTTAGAACACATCCAATAGAAAATTTTGATGCATCAATTTGCACATGGAAAATTACATTCCAATCGGGCACTCGTAGAATGGATGCGCTTGTCAAGGTCTTTTTCAATGACTCATAAAAATGGTCACACTTCGAGGTCCTGTGAAACTCAATAAGAAGCTTGCACAAAGGATGAGCTATCTTGGCAAAGTTTAAAATAAACCGTCAGTAATAACCAACATAGCCCATGAACCTTTGAACTCCTTTATAGTTTGTAGGTGGTGGCAATTTAGCAATGGCTTTGATTTTGCTCTTATCTATGGAAATCCCATTTTTGGACACTATATGCCTTAAAATGACTCCATGTTTAACCCAAAGTTGGCATTTGAAAGGGTTTAAGGAGATGTGATACAATCTACACTTTTCATAAGCATGATAGATATTCTTTCCAAGAGGAATAAACACAAAGGTCATCTAAGAAAGCTTCACAAAACTCCCTCAAATATTCTCTAAAAACATTGTTTATTAATCTTTGAAAGGTAGCAAGGACATTGGTTTAGCCAAAAGCCATAACACAAAATGAGAACACTCCAAATTGGGTTATAAAAGCTGTTTTAGCTTGGTCCTCTAGCGCAATTGTGATTTGATTGTAGCCAGAGTACCCATCTAAAAAGCTATAAGCTTCCTTCCCCTGCAACTCTTTCAAGCACATGTTCTGAATATGGCAAGGGATAATGGTCCCTCCTAGTGGCGGCATTGACCTTCTTGAGATCCACGCACACTCTTTGCTACGTGTTTTGCTTAGTGCATGAAGCTTTCATCTTCATTGCACTAGCTAGTCTTGAAGGAACACAAAGAATTGTAGTGTACAATGTCTCTCTTGATGGGAGAAACCATAATACAAAGCCTTTTGGATGGGGGACCGGCTCCATGCAAATCCGGTCCTCAACTGTTGTCAATAGCTTAATTTCTCTCTCTTTTGAAAGTATTATTCATGCTATCTAACTAGGTGTTATGCTTTTTGTTGCTCTCTCCACCCAAGCACTCTTGTAATTCTCATTAGGAATCTATTCTAATGAAATGCCCACTATGTTCATGCTAATTTCCGCTACACACAAGTTTTTAGGCCATTAAAAGTTACATTGGTATCAGAGCACAAGGTTTCTCTTTTCTTGCTCAAGAAGGGAGGTCCTCAAGCTAGCTATAAATGGTTGGTATTATTAATTGCGTGTGAGTAAGTAGAATAGGGATTTTTCAGCCTTGCAGTGCACCTGCCTTCGTGCAGTTAACGGGGCATCACCGTCGAGAGCTATGGTCTTAATAGTAGAGTCCTACGGGGCTTGCCTACGGCTTACCCACTATTGAGCTATTTGAAGCTTGATAGGAGCCGGTGTTGTTTTGGTGTTGAAAGACCCTCTCTTCTATTCCTTGCAATTAATGGTATTCGAGCCACGGGTACAGTAGCTTGAGTGCTTTTTCTAAAGGGGTGAAGAGGAGTAGCAACTAGGGCTTGAAGTGCCAAAGTACACCTAAAAGTTGTTAGAATGGCTGACAATAGTAAAGAGAGTGAAATTAATGTTGATAACTTTGATTTTGCTAATGAGAAAGCTACTAATGATGCTCCGATGCTTGTTAACTATCTTGTTTCTAGGCTTCAACAAGCCATGGGCAATCCATCTCTCCAAAGTGAAGTGCAACGGCAGCTCCGTGCTCACGGGATTCTCCAAGCTCATCACCATGATGAGAGAACACCTAGGAAGCCTCCTTGTGAGACTCCCAAAAGAGGTCTCTCTCCGATTCGGGAAGAAGAAGAGAATCCATACGAAGGGCTCAAGAATTTACTTCTTGATGATACATCTCCTTCCCAAAGGAGAACTCAAGAGCCTCCACCGAAGGAATGAGAAATAAGTAAGTCTCCCGCCACCTCGGTGTAGATGGCTCCACAAAGATGGCGGGCTAAACGCTCTCCATCACCACCAAAGCGGAGAAGATCATCGCACTCTTCTCCACACCATAATTCAAAAAGGGATGATACAAAGCAAGAGAAGAAAAAGGCGAGAAAGAGGACACCCTCTTCTCCATCTTCTTCATCCTCTTCCTCTTAAGAAAGTGATGGTGAAGACGACGAAGATCAAGAAAAGAAAAAGACGAGAAAGAGGTCACCCTCTTCTCCACCTTCTTCAAATTCTTCACCTTCTGAAGCAAGTGATGGTGCAACCTTTGAACCATGAAAAGGAAGAGGCCATAGGAAATCCTATGCCGCATCGAAGAGGTCATCCAAGCTGAAGAAGTTCAAAGAGGGAGGGAAGAACATCTCTTTCCTTACCTATGATGATACCTTTGGTGCTACGGACAAAGTCTTGGCCTTTATCCAACAGTTTGATGCGGCGTTTGGAGATGAGGGCTTCACGGAGTCCTCTAAGCTACGCCATGTAGCTATGCACTTTCAAAAGTCTACCAGGCAATGGTGGTCTAGCCTACGAGCCAACGGTGAAGCTCCACGAACATGGAAAGCTTTAAGAGCTTCCATTATGAAGGAGTTTTTGGCCACTGATGCCAAAGACAAAGTACTCACCGAATGGCGAAGCTTAAAGCTCTCTCCCTATGAATCCATCCACAAATATGTAGACAAGTTTTGGGACCTACAACTCAAAGCCACTGTCTTCAAAAAGTTGGATTTTGGAGAGCAAAAGAAACAATTTTGTGCGGGCTTAACCAAAGAAATGGTGGAGTATGTCAACTCCCAAAGGCCACGTACCATATCGGCTGTAATACACCATACTATGGTGGCCTCTCGAATCAATTTCCAAATGGGGGCTAAAAGAAATAATAAGCCCACGGAAAACAAGGATTCCAAAGAGCCTAAGGGGAAGGACAATGTCCAAAAGTCTCCTAAGGGCAACTCCAACAAAGCTAAACAGAAGGGAGTTTACAAAGGTAAAAACAAACTCTCTCCTGAGGAGCTTGAGCGTTATCGCAAGGATAACTGTACATACTTCCACGGGAAACGTACCTTTTGAGGTAATTGAGGGAAGATCAAAAAGTCCCTTGCTACTTAAGGTACATGGGAAGATCTTCGCTGTGGATGAGTATAGCCGAGACCTACAAGAATCTTTTCAAAAGATTAAGGATGCTATCTCTATCTCACAGTAAAGGCAAAAGGCTGCTGCTGACAAGCACAAAAGAGCCCAAGCCTTTAAAGAAAATGATTGGGTCTTATTAAAGTTTCCCAAGGCTCGATTAAGGCACACGACGGGCAAGAATCCTACGGGACACCAAAAGTACTATGCTAAACTAGCAAAAAGGTACTATGGTCGCTTCCAGATTCTTAGGCCAATCAATGAGATGGCCTATCAACTCAAGTTGCCCAATCATTGGCTCATACACAATGCTTTCCATGTGAGCCTATTAAAGCCTTACAAAGGAGAGCCACCTCAAGAACCAACCATTGAAGACCCACCGGAGATCGAGGACCAAGAGGAGGTGCTACAGCCCGAGTCCATTCTCCGACATGAAGACAAGGTACTAAGAGGCGGTAAGACTATCCGACGATATATTATTAAGTTTAAGAATTATCCTTTTGAAGATGCTAGATGGATGCAAGGCATACAATTAAAGGATAACCTAAACCTTGTCAATGCTTACAATGCTTCCCAAGAGTAAGCAAATGTACAAAATGTTAAAAATAAACAAATTTTTTGTCTTATAAGACTCTCTTTTTCTTTATTGTGCACAAAAATGAAGTAGTGTGCATGCTTAGATCAAGTTTGAGGAGACGACGTCTACTATGGAAGACTGATAGGACTAATGTGCAGACATGCTTGCGGCAGCCTCAGGCTCTCAAGCGCCAAATGGACTAGTCATCCATTGTGGAACGATGTCGTAGGGTAACATAGGGATCCTCTACCCGCTAAGAAAAGGACTCATGAATATGCTTTATCTTCTCTACACCATAGTCGAGGACGACTATGATTTCAAGAGAGAGGTAATGTCATAATAATCAATATCTAATTCTCCTAAATGATTTTCTCATGTTAAACTGGTCATTTAATATGGGGAAGTGCCAGGGGGGAGAAAAAGCTAGAATATTGGTTAAGCTAGCAGACCCGCCACAATAGGGATCCAAAGGAGGTAAAATAGGGATCCAAAGGGGGGGCCATCTGCAAAAGAGCCATGTGCAACAATGGTCTAAAAAGACCCTAAGGTTCAGCCCATTAAGACTTCCAAAATGCTAAGGTTTCAAAATTCAAAGGTTGTGTCCAAAGGTCAACCATGGGGGGAACTGGATGCTTTGTGTGTGAACAAAAAAGTCTTTGCAATCCCTACTTGGGAGGGGGCGAGCCTTTCTTGTAGGGGATGAGAGAGAAAGCCACACACACACACACACAAGCTCCCTTTACACAAAGGGAATGAGGGACACATGTCAGCTCCCTAGCCCAGATGCCCACAAGGTGTACCCAATTCCTATTGGATGGCCTTGGAGGTGGACCAATGAGAATTAGGTTAGAATAAATCTAGTTTAATTAATTTAAAAACACTTAACAAAAAGAACCAATGAAAATTAAGTCTCCTGGATGACTATTGGACAGTCTCCCAAGGGATCCAATGAGCATTCGGCAGCCCAATGGCTTGCCTGATTCCTATTGGCCAGGAGGCAAAGGGGTCCAATGAGAGTTTAGTTAAATTATTAAAATACCTAAAGCTCTCACAAAAGGGGAAAGGGGGACACATGTCAGAAGGCTATCACTTATGCTGCTTAATTTTCATTGGCTAGCTCTAGGGAGGTCCAATAAGAGGACAGCAAGAGCAAATAGCAAGGGGGCTCGCCCAAGAGAGAGAGGGGGCTGATTTTTGCAAGGAATTATTACACACGCAGTCTCACACGGTCTATGTGAGAAGCAAGAAAAAGACTATCTCTTCCCAAGCTTTAATGGAGAGCGCATCACCTACTCCAAGCTTGTGAGATAGAAGCCTACATCGACACACTCTTGGCATGTGGATGAAAATCCAACCAAGAGCCAAGATTCAATGCATGCTCATCTCCTCTACCATGCTAATTACTAAGCTAAGCTATGCTAATATGAGTGATTATGTGAGGAGATGTACATCTTTCTCGTAAGATACTCCTTCTTCCTCTCAATCTACTCTCATACCCTGCTAGCTCTCACCATCTTCGAAGGTGTGTGAGGTCTTGGGTCTGAGATCGAGGATAATTAATGTTGTGTTTTCTAAGTATTTTGCTTAGTGCATGAAGCTTTCATCTTCATTGCACTAGCTAGTCTTGAAGGAACACAAAGAATTGTATTGTACAATGTATCTCTGGATGGGAGAAACCATAATACAAAGCCTTTTGGAGGGGGGACCGGCTCCATGCAAATCCGGTCCTCAACTATTGTCAATAGCTTAATTTCTCTCTCTTTTGAAAGTATTGTTCATGCTATCTAACTAGGTGTTATGATTTTTGTTGCTCTCTCCACCCAAGCACTCTTGTAATTCTCATTAGGAATCTATTCTAATGAAATGCCCACTATGTTCATGCTAATTTCCGCTACAAAGAAGTATTTAGGCCATTAAAAGTTACACACGTTCCCATGACTTTAAGTCACTTTCTTCTTGGATGACATTAGGTATGGCTAGCGGTCCATGGATGTTGTGAGGTTGTTGTTGTGTAGGGAATAATGTGTCTGTAATCTGGATCTGCCTAGGTGCGGGTTCTAGATCCCTTTGGGTATCTTCTACCAAACTCCTTAATTGCTTGACTTGCTCGATCTCCTCTGTAGGGTTTGGATAAGTTCCTATCTTCTTCTTGGATCCTGGCCATTGTGGCTCATGACGATCTTCCTTGTTGGTTTCTTTCTTAGTGGCCGTTTTGGTCTCCATGGTTTCACCTAAATCAGAATCCTCTTCAACGTCGTTCATATATATGGGGTCGTCACCAGTCCCTATGTTGGTCTTTGAACCGGGGTCTGACTTTGCTGCTTTTTGCGATCTCTTCCTTTGTGTTTGTTCTTCTTCTAAGATTGGGCAATTGATGCCGTGTCTCTTTCTTCAAGAATATAATTTTGTTTTTCGAGCATCGATCGTGTGAGTACTTTTATTGGTACCATAGGTGTACTTTGTGATGGCTCCTTGATAGCCTCAATCAAGTTTAATAGTGTGATCTTTGGCGCATTTGGACTATTCCGACATTGGGCAATCAAATGATCTCTGCCACATCAATTACACATAAGTATCGGCATTATAGACGTGCTCGCTTGATTGGTTTGCATTAGTGTGGCATTCGTTTGTAGCCTAATAGGACACTCGGACACATGATGTGGACCTCCACACTCATAGCATTGAAGAGGTGGTATCTTGGCAATGTAATTAATATTTTGGCCTCTTGCAGCAAGAGCAGCTACTTGATAAACATGTTCGACTTGTCCCCAATAGTCCTCCATGTAATATTGTGCACTTTCTTCAAGCGCATCAATCCCATACACAATATTAGGGTCTATATCTTCCTCACACCCTTCCAAACAAGCAATAGATGAATCACAACCCACTTGATTCAAAAAATTGATTCTCGAATGTGGTGGTTGCGGTCATAGCACTGGAGGTGGTAAGGGTGTTGTTTGAACAACATTTTGGGCCCTAGGGACCATGTGTTATGATGTTTGTTCAAGAGGTGGGGCTGGCATCAATGCACGCACTCGAGGTGTGTCTGTCCATGCTAACGTTGGTCTATTGGCCATCCCGCGCTTAAATACTATGCAATCCTTAGCTTGATGACCATACCTCCCACATGCATTGCAATTCCCATTGAATTTTACTCTAAAAGTAGGGCATTCACTGGTTCTATGCGGACCATAGCATACTAAGAACCATTGTTGCTCCCTTCTTGGATACATATGATTGTTTTGCGGAGCATGATTGTCTCTAAGACTCTCTTGAATGGCCTTGGTGAGATCTGCTAAAGTCATCTCAGACATCTTTGGCTCCTTAGCAATAGGCTTTAGGGTCATTGGCTGATGCACCGATGCTTGCGAGCTAGTAGATTTAGGCTCAACAGTCACTCTTTCTCCTTGAATCATTAAATTATCCTCCAATTGGATTGGATTGGTGGTGATTGCTTCCCAAGTGGTGATACCTCTAATGACTAGGCCATTGTAGATATCCTCATATTGGAATCCCCTAATGAATCTATCAAGAAATTGGTTATTATTGAAGCGCTCATTTGGATTACAACAAGAATTCAAATGCTTCAAGCGACTAATAAAGTCTCTCACCAACTCTCCTTCCTCTCGTTGGGCTTTCAAGAGCTGAGATGATACACCCCAAAGCACTCCCTCTTGTATGTATTCCTTCAAGAACAGACTCCTAAGAGTAGGGTAAATCATTTTTTCTTCCACCCTTAGGGTTCTATACCAATCCCCAGCCTTCCCACTTAAAGTTAGGCTTAAAGCATTACTCTTATGAAGGTTATTGTGTTCTCCTTGAGAATCACATATTTGTTCAAACACTTTGATATTCTTTCTAACATCCCCGTTACCACTAAATTTTTGTGTGAGCTTGGCTATTTTTACTACCTTACTTCTGGGCTCTCTATCAGGCATGTTATGCATATTCTCAGCAATAGATCGACCGATAGCTTGAGCAAATTTTGCCAAGTCACCTAAATGAGTAGGCACCATGGATGAAGGCGCTCCACAGACTACATATGGAGTAAGTATTGGCATTGGACTTGGCGCATAGGAAGCCCTTGGGTTCCGAGTTTGGTACGGTGTTGTGCCATGTGGTGGCCCAAAGCTCATATGTGTGTCCCTATGCATAGCAAACATTGGATGTGACATGTTAATGCTATCCGGTATGGTCCCATTAAAATAAGAGCTTGGGTGTTAATGGGTTGGAGCATAGGTTGTTGAAACAATGGGAGGGGTAGGGGCTGCATGAGTACAAGGACCCATAGGTGTATATAATTGGTACACACTTGTAGGTACTATTGCAGGCATTGAGCTAGCATGTAGTGGTGCTTTACTAACAAATGAGGTCCATGGCATGTTTCTTGGCATGCCCATCATTGGGGTAGGCATGGTAGCCGTGGTGTCATCAAGTGAAAGATGAGCTAGATTTGGAAAAGTAAAACTACTACTTGTGGGTTCAAACTGTATCGAAACTCCAGGTGACACAATATATGAAGGGTCCATTGGACTCACTAATGGAGTTTCCATCTGTGATAGTGTCGGTTGTCTGGCTTTGCACGTGTCCAAGAATCTCATAAGGCCCGTTGAAGGAATGTTAATCTCTCGGTTTTGCCTCTCCAATTGGATGATGCTATGGATGACATTGCAAATCATTTGTTGTCACTCCTCTAGACTTGTGGCGCTAGAAGTAGATTGTACAATTTCTAACCAACATATATGGTATGTGCAACCCGTGTACAGGTCAGTCAAGGTTTAGATTGTAGGTCATATTCCCAATTTTTGTTGAGAAATAACCCTTCTAGGCCATGCGTACTAGAGGTTTCCCTTGAGGTGGAAGCATTGTTGTTCCCCACAGTTTGACCCACATTGCCTACTAACTTAGGAGCACTTGATTGCTCGATTTTTATGCATGTTGTCCCAGTGGTCTTTCCCTTCATTGCTCGGTGTTGTTCTAGGAAATTCTCCATTTCCCTCTCCCTAGCCGCTTGCATATAGCGCTCAACTTCTTGCACCTCTGCAAGACTCCTACCATCGCGCAATAGAACTTTGGTGGGTGATTGCTTTGCAGGATTTTCCATGAAAGCAGGCAGTAGGATATTGATGTGGACACTCTTGGGGAGTATAGTCTCCCCCTTAGATACTGATGGCCGACTTTCGAACCCGTGACCGTGAGAACCACACCCTATCTTTACCAAAAAGAGAGAGAGAAAAAAAAGAAGCCCTTTACCATTCCCCATACCCCCCCAAGGTTAACCACCAGTGGGGCGCCGCCAGTTTGGTCACACCCCTCCATTATCACCAAAAGAGGATCTCTCTCTCTCTCTCTCTCTTACTGTCCGTCTTCGCTAAATATTCCCTCTCTCCTACTCTGCCGCTGCATCACCCGGCCCATGTAGGTGCATTGGTGTCTCTGCTTGTCCACACTCCAACCCGGACGGGCTGCCACAGATATTATCCTCTCTCTCTCTCTCTCTTCCAAATATTCTTCCCCTCTCTCTCTCTTCTTGTCCACACTCCAGCCACGACGGGCCGTACCACCCACCCCTTCTCGTCCACACTCCCTTCGGCCTTAAGCATCCCCCCCCCCCTGTTTTCTTCCTCTCCCCCCACCCTAGTGGACCACTGGCCTAAACACCCGCCCCCCCCGCCCCCCATCTTCACCTAGATTTCTCTATCTCTCTACCCACCTCTTTTCACTCTCTCTCTCTTCTCTCTTCTCTCTCCCCCACCCCTATCCTCTTACCCACCCCTATCCTGTCACCCCCCCTCTCTCCCTCTTCTTCCCTTGGCGGGAACCCGCCTTAGGGGAAATTATATATATATATATATATATATATATATATATATATATATATATATATATATATATATATATATATATATATATATATATATTCTCTCTCAACCCCCTCCCGTCGACTACGCTCACCCCCCCCCCCCACCCCCCACAGTTCTCGGCGCCTGATGGTCCACGGCTCACCCTCTGCCCTCGCGCAGTTCGGACCCAGCCCCGCCGGGCACCTTGGATACCACACACCACCCACCCCTATCCTCTCCCCCCCCCCCCCCCCCCCCCCCCCCCCCCCCCCCCCCCCCCCCCTCTCTCCACCCTCATTCTCTCGCGCTCGTGCTCTGCACCAAGTCTGCAGGCAGCCCATGGCTCACCCGACGCACACCGACACCCGCATCACGCAACCACGACGCCATTTTTTAGTAATTTGTAGGTTATGATCATCATTTCTTCAGTTTTCACCCAAGCCTTGTAAATTCCTAATTTGTAAATTTCCTCTCTCTAGGTGATGGTCACAAAGGCCCACCTAGAGGTTTTCATTTTTAAATAACTCTCAAGACAAAGCAAGGGTCCAACCACACCGGGCCCACCGCCTTGCTTTGTCTCCCCGATTAGCTTATCCCAATCAAACCGGGATTACCCTAATCCAAGTAGCGAACACCTATAAAATAGCACTAAGAGGTCACTATCGGGGGGGGGCAGTTCATGACAGGTCAGCACTTGGTAGAGTTTAGTGGGAAGAGTTGACACTTTTGGCATCACGGGGAGGGGGCTTGTGTGATGGTTTTCTTGGGAATTGCACCATGTGAAGGGAGCCATGTCCACCTCTTGACTCCAATGGTCGATGCACGCACACACACACACACACACACACACGTTGTTGGTAGCAAGTTTCACAATCATCGAGTCGTCTTTAGAGAACACACCAAATAGTTTCACCATCTTTTCTCCCTACCTCTCTATCACCATGGTGTGCCGCCTTGCTGGAAGGAAGGTCATTGTAAATACTGCAGAAATAATTCTCCCTCACACCCCCGAGGGTTTTCGTCATTTGTCAATCTCTCTCTCTCTCTCTCTCTCTCTCTCTCTCTCTCTATCTATCTGTGTGTGTGTGTGTGTGTGTGTGTGTGTGTGTGTGTGTGTGTGTGTGTGTGTGTGTGTAAGTTTGCGATGTGATGCATGGTTTTTAGGACCCCTTCTGAAGATGCAATAAAGGCACAGTTAGTTGTTGGGGAGATGAGGATACTCTAGTCCAAGGGATCTCGAAAGAGAAGAAAAAATCTACTTCACAAGCACCAAAGAGTAAAAAGTGCCATGGACAGAAGATACGTGGGAACGAGCTCTTATGCATGCCTACAACCTACATCTTACAGAATAGCCCATTCTAGGTGTGAATTTCTAGTGAAATTTACACGAGGATGTTCGTGTGGACTCACAGCACAACATACTCCGTTTTCACTTTTTTACCGACAGTAATATTTTTTACCATAGTAAATATTTTTTACCTACAGTAAATATTTTTCACCTACATGGTAAATACAAATCACTTTTTACCTACAGTAACTTTTTTTACCCATGGTAAATATTTTTTACTGCACCATAAGTATTTGGTAGGTAACAGTTCACTGTTACTAGAAGTAGTGATTGGGCAACAACAATGCAGTTACAAGAGGAGAAAAGGGGAAAATCTTATGGTAAAGGTGAGTCAACAGGGATAAAGACTTTTGAGTTGAAAAGAGACATGCTGATTTTTTCAAAGAACACATGTCAAAAGAAGCCATGGTTGAGGATTTTTTGAGAATTTGATATTCAGGAGGACCCCCGCAGGTCCCCCCCTGACATGTGCAGAACCTCCAGTTTCAACAGCCACCTACCTGCTCTTAAATGCTGGTCAAGGCCTTATCCCCATCTGTCACAATCAAAAAAATCAGCATTTACCCTCCCCTCTCACATCACTCTAGAGAATATCTTGATGGTGACATATCAGGTGACCTCAATCTGTTGACCACCCTAAGCAAAAAGTAACCCCAATCAGCGGATTTAAGCATGTTTATCCCTAATCCTAAACCCTCTCAAAAACCTATATAAGGAGGCCTTCTCTCACTCAAAACACAACACTTCACCCCCTTCACCAAGCAATGAAGCTATGACGGCATTGCTCACAACGAGGAGCTATGGATGGAGCTCTACTCTCTCTCTCCCTCTAGTATGCTACATTACTAGCCCTAAAACCTAAATAAGGAGTCTTCTCTCATGCTCCATGGCCACCATCCTCTCCATCATTCTCTAAGGTATTGATGTGTTGCTAGTAGGATCATACCTACTTGCTGGGTTGATTGTTTTTGACAAGGGATTATGCCATCCTTGGCTTGCTTCTCTACATCCTTGTTATGTATGATCAGATGCCGTTGTATTGTTAAGCTGATGTCTTGTCTATATATATGCTACATAAGGTCCCTAAGCTTCGTTTCTATGTGTTTTGCCATATGTTTTGATGCCATCATAATGCCAGAAGTCTCACTTGCCTATGTGCACTATGTGTGAGGTCCCTAAACCTCTTAATTTAGGATGGTGCCCCCTTTGTTTTGTTCTTTGCTTGTTGCATGAGGCGTGGTTTGTGGAGTGTGCACGAGTACAGAGGCCACCCGATTGCACTGCTCTTTTTCCCGCTATCACGATGCTCACATCATCCTGGTTTGCGTCCTAGCCGCTCAAAGCTAGGTGGTGCCCCCTGTTCGCTTTACCGTGACAGGCTCGAGGCGTGCCATCGGCCCCCGGAGTTTTAGAGGCCGGTCGGGGTTCGGGTGTCTCTTTGCTCCGTCATTTGGTGCCCCCACTGAGGAGGGCTTCTAAGAAACCTTCAGCTCACAAAGCTGAAAGTGATGCATGCCATCAATCATGGACAAATGGCTGAATGAATTTTCTAATTGGAGGACGGAAGAAGAGGAGACTAAGGAGGCACTAGCCGCCTTCATTTAAGTACTACTGCCAGGCTGCAGTGTCGTCAGTATTCAAGAGGTAAATTCTCTATCTCGTGTTTCTCGTTCTAACCACAAATTAAGAGCATCAGGTGGGAGGTCTGTGAAGTGCCATCACTGTTGCCAACCAAAACACACTGTCAATGAGTGCCAGCAACGAAGACAGCAAAGGGGCTGAAATCGTCTACATTGACATTCATCGCGAAGAAGTCATTCACATCAAAGGAGGAAAGAAAACGGCGAGGCCTCTCTTCCCTAAAGAAACTGCAGTCAAAGTTATAACCTTTCCTCTAAAATGGCCTAAAGGGGCTGCTCGAGCCAAAGGTAAGGAAAAGATAAGCCAGTCTCAAAACACATGACCCCGAAGGGAGAAGCATTTGGCCAAGCAAGTGCTTCAAGCTCAAAGAGCCGGGTTGTACCCAGCCTGCCAAAGAGGAAGTCATCTGAAGCTAAGCGGCGGAAGGTCGCCTACCGATTTGCACGACGCATGCGAGTGCTACCAGTCCACTTCGACAATCCTGAATCAGAAGTGGTAAGAAGATTCCCATGTTATAGGGAAGAGTGGTTCGGCTACTGCTCTCACTATTTTGGAAGATGGGTACAGGATCTTCCTCCTCTCCCTGTACAACTTATCCTGAAGAAGCTCTCCACCACGGGTGAAACCCAGTGGGCTGGAGAGGAATTGCAGCTGAATGGAGTGGAATTCATGCAACACGTCAACTACGGAAATGATCTACAATTGCTACTAGCCAAGAGTCTAGGAGTGGTCAAATGCATCGCCATCACCTCGTACGTGCTGAGAAACGAAGGAAAGGTAGATCCCATGAAAGGCGACGACCTCCTGTGGATGTGCCAACTTATCAACACTGGCACGGTAAGAGTATAATTAAGTACTCCACCCTCTGTGCATGATGGAGAACGGGCCGACGGCATTCTTGTTCAGATTCCTGCAGCATATGCATGTGAATATCTATGTAGATAGGAAAATCTTCTACCAACAGAAGATCGTGTACCTATTCAGTGCGGCGGTACTAGGACAAATCCTTAATTCCCCAAACCCTATCATTCTCCCCATATTGGATTACCATCATTCCTTTAATGTTTTTATCTTTATCCTATTTTAATCTATCTACCCAACCCTATAAAAAGCCGCTATGAGCCGCTACTGTCATTAATCTTTAAAAAAAAAAGAAGAGAAAAAGGTTCGTAATTTCCCGAGTCACTACCATGGCAAGTGTTTCTTTCCCCACGTTCAGTGGAAAGAAGGGAGAAGATCTCACCACCAACTTTTTGGATGATTTCGACATTGCTTGTGTCATCTCCAATAAAGATGACGACGCTTCACGACTTTGAATTTTTCCTCTACTGATGAAAGTAGAGGCTAAGTCCTGGTACAATGCATTGCCCTAGGCTACCAAGAATGCATGGGATGTGTTAAAGGCTGCCTTTGTAAAGGGGTTTGGTGGAGGCACAACCTCGGAGAAGCTATGGAAGCTACTGACGGAATTGAAGCAGGGAGGTCTGCTAGAGTATAGCACCTACGAGTCCAAATTTGTGGACTTATGGGAGAGATGGGTTGCCTCACTAGAGGAAGGCAAAGAAGCGCCTAATTTTCTAAAGAAGGACCATTTCATTGTTGGTCTCTGGTCGCCACTTAGAGAGAAGGTGAAGGAAAGGTTTCCTGCAACATATGAGTTGGCAGTAGAAGTAGCCCGCCTTAAAGACAAGAAGTTGCACATGCAAGCAAGAGTAAACAAGTCAGAGGAAACAAGCTCGGCCCGACCAACCCCAATGACTGCAACAGCCAGTCATAGAGCCCAATCGCAAGAGGCATCAGAAGAGCAACAAGACTTGCTGAGTCGCATCACCACCCAACTAGAGAGTTTATCCGTGCATCTGGTGCAGCAAGGGCATGCACCTAGGTGTCAGGAATGCAGAACAAGGAAGAGGACAACAAAGGAAGAACCAAGAGTACTACTACTACAATTGCAGAGAAGACGGCCATGGTATGTACTACTGTCCACATCCAAGGAGGCAGAATTTCAATAGAGGGGGGAGACAGAATCAGATCTCTCCGCCAAGAGCAAGACCACCACCACCTAGGCAACCAGGGCCGATCCCACCGGTCCAGATCCTTCGACCACTTGTACAACAACAACCACCACCCCAACCTCTCATTCCACCACTACCCCCACCACCTACTGTGAACCAAGCGGTGAGTGTTATTAGCTTGGAGGCTAAAGGGAAGGCAAAGGTAGAAGAATCAGTTCGAGAGAAGCACAAAGGGAAAGCGAAGGTAGAAGAAGTGGATGCTATAGGAGTGAAGCGTGCCACGCACAAGGAAGCCTCTCAAAGAGAAGAGAAGATGAAAGGGAAGGCCGAGTCTAGCAAGCAAGCAGCTATACCGCGACAGAAGATAGACATCGTGGACTTCTCACTAGGTGAGTATGCAAAACCCTATGACTTAGTTCAGGATGTGTTAATGCAGGGCCCGAAGATAACCTGGCCCCAATTACTCCACCTTGCACCAAGAATGAGGAGGCAATGGACAACAATGGTGAGTACCAGGAAATCAAGACCCAGGATAGCTGGGGCTATCTCTGGAAGGGATCTCAATGACATCCAACCAACCATGGATGCCCACATCAAGGGGCAAAGAATCTCAAATTCTACATAGATGGTGGCGCACAAATATGCGTCATGAGTGAAAAGATGATGCAACATCTAGGTCTAGAGGTAAGTAGGCCGGCACCCTGCCGAGCCAAAATGGCAAAAAATGTAAGAGTGAAATGTGTGGGCATTGTGAATGTGGTCAAAGTAAAAGCATTCAATACAAAAGTGGAGGTAGACATCTTTGTCATGCCACACAAAGGGGAGGGATACCCCATCATTCTTGGGAGGCCTTGGCTTATGGCTATGGAGGCTAAACAAGACTCGAGCACCGGAATGATTCAGATGAAGGACGCTAAAGGAAAGTCCATATTCTATGACATGAGGACTAGGAAGAAACGCAACATGATCTTGGAGGCTTCAAAAGATGAGTCCACCAGCGACTATTCGTATACCTCAGGAGAAGAGACAACCATCACTGACGGGAGTGACAGTAGCATCGAAGTGATGGGGTCATTCTTAAAGACCCGAAAAGATTGACACAATCCAAAACACCCCCGACAAACCAAGAGGAATCATCAGGTACACAGTCCTTGGAGGATGCAGGTAAATTACAAAAAATGCTCTCAAATGAGTTAACCGATGAAGAAAGGAAGGAATATGTTTCCATGCTAGGTAACTTCACTACTTTGTTCATTGATGGCTATGATAAGATCACAAGAATTACAGTAGTGCAACACCACATAAAATTTAAGGAAGGCAATAAACCCGTAGTGCAGAAGCTCAGAAGACTTGGAGTAATCCAACAAGAGGCACTACTTAAAGAGGTGAGAATTTTTCTACAAGCAGGTTTCATCTACCAGTAGTAGTCACAAAAAAAAAAGGTAAGTAAAGAGTCTGTGTGGACTATAAACCTCTCAATGCAGCCACGAAGAGGGATCACTTTCCCCTCCCATTCCAGGATGAAATTCTCAATGAAGTGGTGGGTCACGAACGATACACAGTGTACGATGGCTACTCAAGATACTTTCAGATTAGCATTGCAAAAGAAGATTAGAAGAAGACAACCTTCATCACACCTTGGGGATGCTTTGCTTACAGGGTGATGCCTTTTGGCCTCACTAACGCCCCGGCTACATTTCAGCACTATGTGACCTTTGTTTTCCAACCCTAATTTGGAACATCAATACGGGTTTTCATAGATGATTTTTGCATATATAGTTCACGAGCCCTTCATTTAAGCAAAGTCTATGATGGCTTAACCAGGCTGCAAACCTTGGGTGGCCATCTCAACGTGGATAAGTGTCACATTGGTGAAAGCAAAGTCACTCTCCTTGGCCATGTAATTTCAGCAAAAGGGATTGAGGCTGACCCTAGCAAGATCCAAGCCCTGGTATCTTTGTCGTCACCCACCACCGCTAAGCAGTTGATTTCTTTCCTTCAGAAGGTAAGATACTTAAGCAGGTTCATTCACTTGCTATCTCAAGTGGTCCTTCCCCTAAAACAAATCACCCAGAGGGAGGTCTTCTCATGGAGTGAAGAGAATGAGCAGCAATTTACTGAGGTAAAGCAAATCCTAGCTAAGCTTCCCACCATTTCACCCTCTAAGTGGGACGAGACATTTTATGTGAACCCTAGTGTAGGAAGTGATACACTCGGAGCCGTGCTAATGCAAAAGGACCCCCAAACTTCTTTCATGCGCCCTATTTACTTCTCTAGTCGTGTCATGACCCCGTCAAAGAAGGGATTTACCGAAGTAGAACACATGGTTCTGGCACTAATGTTTGCTACCACAAAGTTCCGCTCCTATCTCCTTCCTAGACCCTTTGTAATCCTAACAATGGAAGAGGTTTTCCCATATATGATGCGACACATGGATGTCTCATCTAGGATCTCTAAGTGGTTAATTAGATTAGAAGAGTTTGACTACACCATGCAAGTAGAAAACTCCACCAGGGATAGTTTAGCGGGAATTCTCGCTCATCGCCACTATGAGAAGAAGTTGAAGGTCAACACGGAAGCAAATGAAGAAACACCAATGGTAGAGAGTCCTAGGCTAGAAAGAGATCACTCTCTTTTCTTTGACGGAGCATACAAGAGAAAAATGGATCAGTCTGGGCTGGCAAAGTCATTTTCAATGAGCAACAAGAAAGAGTATTCTCCCTTGGGCAGTTATTACACTCCCACTCCAACAATGAAGCAGAATATGCAGTCCTAATTCTTGGGTTGGAAGAATGTATTTCACAAGGAATTCACTGCCTAAATGTGTTTGGTGATGCTTTTCTTTTGATAAGGCAGATAAATGACACTTGGGTTTGTAAGAATCAGGTTTTACTTGGTCAACTACGCCAAGTTAAGGATCTTCTAAGGAAATTTGAAGCAGTGAAACTATTTCATGTCCCCAGAGCAGAAAATCAGGAGGCAGATGCTCTAGCCAAAGAAAGAATACAAGACGTTCCAGTAGGAGCCATCAAACTGAAGCTACCCCTCTTTCAAGGTAGTGATGCTATGCCTGATGTCGTTAGCTTTCTAGATACAGGAGAATGTCTAGAAGGATACACCAAAGGCTAGAAACAGTGACTGGTAAGAAAGGCTACTAGATACCGCCTTGTAAACGACCACTTGTATTGTAAGGCCCCAAGGATCAAATTCTCAGGCGGGTGCCAACCTCTAGTGAGATCACAGAGGTAATTTCAAGTTGCCATGATGGCATCTGCGGTGGTCATTTTTCTCTAGATATCACCAGTAGGAAGATTCTACAAGCATGATACTCTTGGCCTAGCTTGAACAAGGATGTACACCATTGGTGTAAAACATGTAAGGCTTGTCAAGTGGCTAGTGATCGCACATTAACCTATGAACCAAAAACTCCTATCATCTCATATGGTCCATTTGAGAAATGGGGAATAGATGCAATCATAGTGGGTGTAGACTACATGACTCGATGGGCAGAGGCAACATCCACCATCCGCATTACAGCCCGAGAGGTAGCAAAGTTCATTTTTGAGCATATCTGTTGCCATTTTGGCATTCCTCTTGAGATAATATCAGATAGAGGACCAGGTTCAGAGGCGATCTGGTGGGAGAACTAATGGAGAAGTTAGGCATCACACGTCGACATTCCACACCATACTAACCACAACGCAATGGTCTGGTAGAGAAGGTAAATGGAATGATTTGTAAAATCATCACAAAACAGGTGAACAATCACTCAGGAGACTAGGATAAACATCTCATGGCAGCTCTTTGGGCCTACCAAACGACGTTCCGAACATCACTAGAATTCACCCCTTTCCATCTAGTTTATGGGAAGGAGGCAATTCTACCCATTGAGGTACAGATAGCCAGCTTACGAGTCTTGGCTAGCTAGATACACTGTCCAATTGTAATTCTCCGAAACCACATCGTGGATCTGGAGAGGCTCCAACTAGATATGGAAGAAGCAATCAGCCACTATGTAGCGCAGGCAGAACGACGCCGGGTCACTTTCGATCAAGGGCTTAAAGAAAAGGGACTGGAAAAAGGTATGTTAGTGCTAAGATACGCCAACAAATTCGGCACCAGGAAGGACAAGAAATTTCAACCTAGATGGGAAGGACCATTCATTGTTAAGAAATGCTATGACAACGGCAGCTACAAGCTGATGGAAGCAGATGGGAGAATTCACAAGACTAGGGTCAATGGATGGCGATTGAAAATGTATTTTCTTAGGTTTGATCCAAAATTCATGCTAGACATTCCAAAAGAGGGAGAACCCTCTAAATCCACAAATAAAGATGCAGAGGAAGGGCTAGAAGCATGAATGCCTCTAGCCAGATGGGAGGGCTAATGATGGACGGCTTTCAAAACCGTGACCGTGAGAACCACACCCTAAGGAAGGAAGGGTTTGTTACCAAAAAGAGAAAAAAAAAACAAAAAAAGAAGCCCTTTACCATTCACCATACCCCCCCCAATGTTAACCACCAGTGGGGCACCGCCAGTTTGGCCACACCACTCCATTATCACCAAAAGACGATCTCTCTCTCTCTCTCTCTTACTGCCAGGCTCCGCTAACTTATTCCCTCTCTCCTACTCTGCCGCTGCATCACCGGCCCGATAGTTGCATTGGTGTATTTTCTTGTCCACACTCCAACCCCGGCGGGCTGCCACATATATTATCCTCCCTCTCTCTCTTCTTCCCCTCTCTCTCTCTCTGCTTGTCCACACTCCAGCCACGGTGGGCCATACCCCCCACCCCCTCTCATCCACACTCCCTTCAGCCTTAAGCATCCCCCCCACCCACCCTGGCGGACCACTGGCCTAAACACCCCCCCCCCCCCCCCCTTTATCTTCACCTAGATCTCTCTATCTCTCTACCCACCTCTTCTCTCTCTCTCTCTCTCTCTCTCTCTCTCTCTCTCTCTCTCTCTTTCTCTCTCTCTCTCTCTCTCTCTTCTCTCTCCCCCACCCCTATCCTCTCACCCCCCCTCTCTCCCTCTTCTTCCCTTGGTAGGAACCCGCCTTAGGGGGAGATTATTTATATATATATATGTAATTATATTCTCTCTCAACCCCCTCGCGTTGACTACGGTCACCCCCCCCCCCCTCTCTCTCCCCACCCTCATTCTCTCCCGCTCGCGCTCTGCACCAAGCCCACAGGCAGCCCACGACTCACAACCCCCCGTTCCCACCCACGCATACGCACACACATGTAAATATACACGCACACACCTCTATATATATACACATACACACACACACCTATACATACACACACACACACACACACACGCATATACGTATGCACCACACATAACATACAAAAATGACCGAAGGAATTCTACGTCATTGACATCGACAACAAAGAAGATTGCCCGAATCACGCGCCGTCGACAACAAAAAGAAGAAATGCACCGAAGGCATGCCCCGGCCTACCCCGAAAAGACGTACATACTACACCGACGCACCGACATCACACCATTCGCCCGCATCATGCAACCACGATGCCATTTTTCAGTAGTTTGTAGGTTATGATCATCATTTCTTCAGTTTTCACCCAAGCCTTGTAAATTCCCAATTTTTAAATTCCCTGTCTCTAGGTGATGGTCACAAAGGCCCACCTAGAGGTTTTCATTTTTAAATAACTCTCAAGACAAAGCAAGGGTCATCCACACGGGGCCCACCGCCTTGCTTTGTCTCCCCGATTAGCTTAACCTAATCAAACCGAGATTACCCTAATCCAAGCAGCCAACAACTATAAAAGGGCACTAAGAGGTCACTATCGGGGGGGGGGTAGTTCATGAGAGGTCAGCACTTGGTAGAGTTTTGTGGGAAGAGTTGACACTATTGGCATCACGGGGAGGGGGCTTGTGTGATGGTTTGCTTGGGATTTGCACCATGTGAAGGGAACCACGTCCACCTCTCGACTCCAATGGTCAATGCATCCACACACACACACACACACATTCTTGGTAGCAAGTTTCACAATCATCGAGTTGTCTTTAGAGAACGCACCAAATAGTTTCACCATCTTTTCTACCTACCTCTCTATCACCACGGTGTGCCGCCTCGCTGGAAGGAAGGTCATTGTAAATACTGCAGAAATAATTCTCCCTCACACCCTCGAGGGTTTTCGTCATTTGTCAATCTGTGTGTGTGTGTGTGTGTGTGTGTGTGTGTGTGTGTAAGTTTGCGGTGTTCACATCATCCTGATCTGCGTCCTAGCCACTCAAAGCTAGGTGGTGCCCCCTGTTCGCTTTACCGTGACAGGCTCGAACCGTGCCATCGGCCCCCGACGTTTTAGAGGCCGTGGGGGTTTGGGTGTCACTTTGCTCTCGTCAATACCAAAGGCGAATCTACCTCTCCCTCACCTTCATTAACTTCACTAGCCGCAGGTCTAGAGTGAGTAGCTCTACTAAAGGTTTCTATAAAGCGACTAAACACACTAGATCCAGGTTGTGGGGCCCTTACATGTATGTTTTTGTTTACTTGCTTGAGGTTTGGTGTAGTATGCCCTTCCATAATATCGTAGTCAAATGAAGAGTCACTAGCCGCTATGTTTGGGTCTGGGGTTGTACTACCTTGGTTCCCCGCCCAGGGCCCGGAACCTAAGGTAGGTGGGTATTGAGAACTCTCATAAGTTGAAGTGCTTGCGAGTTTCTTGGCCTTTAGCACATTACTAGAGCACATATGCATGTGCCTTTGGCACCCTACAAGCATCAATGTCTACCCTCGAAGGCTAACCGCTTGATTTTTTGGACGTTTTGCACCCCGTTTTCACACATTTTTTAATGTTTTTTAATGATCAACTTTTGGATTAGAGTGTGGGATAGCTCGAAACGAGCGTATTGCTCAATGGATTGTGATGTGCTTTATAGCACAGGGTTCGGTTACCCAAAGCTCCGATCGTCCTCAAAAGGGTCGATTTTTACTTAGGCGTGAGGCTAAAATAAGTAAATCCAAAGGGTGACTGAGGCTTGAGCCTGGACATGGGCTTGGGCTTGGGCTCGGGGATTGTTCCCAATCCCAGTTCTCTCTTTTTGTTTTTTGAAATAAGGTCGTCACGGCCGCGTCGCGGCCCCGCGCACACACACACCTAACGTACCTACTTACAACTAGCATATCTACTGTTACACACTGTAACAGTTCTAGCATAGTACTACAACAACTAATCAACTAACGTATCTACTTACTGCACACTGTAACAGTTCTAGCATAGTACTACAACAACTAATCAACTAACGTATCTACTTACTGCACCTTACAGATCTAATACCTTAATTCTTGTTGAGATGTCGAGCTCTACACCTTGAGCTGGCATCCACTACGGGTCTTGGCCGCTTACGGCATTTACTCACTGGCGCGTTAGGTGACCGACACAGAGGATCTCTGTCAGTGATTCTACAGCTGAACTACACTTATAGTGCCAGCCTAGTACGCTTCTAGCGAGTTCACACTTAGTGACCGCATGTACATATGTGCTACTTTTCAGCTTTAGCACTAAGTCATTTTGTACTCTCTTTTCTGTGAAGAAGAAGAAGAAGCTTTCCATCTCTGTGTGCTTTGTGCTTGTCTTGTGTAGCTCTCTTGCATCCTCATTCTTTACAATTCTAACACCTTATCAACAGAAAACAGTACATTGCAACACCTTATTAACAGAAAACAACATACTATAACAAAAACAAAGTTCACAAATCCTTCTCAACAGTCACACGGCTTCTTTCTCTACCTTTCCTACATCTCAAATTGCACCACAAAGTAGCATAAAGTGCTATTCCAGCTTAATGCAGGGCATTTCCCTGGTAGCAGCTCCAAAAGTGTGCGTGTCTATTGCACGTGTCAAAGCAAGGGACTTGCCGTACACTGTGTGCAAGCCACAAATGGCTGCAAGCACACAACCACAAGTGATTTTTAGTTTTAGGTGACTTTTATATGAGCTGGTCCATTCCCACTTGGGCGCCCATGCTTAGCCGACTAACCCTTGAATGTTCCAGTTAGAGTGCACCTCTCATCGGCAATCACTCTTACCCTTTTCCTATTGGACTGACAAGCTCGGCTCATGACTACTAGAAGTGGACGCCGGTGGTTAACAGGCCATTTGGCATATGCTTTGGTGTCACAAACACAGCACATAAAATTGGATGATAATGTTGTCAGATGTATTCCTGTTGGTTAGAGTGTTGAAAGCAAAGGTTACAGGTTGTATCATCCATAAACAAAGCGCATTCTCATTTCATGGGATGTTATGTTTGTGGAAGATTTTGTTCAACCCTTACTGTCATGTACTAGAGACAGTAATGTAAGCTCATAGGACATTTATGACACTTTTTTGCCTCTGTTCGGTGGTGGAAGTTTGAATGTAATCTCCAATGAGGAAAATGTACAGCCTATGGGGGTTTCTAAAAGTGTTACATATCAGCGTATTACTGATGCAGATGTACATGATTTACTTGATGAGGAAAGGGCTGAGGTATGCCAAAATGGCGGTGCATACACTGCATGAAGACAGTAAATTGGATGCACCTTCTTCTAGTCGCACTTGTTCACGCTCTCGCCATGCATCGTATGCATCATATTGTTAAGCTTTGGCTGTGTCTAGCTTACATGATGTTGAGGATCCTCTATATTTTGATGAAGCACAAAATTCAAAAAATTGTATGGCTTCCATGCAATCAAAATATGACGCACTTATAGAAAATGACACATGGACTTTATGTGATTTGCCTCCTGGAAAAAAGGCCATTGATACAAAGCGGGTTTACAAGTTGAAACGCAAGCCGGATGGTGATATTGATCGCTATAAGGCTCAACTTGTTGCAAAGGGTTATGCACAGCAAGAGGAAATAGATTATGAAGAGACTGTTGCTCCCACTTGTCATATGACTACTGTGAGTTTTCTATGTGCATTGGCAGCTCATTTTGGTTGGGATGTACATCAGTCAGACATTGTTACCGCTTTCTCGAATGGTGACATAGTTGAGGAAGTTTATGTAACGCAACCTCACGGTTTTGTCAAGAAAGGACAAGAGGATAAAGTGTGAAGATGTAAAAAAGCTTTGTATGGGTTGAAGTAATCACCTCGTGCTTGTTGATCACTGGACCAAATGAGAGACATAATGTTGAATTTAAGGCTGATTTTAATGCTACTTTCAAGATGAAAGATTTGGGGTTGTTGCATCATTACTTGGGTATATAGCTTAAGCAGTGTGATGGTGGTATTGCCTTGTGTCAAAAAAGTTACAGAGAGACATTGCTATGTAAGTTTAGACTAGAGGATTGAAAAATTATTTCCACTCCCATGGAAACAAGTTCTACATATTCATAGTGCTCATTTTACTCAATTGAGGGTTGCCCTTGACATCTGCTTGCAGAATCACATACTCTGGAATTCTTTACACCACTTTAATTGCATTCAAGTGGAAAGGTAGTTGATGTTCATCACCATCATGATACTTATTTGATTTCCATTTGGCCACCATTCTCTTATCTATAGTAAACAACATTTCAAATATCTCTATATCCAATTAAGCATTGTCATCATCTAGATAACTCTAGATATAGAGCTTCTTTTATTGCCATAGCATTTTGTTCAAACTTAGAAATTGATTTGATATTATAGAGCTATATCTAGATAACTCTAGATATAGAGCTTTATTGCTCTATATAGCTCTATTGCTCTATATCTAGATAACTCTAGATATAGAGCTTCTTTTATTGCCATAGCATTTTGTTCAAACTTAGAAATTGATTTGATATTATAGAGCTAGTGTCTAAATCTTCGTCTATCTGAATAATCTTCCCTTAATCCCTTTGTGGTAGAGCCAACTAATTCTTTGTCCCTCCATTTTTTGAGTATCTGGTGTTTGTTTTGAAATTTGATCTAGGTGGCTATCTGGAGTTTGGTCAAGCTATTCATTCGAAAGAGAATGGGGTCTATGAGGGCCTCTTTATTTGGCAATTTAAGGAAGTCAAACCTTTAGTATTGAGAAAGTAATCAAAGGATAGATTTTGAATTCAAACAAGCAAAACGGCTAGTTTATTTGAATTCAAAATTTCCCCCCAAAGTGGAATTTAAAATCTAGTGGGTAAAACCATATCATATAGCATATCTATGGAAAGAGCTTGATGCATAGATTGTAGCTCTATGATCTCCGCTCAAATTAGAGATCATATGTGGGAGTTATAGAAGGCCAAAAATTATAAAATCCATATCCTTTTTGGGGGGAAAGTGCATCCTTTGACCACTCTTACACACCCACCATTCTTGCACACATGACATATACCCATTCATGAAAATGTTAATCACCTCCATAAGATCATGGCAAATAAAGAGGCCCTCCTAGAACCCATCCTCTTCCTAATGGTTGAGATTGATTTGGGCTCTGCTCAGCTTGGTCGGTTTCTCCTCTCTAGTTTGAGGCATGAGTATCATCATCATCATCATCATTAGACTTTGTATTAGACTTTAGATCCATATAGATCATAGTTCAATTGAAATATTTGATCTAACTATGGTTCAATAAAAATACTTTCTTATATTAAAAAAGGTGCCAATAATTTGAATGAATTGTTAGGGGCCCTTTAGATCCATATAAATCCATAGCTTGATTGAAAATATATTGATCAAAATATATTTTATTCAAAATCCCTTTCCTATATTAAAAAGGCATCAATCATTTGAATGAATTGTTAGGGGCCCTCCATTGCCAACTTGTCAGAGCACTTGTTACCACCTCTTACATCCTCTCATGTCCCCATTCTTTGTTTTTCTATTGATTACAACTAGAATATTTTTTCTAGCCTATTGCTGTAGAGCATAGTCTCACACCTCACGGTTAGTTTATAGGTTAGAACTCTATCCATAACTATTTAGACCACATTGTCACACTATCGGGAGGGTTTAAAAATTAGGTACCTATTCTTGGTTGTATAGACCTTCATGTCACACTTCAAGGGGGTTACAAAACTAGACACTTTCTCTAAGAATATGGAGACCATTGTCTTGCACTATAGGGAGGGTTTAGGGAGTGTTAGCTTCCTTGTCCGTAGTTGTGGAAGCCATTGTGTTGTAGCAAAAGGAGGGCTTAGGTTTAAATAAATGCTTTGTCTTTGGCTATGCAGATCATCATGTCGCATTGTAGAGAGGGCTTAAGAAATGATAGGCACTTTTATCTACAATCACGTAATTGACCACTTGTCCAATACAACCCATGATAGATTCAATGAGGAATAGAAGATGTGCATAATCACCACATCTACCATGCTTGCACACACATATAGATAGACATGTTTAAAGGGTTTCATAGCTAGTTGTGAAACCCTTTAAGCATGTTTGTGAATTTTGAACAATTTGCCAATTGTTCACATCTTTAATATCTCATTGAATTTGTAATTGATTGTTTTGGACAAGTGGCTTTATTACAGATTTTTGCTTGTCCTTAAGTATGTACACCACCACATCACATTGCAGAGAGGGCCTAATTATAAATCAACAATATGTCTCTAACCATGGAGGACATCACACTGCATTGTAGAGAGGGGTTAAGGAGTAATTAACTTATCCAAAGCACTCCATTATGGACTTGATGAGAAGTAAAATATGTGCACAATTGAACCCATACAGACATAAACCTTCTTAAAGGATTGCATAACCACTTGAATACATAAAGACACAAACCTACGTGGGTTGATCTGTCAATTGTGCAAATCTGTCATACGTGAACCCATACAGATGCAAACCTACTTTAAGGAATGTATAACCACTTGGGTATCACTTTCAGCATAGATGTGTATATGCTTAAAGATATGCACAATTTGCACATCTATCATATTTGAACCCATATAGATAGAAACCTACTTGAAGGGATGCATAACCACTTGTGTAGCACTTTAAGCATATTTGTGTGTGTGTGTGTGTGTGTGTGTGTGTGTGTGGTCAAATATGATAGATGTGCACAATGCAAAATTGACAGATGCATCAATTGTGCACATCTTCTAAATCTCACTGAATGTATAGTCAATTGTTCTTTAAAAGTGACTAGTTACTTTGTGTGTATGTTCACCTTATCCTTAGCTATGAAGACAACCGTGTTGCAATGCAGTATAGGGAGGCCCATGGTTTTGATCGACACCTTGTCTTTGTCTTTGGCTGTGAAAACCACTACATCACACTACAAGAGGGTTTAAAGAGTAAAAATTTCCTTGTCCCTTGATGTGTAGACCTCTTCGAAGCACTGCAATGAGGGTTGAAGTCACTTTAGGCTTGTCATTTTAAACTATCTGCATCAATATGGATCTTTCTATCTTTATGTTTAATGTTGCATTAGTTTACACTATTCAGTGCTAGTTATTACATATCTCTCGAAGGAAACGATAATCCTTGAGCAACTGGAAACTCAAAGCATAGAATTGGCTAGCCAAGGAGAGACCGCACAATCATTATGCACTTGTTACAGGGCACTAGAAGTTGAGAATGCTAGATTAAAGCACAAACTGCAGATATGAGGCCAAGTTTGGTCCCTTAGCAGAAGAGGATATATTGGAAGCATGTTTGAGTAGCTCCATGGGCACAATGAGTTCTTCCTATTAGATATCATGGGAGATTATGGCCAAGACCTAAGCTATGCATTTTTCTTGTAAGCCTCTTTTGTTAAAAGCTTTCTCTTTGTAGCAACCAAATCAAAAAAAGTTGTGTGACCATCAACTATGTGTGTGTGTGTGTGTGTGTGTGTGTGTGTGTGTGTGTGTGAGTGAGTGAGAGAGAGAGAGAGAGAGAGAGAGAGAGAGAGAGAGAGAGAGAGAGAGAGAGAGAGAGAGAGAGATTTGACACCAAAAAACTTACATAACTAAAACTATGTTGCATTTCTCACCCACATATGGCTCTACAGTTTCCTCTACTTGCCAAGCCTAACTATCTTATTGTAGTGATAGTGAGAACCACATACATAAATGTCATACCGTGGGACGGAGTCGATCCAACTATTGCATGAATTCTATAAGAGGTTTCCAACATCTAAGAAAACACATTCAATCCCTACTTATTCAAAGCATCACTCAACTGATTTTCAAGTAGCAAAAACTAGCCATGACACCGCAAGAAAATCTCATCAATTCACCAAGCAAACGAATTCCAAACATAACCAAACTTATAGAAATGATAGGCAACCACTAAAGTAGCATACTTATGGTCTCAAATCTACCTTTCAACCACTTTTCATAAACATGATTATTATCTACAAGGCAGATTTGACCTAAATATGTTTGGTCTCCAATCATCACATAGTTGGCTGCTTCTGTCTCAATTGCTGTTTGTCTTTGTTTACTCATATCTTTGCGGGTTTTCTTATTTGTCAGATACTCTATCAGATATCTACTCCATTGTGGTGTAAGAGCTTGGGGGGTTCACTATGTGTAGAACTACCCTATCACGTGCATTCAAGACATGTTTGTAAAACCCCTTATCTGTGAATTTTGTTAGGAATATAATGTATCCTTTTCTTTTAAAATTTGTAATTTTTTTTCAAATTTGAAAAAATAATTCCCTTCTATATATATATATTTTTGTAAGTTTTAAGAACTTAAAATACCCTTCTATTGAACCCACGGGATAGGTTACATTTTTATTAGGTGACCTCCCCGGGTGTAAGAGATATCTGGAATAAAGTGGCATGGGGTATGGCTGCCCTTTCTTTACACTGGAAACAATTGTCCACATAAGCATGAACATCTCTTTTCATAGTGGGCCAATAGACCCCTAATGAGGTTAATCATCACAGGTTTGGTCCTTTGCAAAGTGAATTCCTACAGCCTTTGTATGAGATTGGTTTGAATAGGTTGCTTGTTCCTCAAAGCTTATTCACAAAAGTAGGATCCCATCCTTGTTTTTTTTTTTACAAGGTTTAGGCCAACAACAAATATAGGACGGATTGCTCTATCAAGCGTGGTGTGATTGGAAGTGGGATCTAGGAGTCTACTTCAGCTATGGTCATTAGAGACACAAGGTTTTTTTACCATCAAGAAATCATCTCTATGGAGAATAGGTAGGCATCTAGCAAATCATCATCTATCCCATTTGGTGCTTCCCCTTAAGTGATCCTTGACAAGTGATCTGCTCTTTAATGTGTGGTTCCCTTCTTGACTACCACTGTGAAATCAAACTCGAGTAGGATGACAAATCATCTTACTATTCTTTTAGTATTGCATGGCTTATTCACCAGACAGAGTAAGGATTGGTGTTCTACAAAAAAGACAAACTTGTTGGTGGCTGACAAGTAGTGTCAAAATTTCTTAACCTCATACACTATTACGATAGTTGGTGGTGTGGTTCAGTTCCACTAGGTTTACTGTCTTTTAGCATAGGAGATAGGAAAATCCATTGTTCCTTCTCTTGGCTGGGCTAATATGCAATCAATAGAAAAATTTGAAGCATAAACATGCACATGGAAAACTTTGTTCCAATCTAAAGTCTTTAGTATTGGTGTTGATGTCAAGGCTTGTTTAAGCTTTTGAAATGATTCCTCGCACTCCTTTGTCTCTTAAACTATATATCCACTCTCAACTAAGGACCACATCTGTTCGATCCATAGTCATGACTTGAAAATTCAAGGATGTGTGATATCCTTGAATTTCCAGCAGTACATCTTTCACTTGAGTTTCCCATACCTCAATGTCATGGCCTTTAATCATCCTTACCTTGTAACAATGGGAACTGAGACTCTAGGGAAAATTGAGCCGTTTCATTACCTTAATGAAATTGTGCAAAGCACCATTTTCTACCAAGGTTTGCACCTTGTGACCTTGGATAATCCCATGCATATGCCAACTTGTGTATACCAAAGGTCGATTTCCACATTGAGGCCATGATACAACACTCATGCACAACTTTAGTGTGTGTTACTTCCACATTGAAGAAATGGGAGGGGGAATCGAGAGGCAAAAGATGCACAATATGCACCAGTTTCTCCTTACATGCATAGCAAGTTTCCCTTAGCGATAATCATTTTTGCTCTGTCTACTCCCTAAGCATGTAAAACATAACTTTTCCTTCTTGGCCTTCTCAAATTATTCATTAAACATATTGTGCGCGTCTGTCACACTTGTCAATGCAAGGAACTTGCCGATACATTGTGTGCAAGCCACAAATGGCTCCAAGCACACAACTAGCCTAAACTAGTAAGCTCAACGATGGCGATGGTGTGTCAGTCACCGCTCTACGCTTGCTATCGTGGAGGATTCCTCGCCGCAAAGAAGAAGGAGCTGCCGCTGCGCCGCGCTCAACCTATTCAACCCGCCGCCATGCCGTCGTTGCAATGCCTTATCGCTCTCTCTCTCTCTCTCTCTCTCTCTCTCTCACGCATACACACACACAAGGAGATGAAGAAGAAGAAGATAGAGATGGAGCAAGAGCACTCTTCAATTGCACAATGAGAGAATAAGTGAATTTTAGGTTTAGTTGACTTTTATATGAGCTCTCCCCATTCACACTTGGACGCCCATACTTAGCCAACTAACCTTTGATTGTTCTTGTTAGAGTGCGCCTCTCATCGGCGATCACCCTTACCCTTTTCCCATTGGACCGACAAGCCCGGCCCATGACTCAAAACAATGTAATGTCCGTGGATGTGTCGAACTATTTTCCAAGGTCAGCACCAAGTGATAGGTGGCGTTGAGTGGTCCCCAAGCCGCATATTCGCGTCGTGTTGACTTCACTACCGCCTATCATGTCTTCGTCACCAGGGTCAACACCAAGCGATAGGTGGCATTGGGCACTCCCCAAGCCTCCTATTCACTTATTATTGACTCTACTGCCTCTTGTAATGTCTTTAACCCCAAGGCCAACACCAAGTGATAGGTGGCATTGGGCACTCCCCAAGCCTCCTATTCACCCAGTATTGACTCCTCTGCATGAATTGTAATCACCTCACCAAAAGGGTCTCCATCGTGTGTTACACCAAGGTCAACACCAAGCAATAGGTGGTGTTGGGTAGTCCCCAAGCCTCCTATTCGCCCAGTATTCACTCACTCTCTGACTTGTCAGTTAACATGCCCCCCTTTCTGATGTAGATTCCGTCCTCGGAATCTATTGAGTTGAAGCTCATTGTCAAAGGTGGAAGAGCATTTGAGATGAATGTCCTTAGTTTTCTTCAGTCACTGTAAAATCAAACAAAAGTGACACAGTAAGTGTATCCTTATAATCAATGGAAAAGCATATGCAGTAGTAGGCAGACAATTTGATTGGTAACATAATTTTAATCCATTTTTCAGCAATAAACATTAAACTGTAATATAATCAAATGCATAAACAGTTGTAAAGATAAAAAAATAACCAACTCTGGGGTCGCTAATTTAATGATCGAAAGGCACTAAAGATCGACTATTAATACCATGGGCAAGCTTCTCAATTTTCTCTGGTCATTAAGTTGTTTAATCGCAAGAGACAAGTATTTCATGTTCGAGGGCTGACTAGAGGCTATACCTAGAAGACCTTGTAGTTAAGCTACGATAAAAGGAATTGCTCATGAAATCATCGCCTGAGTTATTCCCTTTTCTTTGACCCCCCAAAGTCTTTTCACATTGTTTCAATTTTGATGTGTGTGCTTATTTTGTATGCCTTGGGTTTTTTTCTTTTCAAGGGAAAGCGCCCACACTCGGAACCTATAGGGTTCTAGTACCATAGGCGATACATGTGAGTGAAGTACCAAATCAAGCTAAGATTTCTCTTCCAACTTAAGATTTTACATTGTGGCACTTTGATTTTCTTTTTTTTTTGGTACATCTTCAGCATTTTAATTTTGTAACTTTGGGGGGTCATATAACACTGTTACCCTTCCCAGGCTCATCACATTAAACTCCCTTTATTTAATACTTAAGCTAAAGGTCAATAGGGACTAAGACCACTAGAAAGCCCTAGTACCTTTCACACTATGCTACCTAAATCGGATTAAGAACCTAAGTAACCATTGATTATTACGAAGGCATTCCCCATGGTATTAAGAGAAGATCTCTAACACCTAGCTTGGTCAAACTAGCTCAATCAGACTGCTTGATTTTTAAACCTAGACAAGTGATTATGACAAAAAATTACATTGAATTTAATGTTTGATACTAAGCAAATGCGTTGAATATTATGCTACCAATTACAACTAAAGCAAACAAACATGGATGCAAAAAGATAAGGGGCAATGCTAATGGACAAGAAACACCTGTTTGTGTTGATGATCGTGATTGATTTGAAGTGTGAACGAGAGAAAGATTCCATGAAGGTCCAAATCTTAACAACAGCAACACATTCCTATACACACTAGGAAACACAAAGAATACCTCTAGGAGGCACATCAGTGGGAAAAAAGAACTTTGCTAGTCACTAAACTCTAAAATAGAAACACTCCTATTGTACTAATCCTACCTACCCTCCATCACTCCAGTGATGAGGATCAAAGGTGTTTGATGACATATGTTTTTGTTTCAGTGTACCGGATGTGAATGTGCATGTTTGGGTCAATGTTTTGACTTTTATTGTGCATACTCGTTTGCTAATTGCTCTTGCTCTTTATTATTTTTGTTTTTTGTGAGTATAAGGCTTTATATATACATTCCCTAAGATTGGGAGATTGAGAGGTCTAGGAAAGAAGGGTTTAGAGGAAGATAATTCAATAGGTTGACATGAATGAAGACTTCCCCCTTCCTTGGTTAGGCCATAATGTTTGAAATGTGCTCGTCCCCCCTTGAAACCAATTGTTCCAGTTGGTAATAGGTGATGATTTTTGCCATTAGTTTTCTATTACCTTAGGTGCCTCATCGAGTTGCAAGGGTGGTAAGGTACTCTCCCAGGATCGAACTTGAAGTGGTTCATCAGGTGATTCTTGAACACTGGGAGGTGTGGATTCCTTTGTAGCTTTATGGAGGTCCACTATTGTAGGTGGAGGCTGTGGAGAAGCTTTTACCTCTATGTATGCATTACATGAGGAGCTAGAAGCTTCATGGGACTCCCCCCTTCCTGAGCTAGGTGGAACAAATCGTTCTTTCTTCGGTACCCAAACTAGCTCTAGAGCGGGTGTGTAGCATTCTGTGATTTTTTTCTCTCCAGGATCATCAATTTGTTTTGGGGCTACAGGATTGGGCTCACATGGGCCAAGTGACAGGTAAGAACACAATCTACGTTTTGGCACCCAGATTTGATCATTTCCTTGATAATAGCCTTGGGCTTACAATAGTCATTTACCTGCCATGTTTCCTTACATTTCTTGCAGCGATTAGGACGTTTCTTTCAAGGCTTCTGTTTTTTAGCATCATCCATGGTCGTTAAAGAAGATTTAAGGACCCACTTGTATGTTTTCTTTGTTATATGAGGACGAGCATTGCCAGAAGCTATATGCATTGATTCTAGCATATTTAAGGGTACAAGTGATGGCATTTCATCCCCCTCAGGTGTTACCCAGGTCGTCCCCCTATTTCCCCAAGTGTCTATGGTTGCTGCTAGGTGGACCCAATCCACATTGTCTGACTCAGTCATCCCAGGTAGTACATCCATATAAGGAGAATCTTCCCCAACATTAGTGTCCGCTTTACACGTGCAACAATACTGCAATGGGGCCGAGTGAACTATGGTGTCAAATCTATCAATTATAAACCTGTTTCCTAGAGGATGTGCTCGACCAGTTACCAGATCCACTCGAATGAAAGAATCTTGGAACTACAAGTAGACATGGTTTTTAGACTAGTCATGCACCATTTTTGCTTCCCTCATGAAAGGACGTCCTAAGATCATCTCAGATGCCATAGTGTGCTTGGAGAAATCCATAACAATGAAGGTAACTCTTATTTTATGTCCAAAGACCTTGATCTTGAGGTCTTCTAGCATGCCAATAGGTTTAACAATAGACCCATTGGCCATCTTCACTACTATGGTTGTGGTCGCAAGGTGAGGTCTTCCCATAGTTTCCCAGCAATTTTTAGTCACAATGCTAACTCCAGCGCCACCATCAAGGATTCCCTTCACAGTTAATCCCTTAGTAGTGATTGGTATGGTCGCATTGTATTCATCACCGTCAAAGTAAAGTCCCAACTTGTTAACATGTATTTCTATAACAAGGTTCTCATCTAGGTTGGGTTGTGAATCTAAGTGTTCCTCCTCTATTGGCATCTCCCCAGCTCCATCCATCTGTGCAAATTGTGGTAGCCCAAACTTTAGTTCTCCATTGAAGAAGGCTCAAAGAGCTGAGACTAGCTCAGGGTCTTTATATAGTTTGGACATGATGGTGGTTCTAACTTCTGAAGACATGAAATCCATCAATTTGGCAATGTTTAACGGCACCTTTTGGGCTTTAGCCCCTTGACGTAGGGAAGATGGGATCTCCATTTCTTCGATAGGATTAGTTAGCCCCTCTGTAAACATTCTTTCCATCAAGAAGTGAGTACGCCCACTTCCCATGACTTTAAGTCTCTTTCTTCTTGGATGACACTAGGTATGGCTAAGGGTCTATGGACTTGGTGAGGTTGTTGTTGTGCAGGGAACACGGTGTCTGTAATCTGGATCTGCCTAGGTGATGGTTCTAGATCCCTTTGGGTATCTTCTACCAAATCCCTTAATTGCTTGACTCGCTTGATCTCTTTTGTAGGGTTTGGATAAGTTCCTATCTTATTCTTAGATCCTAGCCATTGTGGCTCATGAAGATCTTCCTTGTTGGTTTCTATCTTAGTGGTCGTTTTGGTCTCCATGGTTTCTCCTGAATCAGAATCCTCTTCAGCGTCGTTTATAAATACGGGGTTGTCACCAGTCCCTATGTTGGTCTTTGAACTCGGGTCTGACTTCGCTACTTTTTGCGATCTCTTCCTTCGTGTTTTCTTCTTTTTCTAAGATTGGGCAATTGATGACGTGTCTCTTTCCTCAAGAATATAATTTTTTTTCTAGAGCATCGATCATGTGAGTAAGTTTATTGGTACCACAGGTGTACTTTGTGATGGCTCCTCGGTAACCTCAATCAAGTTTAATGGCGTTATTTTTTATTATTTGGACATTGGGTAATCAAATGATCTATGCCACATCGATTACACATGAGTATCGGCATTATAGACGTGCTCGCTTGATTGTTTTGCATTAGTGTGGCGTTCTTTTGTAGCCTAATAGGACACTCGGACACACATGTGGACCTCCACACTCATAGCATTGAAGAAGTGGTCTCTTAACAGTGTAATTGATGTTTTGGCCTCTTGCAGTATGAGCAGCTACTTGATAGACAGGTTTGACTTGCCCCAATAGTCCTCCATGTAGTATTGTGGACTTTCTTCAAGCGCATCCATCACATAGGCAATATTAGGATCTATATCTTTGTCACAGCCTTCCAAACAAGCAATAGATGACTCACAACCCACTTGATTCACAGAAGTGATTCTCGGATGTGGTGGTTGCGGTCCTAGCACTGGAGGTGGTAGGGGTGTTGTTTGAACAACATTTTGGGCTCTAGGGACCATGTGTTTTGCTGTTTGTTCAAGAGGTGGGGCCGGCATCAATGCAGGCACTCGAGGTGTGTCTATCCATGCTAAGGTTGGTCTATTGGCTATCGCCCACTTAAATACTATGCAATCCTTAGCTTGATGACCATACCTTCCACAGGCATTGCAGTTCCCATTGAATTTTACTCTAAAAGTAGGGCATTCATTAGTACTATGAGGTCCATAGCATACTGAGCACCATTGTTGCTCCCTTCTTGGATACATATGATTGTTTTGCAGAGCACAATTGTCTCTAAGACTCTCTTGAATAGCCTTGGTGATATCTGCTAAATTCATCTCAGATATCTTTGGCTCCTTAGCAATAGGCTTTAGGGTCATTGTTTGATGCCTCGATGCTTGCGAGCTAATAGATTTAGGCTCAACAAACACTCTTTCTCCTTGAATCATTAAACTATACTCCAATTGGATCGCATTGGTGGTGACTGCTTCCCAAGTGGTGATACCTCTAATGACTAGGCCATTGTAGATATCCTCATGTCGTAATCCCCTAATGATCATCAACCAATTGATTATTATTGAAGCTATCAGGACACTGGCAAGGCCGGACTAATAAGGCAGGGGTGGGCTAGGAGGTGTGGAACGGGGAGTCCATCTAGGGCAAAGGGCCAAGGGCATGCCTATATAAGGGTGGTTGGGTGGAGTACTCTCACGCTCTAGTCACCCCTGTCTTACATTGGTATCAGAGCTAAGTCTATTTTGTGCAAGAGAGCGTGGATCTTTTTTGCATGCTCCTCTCTTTGAGGGCATGAAGAGCCGCCTGCTAAGGGGGATGACGAGGTCCCACTATGTGAGAAGCACCGCTTGTGCCGGGAGGGAGGCGACCTCGACCTCCGACAAACGCTCTGTGGCTTGGCCCGGCAGATGCACGCTACCTTGGGGAGCATTTCTCTCTCTCCCTCGCCCTCGCGGCAGTGCTGGTCGCCATAGCCTACTACAGGCGTTGATTTTCACATACAGGGTGCCCAAAGGCTTTGGCCTTGGGCAATTAGTTCAAAAAAAAACCTCAATATAGGGGGCGTGCCCACCCGGTACACACCCCATACCCAAGCCAGGGTATTCCAGGGGTTGGCAAGGCCAGAATCCGACATAATCATAGGCCAGGGGCCATCAGATTCTAGGTAAACTGCGCGAAGGATAGAAATTGCAAAAGTTGATTGAAGTTCAAACTTGACGAAGCTGAAGTTTCGGAAGACTATCTATTACAATTGCTTCCCTCGAAAGGATTCCATCATCAACGACGTTTCAAGCAGTACAAATTTTTGGCGGCATCATTAAGCATAGTTTATTCAACTATTAAGAGCTTGCGGAATACCATCTATTTAGATAGAGTTAGCTCGGCTACCCTACTTTGTGAGTGCTCCCAATACCAGGTATATATTTTGAGTACTTCTTTCACCGCACTCTGTAACCATGGATTCGGATATCAATATGACATTCGATTTTGAGAAAAGTACTCCTGATCCTACCAATGATGGCCCGCAACCGGATTCTCTCAAGGAGAATAACCGTGACGCTATGGCAGGAGAAGATACTTATGAGCTGCTTGATATTTAAGAATTTTGTGCACTTCAGACACGCATGACTGGCATGGATGAAAATTTTAAAGCTTTAAATGAAAATATTACTAAACTTTCCACATTAGTAATTCAACTAATGCATCAACAGTCTAAGAGTCTTGCTGACACCCACATGCATGAGCACGTTGGCACACAAGGGCATGACCCAATTCATGATACGCTGCATACTCTCACTACCAAAGAGGTGGATGACTTGTTAAAGAACTTTAAACCACCAGTCTTTAAGGGTGAATACCGAGACCGCAATAAGGATGCAATGAACATCTTTCTGAGCAAATGGGATGGAATTCACGCCTTAAGGCGTACTCCGGATGTCGTTAGAGCTCTACAGACAAGCTTAACTCTGGAAGACAAGGCCTACAAATGGTGGATGTCTCTCAAGGAGAAGAACATCATACCATAGAGTTGGGAAGACTTTGAAGCAATGTTTAGCAAGGAATTTTTGCCTACTAATGAGGCTGATCGGAATTGGACGGCTTGGGACACATGTTTCATGCGCCAATATCCATCACTTCTTGAATATATCTCTCACTATCAGGATGTTATCCTCAAGTTGGGAGGCTTGGATACCTTTCAACAAGTTCAAGTATTCATACGAGGTCTCACACCTGAGCTTAAGAAGTATGTCAAGACCCAAGACCCTAAAACACTTGAGGAAGCCATAGTGAAAGCACATATTCACGATGACCCTGATGAAAAGAAATTAGATAACAGTAACTTGTATTGGACGGATACGCCGTGACGGACGTCAGCATAGTGAAAACTCACCTAACATATAATGTCAACTGAGGACGAAGCTCGACCCGCAGGCGCGTGGAAGCAAGCAAAGGGTGTCAACCTCTACTCGACCGACTAATGACTACTTCCTACAGAGATATCAAATCTACATGCCATCGGTTCTGTGAATGTGAAAGTCTCCTATGATGCTACCACAAGCCAAAAGCCCATTAGACATTCTCGAAACGTTACGAAACTTGAGGGATATCCTATCAACACCAATAGGCCACTCTCCCTAAGGTCCGTGACCAAAAAAACCTACTCAATACCCTCCGTGCAAAAACGCGTAGGATGTCTGGCCGGTTTTTGCAGGTTGACGTTTCTGAAAACTAAAGTGCCTAATGTGTATCTCTACTCGCTCTGATCGCGTGGATATGCTAAAATGCAAAAAAGCCAACAGTTACTCACCGAAACTCCAAAAGTAGCTCGCGCGTGAATCTGCCAAAACACAGACGAACGCGTGTGATGTAAGCATCAACGAGTAGCTCTCCTCGTGGGCAACTCACTGTCATAATAATCAATATCTAATTCTCCTAAATGATTTTCTCATATTAAACTGATCATTTAATGTGGGGAAGTGCCAAGGGAGAAAAAGCTAGAATATTGGTTAAGTTAGCAGACCGGCCACAGTAGGGATCCAAAGGAGGGAAAATAGGGATCCAAAGGGGGGGCCATCTGCAAAAGAGCCATGTGAAACAATGGGCCAAAAAGACCCTAAGGTTCAGCCCATTAAGACTTCCAAAATGCTAAGGTTCCAAAATTCAAAGGTTGTGTCCAAAGGTCAACCCTAGGGAAAATTGGATGCTTAGTGTGTGCCCTAAAAGTCTTTGCATATCCCTACATGGGAGGGGGCGAGCCCCAAAGCTAGGGGATGAGAGAGAAAGCCACACACACACACACAGGCTCCCTTTACACAAAGGGAATGAGGGACACATGTCAGCTCCCTAGGCCAGATGCCCACAAGGTGTACCCAATTCCTATTGGAAGACCCTTGAAGTGGACCAATGAGAATTAAGCTAGAGTAAATCTAGTTTAATTAATTTAAAAACATTTAATAAAAGAAACCAATAAGAATTAAGTGTCCTAGAAGACTATTGGGCAGTCTCCCAAGGGGTCCAATGAGCATTCAGGAGCCCCATGGCTTGCCTGATTCCTATTGGCCAGGAGGCAAAGGGGTCCAATGAGAGTTTAGTTTAATTATTTAATTACCTAAAGCTCTCACAAAAGGGGAAAGGGGGACACATGTCAGAAGGCTATCACTTATGCTGCTTAATCCCTATTGGCTTGACCTGGGGAGGTCCAATGAGGCAAAAGCCAGACTTATTTAGCAGCTAGGGCTCGCCCAAGAGAGGGGGGGGGCTGATTTTTGCTTGGCATTGACACACACACTCTCACACTTGACCATGTGTGAAGGGAAAATACTCTATCTCCTCCCAAGCTTTAATGGAGAGCTTATCACCTACTCCAAGCTTGTGAGATAGAAGCCTACATCAACACTCTCTTGGCATGTGGATGCAAATCCAACCAAGAGCCAAGCTTCAATGCATGCTAATCTTCTCTACCAATCTAATTACTAAGCTAAGCTATGCTAATATGAGTGATTATGTGAGGAGATGTACTTCTTTCTCGTAAGATACTTCTTTTTCCTCTCAATCTACTCTCATACCCTGCTAGCTCTCACCATCTTCGAAGGTGTGTGAGGTCTTGGGTCTGAGAACGGGGATAATTCAAGTTGTGTTTGATTAAGTGTTTTGCTTGGTGTATGAAGCTTCCATCTTCATTGCACTAGCTAGTCTTGAAGGAACACAAAGAATTGTATTGTACAATGTCTCTCTTGATGGGAGAAACCATAATACAAAGCCTTTTGGAGGGGGGACCGGCTCCATGCAAATCCGGTCCTCAACTGTTGTCAATAGCTTAATTGCTCTCTCTTTTGAAAGTATTGTCGATGCTATCTAACTAGGTGTTATGCTTTTTGTTGCTCTCTCCACCCAAGCACTCTTGTAATTCTCATTAGGAATCAACTCTAATGAAATGCCCACTATGTTCATGCTAAATTCCGCTACACAAAAGATTTTAGGCCATTAAATGTTACATTGGTATCAGAGCTCAAGGTTTCTCTTTTCTTGCTCAAGAAGGGAGGTCCTCAAGCTAGCTACAAATGGCTGGTATTATTAATTGCCTGTGAGTAAGTAGAATAGGGATTTTTCAGCCTTGCAGTGCGCCTGCCTTTGTGCAGTTAACGGGGCATCACCGTCGAGAGCTATGGTCTTAACAGTGGAGTCCTACGGGGCTTGCCTACGGCTTAACCACTATTGAGCTATTAGAAGCTTGACAGGAGCCGGTGCTGTTTTGGTGTCGAAAGACCCTCTCTTCTATTCCTTGCAATTAATGGTATTCGAGCCGCGGGTACAGTAGCTTGAGTGCTTTTTCTAAAGGGGTAAAGAGGAGTAGCAACTAGGGCTTGAAGTGCCAAAGTACACCTAAAAAGTTTACACCTAAAAGTTGTTAGAATGGCTGACAATATTAAAGAGAGTGAAATTAATGTTGATAACTTTGATTTTGCTCATGAGCAAGCTACTAATGATGCTTCAATGCTTGTTAATTATCTTGTTTCTAGGCTTCAACAAGCCATGGGCAATCCATCTCTCCAAAGTGAAGTGCAACGGCAGCTCCGTGCTCACGGGATTCTCCAAGCTCATCACCATGACGAGAGAACACCTAGGAAGCCTCCTTGTGAGACTACCAAAAGAGGTCTCTCTCCGATTCGGGAAGAAGAAGAGAATCCATATGAAGGGCTCAAGAACTTACTTCTTGATGATGCATCTCCTTCCCAAAGGAGAACTCAAGAGCCTCCACCGAAGGAACGAGAAAGAAGCGAGTCTCCCGCCACCTCGGCGGAGATGGCTCCACGAAGACGGCGGGCTAAACGCTCTCCATCACCACCAAAGCGGAGAAGACCATCACACTCTTCTCCACGCCATAATTCAAAGAGGGATGATAAAAAGCAAGAGAAGAAAAAGGCGAGAAAGAGGACACCCTCTTCTCCATCTTCTTCATCCTCTTCCTCTTATGAAAGCTATGGTGAAGACGACAAAGATCAAGACAAGAAAAAGGCGAGAAAGAGGTCACCCTCTTCTCCACCTTCTTCAAATTCTTCACCTTCTGAAGAAAGTGATGGTGCAACTTTTGAACCATCAAAAAGAAGAGGCCATAGAAAATCCTATGCCGCATGGAAGAGGTCGTCCAAGCTGAAGAAATTCAAAGAGGGAGGGAAGAGCATCTCTTTCCTTACCTATGATGGCACCTTCGGTGCTACTGACAAAGTTTTGGCCTTTATCCAGCAATTCGATGCGGCGTTTGGAGATGAGGGCTTCACGGAGTCCTCTAAGCTACGCCATGTAGCTATGCACTTTCAAAAGTCCGCCAGACAATGGTGGTCTAGCCTACGAGCCAACGGTGAAGCTCCACGAACATGGAAGGCTTTAAGAGCTTCCATTATGAAGCAGTTTTTGGCCACCGATGCCAAAGACAAAGTACTCACCGAATGGCGAAGCTTAAAGCTCTCTCCCAATGAATCCATCCACAAATATGTAGACAAGTTTTGGGACCTACAACTCAAAGCCACTGTCTTCAAAAAGTTGGATTTTGGAGAGCAAAAGCAACAATTTTGTGCGGGCTTAACCGAAGAAATGGCGGAGTATGTCAACTCCCAAAGGCCACGTACCATATCGGCGGTAATACACCATACTATGGTGGTCTCGCGAATCAATTCCAAACGGGGGGTAAAAGAAATAATAAGCCCCCGGAAAACAAGGGTTCCAATGAGCCTAAGGGGAAGGACAATGTCCAAAAGTCTCCTAAGGGCAATTCCAACAAAGCTAAAGAGAAGGGAGTTTACAAAGGAAAGAATAAACTCTCTCCTGAAGAGCTTGAGCGTTATCGTAAAGATAACCGGTGTTTCAAGTGCGGCGAACAAGGGCATGCGTACCGCGCTTGTCCCCAAAAGAACAACCGCCAAGATCCTCCTAGAGCTTCTTTGGTTGAAATCCAAGAGGAGGAGATTCACCAAACTCACCACAAAGGATCTCCTCTATGCCATGCTTGGGGAAAGGTAAGAGAACATGATGCTTTTATTCTCTTTGACCCTGGTTCTACTCACAATTTTATATCTATGGAGTTAGCCACCAAGCTAGGCATACAATCCTACGAGATGGGAGATATCCTACCCGCAGACAGTGCCTTCAAGGGGCAAGAAGCTTCAGTCACTCCCTTAATCGGGAAATTGAGGCTTCATGTCCAAGGCTATGTGGACAAAGAGGACTTCTTTATCTCTCCTCTCAAGCATGAGGATGTAATCCTAGGGGCACCATGGTTTGATCGTCTGGCTGCCCATGTTAAATTTCCTGAAAGGAGAATCTCCTTTAAGTTCAGGGAAAAGGACATGTATATAGATGCTAGGGAGATGGGTAACACCATCCCCATTGTACATACACCAGCTTTCAACAAGTCAATAAAGAGCTCTATTTCCGTGTACATGATTTTTGTTAAAGATTCTCAAAATGAACCTAATGCTTTAGCAAAAGAAAATAAAAGCAACCAAAAGGAATTAGAATTATCCAATTTTCTCAAGGGGTTTCAAGATGTCTTTATTGACGACATCCCTTGTGAGTTACCTCCTAAACGAGGTAATGACGACCATGCAATTGAACTTCTTCCAGGAAGTTCACCGCCTAACAAACCTCCTTATAGAGTTTCTCAAGCTCAACAAGAGGAGATTATGCGGCAAGTGCATGAGTTAATTGAGAAGGGCATGGTTAGGCCTAGCTCATCTCCATTTTGCTCACCTGTGCTATTAGTGCAAAAGAAAGACGGCACATATCGTATGTGTGTCGACTATAGAGCACTAAATAGGATCACTATCAAGAATAGGTTTCCCGTTCCACGGGTAGAAGACCTATTTGATAAGCTACAAGGATCGACCTACTTCAGTAGGATTGACCTAAAAAGTGGCTATCATCAAATAAGGATAGTTGATCAAGACATTGTAAAGACCGCATTTCGTACTACATTTGGTCTTTACGAATACATTGTCATGCCTTTTGGCTTGACTAATGCACCAGCCACATTTAACCGCTTGATGGAGAAGCTGTTCAGACCTCATCGAACCTTCACTGGAGTGTTCTTTGATGATATTATCATCTACTCTAATTCATTAGAGGAACACAAGCAACACCTCCAGGTAATATTTCAAGTTTTAAGAGAGAATAAACTTTATGTTAATCGAAAGAAAAGTGAATTTTTCTTGCAAGAGATTCAATATTTAGGTCACATTATCTCTCAAGATGGAATCCAAATGGATCCATCCAAGTTAGAGGTAATAAAAGGATGGCCTAAACCAAGGAATCTTCATGAACTAAGAAGCTTTATAGGTATGTGTGCATACTATAGACGCTTCATAGAAAAGTTCTCACAAATTGCGGGACCATTACATGACCTAACAAAGAAAAATGTTAGGTATACGTGGTCTGCTAAGGAGAACAATGATTTCGAAAAGCTTAAAGAAAAGCTTATCTCTCAACCTGTGCTTACACTACCGGATCTCTCAAAACCATTTGAGGTCCAATGTGATGCTTGTGGTGATTGCCTTGGGGCTGTTCTGCTCCAAGAAGGGCACGCCATAGGCTATGAGAGTCGAAGGTTCGACCCTGTTGAGCAAGCTCTAGGCATATACGAAAAAGAACTCCTTCCAGTTCTACATGCCTTAGACTCATGGAAGCACTATTTATTGGGGACTCCTTTCATTCTGCGAACGGATCACCAAAGTCTTAAGTACTTCATGATGCAGACCAAGCTCTCCGACAAACAAATGAGGTGGGCAAATTTCCTTTCGCAATTTCATTTTCATATTGCTCACATTGCTGGCAAGCATAATCAAGTAGCCGATGCACTCTCAAGACGACCGAGAGTGAATGCGGTTTCCATAGCAACTCACAATGATCTATCTTTAATGATAGATGAGTATGCTATTGATCCCGATTTTAGAGATGTGATTTCAGCCCTTGCATTAGGGAAGAAAGAAGAACCATTTACTTTACAAGATGGTTATCTTCTCTATGGCAATAGACTATGCGTTACTAACTCACTACATGAGAAAGTAATGTATGAATCTCATGCTCCCCCATATGCGGGGCATAGAGGGATTCAGTCTACCCTAAAGGGAATTGATACATATTTCTATTGGCCTACCATGAAAGTGAACATACATGAGTATGTTTCCAAATGTGTGGTATGTCAAAAGACAAAATTTGATAGAGGGAAGCAACTTGGATTGCTTCAACCCTTGCCAATCCCTAATTCACCGTGGGAGAGCATATCCATGGATTTTATCTTTGGATTGCCTAAGTCTATCCATGGGAATACGGGAATATGGACGATAGTAGACAGGTTCAGTAAACAAGCTCATTTTATACCTGTCAAAAAGACTATCAAAGCCCATCAAATGGCAACCCTCTTCATTTCACAAATTTTCAAGTACCATGGCTTGCCAATGTCCATAGTGTCGGATAGAGATCCTAGAATGACCAATAATTTCTGGAAGGGTCTCTTTGAGAATTTAGGAACAAGGCTAAACTTCTCTTCGGCCTATCATCCACAAACTGATGGCCAAAGTGAAATAGCTAACCTAACTATTCTCGATCTACTAAAAGCCTATGTAACGGAAGTAGATCAAAGATCCCAATGGGAGAAGTACTTACCCTTAGTAGAGTATGCTTACAATAACACTGTACATACTTCTACAGGAAAAGCACCTTTCGAGGTAATTGAGGGAAGATCAAAAAGTCCCTTACTACTTAAGGTACATGGGAAGATCTTCGCTGCAGATGAGTATAGCCGAGACCTACAAGAATCTTTCCAAAAGATTAAGGATGCTATCTCTATCTCACAGCAAAGGCAAAAGGCTGCTGCTGACAAGCACAGAAGAGCCCAAGCCTTTAAAGAAAACGATTGGGTCTTGTTAAAGTTTCCCAAGGCTCGATTAAGGAACACTACGGGCAAGAATCCTACGGGCCACCAAAAGTACTATGCTAAACTAGCAAAAAGATACTATGGTCCCTTCCAGATTCTTAGGCCAATCAATGAGATGGCCTATCAACTTAAGTTGCCCAATCATTGGCTCATACACAATGCTTTTCATTTGAGCCTCTTAAAGCCTTACAAAGGAGAGCCACCTCAAGAACCAACTATTGAAGACCCACCGGAGATCGAGGACCACGAGGAGGTGCTGCAGCCCGAGTCCATTCTCCGACATGAAGACAAGGTATTAAGAGGCGGTAAGACTATCAGACGATATCTTATTAAGTTTAAGAATTATCCTTTTGAAGATGCTAGATGGATGCAAGGCATACAATTAAAGGATAACCTAAACCTTGTCAATGCTTACAATGCTTCCCAAGAGTAAGCAAATGTACAAAATGTTAAAAATGAACAAAAATTTTTGTCTTATAAGACTCCCTTTTTCTTTATTTGTGCACAAAAATGAAGTAGTATGCATGCTTAGATCAAGTTTGCGGAGACGACGTCTCCCAAACACCAAGTAGAGCTTGTCACTCTACTATGGAAGACTGATAGGACTAATGTGCAGACATGCTTGCGGCAGCCTCAGACTCTCAAGCGCCAAATGGACTAGTCATCCATTATGGAATGATATCGTAGGGTAACATAGGGATCCTCTACCCGCTAAGAAAAGGACTCATGCATATGCTTTATCTTCTCTACACCATAGTCGAGGACGACTATGATTTCAAGAGAGAGGTAATGTCATAATAATCAATATCTAATTCTCCTAAATGATTTTCTCATATTAAACTGATCATTTAATGTGGGGAAGTGCCAAGGGAGAAAAAGCTAGAATATTGGTTAAGTTAGCAGACCGGCCACAGTAGGGATCCAAAGGAGGGAAAATAGGGATCCAAAGGGGGGGCCATCTGCAAAAGAGCCATGTGAAACAATGGGCCAAAAAGACTCTAAGGTTCAGCCCATTAGGACTTCCAAAATGCTAAGGTTCCAAAATTCAAAGGTTGTGTCCAAAGGTCAACCCTAGGGAAAATTGGATGCTTAGTGTGTGCCCTAAAAGTCTTTGCATATCCCTACATGGGAGGGGGCGAGCCCCAAAGCTAGGGGATGAGAGAGAAAGCCACACACACACACAGGCTCCCTTTACACAAAGGGAATGAGGGACACATGTCAGCTCCCTAGGCCAGATGCCCACAAGGTGTACCCAATTCCTATTGGAAGACCCTTGAAGTGGACCAATGAGAATTAAGCTAGAGTAAATCTAGTTTAATTAATTTAAAAACATTTAATAAAAGAAACCAATAAGAATTAAGTGTCCTAGAAGACTATTGGGCAGTCTCCCAAGGGGTCCAATGAGCATTCAGGAGCCCCATGGCTTGCCTGATTCCTATTGGCCAGGAGGCAAAGGGGTCCAATGAGAGTTTAGTTTAATTATTTAATTACCTAAAGCTCTCACAAAAGGGGAAAGGGGGACACATGTCAGAAGGCTATCACTTATGCTGCTTAATCCCTATTGGCTTGACCTGGGGAGGTCCAATGAGGCAAAAGCCAGACTTATTTAGCAGCTAGGGCTCGCCCAAGAGAGGGGGGGGGCTGATTTTTGCTTGGCATTGACACACACACTCTCACACTTGACCATGTGTGAAGGGAAAATACTCTATCTCCTCCCAAGCTTTAATGAAGAGCTTATCACCTACTCCAAGCTTGTGAGATAGAAGCCTACATCAACACTCTCTTGGCATGTGGATGCAAATCCAACCAAGAGCCAAGCTTCAATGCATGCTCATCTTCTCTACCAAGCTAATTACTAAGCTAAGCTATGCTAATATGAGTGATTATGTGAGGAGATGTACTTCTTTCTCGTAAGATACTTCTTTTTCCTCTCAATCTACTCTCATACCCTGCTAGCTCTCACCATCTTCGAAGGTGTGTGAGGTCTTGGGTCTGAGAACGGGGATAATTCAAGTTGTGTTTGATTAAGTGTTTTGCTTGGTGTATGAAGCTTCCATCTTCATTGCACTAGCTAGTCTTGAAGGAACACAAAGAATTGTATTGTACAATGTCTCTCTTGATGGGAGAAACCATAATACAAAGCCTTTTGGAGGGGGGACCGGCTCCATGCAAATCCGGTCCTCAACTGTTGTCAATAGCTTAATTGCTCTCTCTTTTGAAAGTATTGTCGATGCTATCTAACTAGGTGTTATGCTTTTTGTTGCTCTCTCCACCCAAGCACTCTTGTAATTCTCATTAGGAATCAACTCTAATGAAATGCCCACTATGTTCATGCTAAATTCCGCTACACAAAAGATTTTAGGCCATTAAATGTTACAACTCACTGTTGCTCTCCGTTTGCGATTCCGACCACCGTAGCTCCTGTAGCACACACACACACACTCTCTCACTCTCTCGCAGTCTCCCAACGACACAGAAGATCAGATTTATTAGAAGTCTCTTTACAAAGTTTTAGGTTTTGGCTTATATACTAAGCCTTGGAAAACCTAATGTCCGACCAAAATGACCTGATTTGTCCCTAGGCTTCTATAGAGCTTAATTACAACACTGTGAGCTGGCTTTGCTCATCCAACAAGCATCTATGGCCAAAATACAATTGTCGACTTAAAATATGAAGTTCCCGTAAACATTACAAAAGTGGCCATAATGGCTCAAAATAATAATAACGGGATATTCGATGATGTCCATGAGCTTGTATCTTCACATTACAGCATCCATCTTCGTCTTCATCACTTCATCAGCATCTTTATTTGGAATCTTTAGAGAATCTTTGAGGAATATTTATGGAATCTTTGTGGAAGCGTTGTTGAAAGATTGACCTTTCAACACTCTCCCCCTCCGAAGTCTTGTCGTCCCCGACAAGACCCTATGTCTGCAGTGGCCTTGGCGAGTGGTTCATGTGTTGGTGTTTGTTGAATCTTTTGTTGTTGCAGTTGCTTCTACCAAATGCTTTGTATGTTGTAGAGTTACCTTTTTCTTGTACATGTAGTGTAGTTGAAGCCATAGCTCTCCCCCTACGATTGGTTGTTGTAGGGTGAATAGGTTGAGTGAGGTTTGTTGTTGTAGCATGTCTTTATTGTGGCAGCTCTGTATTGTTTGTTCTTTGGGTGTCATCCTGCACTTGTACCTGTAAACTTGAAGCCTTTTTGAATTGTTTCTGGGCGGCTCCCCTTGGATCCTATAGTTGATGAGCATGTAGTGGTTTGGGGATGTCGTTGGTCTGCTTTTCTGTGCTTTTATAAGAAAAATAAAATAGTAAAAATAAAATGTGGCGTATATTACAAAATGAAGGTTTTGGATACCTGGATAGGACTAAAGGGAAAAACCCAGTGGGAAAAAAATTCCTTTAGTCACCATTAAATGTCAGGCTATATGTACTTATGTATTGATGTAACCGAGTTGAGTTAAAGTACTTATGGCCGTATGGATACTATTACTGGATATACAATGGATAAGTGTTAGTAGCTTGAAGTCAGAGTCATTGTTGTTGAGCAAATGCTTATGAAACCTGTTACCACTTCGTCGTCGTCATTTTGTTGTGTAAGTGCATGGGTGGAACACAAATCGTGTCAAATGCAAATATCCAATAATGGGACTTTATAATGCTTGCACAGATAGATGCATGGGAAACAATATGCGGTGTGAGAGGAGTTTGAATGGGTGCTTCCAGGAGTGAATGTAGCTAGAGAAGCAAAAATATATTTGACTTCAAGAGTTGCTGTTACTCACAAGAAGGGTTTTTGTCGACGAGGTTTTTTCCACTCTCTTCACTGTGTTCATGTGAGTGAGTGTTTTCTGGACTACTCCGCCACTCCACCATTTAAAATAGTAGACTTTGACTCTTATGCTCACCTCTTCCAGCATGAGTGACATGACTTTATGTATGCTCAACGTTCCAGCTTGAGCTTTAATCTAAGTATCTAGACTCATAGACCACAAAGAATATTAAGACATGAAGCTTGGGTCTAATGCTTGCTCATTTAGTGGCTGAGCTGCCCAACTCTTGACTCTTATGCCATTATTTTTATGGCTACTCGACTTACTCTCGGGAGCTTTCGACCAAGAATAGGTTTTGAAATTCAAAACTCCCATCCTCGAAGAGAGGATTTGTAAAGGACCATACTGGCAATATTGGTTTCTTTTGCCATACCTGGGTGACCTTGGTTGTCAAAATTTCTTTTTGTTGTTGTTGGTCCCTTGGTTGAGAAGATTGGCTCGCTCCATTCCTCGTAACACTTTTTCTATCATGTCTTGACATTTCTTGAGAGCTCGAGATGACTTCAATCTTCTTCGTTATGTGTTTTTCTTTTGGCACCCATTTGTATCTGCATCGTGTGATTAGCGTGTCTTTGCAGATATCCTTTGCCTTGACTGTGACATTGTCCTTGATTTTGCTTTCCGTGAAATTGCGATTATCTTCAAGCTGAAGTCGTTTGCTTGAAGAATGTTTACCTGGCATCTTTGGTAGCCAGATTCTTCGATTTCCTTGATAGTAACCTTGTGCTTGAAGAATTGTAGATGGCACTTCCCATGATGTTTTTGATGTCGTATTGAGATGTACAAGAGTGCCATTTTTGGGATTATTTATCGATGAAGTCCTATGTTGGTATGAAGGCCAGTTGGATTTGAAATTTCCTGCATCCCTTTGGCGAGCCTTGTTGGCTGGTCTCCTTTGGCGATATAAATATGATCTTTGTTGCTTTTGGGGATGCTTTTTGAAACCTTTATCCACCACATAAGCTGAGATCTGTGGTTTTGGTAACCAAAGTTTCTTTTGACCCTCATAATAGCCTTGCTTTGCTAAGCTGTAGTGGGAGGTTATCCATCCCATGTGTTTACCTTTCGTCAATCGGCTAGGCTCATTTACCCATATTGGGTCCTTGACCTTGATTTCTTCAGCTTTGATGTAGACCTTTGAAGACTTTTGTCGACGATGATCTCGAAGTGTAGGGTGTTTTGGTTGAAAGATTTTCTTTGGAGTCTGTCTTTCATGTGGAAGCATGTGGTCAGTTGATGTCGAAGCTCTGTCTTGAACTTTTTGGGGTTGGATTGAAGACTCTGATTTAAGGGGCTGCTTCTGTTGGTAGGACATTTGTGGGTTCACTTTGGCTTTGCCTTTGTCAGTAGCCGATAATCTTGGAGCAGTAGTAGGCTGGATTTCTTGAGAGCTAGTCGTGATGACCATTGTTGAAAATCCTGGTTCTTCTGCCAATGTTTTTTTCCAATGCTTGGACAAAATCAAATGTGTACTCATTTTCGATGAATCCACCACTAGGAATTTGTCTTTGATTACCTTTGATCGTAGTTTAAGGGAAGCTTCTGCAATCCCTAAACTTGTGACGGCTATTCCATGTGATATAGGAACCTGTACCTGAGTTTCATACAGTTCTGGCTTACCTAGAAGTAACCATAGCCCATAAGACATGACATTAGTCATGGCAGTGCAATCTATCTCTACTGTAAAGTCGAATTTCAGTTTCTCATACACATCCAACGAGAATTTAATCTTCTTGTTGGCTGCCAAGTAACTGATGTCCTCTTTGCTTTTGGTACTTGTCTTGGACTTTTGTGCCTTGGAAGCTTTGTCATCCTCTTTTATGTTGAACTTCTTTGTCATTTGACTGGTTGATGCATGTCCCAAGTGCTTACTATCTTCTGCTGTAGCTACTTGTTGGTGTTCATTGCTAGTTTCTGACTGTGACGCTTTGATTCTTGATTTTAGAAGCTCTCTGTCACTATTTACTTCTTCTAGCACTTGAAGGTCATTCAATGGTGACTTTTCTTCTTGGAAATGTTTTGAAGCTTGTGTAGTAGGATGTTGAGGTTTACTCTCTTCTTGTGATGCAATGGTCGCCGTGGCCTTTGGTTTCCATTGTTCCATGGGTTTTTGTAGAGTCTCTTCTCGAAAATATTCATTCATATCCTGTATTGCTTGTCCTTGGTAGTCAATCTTGGACTCAGTCATTTTCTGTTCTTTTGTGAATTGTATGTCTTCAGTTACATCTTCTTTTAGCTTCTTAGACTCTTTGATTTGTTCAATCACCAATGAAGAGTCCACAATAGAAAATTTATTTGGTAGACTTTCAGCTTCATCCATTGACTCTATTTGCATGTCTTCCACTTGTGACTCGGCACTAAGAATCTTTGTTACCTTTTCCACCTCTTCTTGTGTTGGCTCACTATCGTCAGAATCTTGGCTTCTTTTGCTCTCGAACCTTGAACTACGAGCTTCATATTCATCACCTTGTGGATGCTCTGACTTATCCTCACTGAGGTTCCTTAAACGATCTTGAATCAGCTGATTCAATTGATCTTGAATCAGCTGATTCAATTGATCTTTTTTGAAAGCTTGATTCTCTAAGATAATGTCATTGATACCCTTGACTTCAAGCAACTGTGTCTTGAGCCTATCTTTTGTGCTCTGCGACAATATCTGCTTCTTTTCCGGAGATCTTGTTGGGGATTCCTTCTTCCGTTCCCTTGTTGTCACTGTCTAAACTTTGCTTTTGGCTTGTTGCTTCTTCTTTTCCATGTAGAGCTTTACTGGGCAGTCCTTCACTAAATGACCAATGGCACATTGGTCGCAATATGTTGTTATCTCAACATGTGCACCCTTTGGACGAGGCAGCTCTCCATAATACTGCTGATAATGGTTTTCTGTGGTATCTAGATACAGATATGAACTCTTCTTTGCATGCATGAACCTGTAGATTACGACTGACTTAGGTGTATCCACTGGCTTTGTCTCTTTATCCTTCATCGTCTTGTCCTTGAGAAGCTGAAAATAACTTCCATTATTGCTTGCATACAAGATCAAATCACTATCCCTGATTTCTAGCAGTTGTGATGCTAATTCTTCCATCAGTATATGGTCTTTGACGTGGGGCTTCTGCATAGCCTTAGGGCTATGTTTCCGAGGTGATTTTGGCGAGTTCTGCACCGAGGGTGAAGATTGAATCGAATCTTTGTTTTCCGTTTCCCTTGATGGTGCTTTTGGACAGGGTCCAAGTATGTGACTTACAAGTTTCCCACAATTGCTAAACCCATCCATATTTCTCACATTGGATATTTCATAGTGCCTATCGTATTTGTCGACCACAATGACATCTTGACCTGACCTTCTACATTGGGCATTGTGAATTTCCAGTGGTCTCTCCTCCGGCTCGGCATCTTCCAATGCTTCTTGAAATTCCACTTGGACTCCTGAAAATGACACTGCTTCTTGTAAAACTGGACTTCTTAATCCCACTCTTGAAGATATAGGGTCTCCTTGTTGAGTTTGAACTCCCCCCATTTGAGAGTGTTCCATATCTGATGTTAGCATCTTTTCAATGCCTGATGATATGACTTCTTGTGCTTTGTTAAGTAGCTCTTGAGAACAAGATAGTTCTTTTTGAAGTTGGGCTATCTTCATAGCTGGTACCTCTTGTGCTGGTGCAGTGCACGAGACTTGTGTTGTGTCTTTCCATGTTGTGTCTTGTGTTGTGCCTTGTTGTGTGTCACTCGTTTGTGTAGTGATAGCCGTAGGTGTCAATTCTTCCAGGTGCGTAGTTAGACGTAAACCCATGACGAGATGGTATACATTACCACCTTTAGACATGTAGTCTTCTCCTCTTGAGCCAAACGCTTCTGCTGTAAAGTAATGATTTTCTACAGGAACTTCATGACTTGTGACAGCCCTATAGTATCGACCGTCTTTGTCTCCATAGAGGGTACCAAACTTCTGTTTTCCATCTTGTGCTTTGTACAGAAAAATACTTGGAGGATATGCATAGAGTTCTGTAAGTTGATCCTTGTACAACATTTCTATCTCATTGTCGATGTATTTTCCGTGCCTCATGTAAATTGATCCCAGATAGTCTTCCATGAAATTTGGATGTGGGTGTAGTACATTCTTCGCTGTTTCAACTTCCACATATTGAGATGTCCGAGTTTCCTCTGTATCTTTCTTTGTCTTGATGTACAAATTCCGATTGACATCCTCATAGCATGGCAGTCCTTTGTAGTATCCAATCAGATAGATCCGAATTTGCTCTCTTGTAATATCTGTAGATGTACTTGAAGCTTCTTCTTGACTGGTCTGATTACTTTGAGACGCCATTGCTTTCTTCTTGACTCCCTTGTTGTACCTGTTCAGTGATAGCTCTAATTGCTTGCCTCAATGCTAATAAAAATTATTAGCACCCTTGTGTTGGTCTTTTTCGCTTGAGGTCCTTCAGCTTTTGTGGATGCCTTAATCTCTGAGTTTTATGAACTGGGCTTGGCTTGCACTACTTGAACTTCTTAGCTCCCTTGCTTGCCAAGATTGATATTGTCTTGTATGGCTGCTTGCTTTGCCTAGAGCTTTTTAGTAGGCCTCGATTGAGTGGAAGCACTGTGATAGGTTATGCAACTTACCACTATACTGCAACGACTGCTCCCTTTGTAGCGATTCTTGAGTCGAGCTAACCTGTGTTCACTTTAGCACACAATCTGCAAAATTCTATTTAGCTGGCAAACTTTTTCACAATGAATGCAAAAATCCTTGATGTACCTTTGACGGCCACACTTGTTCCTTGAGCACCTTCCAACGGGTGACCAATGGTTTTCCCAAAAGATAATTTCAATCTACTAACTTAGCAGTCTTCAAAAATCGTGACCGTTTTCTCACAATTCTTTCGAATTGTCTGTTTTAGACACCCCTGACTTCCGGATGCATTTTGAGGCCTTAAACGACGTTTTTTTTCAAAGTTGAACTAAAAGGTCGCTGTCGGCATGCATTTAGTTCAAGTTTTGCCCTAAGATCTGTAGAGTCACTCTCAGGCTACGTTTTGACATAAAAACTTTTCCGATCCGATACCGTTTGTGAAAGTTATGGCCAAAACAGTGAAATGCAGTTTAGAATGGTCAAAATTTCAGCTGCAACCTAAAACTAGCCTAGAGACATCCTACGCGTAGGATGTCTATATGCTCAGAATTTAACAAAATTTGGTCCAGAGACTCCCCTTAAGTCCAGCAACACAATGGTATGCTCATAATTTCATTTGGACCTAAGAATGGCCTTGAGACATCCTATGCGTAGGATGTCTTTTTGCTCAGAATGACTTGAAATTTTCACCCTAGCTTCTCCTTGATGTGCTGATCACAGTGGTGTGCTCATAAGTTGGTTTGGAGTCCTAAATCAAGCTTGAGACATCCTACGCGTAGGATGTCTTTTTGCTCTGTTTCAGCTCAAACTTGCACTGTAGCTTCCCCTTGATGTGTTTAACTCACAGCTATTTTTACTTTTTGATTCTGACACCTATAGGTTGGTCAAATGATCAAGAATCTGCTCCAAAATCCTGATGTCTGTTCTGATGAATTTCCAAGTCAAATCAGCTCCAAATTGGACCAAATTTGACTAGGAGGCTTGCCTAAGGCTATATGACACCCTGCTATGTCCACAGTTTGAATTAAGCCTCTAAATCATGCCTTAGACATCCTACGCGTAGGATGTCTAACTGCTCAGAATTGCCCCAAATTTGAACCACAGACTCTCCTTAACTTGCTGATCATTGTGGTATGCTCAAAATTAAGTTTGGAGTGCAAAATCGCACATATGACATCCTACGCGTAGGATGTCTTTTTGGCCTGTTTGACCCCAGACTTGACCCAAAGCTTCCCCTTGATGTCAGCAACCCAGTGGTATGCTCAGATTTTGGTTTGGATTTCAAAAGATCCTAATTTTAGCTGTTCTAGTCTTTTTCAGTCAAAAGTGCTAAAGTCAGCTTAAAACCCAATTTTCTCACCCAAATGAGCTGAAAACTCTCAGTCACTCAATATATCATGCAGATCATGCTCCTGCAACCATCCTATGGTTTTGGTCTTGGAATAATGCCTTGGCACAATTTGGGTAGGATGTCTGGCAATTTCAGTCTATCTGGCCTTATCCTGTCAAGATATGGTCAAGTTCCCCTTTCCAGGTGAAAATAGGGTAAAACCTACCTTCTGAATACACTGGTCAACTCAGAATTTCAAAATTTCCACCAGATCACCCTGTAGACATCCTACGTGTAGGATGTCTTTTTTTCTCAGAATGGACTTCTGTTTCTACCCAAGGTGCTTCTTGATGCATATAACAAGAATATGTGATCACAGCAAATGTTGGATGTCAAAATTGCTCAGAATCACCACTTTTGGGAAAATATTTCTCTGAAAGAGTAACATCCCCTTAACTCTCAGTCTATATGTCCAAATGACATGAGCTTTGGTGTGTGTGTCCAACACAACATGCAGAATATGGGTATGATGCCAAAACTTGATTTTTGCTTCCAGAATCACTCTCTAGACATCCTACGCGTAGCATGTCTACTGATGAAATTTGTGGCAGAATTCATCCATAGGCATCCCCAAGTCTTGAGCACTACTTTTCAAGCATTCTTACCAGTTTTTATGCAAAATTGTACTCAGAATCTTAAGTTTCTTGTTTTCGCGTTTTTGACACTCCGTCTTTGGTCTTTTGGGTGTCAAGAGTTGGTCAATACTTTAGTTTCAATGTAAACTTAGGGTAAACCCCCCCTTCTGAACACACTGGTAACCTCATTTTTCCCAAATTCCCTGCCAAAAGTTCCCTGAGACATCTTACGCGTAGGATGTCTACTGTCTTAAAATGCAATTTTTTTCTGGCAGTAGTATTCTCTATGCTCTCTAGAGCTCTCAGCAATAATCACAGAATCTTTTGGACTTCAAATCAACTTCCAAACACAACTTACAGTCTTTCCTACTTAGCGTTTTCCACTTCTCTGATGAGCCTAACAGCAAATAAGACATGCATAAAGTACTCTAGATCAACAATCAAGATATCCTACTTACCCTACTCCTACTCATCAATGTGAGATTGTGATTTTGATGCCTTGGTTGCTTCCTGGCCTCACACAGACTCTCAAGTCAACCTACCACCACATCTACCACTCCAACTCCTACTCTCTACACCACAACCTACTACTACCTAATACCACCTAAGACGAAGGATCTAGGCCAGACACACGCTCCTTAGACTCCCTCTAAGACCAAAAGAGTCCACCACTCTCCGATCCTATCTAAAAGAATGAATATAATCTGGCAAGACAAAGGGACCTCTATCCTCAAGGACTAGTCTCGGTCACCTACTTAGGGCCCTTGTCCCCGTAGCGGCACCAATGTTGGACGGATACGCCGCGACGGACGTCAGCATAGCGAGAACTCACCTAACATATAATGTCAACTAAGGACGAAGCTCGACCCGCAGGCGCGTGGAAGCAAGCAAAGGGTGTCAACCTCTACTCGACCGACTAATGACTACTTCCTACAGAGATATCAAATCTACATGCCATCGGTTCTGTGAATGTGAAAGTCTCCTATGATGCTACCACAAGCCAAAAGCCCATTAGACATTCTCGAAATGTTACGAAACTTGAGGGATATCCTATCAACACCAATAGGCCACTCTCCCTAAGGTCCGTGACCAAAAAAACCTACTCAATACCCTCCATGCAGAAACGCGTAGGATGTCTGGCCGGTTTTTGCAGGTTGACGTTTCCAAAAACTAAAGTGCCTAATGTGTAGCTCTACTCGCTCTGATCGCGTGGATATGCTGAAATGCAAAAACGGACAACAGTTACTCACCGAAACTCCAAAAGTAGCTCGCGGGTGAATCTGCCAAAACACAGACGAACGCGTGTGATGTAAGCATCAACGAGTAGCTCTTCTCGTGGGCAACTCACTGCTGCTCTCCGTTTGCGACTCCAACCACCGTAGCTCATGTAGCACACACACACACTCTCTCACTCTCTCGCAGTCTCCCAACGACACAGAAGATCAGATTTATTAGACGTCTCTTTACAAAGTTTTAGGTTTTGGCTTATATACTAAGCCTTGGAAAACCTAATGTCCGACCAAAATGACCTGATTTGTCCCTAGGCTTCTATAGAGCTTAATTACAACACTGTGAGCTGGCTTTGCTCATCCAACAAGCATCTATGGCCAAAATACAATTGTCGACTTAAAATATGAAGTTCTCGTAAACATTACAAAAGTGGCCGTAATGGCTCAAAATAATAATAACGGGATATTCGATGATGTCCATGAGCTTGTATCTTCACATTACAGCATCCATCTTCGTCTTCATCACTTCATCAGCATCTTTATTTGGAATCTTTAGAGAATCTTTGAGGAATATTTATGAAATCTTTGTGGAAGCGTTGTTGAAAGATTGACCTTTCAACAACATGCCTACTAGTATACACTGTAATACACGCACGCAATATGGGCACAATAAAAGAAAATTTCTAGTTGCTAATTCAGATGCATCTAAGAAACCCAAGGGGTCCAGAGGTCCTCTTTCTCCTGAGGATTTTGATAAAGCCAAGAAAGAGAGGGTATGTTTTCAATGTTTAGGAAGAGTTCATGGCAAAAAGGATTGTCCCAAGGGAAAATCTGCTGCTCTGGGGAAGGAGAAAGCAGTGCACACGGTGCAACTACTGCGTCTCGAGTCTTCCTCGAAATTCTCCACAGTGGAAGTAACACACACTGAGGTGATGCATGAATGTTGTCTCACAGCTTCCATGTGGCAACAAACCTTTGGACCACATGAGTTAGAACGTATGCACAGATATCTGCAAGGGCACAAGGTGCACATCTTGGTAGATGACGGGGCTACTCACAATTTCATCAATTATGGATTGGTGAAAAACCTCAAACTGCCTCAAACGCCGAGTACCCACCGCTACAAGGTAGCAATGATGAATGGACATGATAGTGAAGTATGGGATACTCAATGCCAAAATGTTCCATTAGAAGTACAAGGGTACTCTACTTGTTTGGATTTTTAGGTTATGAACATGAAAAGGGCTGATGTGGTTCTTGGTAGGGAATGTTTGCATAGTCTAGGACCATCATTGAAGCGTAGCTATGAGCACAACATCTTGATGTTTGAATCCCATGCCGTACATGTGTTGTTGTTAGGAGAAAAGGATATACCTTCACACTAATTTGTACCACCGAGCTTCAGCAACTCGTTTCTGATAATGAAATAGATTAGGTTTTCTTGTGTTACTCACTGTCTTTCTAACATTGAGTCAATTGAACATTCCTCTATGCTGCATGCTTCTCTCTCCTCTATTCCACCAATTGCTAATTCTAAACAAGCAACCGTTGCTAGTCAATTTTTTACAACAGTTATTAAAGGAATTCCAAGATGTATTTCCTAATGATTTGCCACCAAGATTATAGTCGACACGATCAGTGCAACATAGCATTGATGTGTCTGCAGGCTGTAAACCTATTAGTAAACCACTTTATCGTATGAGTTACTCAGAGGCTACTGAGGTGGAATGCCAACTTGCTGACTACCTTAGCAGAGGGTTTATCCAACCCAGTTATTCACCATGGGCTTCACCTATCCTATTAGTGGAGAAAAAGGATGGCAGTATGCGCATGTGCGTAGACTACCGGGGCTTAAATGCGGTTACGGTTAAGAATAAATACCCATTGCCAAGAGTAGATGAGTTATTTGATAAGCTAACTCATGCTCGCATTTTTACAAAAATTGACTTGCGGTCAGGATATCACCAAGTCCATATTCGGCTTGCCGATATACCTAAGATTGCCTTCCGAACACGATTTGGACACTACGAGTTTCTGGTGATGCCCTTTGGGTTAACCAATGCGCCCGCAACATTCATGACACTTATGGATAGTGTCTTGAAGCCATATTTGGGCAAATTGGTCATTGTTTTCCTCGATGACATCCTAGTCTATAGTGGCTTCTGAAGAAGAGCACTTACAACATCTCAGGCAGGTGTTTGAGTTGTTACGTACAACAAATTATATGCTAAGGAATCTAAATGTGATTTTCTAAAGGATGAAATTCATTATTTAGGGCATGTTATTTCAGCTAATGGCCTATACATGGATCAATCCAAATTGGACACCATCAGGAAATGGCCTCCTCCTAAAAATCTAGAAGAATTACATATATTTCTAGGCTTTGCAGGTTTTTACTGAAGGTTCGTTAAAAACTATGCTCAAATTGTTGTTCCTATGACGGATCAACTTAAAGGCAAAGGAAAAGCTTTTCAGTGGGGATCCGCTCAACAGCACAGTTTTGACACGCTCAAGGATGCATTAGCTACAGCTCTTATACTAGCTATTATAGATCCTTTGAAACCATTCGTTTTGGAAATGGATGCCAGTGATCATGCTATTGGAGCAGTCTTGTTACAAGGCGGACGGCCGATTGCATTTGAAAGTAAGAAGCTTGATGCAGCTCTGCAGAATTATTCTGCTTACAAACGTGAACTCTATGCAATTGTGTCGGCCTTAAAAACATGGCAGCATTATCTGTATGGTGCTCAATTCAAGATTGTGTTTGACCATGAAAGCATCAAATGGTTTGCACAACAAACAGATTTAAAGGGTCAAAAAGCCAGGTGGACCGAGATCCTGCAGGAATATGACGCCAAGCTAAGGTATCGCAAAGGTTGATACAATGTAGTGGCAGACGCTCTCAGTAGAATGCCCGAGATTAATTCGCTCTTGTTCACAGAACTTCGTAGTGAATTTTTAGATTCTCTCAAGGGCAAATATGAGCATGATGAAGCATATTCCAAAGTGTAGAGCCATGTTCAAAAGAGGGATCCTTCTCACTCCAACGACGGTAGTGTACAGTTAACCTCCACACCTAGTTCTCCTTTATCAAGTGATGAACTACAGCGATGGAAGCATTTCACCATCGACAATGGGTACTAATGTATGGTTTTTAGGACCTCTTCTGAAGATGCAATAAAGGCACAGTCAGTTGTTGGGGAGATGAGGATACTCTAGTCCAAGGGATCTCGAAAGAGAAGAAAAATCTACTTCACAAGCATCAAAGAGTAAAAAGTGCCATGGACAGAAGATACGTGAGAACGAGCTCTTATGCATGCCTACAACCTATATCTTATAGAATAGCCCATTCTAGGTGTGAATTTCTAGTGAAATTTACACGAGGATGTTCGTGTGGACTCACAGCACAGCATACTCCGTTTTCACTTTTTTACCGACAGTAAATATTTTTTACCTACAGTAAATATTTTTCACCTACATGGTAAATACAAATCACTTTTTACCTATAGTAACTTTTTTTACCCATGGTAAATATTTTTTACTGCACCATAAGTATTTGGTAGGTAACAGTTCACTGTTACTAGAAGCAGTGATTGGGCATCAACAATGCAGTTACAGGAGGAGAAAAGGGGAAAATCTTATGGTAAAGGTGAGTCAACAGGGATAAAGACTTTTGAGTTGAAAAGAGACATGCTGATTTTTTCAAAGAACACATGTCAAAAGAAGCCATGGTTGAGGATTTTTTGAGAATTTGATATCCAGGAGGACCCAACAGGTCCCCCCCTGACATGTGCAGAACCTCCAGTTTCAACAGCCACCTTACCTGCTCTTAAATGCTGGTCAAGGCCTTATCCCCATGTGTCACAATCAGAAAAATCAGCATTTACCCTCCCCTCTCACATCACTCTAGAGAATACCTTGATGGTGACATATCAGGTGACCTCAATCTGTTGACCACCCTAAGCAAAAAGTAGCCCCAATCAGCGGATTTAAGCATGTTTATCCCTAATCCTAAACCCTCTCAGAAACCTATATAAGGAGGCCTTCTCTCACTCAAAACCAACACTTCACCCACTTCACCAAGCAACGAAGCTATGACGACATTGCTCACAACGAGGAGCTATGGATGGAGCTCTACTCTCTCTCCCTCTCTCTCTCTCCCTCTAGTATGCTACATTACTAGCCCTAAAACCTAAATAAGGAGTCTTCTCTCATGCTCCATGGCCACCATCCTCGCCATCATTCTCTAAGATATTGATGTGTTGCTAGTAGGATCATACCTACTTGCTGGGTTGATTGTTTTTGACAAGGGAATATGCCATCCTTGGCTTGCTTCTCTATATCCTTGTTATGTATGATCAGATGCCGTTGTATTGTTAAGCTGATGTCTTGTGTATATATATGCTACATAAGGTCCCTAAGCTTCGTTTCTATGTGTTTTGCCATATGTTTTTGATGCCATCATAATGCCAGAAGTCTCACTTGCCTATGTGCACTATGTGTGAGGTCCCTAAACCTCTTAATTTAGGGTGGTGCCCCCTTTGTTTTGTTCTTTGCTTGTTTGCATGAGGCGTGGTTTGTGGAGTGTGCACGAATACAGAGGCCACCCGATTGCACTGCTCTTTTTCTCGCTATCATTTTGGTGCCCCCACTGAGGAGGGCTACACAGACCTTCAGTCCACAAGCTATGAAGATGTGCAATATACAACATGGACGAATGGCGTGAGGAGTTTGCAAATTGGAGAACAGAAGAGGAGGAGGCTTTAGAGGCCTTAAAAGCTTTGATCGAGGTCTTGTTACCAGGTTGCAGTGTCATTGAAATTCAAGAAGTAAGTTCTTCTACATGCCTTGTTCGTGATCGTCGCCAACGAAGGAGAGTAAGAAGAAGAGCGTGATATACCTCTCCTCTCAACCTATGAGTGCTCCAGAAACCTTCAACGCACACGAGCTTGAAATATTCTACATCAACATACACGAAGGTACTGTGACACACATTAAGGGAAGAGAAAGCATCACCAGACCTCTCTTTCCTGAGGAGCCGACTAAGAGGAGGAAGATCACCTCTACACCTAAGTGGCCCAAGGCCGCAGCGCATGCTCAAGCGTAAGGTAACATTTGGCTTAATCGTAAGGTAAGATAATATGACCACTACAGGCAAGAAAAAGGCTAGTGAGCAACCAACTTCAACCTCCAACTTGCAACCACGACTCTCACCCCTAAATCCTCCTGAAGCAAAGAGGCGAAGGCTTGCCTACAAGATTGCCGCCCGTCTGCGAGTGCTCCCAGTGCACTTTGTGAATCCAGACACCACCAATCCCAAGCCAACCTCCTGTCCGCGTGAAGATCACTTTGGATATTGTCCAAAGTTCTTTGGAGACCGGGTGAAAAGCCTCCCTGTCCTACCTTTGCTGCTAATTTTCAAGAAGTTATCTCAATCTAAGGAAACTATCTTAGTTGATGATGTGCTGCACATTAATGGTGTCACTTTCATTCGTCATGCTGATTATGGTAATATCATCCAATTGTTGCTTGCTAAAAGGCTCAGCATTGTACAAAGTGTTGCCATCACGCCTTACGTCTTCACAGATACATCAGGAAGAGTCGAAGTGATCCGAGGTGCTGACCTTCTGTGGCTGATCAGGCTCATTGGTCCCAAGGTGGTGCAACTAAGCTAGGCTCTTGTGTGTAAGTATGGATGCCAATAATGAGAATGATGATCCCCGCATGTTTCCTTTCCATTTTGTGCGTCATATCCGTGTGAATATTTGTATTGATAGAAAAATCTTTTATTAGCAAAGAATAGCCATGTTGTTTGGAGCCGAGAGACTTGGGGAAATCTTGCGCTCTCCTCATCCTGTTATTCTACCCTTACTAGACTATTACCATTCCTTTAATGTGTCGATCTTCATCCTATTTTGAGCTAAGTTGTGCTAAAGCTCCAAATTGTAATTACCATACTCTATTTTAAAATAAATTGGAGCTGTTTGTGTAATTGTTTACTCTCTCACTTATGGCCTTCCCTAATTTTTATGGTAAGCCTGGGGAGGTTGCTCCAGACTTTTTGGATAATTTGGAAATGGTCTTTCTGGTATTGGGAAGGGATGACAAAGCTACTAAGTTAAGGGCCTTTCCTTTGGTCTTGAGGGAAGGTGCAAAATTATGGTATCAAACTTTGGCACCTGAAGAAAGAAGAGACTGGGAGTCCTTAAAGATGGCCTTCATCGAAGAATTTCGCCGCCATGAGCCTCCAGAGGAGATATGGAGACAGCTCTTAGAGCTACGCCAAACATCACCCAATGACTATAGAAGCTATGAAGGAAAGTTTTCCAACCTGTGGGAGAAATGGTGTGCATCACTAGGTGAAGGAGAAAGGGCGCCAGAATGCCTAAAGAAGGACTGTTTCCTGGAAGGGCTTTAACCCATCCTTCGAGAAAAGGTAAAAGGTAAATTCCCAGATACCTTTGATAAAGCTATGACTTATGCAAGGGAGAAGGATAGGAAGTTAAAATTCCAAGCTCAACTACAAGGGGGAATGGAGCCTCCACCGCTAGCTCAACCTACGGCAAGGGTAGTAGCAGGGACAGGAGCAACATACCAAGAGTCCTCTCAACAAGAATTACTTCAACAAATCACCAATCAACTAGAGAGCCTGTCCATCAATCTAGTTCAAGGTGTAAGGGCTCCCCAGCCAGGAAATGAACGAAATAGACAAGAAGGACAAAGGCAAGCACGTGAGTACATTTGCTACAACTGTGGAGAGGTAGGTCACGGCATGTATTATTGCCCTCATCCACGACGCTATCAAGGAAATGGTAATCAAAGACGGCCTCCTCGCCAGCAAGTCACTCCTCCTCGAGCTAGGCCACTAAATGGGCAAAATGCACACGTGGCTCCACCAATCCAAATATTGAGACCCCCTCCTCCACCACCACAAGCACCAGCAGAGATCCCTCCACTACCATCGGGAGGGGAGGATAGGGATGTCTCTATCATAAGTCTTGACAATGGTAAGGATAAAGGGAAAGAAAAAATGGAGGAAGCTGTTGCCATGCCAATAAAGAGAGTTAGGAGACAAAGAATTGATGAAATGGAAGCTTCAGAGCCGGATAAAGGGAATGAGGGTTCCTCCCAAGTGATAGGAGACAAGAAAAGGAAGAGTAGGTCAAGGAGGCACATAGGAGTAGAAGACTTTCCACTTGGGGTAGGATCCATACCTTACGACCTGGTAGCAGATGTGAGTAAGCAAGGACCAAAGATTTCATGGCAGCAACTCCTCCACCTTTCCCCAAAGATGCGTAGAACCTGGTCTAAGATGGTCAGCACCAGGAAGGCTAAGGCAAAGTCAGTTGGGTCTATTAGTGCAAGAGGCATCTAGGATATCGTGCCAGTCATTGATGCAGAGATTAAGAGTCAGCGAGTCTCCAATGTGTACGTAGATGGTGGAGCCGAGATTTGTGTTATGACAGAGAAATTAATGCACAGGTTGGGTTTGGAAGTAAACGAGCAAACTTCCTTACAAGCTAAGATGGCAAATAATGTAAGGGTGGCTTGTGTGGGAAAGGTTAATGGAGTGAAGGTTTCAGCTTTTGGTGTTGCAATCTCAATTGATGCTTATGTGATCCCAACTAAGGGGGAGGGCTATCCGCTAATCCTTGGAAGACCTTGGCTTATGGCTATGAAAGCTAGGCAAGATTGGGAGACAAGTTCCCTTGAGTTGCGACCAAATCATAAGGTAGGTGGCAAGCAACAAAAAATTGTGTATGACATGAAGCAGGGTAGACAACAAGACCTAGAGATGGAGACTTCTATGGATGAATGGAGCACAAGCAGCTGCTCTTCATCTGAGGATGAGTCATCTGAGGAGGATGCTAGCTCTTTGGAAGTCATGGGTATAATACTGCGAAACCCAGAAGGAGAAGGTGGTCAAGACTCTCTAAACAAGGAAGAAGCCACAGGCTTAGAGGAGATGCTAGCTAAGGACCTACAAGAAGAAGAGAGAGAACCCTATTTGCAGGTACTAAAGAAGCATGCTGGCCTCTTTATAACTGATTACGAGCACATTAAAGGAGTGACGGTAACCCAACACCATATCCAATTAAAGGAAGGTGCCAAACCAGTGGTGCAAAGGCTAAGGAGATTAGGGCTAGTGCAACAAGATGCACTCTTAAAAGAAGTAAAAAGATTACTCAAGGCAGGATTTATCTACCCAGTGGAAGATTCTGAGTGGGTGTCTCCAGTTGTGGTAGCACCAAAGAAAAATGGGAAGTGGAGGGTATGTGTGGATTACAAGCCTCTAAACGCAGCCACAAAAAGGGACCATTTTCCTTTGCCTTTTCAAGATGAAATACTAAATGAAGTGGCTGGTCATGAAAGGTACACAGTGTGTGATGGGTACTCAGGCTACTTCCAAATCAGAATTGCAGATGAAGACCAAAGAAATACTACCTTCATAACACCTTGGGGGTGTTTTGCTTATAGAGTTATGCCTTTTGGTTTAACTAATGCCCCAGCTACTTTCCAGAGGTTTATGAACTTGGTGTTTCAACCTTACTTTGGTAAGTCCATACGAGTCTTCATTGATGATTTTTGCATTTACAGCTCTAGGGAAGTACATCTGTCCAAGGTTGATGAAGGTTTCACCCGTCTGGCCCAATTGGGTGGGCAATTGAATAAAGACAAGTGCCACATAGGTGAGAGCAAGGTCACTCTACTAGGCCATGGTGTGTCTCAAGATGGTATTGAGGCTGACCCTGAAAAGGTAAAGACATTGTTAGCTTTGTCTACTCCTTCAAACGTGAAGCAACTAGTCTCCTTCATTCAAAAGGTTCGCTACATGGGACGATTCATACATCTCCTTTCTCAGGCAATCTATCCTTTGCAGCAGCTCACTAAACACACTACATTGACATGGAGTGAGGAGGGTGAAAGGTGCTTTCAAGAAGTTAAAACCATTTTGAGCTCATTGCCTGTCGTCCTACAACCCACATGGGGTGAATTATTCTATGTAAATCCTAGTGTAGGTCCAGAAGCTCTAGGAGCTGTCTTGATGCAAAAAGACCCAAAGACATCTCTCATGAGACCAGTCTACTTCTCTAGTAGAGTGATGACAGCTGTTGAAAAGGGTTTCAGCGCAACTGAGCAATTGGTGCTACCTCTTAAGTTTGCAGTGGAGAAGTTTCGGGCTTACTTACTTCCGAGACAATTTGTGGTGATGACAACTGAGGAGGTTTTTCCATATGCCCTACAACACATGGAATTGTCTCAAAGAATAGCAAAGTGGGTGGTGCAGCTTCAAGAGTTTGACTACACACTACAAGTAGAGGATTCCACCCGTGCTTGTTTGGCAGATGTCCTCACACAAAGGTGTTATGAGAAGGCCAAGAAAGAGGCACCTAGTAAGGTACCGCCTATCCCGGAGCCTGAAGTTCTACTGGGAGCACACAGTCTGTATTTTGATGGGGCTTACAAGAGGAACAAAGACAAGGCATCAGCAGGCATAGTAATATTAGGTCCAGAGAAGGAGAAGATCTTTGCAAAAGGGTTTCAGCTAAAAGAGGTTCATTCTAACAATGAGGCAGAGTACCATGCCCTTGTTTTAGGGTTGCAATGTTGTCTTTCTCAGGGCATCACAAAGCTAAATGTTTTTGGTGACTCCATGTTGATTGTTAAGCAAATGGTTGGTGTATGGGCCTGTAAAAATGACAAATTGTCTGTTAAGATGAGGGAAGCAAAGGCCTTGTTGAAGGGTTTTAAAGAAGTTCGAGTGCACTTTGTACCTAGAGATCAAAATCGAGAAGCAGATGCCTTAGCAGGTGAAGAACTACAAACTCTCATAGTAGGTGCTATCCTTGTGAAAAGTCCTTTATACCAGGGAAAGGAGGAGCTGCATGATTTACTTTACTTTCTTGAGCATTGTGAAGCACCCTCTGGTATGAGTAAAAGTGAACGTAGGTGGTTGGCAAAAAAGGCTACCAGCTATAGCTTAGTGAATGAGGACTTGTATTGTAGAGGGAAAGATGCTGTCTTAAGGAGAGTTCCTGCATCCCAAGAGATAAAGGATATTTTGTTTAGTTGTCATGAAGGTGTGTGTGGTGGCCACTTTGCACAAGAGATTACTAGCAGAAAGATTTTACAAGCAGGGTTCACGTGGCCAAGCCTCCATCGAGATGTACAACATTGGTGCCGCACATGTGAGGTTTGCCAAAAAGCTGGACCAAGGCGTCTTACCCATGAAAATCAGCATCCAATCAAAACCTATGGGCCATTTGAAAAATGGGGGATAGATGCAATAGGGCCACTACCTTGCACTCAATCAGGGAAGGAATACATCATTATGGGGGTGGAGTACATGACCAGATGGGCAGAAGCTCGTCCCACAAAGCGCATCACAGCCAAGGACGTGAGTGATTTCATTTTTGAATGCCTTTGTTGCCATTTTGGCACACCTTTGGAGATTCTCTCGGATAGGGGACCGGGATTTCGAGCTGATTTAGTCGAGCAATTGATGAGCAAGTTAAAAATCAAGCGCAGGCACTCTACACCATACTACCCTCAGTGCAATGGTCTTGTGGAAAAGGTAAATGGTCTTATATGTAAAATCGTCACTAAGCAAGTGCATTTACATCCTAAGGCATGGGACAAACACCTAGATGCAGCACTTTGGGCCTACAGAACATCCTTGGGGTATACACCTTTTCACTTGGTTTACGGGCAAGAGGCACTATTGCCTATAGAAGTGGAGCTAGCGAGCCTCCGAGTTCTAAAAGCACATCAAGAGGATAGTCAAGAGAAGCAGGTGGAAGGAAGAATCATCGATTTGGAGAGGTTAGGGCTAGATCGAGAGTCAGCAGTGAAGTACTATGCAGCCCAGGCAGAGAAGAAACGAAAGAATTTCAATCGCAACCTTGTCAAGAAAGGTATCAAGGAAGGTTCTTTAGTGCTCAGATACGACAATCGCTTTGATCGTAGGAAGGATGGTAAGTTCTTGCTTAAGTGGGAAGGCCCTTTTGTAGTGATACAGAAGTTCTCAAATGGTAGTTACCAACTAGGTGACCTAGATGGTAAGGTACATCAGACCCCGGTAAATGGTTGGCGATTGAAGGCCTACCAATGTCGTCTTTCACAGCCATATGCTGGTGAAATCAATGCTAAGGATGGTTCAGAGGAGAGCTCATCATATTCGAGCTCCAACTAAGGTAACAATCATGTACATAGTCGTTTCAAAAAAAAAAAAGGAAAAAAAGAGAAGAAAAAAAGAAAAAAAGAGAGAATGCTACCAATGAAAGCGGATATTGACAATGGATGGGGTATGGCTTTCAAGGGTCTAGGAGACCAGTTGTTAGTCATGGATGGATACAATTATTCATCAGAAAGGACTAAACAGAGTGCATCAGCCAAGAAAGCAGTAACATGGCAAATTCAATTGGTACCAGGTGGGTAAGTATTCAAGAGAACCCTATTGTAGCACAACCTACAGCTAGAGGCATCAAATACCTCTAGCTTAAGGGGGAGGGCTATATGATGCATGGTTTTTAGGACCCCTTCTGAAGATGCAATAAAGGCACAGTCAGTTGTTGGGGAGATGAGGATACTCTAGTCCAAGGGATCTCGAAAGAGAAGAAAAATCTACTTCACAAGCACCAAAGAGTAAAAAGTGCCATGGACAGAAGATACGTGGGAACGAGCTCTTATGCATGCCTACAACCTATATCTTACAGAATAGCCCATTCTAGGTGTGAATTTCTAGTGAAATTTACACGAGGATGTTCGTGTGGACTCACAGCATAGCATACTCCATTTTCACTTTTTTACCGACAGTAAATATTTTTTACCTACAGTAAATATTTTTCACCTACATGGTAAACACAAATCACTTTTTACCTACAGTAACTTTTTTTACCCATGGTAAATATTTTTTACTGCACCATAAGTATTTGGTAGGTAACAGTTCACTGTTACTAGAAGCAGTGATTGGGCATCAACAATGCAGTTACAGGAGGAGAAAAGGGGAAAATCTTATGGTAAAGGTGAGTCAACAGGGATAAAGACTTTTGAGTTGAAAAGAGACATGCTGATTTTTTCAAAGAACACATGTCAAAAGAAGCCATGGTTGAGGATTTTTTGAGAATTTGATATTCAGGAGAACCCAGCAGGTCCCCCCCTGACATGTGCAGAACCTCCAGTTTCAACAGCCACCTTACCTGCTCTTAAATGCTGGTCAAGGCCTTATCCCCATGTGTCACAATCAGAAAAATCAGCATTTACCCTCCCACCTCACATCACTCTAGAGAATATCTTGATGGTGACATATCAGGTGACCTCAATCTGTTGACCACCCTAAGCAAAAAGTAACCCCAATCAGCGGATTTAAGCATGTTTATCCCTAATCATAAACCCTCTCAGAAACCTATATAAGGAGGCCTTCTCTCACTCAAAACCAACACTTCACCCACTTCACCAAGCAACGAAGCTATGACGACATTGCTCACAACGAGGAGCTATGGATGGAGCTCTACTCTCTCTCCCTCTCTCTCTCTCCCTCTAGTATGCTACATTACTAGCCCTAAAACCTAAATAAGGAGTCTTCTCTCATGCTCCATGGCCACCATCCTCGCCATCATTCTCTAAGATATTGATGTGTTGCTAGTAGGATCATACCTACTTGCTGGGTTGATTGTTTTTGACAAGGGAATATGCCATCCTTGGCTTGCTTCTCTATATCCTTGTTATGTATGATCAGATGCCGTTGTATTGTTAAGCTGATGTCTTGTGTATATATATGCTACATAAGGTCCCTAAGCTTCGTTTCTATGTGTTTTGCCATATGTTTTTGATGCCATCATAATGCCAGAAGTCTCACTTGCCTATGTGCACTATGTGTGAGGTCCCTAAACCTCTTAATTTAGGGTGGTGCCCCCTTTGCTTTGTTCTTTGCTTGTTTGCATGAGGCGTGGTTTGTGGAGTGTGCACGAATACAGAGGCCACCCGATTGCACTGCTCTTTTTTCCGCTATCATGTACCTACTCCACAAGGGGAGAGGTTGTGTACCGACGGACACGGACATTCAGTGCCAAATTCTTTATGAGTCTCATGATAGTCCAAGTGCAGGGCACCCGGGAATTAGAAAAACTTATGCTCTCGTACGACGACAGTTTTACTGTCCAGGTATACATGGCTTTGTTCAAGCTTATGTCTTGCACTGCCAAAAATGTCAAGTTAACAAAGCAGAGCGCCTAAAAGCAGGAGGACTCTTACATCCTTTGGAGATTCCCAATGGAAAATGGGAAAGTATATCTATGGATTTTATTGTAGGACTACCAACCACTATACGAGGTCGTGACTCAGTATGGGTGGTCGTAGATAGGTTGACTAAACTTTGTAAGTTTATTCCAACCAAATCAACGATTAAGACACCAGAACTAGCCAAGTTATTTGTGGACAATCTATACAAATTGTATGGTGTTACAAGTAACATTGTTAGTGACCGTGACCCCAAGTTTAACAGCCACTTTTGGAGAGTTGTCTTTAAACGATTGGGTACACAACTAAACCTCAGTACAACTGATCATCCAGAAACGGATGGTCAAACAGAACGGGTTAACCAGGTGCTAGAGAATATGCTAAGAGCATACGTCAGCAAAAAACAGTCAGACTGGGAATAATACTTACCTATTCTCGAGTTTGCCTACAACATTGCTAAGCATGTCACAACAGGTTTTAGTCCTTTCATGCTAATGTACGGGTTTCAACCTAGGTCACCAGTTACGGTGGGGTTGGCAACAAAAAAACTCCAACATGTTAAGGATTTTCTCCAAGACCATATGGATATACTGAAACTTTCTTGCCAAAATGTCCGGCAAGCACAGGATCAATATAAGAAATACGTTGATGAGAAACGTCGGCAAGTTACCTTCGAAGAAGGGGAGGAAGTATTTTTATGTGTGCCAGAACATTCAGAAAGTCTGAAAACTGGACCGACGCCTAAATTATCTCCCCGATATTGTGGGCCTTTCAAGATACTCAAGCGAGTTGGTGATCGAGCCTACAAACTATTACTACCTTCACATTCTCGCATTCATCCGGTGTTTTGTGTAAGCCGTCTACGAAAGCGGTTACATGGGGACGAGAATTTCATTGACCAACAGGTTTTGGTTGATTACATTGAACCTCCTACCTTACCGCATGAACCTGAACGTGTTCTTGATTATCACAAGTTGCGTACACGTCATCACGTACGACAACAAGCCTTAATCAAGTGGAAAGACCGACCTGAAGAAGGTGCCACTTGGACAAACATTAGTGTTCTTAAGAAGAAGTTTCCCACTTTTGTTTTCGAGGAAGAAAACTCTTCTTAAGGGGGGAGTAATGTCAGGACACCGACAAGGCCGGACTAATAAGGCAGGGCCGGGCTAGGCGGTGTGAAACGGGGAGTCCATCTAGGGCAAAGGGCCAAGGGCATGCCTATATCAGGGTGGTTGGGTGGAGGACTCTCATGCTCTAGTCACCCCTGTCTTACAGAAGCGCTCATTTGGATTACAACGAGAATTCAAATGCTTCAAGCGACTAATAAAGTCTTTCACCGACTCTCCTTCCTCTCGTTGGGCTTTCTGGAGCTGAGAGGCTACATCCCAAAGCACTCCCTCTGGTATGCATTCTTTCAAGATCAGTCTCCTAAGAGTAGGGTAAATCATTTTTACTTCCACCCTTAGGGTTCTATACCAATCCCCAGCGTTTCCACTTAAGGTTAGACTTGAAGCATTACTCTTATGCAGGTCATTGTGTTCTCCTAGAGAATCGCATATTTGTTTAAACACTTCGATATGCTTTCTCACATCTCCGTTGACGGGAGCAAAGCGAACCCCGACGGCCTCTAAAACACCGGGGACCGAATGGCGCGCCTCGAGCCTGTCATGGTAAAGCAAACAGGGGGCACCACCTAGCTTCAACGGCTAGGACGCAAACAACACACCACCATAACAAAGTTTTCATCCAAGAGAGATGGATGCTTGGGAGTAATGATGAAGAGAAAAGGGAATGAGATCGAGAGAGAGAGAGAGAGAGAGAGAGAGAGAGAGAGAGAGAGAGAGAGAGAGAGAGAGTGAGGGAGGGGGTATAGCGGCTTAGTACTTAGGCACCACAAAAGGATGGCGAATCCGCACACCCTTTACACATACACAATCTCACTCCAAAACACAAGACTAGGTGGCGATTCCGCACACCTCACATGGGCAAAACATTGCAAGAAAACATACTCACAAAACCTCAAGCTTTATTTAGAGAATTAGGCGATGAAATGGGGAGCATAGGGTAGGGGAATGAGAAGGGAGAGAGTGGTAGAGCACATGGCGGATAGGTGGGAGTTGATGGCGAAGACTCGCACGAGGATTATGGCCATCATCCTTCATTTACTTGCCCTTCATCTTCCATAGCCAAGGGTGTAGAGGTCATGCTCAAGACAAGCATGGTGATTGCGGTGATGGTGATGGTGATGGTGCTGGTGATGGTGATGGTGATGGTGTGGGCACTAGGCACACACAGTGCATAGTGTGTTCTTTGGTGATGTTGTGTGTGTATTTAGTGTGATGGTGACCCCTCTTTATATAGGGGAGGAGGGGGAAGGAATTCTAGAATTTAGAAATGAAGAAATCATTATCTACATAGGCCATGTGACTGTGGGCCCCACTTGTCTGGCTGTGTGTATATGTGCCAGAACAGCAGTCTCATGAGAGAGAGACTAAGAGAGAGAGATGGGTTGATGAAAAAAAGTGAGAGGAGACATGGAGAATAAAGTAATTACAAGAGGGGAGTGTGTTCAGAGGTGAATCTGTGTGCAGATGTGTGTGAACACAAGAAAAATCAGGTAACCACCGGGTGGGGATGGGTCTGTGGGCACCTTTTTCAGTTGAACTGAGTGTGTGTGAGTGTGGGGGAGGTTATTTAGCTACAAGACAAGAGACATGGCACCCTTTAGAGAGAGAGGGGGGTATTTGGGTCATGGGATATGATAGGAGAGAGAAAGAGGGGGTGGGGTATACTATTTTGGAAGATAGGGTAAGTTGCATGTGAGTTAGGGTGCATTATTGGTGAGTTATAATGCATTATTGGTGAGAGGTGGGGTAGCTTGAGGGGAGAGACAAAGGAGAAAGGACAAGGGGAAGAGAGAGGGGGTTGACCTTTTGAGTGGAGGAGAGGAAAAGGGACACCCGGCGGGGCAACAGTGAAGAAAAAGGAGGCAAGGTGGGGATGGGCTACCCCGCAGGCATGAGGTGGCCTATTTTACCTTTCTTATATATTTACATAATCATACTTTATTTTTTTCTTACTTTTTCCGATGCCTTTTATCACTCCCTTCATAAGAGGGGGTTTTCATGGGGTGGGGACGAGAGAAGAGGGGTATGGGAGCTTGTCTTGTGAAAAGCCCCCATCATTAGCCCTCCCCTTTTGGCTAGAGGCATTCATGTCTCTAGCTCATCTGTTTGATCATCATCGTAGGAGGTGGCGGCTGATGGTGTGTCCTCATCTGGAATGACAATTGGTGGAGCCTAGTCAAATCGAAGAAAATAAGGTTTAAGTCGCCAACCATTTACTCTGGTTTTATGAAGTTTTTTATCAGCCTCCATAATCTGGTAGCTTCCATTGGCATACTTTTTCCTGATGATGAAAGGGCCTTCCCATCGGAGCAGGAGTTTCTTATCCTTGCGCGTGTCGAAGCGATTGTCGTAGTGGAGCACCAACATTCTTTTTTTCAATTCTTTTTTCCGGAGATGCTCATTAAAGCTAAGCCGTCTATGCTCTGCTTGTGCTGCATAATAATTTATTGCTTCTTCTCTGTCCAGCTGCAGTCTTTCCAAGTTGATGATGTGATCTCTCAAATGCATGTTGGGTTGTTGAAGTTGGCTTGCCATTACTCTGAGACTTTGTAGTTGCACTTCAATGGGCAAGATTGCTTCCTTACCAAATACTAGATGATACGGTGTGAATCCCAAGGATGTACGAAATGAAGTTCTGTAGGCCCATAAAGATGGTAGTAGATACTTATCCCAGTTTCCGGGATGATTGTTTACCTGCTTGGTAATAATTTTAGAAACCATTCCATTTACCTTTTCAACTAGGCCATTACATTGAGGGTAATATGGTGAAGAGTGCCTCCTTGTAATGCCCAGTTTCTGCATTAATTCTCCTACCAAGTCTGCTCTGAAACCTGGCCCTCTATCAGAGATGATCTCTAAAGGTGTGCCAAACCTACAGCATATGTGCTCGTAGATAAATTTAGCTACCTCTACCGCTGTGATTCTAGTGGTGGCTGTAGCCTCTGCCCATCTAGTCATGTAGTCGACCCCCATGATAATGTAGAATTTTCCTGAGTTGGCCCTAGGTAATGGCCCAATGGCATCGATACCCCATTTTTCAAATGGGCCATATGAGAGAATAGGTGTCTGTGGTTCAGGCATAAGTGACCTAGTGCCGGCCTTTTGACACAACTTACACGTTTTGCACCAATGGTGTACATCACGTTGAGGCTAGGCCATATGAAGCCTGCCTGCAAGATTTTCCTACTTGTTATGTCTAGGTCAAAATGACCACCACAAACCCCATCGTGACAGCTAGCAATTACTCCCATGATTTCCTGAGAGAGAGGGACCTTCCTGATTATTTGGTCCTTACCCTTACAGCACAAACCGTCATTGATGAGTCGATACCTTGTGGCCTTCCGTGTCAGCCATTGCTTCTGTCCCTTTGTTAAATCTGATGGGCATTCCCCTGTTTCCAAAAAATGCATGATGTCAGGCAAGGCATCACTGCCTTGAAATAGAGGGAGCTTTAGTTTTATTGCTCCAACCGCCACTTCCTGTAGTCTTTCACTTGCTAGGGCATCTGCTTCTTGGTTTTGAGCCCTTGGGATATGGTGTATTTGAACTTCTTCAAACTTACCCAACAAGGTTTTTACACCACTTAAGTGAGTCCTTTAACTAGGATTCTTGCATGTCCATGCTCCATTTACTTGCCTTACCAGAAGTAGAGCATCCCCAAATACATTAAGGCATTGTACACCTTGCGAGACGCACCATTGTAGACCCTTGGTTAGTGCTGCATACTCAGCTTCATTGTTAGAATGTGAATCTAACAATTGGCCCAACGAAAATACCTTTGTCATCAAAGACCACTATGCCTGCAGCTGCTTTGTCGGACGCTCGCTTGTAGGCTCCATCAAAGTAGAGAGAGTATGCTCCTTCTACCATCGGTGGTACTGGAGGTAATCGGACTTCTCCTTCCTTAGATTGCTTCTCCTTCCCTTCAAAGACTTGGTAGGTCATGAGTCCCCCCAAACTTGCCCTTGTCGTGCTTTCTACCTGTACTGTGTAGTCAAACTCTTGCAGACGAACTAGCCATTTAGTAATTCTAGCAGACACATCCATGTGTTGTACAACATAGGGAAATATTTCATCCGTGGTTAGAATCACAAATTGCTTAGGAAGCAAATATGACCTAAACTTTGTAGTTGCAAATCTAAGAGCTAGGACTAAGTGTTCCACATGGGTGAAACCTTTCTCTCCTGCTATCATCATTCGACTAGAGAAGTAGATTGGCCTCATGAAAGATGTCGTCGTATCCTTTTGGAGTAGCACAGCCCCCAATGAGTCATCACCAACACTTGAGGTGACATAGAATTTTTCATCCCACTTAGGTGGTGAGATAGTTAGCAGAGTGGCTAAGACCTCCTTTACCTTGTTGTAGTGATGTTCGCTTTCCTCATCCCAAGTGAAAGTTGATCTTTGAGTGAGTTGTTGCAGTGGTAGAACAAGTTGTGATAGTAGATGTATGAATCTACTTAAATACCTCACCTTCTGTAGAAAAGAGACCAGTTGACGTGCGGTCGTTGGTGAAGGTAGGGCTATGAGTGCGGACACCTTACTTGGGTTGGCGTTGATACCTTTTGCTGAAATTTCATGGCCTAGTAGAATGACTTTACTCTCCCCAATGTGACATTTATCCACATTTAATTGCCCACCTAGGCTCTGCAACCTGGCCAAACCTTCAGTTACCTTTTCTAAATGTGAAATACGGGAGCTATATATACAAAAATCATCAATGAACACTCTTATGGATGTTTCAAAGAACGGTTGAAAAACATATGTGACATGTCTTTGGAATGTGGCAGGTGCATTTGTGAGACCAAATGGTATAACCCTGTATGCAAAACAACCCCATGGCGTGATAAAAGTGGTTTTTAGCTGATCTTCCAAGGCTATGCGTATTTGAAAGTATCCAGAGTAACCATCACAGACGGTATAGCATTCAAAACCCGCTACTTCATTCAGAATTTCATCCAAGAAAGGGAGAGGAAAGTGGTCTCTCTTTGTAGCTGCATTTAGTGGTTTGTAGTCAACACAGACCCTCCACTTACCATTCTTTTTAGGCGTCACCACTACGGGTGACACCCATTCTAAGTTTTCTACAGGATAGATGAATCCCGCCTCTAGCAGTTTCCTTACCTCTGCCAAGAGTGCCTTTTCTTGTATGACCCCCAGTCGTCGTAGCTTTTGCACAACTGGTTTTACCCCTTCCTTCAGCTTAATATGATGTTCCACCACTGTAATGCCTGTGATTCTTTCATAGTTGTCAATGAATAAGTTAGGAAATCCCATCAACATTTGCAAAAAACTATCTTTCTCCTCAAGTGTTAATTCCGTAGACAACATACCCTTCAACCTACTTCCTCCTAGGCCAGGTGATTTGCTCTCCTCTTCATTGGGTTGCCCTTTTGGTGATGGATCACCAGTTGTGCTTACCCTTTGTGGATCCTTCATAATGATACCCATCACATCAATGGAACTGTCACTTTCGTCGGTGGATGTGGTCTCCTCCTCAGAACTGGAAGATTCGCTAGTGGTTTCATCTGCCGATGTTTCCAGATTCATTTGCTTCTGCTTGCCAATCCGCCTATCGTAGTAGATTGTCTCCCCTTTCTTACCGGTCATGCGTAGAAGGCCAGTACCCCAGTCTTGTTTTGCCTTCATGGACATCAACCATGGCCTTCCCAAAATTAGTGGATAGCCCTCCCCCTTAGTAGGCATCACAAAAACATCTACCTCTACCTCAGTGTTGAAAGCTTTGATTTTCACGGCACTTACCACACCCACACACTTAACTTTTGCGTTGTTTGCCATCTTTGCCTTGCATGGAGAAGGCCTGTCAACCTCGAGCCCTAATCGAAGCATCATAGCTTCGCTCATTACACAGATTTGTGCACCTCCATCAATGTAGGTGTTTCCAACCCTCTTTCCTTTTATGTTTACGTCGACAATTGGAAGGATGTCATCCATGTTGCATCCCGAAATTGCTCCGGCTACCTTTGTTTTGGAGCGTCTTGTACTTACCATTTTAGACCATTGTCGCTTTACTTTAGGTACAAGATGTAGCAGTTGTGGCCATGTAATCTTCGGTCCTTGCTCTGCCACATCCAATGTTAGATCATAGGGCTTTGAACTTTCCCCTAGCTGGAAGTCAGTGATGCCCAATTTCCGTCGTGGCCTGGATGGCCTCTTGCTAGTTTCTCCTCTCATGCTTCTCTCATCATCTGATTGTGTAGCTTTCTCCCTCCTAGCTCTTTTCACAGTCATGGCTTCAAGTGGTTCTAAAAAGGTTACCTTCTCCTTACCCTTGTCCCTCTCCTTTGCTCTGGGTGGATCCACTACTACGGCTTTTCCTTTCTCTTCTAGTCTTATGATGTTTACAAGGCGATCAGGTGGTGGGGCTGGTGGAAGAGGTGGGATGGATGCTTGTAGTGGTGTCTGGGGTGGACGTAGAATTTGTGTTGATGGGGGTGGTGCTCGGGGTGGGGGCGTTCTTTCTCTAGGGGGTGACAATTGGTTCCTCCTACCTCCTCTATTATAGTTTTGTCGTGGTTTGGGACAGTAGTACATACCGTGACCGTCTTCTCCGCAGTTGTAGCAATGATACTCCTTGTTTTGTCGTCGTGCTCTTCCAGGGTCTTGATCTCTTTCTTGACTCCTCCCTTGTTGTATTAAGTGGACAGAAAAATTCTGCAGTTGTTCAGTAATATGGGCCAACATATCTTGTTGGTCATCTCTTACCCCAAGAGCCGGTGGTGGTGGTGGAATGGTGGTTGTCGTAGTTGCTGGTCGACGCGATGTTCCTGATTCTGTTGACTCGGTTTCTTTGGATTTCATTCGCAGCTTCTTGTCTTTAAGGCGAGCAATCTCAACGGCTAACTCGTACGTAGCCGGGAATCTACCTTTCACCTTCTCCTTGAGAAGCGGCCATAAGCCATGCGTGAACCGATCTTTTTTTAGGAAATCGGGTGCAGCTTCCCCCCTAGCCAGTGACTCAACCCACCGTTCCCACAAATCCACAAATTTGGACTCATAGGTGGCATATTCTAAAAGACCCTCCTGCTTCAAGTCTCTCAACTTGTCCCACAACTTTTCTGAAGTGGTACCTCCTCCAAAGCGCCTCTTAAAAGAGGTTTTTAAGGGTTCCCACTCATCCTTGGTTTCTTGTGGAAGTGCATTGTACCATGATCTAGCTTCTAGCTTCATGAGATGCTTAAAGATTCTAACCCGGGATTCATCCGTATCTTTGTTGCTCACTACACATGCTACTTCAAAGTCATCTAAGAAGCCTGTTACCAAATCCTCCCCCTTCTTTCCTTTAAATGTTGAAAATGCTACACTTGCCATGATTACTGAGAGAGAGCAAGAAAGACACACTGCTTAACTTGCAAAAGTGTTTTTCTTCTTTACAAGGAGGCGTGTATACCCTCTTATACTAGGACATAGATTAAAACTTCAAACGGTACATTGCCTTGTACCAAAGGTAAGACAAATGGTTGATCTGATGCCAGAACCTCCAAAAACCGCTCCCCACCCGGCATGGTGTCAATGACGTGCTGGTAGTGAGCCTTCAAATCCAGTATTACCTTGATTGAGCGTACACGTGTTGGTATGTGTGATCTGTCTTGAGGTAGGTTGTACTGATTCATGTGAAGCTTAGAGGTGCTTAGTCACTGTCCAAGCTTGTGGGAGAGGGTGGTGTTCTTTCCTGAAACAAACTCAGTAGATCCCTAGTTTCTCTAGTGAGAGTGTGAGCCAATGCTTCCATTATCTGTGATGTAGCATCAGGTGCGACTTGAAAACTGACTGTGATAATTACCTCGGTGACTTGAGTTACCCGATTCTCAAAGTAGAATAGTGTTGATTCTCTATTGTGTAGAGCTCCTTCCATTTTGTTGTTGTGGGTTGGTTGTAGGTTGCGGACATGGTTTCGACCTTCTCCTTCTTCTTCTTGGCACTTGGCCTATGTATATCCACTGGGTTTGGCGTGTTGGTTGACTCTCCCACTGCAAATTGATTACCGTTACGCCTGGCACTCGAGCTTTGATGGAGATGCGGAGTTCGTCTAGTTGTGCTTGGAGCTCTTCTTCTTCTGTCATCCAATTAGCAAATCCCGCTAGCCATTCATCCATTCACAATAGTTTAGGGGTTTCAGTCTTGTAAACTGAATGGTTTCATGAAAAGATCCTCAGTGGGGGCACCAAATGACGGGAGCAAAGCGAACCCCGAACCCCGACGGCCTCTAAAACACCGGGGACCGAATGGCGCGCCTCGAGCCTGTCATGGTAAAGCAAACAGGGGACACCACCTAGCTTCAGCGGCTAGGACGCAAACAACACACCACCATAACAAAGTTTTCATCCAAGAGAGATGGATGCTTGGGAGTAATGATGAAGAGGAAAGGGAATGAGATCAAGTGAGAGAGAGAGAGAGAGAGAGAGAGAGAGAGAGAGAGAGTGAGGGAGGGGGTATAGCGGCTTAGTACTTAGGCACCACAAAAGGATGGCGAATCCGCACACCCTTCACACATACACAAGCTCACTCCAAAACACAAGACTAGGTGGCGATTCCGCACACCTCACATGGGCAAAACATTGCAAGAAAACATACTCACAAAACCTCAAGCTTTATTTAGAGAATTACGCGATGAAATGGGGAGCATAGGGTAGGGGAATGAGAAGGGAGAGAGTGGTAGAGCACATGGCGGATAGGTGGGAGTTGATGGCGAAGACTCGCACGAGGATTATGGCCATCATCCTTCATTTACTTTCCCTTCATCTTCCATAGCCAAGGGTGTAGAGGCCATGCTCAAGACAAGCATGGTGATTGCGGTGATGGTGATGGTGATGGTGATGGTGATGGTGTGGGTGTGTGTGTGTGCACTAAGCGCACACAGTGCATAGTGTGTTCTTTGGTGATGTTGTGTGTGTATTTAGTGTGATGGTGACCCCTCTTTATATAGGGGAGGAGGGGGGAGGAATTCTAGAGTTTAGAAATGAAGAAATCATTATCTACATAGGCCATGTGACTGTGGGCCCCACTTGTCTGGCTGTGTGTATATGTGCCAGAACAGCAGTCTCATGAGAGAGAGACTAAGAGAGAGAGATGGGTTGATGAAAAAAAGTGAGAGGTGACATGAAGAATAAAGTAATTACAAGAGGGGAGAGAGGGGAGTGTGTTCAGAGGTGAATCTGTGTGCAGATGTGTGTGAACACAAGAAAAATCAGGTAACCATCGGGTGGGGATGGGTCTGTGGGTACCTTTTTCAGTGAAACTGAGTGTGTGTGAGTGTGGGGGAGGTTATTTAGCTACAAGACAAGAGACATGGCGCCCTTTAGAGAGAGAGAGGGGGGTATTTGGGTCATGGGATATGATAGGAGAGAGAAAGAGGGGGTGGGGTATACTATTTTGGAAGATAGGGTAAGTTGCATGTGAGTTAGGGTGCATTATTGGTGAGAGGTGGGGTAGCTTGAGGGGAGAGAGAAAGGAGAAAGGGCAAGGGGAAGAGAGAGGGGGTTGACCTTTTGAGTGGAGGAGAGGAAAAGGGACACCCGGCGGGGCAACAGTGAAGAAAAAGGAGGCAAGGTGGGGATGGGCTACTCCGTAGGCATGAGGTGGCCTATTTTACCTTTCTTATATATTTACATAATCATACTTTATTTTTTTCTTACTTTTTCCAATGCCTTTTATCACTCCCTCCATAAGAGGGGGTTTTCATGGGGTGGGGACGAGAGAAGAGGGGTATGGGAGCTTGTCTTGTGAAAAGCCCCCATCACCGTCTCCACTAAATTGTTGTGTCATCTTGGCTATTTGTACTGCCTTACTTCTAGGCTCTCTATCATGCGTGTTACGCATATTCTCAGCAATAGCTTGAGCAAATGTTGCCAAGTCACCTAAGTGAGCAGGCACCATGGGTGAAGGCGCTCTAGAGACTACATTTGGAGTAGGTATTGGCATTGGGCTTGGCTCATAGGAAGCCCATGAGTTCCACATTGGGTACGATGTTGTGCCATGTGGTGGCCCAAAGTTCATATGTGTGGCCCTAGGCATAGCAGACGTCAGATGTGACATGCTAATGCTAGCTGGTATAGTCCCATGGAAATAAGAACTTGGATGTTGTGGTTGTGGAGCATAGGTTGTTGAAACAATGGGAGGGGTAGGAACTACATGAGTACGAGGATCCATGGGTGTATACGATTGGCACACACTTGTAGGTACTGTTGCAGGCATTCATCTACCATGTAGCGGTGCTTTACTAACAAACGAGGTCCATGGCGTGTTTCTTGGCATGCCCATCATTGGGGTAGGCATGGTAGCCGTGGTGTCATCAAGGAAAATATGAGCTAGGCTTGGAAAGGTAAAGCTATCACTTGTGGGCTAAGATTGCACTGAGACCCTTGGCGAAGCAACATATGTAGGATCCATCGGACTTACCGAGGGAGTCTCCATTTGCGATAAGGTCAGTTGTTTAGCCTTTCCTCTATCCAATAATCTCATGAGACCCGTTGAAAGCATGTTGATCCCCTTTTTCTGTCTCTCTAACTCAATGACCCTATGGATGACCTCACAAACTCTTTGTTATTGATCGTCCACACTAGTATCACCCATTGTGGATTGTAGGACATCTAACCAACCCACGTGATAGGTGTGACCTATGAATAGGTCGTTTAGAGTTTCCGTTTGTAGTTCGTACTCCCAGCTCTCATTTAAGAACGCTCCATCTAAGCTTGAGGTGCTAGGGGTGTCCTTTGAACTAGATGCAATGTTGCTTTCTATGGGTTGACCCTTAGTGGTCGCTAATTCAAGAGCAATCGACTGCTATCCTAGCAAGGATATTGAACTAGGAGCTTTCGCTTTTAACTCTCTTTGTTGCTCCACCTTGCGTAAGCTCTCGATTTCCTTTTCCCTTGCTACAAGGATATACCGCTCAACCTCTTGCACTTTGGCAAGGCTTCTACCATCAGGTAATATAACCTCAGAGGGGAATAGTTTTGAAGAGTCAGGGGGGGCGGTGAATGGAGTATTCATGTGCACATTCTCTAAGGGCATAGGGTCTATGTTGGTCATGAATGGAGAATTTACTTCCCCACCCCCCTCATTTTAATCATTAGCTCCATGTTCAGAGCGAGTGGCTCTACTAAAGGTTTCCTTCAAGCGGCTAAGCACGCTCGGCCCGGACCGTGGGTCCATGGCATGCATGTCTTGGCTTGAGCTATCGGGATTAAGCATTGGGAAACCCTACATGACGTCGTAGTCAGAGGAAGAGTCACTAGCCGCTATGTTTGGGTCTTGGTTTGTACTACCTTGGGTCCCTGCCGAGGGCCCGGAACCTAAGGTAGGTGGATATTGAGAACTCATGTAAGTCAAAATGCTCTTTAGTTGCTCGGCCTCTAGCACACGACCAGAGAACAGATGCATGTGCCTTTGGCACCCCACAAGTGTCGGGGGAGAATAACCTCGAAGGTTAATCGCTTACTTTTTTACGCGTCCGTTTTGGCTCATTTTTTATGTTTGGTTTTTTTCATAAAGTGTGTGATAGCTTGAAACAAGCATATCACTCAGAGGTCGCAGTGTGCTTTACAGCACAACGTTCGGTCACTTGAAGCTCCGTTGGTCCTCAAAAAGGTCGACTTTTAGCTATGTGTGAGGCTAAAATACGTAATTTTAAACAGCGACTGAGGCCTGAGCCTGAGCGTGAGCTTGGGCTTGGGTCTAGGCTTGGGTTTGGGAGATATTCCCGATCTCGGTCCTACCTTTACAAATTTTTTTATTTTATTTTTTTGTGGATAAGGTCACTGCGACCGCGCTGTGTTCGTGAGCACACACACACTCTACCTACCTAATTACAACTAATACACCTATTGTTACACACTAACACACTTCATTAGCTCTAATAGATCTACTTCCTACTTACTGTACTTTATACAGAACTAACACTATGGATCTACAGTACCTTTCAAAACCTCATTAACAAAGAAATACAGAGCAACAAAACAAACTCTTTCTTCTCAACACACAAACCTTCCTTCTCTACCTTTTCTACAATTCAAAATGCACCACAAAGAAGAACAAAGTGCCATTCAAGCTTAGTGTATGGCATTCCCCGGTAGCAGCGCCAAAAATGTGTGTGTCCGTGGCACTTGTCAATGCAAGGAACTTGCCGATACACTGTGTGCGAGCCACAAATGGCTCCAAGCACACAACTAGCCTAAACTAGTAATCTCAAAGATGGCGATGGTGTGTCACTGAGTTCTCTATGCTTGCTGTCGTAGAGGATTCCTTGCCGCCGCGAAGAAGAAGGAATCGCCGTTGCGCCGTGCTCAACCGCTTCACCGCCACCATGCCGTCGTCGCAATGCTCTCTCTCTCTCTCTCTCTCTCTCTCTCTCTCTCTCTCTCTCTCTCTCTCTCTCTCTCTCTCTCTCTCTCTCTCAAGCATACACAAGGAGATGAAGAAGAAGAAGATGGAGATGGAGCAAGAGCACTCTTTAATTGCACAAATGAGAGAATAAGTGAATTTTAGGTTTAGTTGACTTTTATATGAGCTCGCCCCATTCACACTTGGGCACCCATACTTAGCCAACTAACCCTTGATTGTTCCTATTAGAGTGTGTCTCTCATCAGCGATCACTCTTACCCTTTTCCCATTGGACCGACAAGCCCGGCCCATGACTCAAAAGAATGTAATGTCCTTGGATGTTCCGACGCCTATTTGCCAAGGTCAGCACCAAGAGATAGGTGGCGTTGGGCAGTCCCCAAGCCTCATATTCACCTGGGGTTGACTTCACTACCACCTGTCATGTCTTCGTCACCAAGGTCAACACCAAGCGATAGGTGGCATTGGGCACTCCCCAAGCCTCCTATTTGCCTAGTATTGACTCTACTACCTCTTGTAATGTCTTTAACCCCAAGGTCAACACCAAGCAATAGGTGGCATTGGGCACTCCCCAAGCCTCCTATTTGCCTAGTATTGACTCTACTACCTCTTGTAATGTCTTTAACCCCAAGGTCAACACCAAGAGATAGGTGGAATTGGGCACTCCCCAAGCCTCCTATTCACCCAGTATTGACTCCTTTGCATGAATTGTAATCACCTCATCAAAAGGGTCTCCATCGTCTACTACACCATGGTCAACACCAAGCCATAGGTGGTGTTGGGTAGTTCCCAAGCCTCCTATTCACCCAGTATTGACTCGCTGTCTGACTTGTTGGTTAAGACATATGGTTCCAAGGGCCCCTTGGGCTTCTTGGACGCGTCAAATGCAGCTACTATACATTTTCTCTTATTATGCCCATGTTGTGTACATTCATTTGCATGTGCAATGTCAAATATGTGAGTGTTATGCAATGCTCATCGAGATCGTTGTGTAGATGTGCTTACATTATAGCCTCCTCAAGCATCTTGGGGTCTTGAGTTTTGACATGCTTCTTAAGCTCTGGTGTGAACCCACACATGAACCCAGACACTTGTTGAAAAGTATCAAAACTCCCAGGTTGAGAATCACGTCATGATAGTGCGAGATACAATCCAATGTTTTATGATGATGCATAGAGCACTTGTCCCATGCTAATAAATTTCTATCCGCTTCATTTTTGGAAAAGAATTCCTTTTTGAACACATTCTCAAAGGATACCCAAGTTTTTGGTATGATTTCCTTGAGATACATCCACCATTTATAGGCCTTTCCTTCTAGTGTCAAGACTCGTTTGCAGTGCCTTGACTACATATAGAGTACATCTAAGATCATAAATCCCATCCCATTTACTAAGTAATATACTTGCAGTATCTTTGTTGTGTTTGATATTCTTTAACAAGTCGTCCTCCTCTTTTTGAGAGAGAAGGTGAAACACCTCTATATTGGAGCCTTGTTCTTGTAGACTAAGTGTACTCCCGCTAGGTACGAGGGTCGTAGAAACCCAAGTCTACTCATTAACTTGGCCCTTGACTAGATCTTGCATGATTTTTACAAGCATATCAGACATCTTTGTGACATTTGCATTCAATATTACAAATTAGATTTTGAAATCATCATGCATATTTGCGATGCTCTAAACTCTTGGATATCAAGGAATTCATAGCTATTATCCAACCCCGTTGCCATGCGGGTACCCACCATGAGATTAGCTAACCGCAAGGCAGTAGTAGGTGGAACTGATGCAACATTTCCAAAATCAAACGTATGCTACATGTCAATATCCAAATTCATGGCATTTTGTGTTGTGCTAGCAAGAGAAAAGATGTATCTTAGAGAAAATTCACATGTTAGGAACAATCCAAAACCGGCTATTAAGTTTATTAACCTCACTAATTCAATACTCCAAGTCATAGAAAATCATCAATGTCGACCTAAAACTGTAGAAATCCGCACCCAGGTGCAAACTTTTTTAGATTTTGAAAGCCTGTCAAAAAATACCATGTCTAATTTTGATGTTGAGAAACTATCAATTCATAGATAGAAATAGGGTGTTACTAGTACCACCTAACTACTACAGTGCAACGTGTTGTAAATGCCAGTTTGAATGGTTGAAAATCTATGTTTTGAATACTCAAGTAATATGGGTGTTTGAAATTGCTTGGATGTCTTTGGAATTTTTTTGAATTTGCAGCAATTAGAGAGTTGGCCTTTGCCATAGCATGCCTCAACTACCTTCACTTGGAGGCTAGCCAAGTTTTTAGCCAAAGAGAGCAAAGGGGAGGGGGATGCCAACCGTGGGCACTTCCCTTACTATTGGTTTTCTAAGCTTCACCCTAAAGGCTAACTTTGGTCACCCGAAGTGGAAAAATGATGAGCTTTGCAAGGCTATGATGAAAACGGCCCATTGAGTTGAGAGAGAGAGAGAGAGAGAGAGAGAGAGAGAGAGAGAGAGAGAGAGATTTAATATTTACTTAATTACCAAAAACATTATGTGATCTCAAGGTCTTATTGACACATTTACTTAATCACACTTAACATGATCACAAACAAGCCGGTTAAGAGAAACCTGGAAACCCACAAAAAGCCCACCGGGCCACCGGCGGGCTATTCAGTTTTCCCTGCGGTCTCGCTGAGAAAACCCAATAGCCCAATAGGGCTACAAAATCATATATATATATACATATATAGGGCCCCGATCGAGCCCGTTGGGTGTTATTCTTTGAGCCATCTTGTGTGTGTGTGTGTGTGTGTGTGTGTGTGTGTGTGTGTGTGTGTGTGTGTGAGAGAGAGAGAGAGAGAGAGAGAGAGAGAGAGAGACAGATCGAGGATCTCCTTTGCAGGTATTTCAAGTGGAGAGAGGGAGCGTGCTCTACGTCACAGTGCACGAAATTAGCGGAGTACGTGACCACACAACTTGGGTATGTGTTGTGTGTTGGTTAGCATGCCTTTTGTCGTATTTCATGGTAGTCATAAGGTACCTTACCACACAATGCGAGTGTGTGTGTAAGTTGTTCTACCGAATAGTGCTTACCACAGGGGTATCACCTCGGTGACAAGGAAAATATGGTGTCCTTCTGGTAAGTATTGGCTCACTCTCTACGCACTACATTGGTAACGTGGCAATTCTAGTATCCTTATGGTGAGTCAACTTCCCTTCCCCTTTCCAAAAAAACATATGGCCATCGGTCGGTAACACGGCTATACGATGCTCGTATGCAAGCCATTATTTCTCTTTAGATTCGGGTGGCACTTGATCGGTAATGTGGCTAATTGAGTGTCGTTTGTTAAAAGCATCTAATTTTGCATAAATGTGGCATTCAAGTCCTTAACCCATCGTACAAACTCCATATAATTTGTATGTACATGTGCAATTCATTTTTTTAAGGATTAAGTATATGAAATACTTGGTCGGTAACACGGCCATGAATAATATTTCATATACAAATGTTTGAATTGATCGATATTGTTTTTTTTAAGTGTTCTTATGAAAATATATACTAGCTAATCATATTCAAAAGAATGCTTTATTCATCAATCATCATCGCTATTTTAAATGCCACATTTAGATAAATTCTATGTAAAAAAGTATATGCACACAGTTTGCATGTTAAATATTAATTTTTATCTTTTTAAATAGTAAAATGTTCTTTGCAATTTATGATTGGCTTGTATACTTTCAATGTTTTAAAATGAGCTAAAATAAAATTGGCATTATGTACATCACGATGCATGTATCTTCTAAGAGGCATTCTTTTAAAAATGAATCGTGATAATGTGCAAAATATAAACTCAAGTCTTATATTCTGTTGGAAAATTTTGAATTGTTTTGGGTTTTTAACATGTTTGCTAGATCTAAACAATTTTATTAGGAGTTACTTATTTTTATTGTATTTTTACATGAGTAAACATACCATTTTAAAGTCAAAATGATTATCAACCTAAATAAATATAATTTTTCATAATGTTTTGAAGTCTTTAAGTCACTGTATGATTTGTTTAAACTAGTGTGAGAGTGCACAGTGAAAAATATAAGTGATAAATTCACAATATGCTGAAATGTTTCAAGTTTTTAACCTGTATTGTTTGATCTGGATGAAGTTCTTAAAAACTACTTGTTTGCTCTGCATTTTACACAAGTAAGCGTTGCATTTTAAAGTGAAAACTGTTTCCAATGTGTATCAATATAACCGTGCACATTTCTTAAAGTCTTCAAGTCATGGTTATGGTTTGTCTGAACTAGTGTGATAGTGTTAGTGCAGTGTGCACCCATGAAATTGTATTTGATATGTTGTTCTTAATTGTCTAGTGCTAAAATGACTCCAGATCAAAAGAAAATTATTATGTGTGCCATTCTAAAAGAATATATTTTGGCAATATCATCATGTGCAGATGGTCGCATACAATAGATTAGTGAAAGCGGCATCTTCATTAAAGACCTCACTAGCGCTATATGGGAGAACACATAGCGTAGGCTCCGAGGTGAAGGCCAATATGAGTTACTGATTCCAACAGGGATTCAAGAATTTGACCCCCACCACAAGGTTAGGACAATGTTGGGCAATATGAAAGTTTGTTGCAGAGACTTGAAGAAAGATGTCCCTCCCACCACCGATATGGCAAAAGTAGAGCTCTGGAACAAATTATGGGAGGAACAAAAGGTCAATATGAATCAAGTGAAAGCTTAGGACCAAGCTTCCTTACCCAAGAGATTGAAGATGGCCCAAGATGTGCAAGCGGATGTGGGTGGGCGATCAAATGCCAATGGCACTTGCACAATCATGCGCACGGCATCGAATGTCAAGTGCACTCATCTGATTGGCATTCCCCACAAGGCCCTGGTAGAAGGTACAAGGGTTGGAGCAGGCTCTTTCAGTGTGTGCACATTATACACCATTAAAGGCATCTCTTTCTTTCCAGAGCACAGTATATATGTGGGAAAATGCTACAAGGGAGGGGGTGAGGCAAAATTGGATAGCTTTGAGACAGAGCAAAGAATGCAAACACTTCACCCCTACATTGTAAGATGCATTGGCTTTACCATAAAAGCTCCCTGGATCACAATCTTTCCATACTACAATGGGGGCACCTTGGGAGACATGATGTGCCGCTTGCCATTCGTCCACGGAGAGTTCAGACACCACATGCACATGCTACAACACGGCTGGAGGTCATTGCCACCAATAAATTTGCACTTACCAGAGATAAAGACTGCATGGATCAAAGCACTGATTGAGCAGATGCCAACAATTTATCACGCTTTAATTGATGGCGCTATGACTACTCACTCGACTGGTATAGTGCATAGCAATATACACCCTTTCAACATAATGGTGGACTTTACTCACACAAATAAATCCCATGTTGGCATCATTGATTGGGGAATGATGCTTAAAATGCCAGCTAAGCATGTATCAAATAACTATTTGCATCCAAGTGGACAGTCAAACCTAGCAGCTTTGGAGGCACAAAAAGCAAGGGAAGGAGAGATTGCAAAGCGACCGCCGTGGATTGCTCTAAAAATACATGATCCACAGTGCACACATGCATACACAAAAGCAAGCGATATTTATGAATTAGGTTATCTATTTGACATGTTGATAGACTTTTGGAGTGCAACTAGGAAATTTTATTCCATAGAAGAATTATTTCATTAGGAAAAGTTTGGACTCAAAAATGGGCCTTGTAAGAATTATTGATGTGGCATAGCTTTCAAAAAGCGGGGATCGGTAAATTTTTTGCAAATAACATCCAAACTTGTCAGAGGTTGGATATCTACAATCTACTCTTCAAATGCTATCTATTGATATATAGCATGCATGTATCGGACATTGCCTTCATGTAGATCTAGAAAAAGGTGATTTTAGATTACCGTAACGGTAACAAAACCTGGCTGATTGAAAACAAATGGCATAACTTTCATAGAAGTCATCCAAACTTTTCGAACCTTGGCTCTTTAGAATCCATTTTTCAAGAACTTTCCAATGATAGGTCATATCATGGGGTTCTAAGCAATATTTAGAGGGGTCTACCGGGTTGCTTTCTTTTGTACAACTTTGATGATGTGGCACTCTTAAAAGGCCCAAAAATGAGTTCAAAATTTTTCTAATGTACCACCACGATCAAGATGTCATGAGAGCCATTTAGATAAAAGTAGACTGTTGGATGAAGTTAAGAGAGCGGGAAACTAGAAGAAATACATTACATGTTTTGATCTTTTTCAAAGAACATTTAAAGATAGACCTTAATCCTTTCCAACGACTGCTTGTTGAAATTGCGCCATCTTTTTACCCGGCCTGAACATTTTTGTGCTATACATTTGTCTTGTTGTCTGGGTATTTCATTTGTATTGAAGTCTATTATCTGGGTTTGGGGTGGTTCACCTCATTGAGTCATGTCTTGTATTTCAATTGGATTAATTGTCTTGTATTTCAATCGAATTATCTTTAGTCATTTGTCTTGTGCTTCAATTGGTTTGGTTAGTTGTGATTTTGTCTTTCGCATCAATTGTGATTTGATTTAAGGGGCCTACAACGTGTTATGTAGTGGATAAGACTGTTGTCTTTGTGTATCTGTGAGACTGTTGAATTGTGAGAATATATTTTTGTCAACGATATTGAATATTTTTCTATTTGTCCAATTGCAGCTCTAAGATACTATGGCCGATGAAGAACAAGTTTGGGGTACCCAATCAGTGCCTGATGATCAACAACAAGCAGATGTTAATGCATTTCAGTGCATAAAATCTCTAGCACATGGTATGTTGGCACCGTGACGTGCACTGCTCGTTGACTATCAAAATGGGCAAATCCAAACCACATGCAATGGAAAGATATCAATAAAGAAGTGACCAAGGATATGATTAAAACAATATGGCCATGTGAGGACGCAGAGATAAAGAAACGAAGGTGGAAGGTATCGAAGTGCCTCCACAAAGCGATCAAAGAAAATGCTGAGAGGATCTACTTGGAAGTTTATAGACATCCACTGCACAATGAAAATTGTGTGGTATATTTTGCAAAAATGTTGTATGTTCTTTTAGTGCAACAGCGACCAATAGAATTTTTTTTGAAGGAGACAATTGTTGCCACCCATGATATGAGGGAGAGTTGTGTCACTTATACCCAAGATCAGCTGGCATTCATAGTTGAAGGGGGCGACCTAGAGTTCAAAAAGGAGAAAGATATTTACATGACACAGCTAGCAGATGATGATGCAAAAATAACACGGATTTCTATAGCCACCCAGACACCCCAACCATCACAGGTTCGGATGGAGCAAAGTATTCATCGCTTAAGCCAAGATATTCAGAATCTGACAGAGCGAGTGAATCCTTCGCATGTACAAGGGACACACATTAGTCACCTTGTCTTGCATCCAGATTTGGGCCCCTCGTCTACTTCGGATGCATCTTCATCTTACCAATGTTGAGTTTGCTACAATAATGTTGATGGATTGAGTGGATATTATACATTGAAATGTGGTCATTATTATCACTTCGTCTGTTTAATTTGTTTAATGCAAAATATTAGCCGATGTGAAATCTGTTCACAAGATATTCCACAAGGAATATATGATATGTTTGGCATCGCAAATGAGTATAAATTCAAGCAAGCCTCCCCAGATACCCCAAGCACAATTAGAAATCTGTTTGGTGACCAAAATGCAGGTTCTGAGCATAACAGTTGAGATCGACAAACTATGTATAGTCGTTACTATAATGCATTGTATATGATTAAAACACAGTTGAATACAAGCTCTTTCATCATGGTTTCTGACACAATCTTGAATCTACTCTCATGCTATATTGAATCTGTGAAGTTGTTATCTGGTTCTAAATCTAAGTGTTGTGGGTCTTCTTGTAATTCAGCTTCCACATCTATTTTTAGATTCTCTTCTATTTCTTCTATAGTGCATTGAGATACACCGATATTGAACTCTTCTTCATCTTTGTTTTGACAATCATACAACCAGGTTGGCATTTCCTCCTCATAGCCAGCAGAATAGCTTTTCGTTTCAAAACATATACACTAATTTTTCAGCTTTGTCTGCTAATAATCTATTGCAAATAGTGCTATGAGCATACTTGTACATACTCCAGTTTCTCTTTGAACTTGAGTTTGCTGCACATTGTGCCACTACTTTCATTACAAGGAGACGTAAGGTCGAGTAATGCTCTCCACCATTCATCATCCGCTACTTCCATGCAGGTTGCTCTTTTTCCATTGACTATACAAAATCATTTTCAAAAGGACCTTCTTTCAATCTAAATGCACTCATTTCTTTGATACAATCAATTTGGTCTTAGACGTTGGAGTAGAACATGTTGACCACCTGATAGAAATCACTGACCACCTATGTATTGAATTGCTCCGAGTTGAGCATATAAGCCACACTATGGAGAGGAATATCAGCGCGCTTCCATCTTGCATGAAAATACTTTGGCAAAATTCTTCATTGTTTACCAAAGAATGGTAGTCGCCACTCCTTCTCTGCTACAGAATCTTTTAGCTATTTTCAAGACTCTGTTGGACTGACCACCATATCATCCACACTTTGTCCATATTTGGAACTTTCTGATCAAGGTTGCAAATTGCAAACATAACAGACATCATTATATGGTATGCATCCATTATACTCCTCCACCAAAGCAGTCTTGTTTATAGAGACACATAGACATGTAATTTTCTCTTTAACTTTTTCTTTTTTCTAATGCTACCATTCATCAAAAGCTGTGCAATTGAAAGTGTCAATTACAGCACACTTATTACGGAGAAGTGATTCCTATGTATAAAAATGAGTGCAAAATTGAGTTTCAGCAAGAAGTTTCAACATCGCTGACATGCGCATTCTTTACAAATCGAGCACTCTTTATCGTTTCAAGATAAATCTCACAACTTGGTGCATTGTGTCAATTATTTTGGCGAACCATGTGGTTTCTTCATTAGTGTACCAATCCTTCAGCACCAAGTTTAAGCTGTACGCATTACAACTATTGGCAAAATGGTATGGAAAGTACTTCTTTATTAATTTGCTAGCATTTTTATAGTTTTTTGTATTGTCTATGACTACTTGAATGACATATTTAGCTCCAATTTCTTTAATTACATTAATCGAGACCTCAAAAATGTATTTGCCACTTTTAATTGCACTAAAACTATCAATCGCCTTTATGAACGTTTCTCCCCTTGGACAAACCAACATTACATTGATTAGTGGTCTTCTTTGAACATTTGATCAACCATCACGCACAATTGTACATCCTGAAAGCGAAACATTTCCAAGTATTATTTTGGCAACACGCTCTTTGACTTTGATATAACATTTGTCCAAGAGAATATTTTGTATCGTGTGATAAGAAGGAGATGAAAATCCTGGGCCAAACTCACCAATTTTCTTTCAACCGGCTTTTCAATGATTGCTAGCAATTGTTTTTGACGCATTTGATCAAGTCCATCTTCATTGTGACGCTTAAAAGGAATTATGCTTGACATTTCCTCTCCTTGCACAGGCTGTTCTCCAAGGTTAGTTGGCGTCACCACAGAATCAGTAGAGTAAATATTTGGCTCTAACTACTCTTGACTTGCATCCATAACAGATCTATATATCTGATGTCTCTTGCCACCCTTTTTGGCGAGCTCTTCTCTCAAATGATTTGCAATTGCAGGTGCCCGAGAATGTTCACATTTCTAATGCTACCCAAAAAATGGTCCTAATATGTGGTGCATCGATTGATTTTGTTGTGAAGCAAAATTAACATTGTCACTCCATATATCGACCGCATATGTTGTGAGCATAATCCTAGTCTTTGCCATGAGTTTTTTGTTTTTTTGGCTTCTTCGTACCACTTCTGCCGACATTTTTCTCCATTGCTTTTTTAATCTAAAACTGAAGACATAAGAACTAGATGTTCTATTTTTAAAACATTTTTCTTCTTTTCGATATATATAAAAAAACCAATCACTAAGAAACTAATCAAATCTGCACAATATGAGATTTGCAATGTACTCTAGTCAATCCACATATCGATCACCTATGTTGTGAGCAAACATACACATTTCAATGCACTCCCTGCATGGCATTATAAATAGAACAATGCTATGAATTTCTCAATGAAATTATTATTATGATGATTATTATACATCCTCTTTGATTTGCAAACAATAAGATACATCTAATTTCAAATTCTACAAAGAATAATCAACTTCTACACTAAAACAATGTCAATTATTTGCAAAACACACAGAAAAGAAATAATATTTATGATTGGTCATGTCATGCACTTATAATCTTTCATAATACATAATGAACTCTCTATATAAATCAATGCATGAAAAAATGCAAAAAAATCTTCAATATAATTACACAATTGAGGACTACTTGTACCCAGTCAAGGATTGTAGCCCCCTTAATGCATCCAATTCAATATAGAAAAGCTATTTTCACCCAATTAAGGATTATAGCTCTTATATTGTGCAATGACAATGTATATCAACTCAAATCTATGATGGTGAAAAATGCAAGACTTCAAGGATCTTTATATGCCCAATACACTAGTACACTATCGACTCGTCATTTGCATATGCTCATCTTCTAAAACCAATTGCAGCCCTCATATGGACCAATGGCTTTGTTGCAATGAGCATGAGTCTCCAAATTCTCAATTGTTTTGGTTTCGTACCTTTATGTTTGGTGAAGGATTTAAATATTCTTAGAAGTGGTTACCGAATTAAGAATCATGTTTGGCCCTAAAAAAGGACCTGTGACTCTCTAACCTTAGGCCAATTCATAAGAAGATGACTATACCCTGCACTCAGATACACTCCTCAGGGATTTTCCTAGTCAAAGCACCACACTAAGCACGAGGTTTACTTTATATAATTACACCCGTTGAGTTTTTTTTTCTTTGCGGGTCCGTCGGGAAAGTAAAAAAACCCGACGGGCCCTGAGGGATTATGCTTTTACCCGGCGGGCTAACCAGCTCTATGGGTTTCCGCACGTCATCAAAATCACGTTAACAATTAACATGATCAAGTCTTTTTCTTGTGTAATTACTAGAGTTATTAACGTAATCACACGATCGTGATCACGTCAATGAAATCCCGAGAGAGAGAGAGAGAGAGAGAGAGAGAGAGAGAGAGAGAGAGAGAGAGAGAGAGAGAGAGAGAGAGAGAGAGAGATAATTGCAACATCCACCACATGCATTCAGAGCAAGACCTCATGAAATGAACTTTCCTCCTCTCTCGAATGTGAGCCTATCGAGATCCTCTACTTGCAAAACGATGCAAGTTGATCGCAATGTGTCCCTTTGCTAAGCTAGCCTTCACCCGCTTTGCCTTCTTACTTGTCAAGATCCAACTTAGCAAGCCTTCATGCATGCCTCATTTTTACATTTATCTCCTTGACAAAGCTTAACTTTGATACCATTTTGAGATTAGAGGAAGCTGGAACCCTAACTCTTTGCACAACCACTACCCTTTATATAGGTACCCCCAAGCAGTTCAGACTGGCCCTTGGCCTGACATAAAACTTGCGGATGGTCTATTTGGAGTGTCGTTACTTCCATTGCATACGTAGGTGAAAGCTTTATGTGACATTGTAAGTTGTGTGCTTTTTGAGGAGCTTTTAGGCTTAGATTAGGTCGTCTTTGAGTGGTTGATGCATTAGACAATGTCAGAGTATGAAGGTTGACACTCATTTCATTATGAAAACAAGAAAAAACTAGTGTTTTTGGACACTTTCCACTACCTTTTGATGATTTGACTAGGAGTAGGGTAAGTAGATATCAAGGTGGGTTTTCAACCTATTTCCCCACTTGAGGCGTCATCAGTGAGTTATCTTGGAGAATTTCAAAGATTGCAGGTCCCAACCTCAATAGGCAAGCTAGAAAAACCCAAAAAATTAGCATTTTAAATCACAACTGGTCTTGGTAAATCTATACAAAAGCTTTGGTAAGCCAAAGGCCAACTTTGAGAGAATATTTCAAAGTTTGACCAAAAAATAGATTATTATCTCCTTGGTGGTTTATGCTTGTGAATTTAAATTTTTTTTGCCAAAATATTTTGAAATACTTTGTATAAAACTTGAATGATGTCAAAAGATCAAAAAAATGCATTTGCAACACAGTAGAGATAATAATCACGATTATATCTCTAACCAAAGGGAGTGACTTCAGCTCTACCAACACCCTCACCAAGTAAAGATCAAACATTTTTGCAATAAATATATAGACTTGGAGTTCATTTGAGTGTGAATTTTCATGATGACTCCACCTATACCTTGAATAATAGGAAATTGATAGGTAAGTAATTCAAACTAAATCCAAATTTGGCAAGACCTTTAGACAGACTTTAAAACTCCTTGTATTGCAATTTTGTGTCACACAAAGTGGAAAAAAATGTGATTCTAGCCAAGAAGATAATAATCGTGATATTATCTCCTAACTTGAAAGTGTAAAATTTTCATTCATTGACTATACCATAGCCTAGATCACGTTGCATTTGGATAGTGGTTCAAGTTTGAAGCCATTCGGACATATTAGGCCTAAAATTCACAAAAGTCCAAAAACAGACACAAAATTTGGCCTATAGAATTGAAAATTGAACCAAACTTCATGAAACTTGGCAAATCTTGTTTATAGAGGAAGAATTGAGGGAAAGTTCACAAAGTGGGAGAATTCTTTCATTCTTACCTCAGAGATAATGATCTCAATTATTATCTCTTAATCTAGAAAGTCCATTTTTTGGAAAATTTTCAAAAGTTGTTAGGTCTATGATAGAAGTAGAGTGCTTGTGCCAAATTGCAAGTGATTTGGATTGGTTTTAGCTAATATTGGTAGTTGATTGATACAAAATTTCTACAAATCCCTAGAACAAAAGAAAAATTGCACAAAACTAGTCCAAATTTATTGAAATTTGACTCAGGGCTTATTCGAGATATACTTAAACAAGGGGTACCAACAAAAGTGGAAAATATTGGGGTTTTGACCCAACAGATAATAATTGTGATGATTATCTCCTATTAGCCAGAGAAAGAAATTTTTCACAGTTTCTTTCCACCATTGTTAATAGATACATCATATAGAAAGCTTTAAAAATTTAGATTCAATTGGACATTGTTTGCCACATGAAGTTGCATTTTCTAGAGTTGAAGGGTGCACATTGACATTGTTGACTGCTTTGACAAGGTTGAAGCAACATTTTGCATCAAGAATTCTTTTATATCAGTGTGATCATCAGACTAAGTTATATGCTTTTGATTCCACAAGGAGATCAAAAAGAGCTTGGGAAGTTTCCAATTTGAATTGAATGCATCCAAAATGGGTTGGTATTGGTACACGAAGACAGGTGTTCATTTTCATTGAGGAGTTCAAGTCTTTATGTATTGAAGGTTAGGTTGTTTTGTTTCAAATCAAGGTTATAACCAAGAGACTGAGAGTAGAGTATCCACAAAAGAAAGCATAAACCAAGCAAGACCTTTGAAGGCTATAGCGGAAGAAGTGCCCCAGACACTTACTCCGACTCAAGTTCTGAGATGTCTAGTTTTTCAACCCAATCAGAGGTTGGAACCTCACTCAAGTTCAAGCACATTCTGAACTTTTAAAAGGCTAACAAGCATGAGGCTTATTTAGATCCTAACGAGGAGTATGCTATAATACTAGATGACCATATTGTCCAGTTTGAAGGGGAGGTTAGAGCAAACAAGAAAGATATCTTCTACATGGACCAAAACGGGGTGCAATACTTCAAAATACAAAATCGTGACGTTGTAGACTGATGGGGATTGGAGGTTGACACTGTGATTCCAAACATGGCCATGAAGGAAGGATTGTCAATATTAGAGTTAGAAGGTTGCGACCTAATAGACACCAAACCTCTAAAGTGCATACCTGCTGACAACCCAAGGCTTGGAGTCTATTGTTGGGAGGACAAAATATTATGGACTTGATTTGGACTGCTCATGCCAAACCAGGACAATTGCCACCCTTGAAAATCATGTATATTTTCAAAATAAGGGAGAAGGGCTTAGCAAACCTTCCCGTCCATCTTAGGGATTGTTATAACAATAACTTTGTTACGGATGACTCCAAAGGAGATTGAACAGACAAAATACCAGGGATGCTCAATTTGAGAAGTCATTATGAGAACAATACTTGAAATAAAACACATTTTGGGACCAAACAAGAGAGCCTATGGTAGCATGGCCAATCAACGGGGAAGTACGGCTCAAGGTACTCACCTCAGTGGGGTAAAGATTCAAAAACCACCATTAACCAAAGACAAACAAGTGACACAAGGACAAGAAGGGGTCCACACAAGTCACACCTACCAAAAAACTGGTTTTAAGGCCTAATGGGAGAAACAATAGCCAGGACAGTGGGTGCAGAACATCATCGTAGAGTCAAACTAGTTGATTTCCAAAAATGGGTCCAAAATATATAGTGGGTTAGGGGATTTGTATAACCATTTAGCAAGCTTCAAACACGTCTGAGATGTGAACGTATAACAGACTTCCATACGTAATTTGAGGGGTTTGGGATGATGTTAGAAGGACAAGATTTGACTTGGTTCCACACCACAACTCCTGGATCAATAACCAATCTATCGGCTTTGGCTATGAAAGATTTTTTGCTGCTTGCTCAAAAATAGGAATCAAGCATAGCACTGTGACACAAATCTATAGCTTCAAACAAAAATAGGGAGAAACCATAAGAGATTGTGTGGGTTGGATGAGGCAATACATTGATAGGTGCGCGGAGTTGGAAATTATAACCGAGGAAAGGCTTGTCTCGCTGTTCTTAGAGGGATTACTCAACAAGGATTTGCATGCCATTTTGTATAGTAAAATCATACGAGTTGGGAAGCATGTGACCTGGTGATCCTAAAACTTGACGGTATGGTAGAGCACTTTTTCTTAAGGTATCAAATTGTAAGCACCCATGTATTGGTTTGTTTTGCAAATCTTGCAACTTGTCAAGTAGTCTATGAATAATAGATATAGTATTCATTGTGGCTTGGTACCGACTCAGTGCAGGCTGCTCCTTTCTTAGTTGTGGGTGTGATTTTTATCTTTTTTGTTTTACTAGACCGTTGGTTAGCTCGGTTTTTGCTTCTAGAGTTGTACTTGGTAGTGGTACTATGGCCTTTCCATCTACTATCCCTCTTGCTAGTTCAGGGGCTCTTCCTGACTTCCTCTCTTTAAAGGTGCCTCCTCTTTTCTTTGCCGTATTACTCAGATAATCCCAATACTCGTTTGATAGTTTTGATTTCTTTGTAGGCCTTCCAGATGCCTCTATGGTATTAGATACAAAGCTCTGCTTCTTGGTAGCTAGTGTGGTATGTTTAGATTTCCTTGATGCTCCTGTTAAAGCCATCGTGTCTAGTCCTTTAGCTTCTTGGTCTTAAGTGCTAGAATTTTGGGATGGTTTGGCTCACAAGTCATCCAATAGAAGAAATTCCAAACATACTAAGTTTTAAGCAGGTATTGGGTCTTTAATTTGGCCATGTGGGCCACCACACTATTATACAGGATTGTGCTTAGGTTGATTGGACATTTGCTATCTAGCCTGCTCTGGTGAGAAGCATGCTAAAATCTGAGACCATAGAGAGCTTGAACCCTAACTCTCTGCCCAACCACTACCCTTTATATAGGCACCCCTAAGTAGTTTAGATTGGCCCTTGCCTCTAGCCCTTGGCCTAACATTACTCCCCCATTGGAGAAGCCTTTTCATCCTTGAAAATAGTGGAAAATCTCTTCTTAAGAACACTAATGTTTTCCCAAGTGGCACATTCCTCAGATCTAATGCTTGTCGATGTACATGATGATGTGTATATAGATCATGTTAGTTGAGAATACACTCAGGTTAATGCGATTGGGTTGGAGGTTCAATAAAATAAAATCAAAATCTGGATGTCAATAATATTGTCGTTCTTATGCAATCATTTACATAAATAACTTACATCAAATACCGGATGAATGTGAGAGAGCATAGGTAATGAGAGTTTGTAGGCCATATCACCAACTTTCTTGAGTGTCTTAAAAGGCCCACAATGCATCATAGATAATTTAGGTGATGGCCCAGTGTTTAGACTTTCTGAGTGCTCTAGCACACACAAAAATACTTCTTCCGCTTCCGTGGAGGTAACTTGTTGACGTTTCTCATCAGCATAATTTTTATACCAATCATGTGCTTGTTGAACATTTTTACGAGCCAATATCAGCATGTCGACGTGGGCTTTGAGGAAATATTTGACCTATTGAAGCTTCTTAGTGGCCAACCCCAACGTAACTGGTGACCTAGTTTGAAAACCATACATAAGCATGAAAGGACTAAAACCCATCGTCACATGATTAACAATATTGTAGAAAAAATTGAGAATAGGAGAATAATCTTCCCAATTTGATTTCTTTCTTACTATTGTATGCTTGTAGCATATCCTCTAGCACCTGATTAACATGCTCATTCTGACCATCCATTTTAGGATGATCTGCAATATCGATGTTGAGTTGTGTGTCGGATCGTTTAAACATAGCTCTCTAGAAATGTTTGTTAAACTTGGGATCACAGTATTACTTCATAACCCATACAATCTATACAGATGTTTAATAAATAACTTAGCCAACTTTGGAGTTTTATTGTGGATTTGGTTGAAATAAACTTGCAAAGCTCAGTCAACCAATCCATGATCACCCATACCAAGTCATGGCCTTGTACATTGGTTGGTAATTCCACAATGAAATCCAAAGCGATAATTGAGAGATTTTTTATGAGGAAAGCATTGTGAAGGATACTCAGAGCAAGCATGCCACATCTACTATGCTAGCACAAGTAGGACCAACTGTGGTGCCTCCTGTCAATGCTATGGAGAATATGCTTAAGCACATGAATGACATGATGAATAACATGCAAAGCATGCCTATGAGAGGGCCGAGATAGCTTCCACCATAGGGGCAACCTATGGGACAACACAGACCATTGAAATGGTGTGCCATCAAAGGGAAATGGACAAACCACAAAATTAATGAATGTTGTTATAATTCTAAATATGATGGAAATGTCAAGTATGTATCGATGAGACAACAAGGACAACCCATGTATAAGTATCCACCTAACATAATCCAAAAAAACCACCTATGGCTATGGAAAGACCACCACCCATATTAAGCCACCACTACCATGGAACAATGCAGTACCCTTCATGCTGTCTGAAGGACAAGTGGATGAGCAGGCTCTAGTACCAATCATGCCATATAATGAAGCGAGTTTTGCAACTGTGGGAATAGAGGATGAGTGGTACACTTAGTCAACTCCTACCATGGTAGAACAAGTGTATCAAGAACCTTCTAACGTAGCACAAGTTACTTCATTGCAAACCAAGGAGCTAGACCACCCATGAAGACAAGAACCAAGAATTCCTGTAACTGTGGATCAAATGACCATTGGAAAAATGATTCTCCTAAGCCAAATAAGAATGTTAAACCAATAGAGTTATATTGCGTGGAGTGCGGTCGCAAGGGTGGACATTTCTAGAAGATTGTCCTAGGAATCTAGGTAACAAATGGAAGGTAGCCAGCTAACCAATAGAGGCATATTACATGGAGTGTGGTTGCAAGGGTGGATATTTTCCAGAAGATTGTCCTAGGAATTTAGCTGATAAAGGAAAGGCAACCATAAACGTAGTCAAAGTATGCCAAGGAGCTCATCAGAAAGGGCATCCACAATTTTGATTTGAGTAGTCATTAGGGCACAAGCCAAGGGTAATAGATAGAAAAGTGCAAGCAGGTTAGATACACCTAGCATGCCTTTGAAATATTAAAAAAGGGAGCAACACAAGTGACACAATCTTAGAAGACAAAAACAACGAAGGGAGATCAAAGAGAAAGTTGAGAAAAAGGTAGAGGAAATGACTCAAACATTGTCATCAAAATTTAAAGAATCGAAATTGAAATCGAGAGGATCCATATTGATCGATAAAATTTATGAACCCATCAATGAGGCCTTGGAAGCCTTCCAAGCAGGCTTGAAAGTGGGTTAGACATTAGAAACAAAATGGAAGAACTACCCAGCACCTGACATGGAAGCCGCTAAACTTGAAGCTTAGAAAAATCTAGTACAGATCATTCATAGAAAAACAAGTAGAAATTGAGACGAAATCAAAACAATGAAAAAACGCAGGATGATAAGGAGTTGGAGGAATCTCTAATGTTCACCCCAAAATATGTATATGTAGCACGTGAGTTCACCCGAAGGGTTTTTTATATTCCAAAGAGTTATAGAAATACGTGTATAAGAGGGGTTAAAAAATCAAAAAACCCTACAGGTTTATAAAGGAACATGGGTCTTTTAATTCATGACAGTGTGTGTGTAGAGGGGTTTCAAAAATGCCGCTTGAACGCACGTGCTATATGTATTTTTAAAAGGTGGAACCCCCGGGCTCTAATGGAAACTAACAAACCTGAGATAGTAGTTCCAGATAGTGAGGAGGGGTTAGATGGAGTTCACTTAGTTGAAGAAGATTAGCCAAACCACTTTTGGGAACGAGTGAGAGAAGTGATCACTATGGATTTCATTGTCAGAGAGGCACAACCGTCAAGTTTTGCTAGGCATGACACTGACTATGTTCACAAAAATAAAAAAATATTTGGAAAGCATTCCGAGTTATCAAGTGCACTCGTCCATAGAATGTTGCCACCGTTGTAATAACATTCTCCCACGTTCCACATTGTACTCATCACTTTTTTGTTTTTGTTTTTTAATTACTACCACATTGTGAAATACATTCAAGTACTTATGTCAATGTCATAGTTCCAACTGTCTTTCAAGCAGTACTTGAAAAAATCTTTTGAAAATTAAGGAGTTAGATCTTAAAAATTATACTTACACAATCAAGACAGCTCAAGGAGATTGAGTGTACAATTACCATTGAACTAGTATTGACTATGTTGTTCCTAAAAGGTGATGGCATTAGCAAAAAAGAAAAAAGTAATAAAAATGCCAACAAACATAAATAATTTAATGAAATGGAGTCTTATGAGGTTTTTTTTTAATAGCAAAACTCACAATTGTGAGTGAATTATATTGAACAGCCCAAAAAATTACAAGGTCTTGTCATGCTCTTGTTGAGCCATGACATCATCGAGGGACTATAATTACATTGGCTATCAGGGCAGCCACCCCCACCAACCCGACGCCTCCTCCTCGATACACAAGTCTTTTATTTATCCATGGCCAAGATTTTCCCCTGTCCTAGGCATTCCACCTGCTAACAGCAAGCCACAAGTAGTCCTAGTCCAATCCTCCGAGTGTTGCTTGCGTCCGAGCGTCCATATTAGCACTTTGCTTTCTTGAGTAATTTCTACGAAGCTTGCCACCTCCAAACCTCCTTCAAACACACGGCGGTTCCTTGTCTGCCATACATTATGTAAGAAGAAGTATCTGACGATTTGAGTGCTGACGAGGAGGGCAGGACTTCCTGTATTCTTGCCACCAAGGAAATGGTCAGTCTTGAAGAAACTAATTTTCCATGTTCTTTCGACCCACTTGCATATTTTCCCTGCGAGGCCTTTGATAGTCGGGCAGTCCATGAATAGGTGGGCCAGATCTTCACTAGCCATCCGGCACCCCAAGCATCAATCCGATCCAATCCCTCTCTCTTGAATCTTCACCCCCGTCGATAGAGCACCCCAAATTACCTTCCATAGAAAGACCTTCATGTGATGTGGAACCTTTGGCTTCCATATGTTCTCCATTACTTGCTCCCACCTTTCCTCCGGCCATTGCTTTTTCCAGAGCTTGTTAAGGGGGCTAGACCAATTCTTCTTATGCATCATTGCCTGATATATGCTTTTAGGATGGGATTTCCATAAGAGACTGCTTCTGGGCCCTTATGAGGTCTTAAATGAAAGGACTCTTTCACAAATTAAAATATTAATGAAAATTTCAATGAGTCAATATTTCATATAATGGCATCAAACTCCTATGAATACAGTCCTTAATCCCTCGTTCTCTAGGCCAAAAAGGTGTTCTCTAGGCCAAAAAGGTGTGCATTGAATAAAAGAAAAGACCCCCATTTCCAAGGTGGAGCATGACAATTGAAACAAGCTCATCAGGTGCTAATACTTATACTTGTGTTTATTAGAAATCTTTTAGAAAGGCGCTTTGGTAAGAGACTACATCACAACCCCAAAAAGGCATTTCTTAAGAGGTCTTAGTAATCAGAATGCTAAGACACTAAGTTGCAAGTAAAGCTGCAGAAAAACATAGAAAAAGCAACAGAAACTAGAAGCTGGAACGACAAGAAAGATTTGAAAGTGAGAAAATGTGGCACTATTTAGACTTCCCAAGGCTTTAGAAATTAGAAAGTGGGAAGGTATTATGAAGTGTGGTACTATGGCAATCTTTTCAAGGTTTTAAAAACGATTAAGCATTATGAATTGTCGCACTATGGCTATTAATGAAAGGTTCTAAAAAGTGACTAGGGATTGAAAGCTATGTAAAGCATTGGGGAAAGGTGGGAATATAAATGCTGGGAGGCTGGTGACAATGCTAGCTTGTATTTTGCACATGGTATGTTTGATTTCATAAAGTGATTGGAAACTTGCCTTTGAAAATCTTTGTTTGTCTGAGGGGGCTACCACACTAAGGCTATGGTCACGCGAGGCTTAGTTGCGTCCAAACTGTCTGACAAGTTGCAGCTTTTCACCGGCATAGTTTTGCAACTATGCCTTTTCAAGCATAGTTACAAAACTAAGCGGTTCCACTGCCGGTCACTGCCCTACTTCTCTCTCCTTATGCGTCCGGTTCTTCCTCTCTCTACTTGTTGCTCCCGGTTCTTGCTCTGAGCGCCTATAAGCATTTTTTGATAACTAAGCCTCGCTTGACCATAGCCTAAAAGGTGGTAACCCTCCCCTCCAATAACTAAGCCCAACAAGGTGATGATTCACTTTGGCATTCTAAAACAAGGTAGCCATCAAGAGGGCATAGTTGCATGCACACGGAATAGTTATGCATAGTTGTCGACAACAGATAACTATGCCTCACATGACCAAGCCCTTAGGAAACCAAAAAGGGTGCAATTTCAAAGTCCTCTTCTTTTTTTAAAAAAAAATCACAATGTTGAGTGGATTATATTATCAAAACCAAAAACATACAATTTCTTGCCATGCTCGTGTCAAGCCATGTCACCTTTAATAGACCATAGTTACATTGGCTGACAGGGGCGCCACCCCATGACAGAGAAAGGGCCCTCACCCTAGCACAAATAAGTCAGTCATTGTTTTGCCTTGTTCCACTCATCGTTGTTCATTTGTTTCCCAATGGCGATAATTGCCTCCCTGTTTTCTTGTATTATCTTTATGAATCTAGCTATTTCCATGGCATTTTTGAAGACTTGACATTTTTTGGCCGTCCGTACTTGTTTGAAGCAACAAAATCTTACAATTTGTGTTACGGTAAGGAATGGTTGGCTCTTAAACACCTTCCCTCCCAAGAAGAGATTGTTCTTAAACAATCCTATCTTCAAGGTCTTTTGAACCCATTTGCAAATCTTTCCAGCTAGGCTGCAAATCGTCGAGCAGTCCTTGAAAAGATGCGGGAGGTCTTCACTAGTCCCCCCTTTGCTTCCATGTGGAGTGGATATGTGAAGCCATTCCTTCTTTGTGTTTAATCAATCAATGCCCATGTAGGTAGTACCTGCATCCCCATACGCTTATGGTGAAAAGAATACCCAACTCAAGAACTCGTATAGTTATATCTTTGAAAAACTTTCCTTTTCCAAGCTTCACGTGTCCTTTGAAATTGAGGTCTCTCTTTCTCCCATCTCTTAAGCACAAAGGCCTTACCACCGTTGGGATTTTCATTTTAGTTGGAACCTGGCCCCAAGCTCAATACCTCCTTAGAAGTGTTAGGATTTGATAGGGATCGCAGACGCTGTCAGGATTGGATGGGGGGTGATGTTAGGAAATCCGAGCTATATGGGGCCATCTTGGGTGGGATCTTGTTTGGGAAGCCCCTTTTGTCAGCACTGGTATCCTCTTGACTATCCTTTTTTGGAAATGTGGGCCACTAGGTGGCCTCTTCTCATAAGAGGGTGGGTTCAGACGGGGGCACTAGAGACCTTCATTGAATTCTTGTGCCTCCACCCTCCTACTTCACAAGAGGTAGTATCTCTCTGCACCATCTTAGCCTGCAGTGAATCAAGAAATACCTTGCCAGGCAAGCAATAGGCTATGACGGACCTTGTCAGAGCTAGATCTGTGTCTCTATCATTCCCACTAAAAAATTAAGTGAAAGTTCTCATCTTTGAGGGGGGTGTCGCCCATTTTCCAGGTGGGGCCGGAGAATTCTCCCAATGCTTGCATGTCATCTCACAAAGATTCCCATGTGCGTTGTTGTGTCACTGACTCTTTTGAACCCAGCCAGAGAAGGAAGCATTCCCTTGTGAAGCTTGTGCATGGGGATCCATCAGGTCAGGTGGAGTCATTAGAGGTGCATAGTTCCCAAGGAGAGTGGGAAATGTCAATTGCAAAGGGGGCTATCTTGTCAGCATACCCCTTCATGGCTAGGATCGACCTCATGGGAGGAAGGTAGGGTCCACAGTAAAGAGACCTGGATGTTTTGATGGTGGCTTGGTATGCACCCAAGGTGGTGTGTGGGAAGTGCATGTGGAAAATTTGGTTGATAGAGTTTTGCCATTGATTGCAGATGGTTGGATGGAATCTTTTTGACTCCTTGAGAGCTTTTGATTACCTGCTCGATGGCTTGGTGGACATATAGGGTGGAAGTGACAACTTTCGTTGTATGGTCGCATCCTCATTTCAACTCTCTTATCGACATTATCAGGCTTGTTTGCCTCAGGTGATGAAGTTGGACTCCCCCTTATGCAAATGTATGACTTAGATGATGTTATCAGGTGGCTTTGGGTCTAGATGATGTATGGATGTTTGTAAGGTTGATGCCACTTGTTCAAAGTCAATGTATGGCTACACAGAGTGGTCTCATGATGCTTGGAACTAGTTGTGTAGAGCAATCACTATCATTATTTTTGGTGCCAATTGACGATATCTCACCTCAATGTGTTTTGACATGGAGTGAAACACGGGATTTCTTGCCAAAGTAATGGTACTCTGACTATCACAATGCACAATTGAAACATGTTGAATGTATAAATCTCCTTGTTGGCATCTGATATTTCCACGTACTCAACCTCTATGGTGGAAGAAAAATCACAATCTTTGAGAGATGATCTCCAAGAAATGGATCCTCTTAACACAATGAAAATGTAGCCAGACATAGATTTCCTATTGTTTGTGCAACCCACATAGTCTACATATGTGTAACCAACAATAGATGTATTGTTATTACCAAAGCATAAACACCTGGTTGTTGTACCCTTTGAGTACTCAAGGATGTGTTTCACTACTATCCAATAATAATTGCCAAGGCTAGACATATATCAACTAACCACTCCCATTGCAAATGCAATGTCTAGCCTCATAGTTACCATATTATACATAAGCCTACCTACATCTGAAGAATATGACACACTTGCAATTTCTACTCTCTCAGCATCCAACTTGGGAGAATATTCATTTCTTAGTTTCAAATATGACGGAACTGGGGTACTCACTGCATTTCCCACATTCATATTAGAATGTTGAAAGACCTTGTAGATATAAGACTCCTAACATAAATCAAGAATACTCTTTTACATGTTTCTCTTCAAACGCATACCAAGAGAATGATTTGGCTCGCCCAAATCCTTCTTAACAAAGTTTTTTCTCAACATTTGCTTCAAGTTGGCAATCTCCTTAAGAATTTTCTGCAATGAGCATGCCATCTACTTGTTAATTGTGAATGAATAGAGAACCATCATTAAGTTTCTGTGTGGTATATAAGCAGTGATCATCTTGACTCCTTCTAAATATTTGACACCACATAAAAGGATCAAGATTTTGATACTATTGCCTTGAACCTTGCTTTAAGCCATAAAGCACTTTCTTGATATCCTCCTGGATAAGTTGTTCAAAACCTTTAGGTTTTTTAATGTAGACTTACTCACAATCCTCATGAAGAAAGAATCCCTTCAAACTCATATAAACAATCTCCATGTACTCAATGGCTACTAATCCAAGCACTATGTGCAACATAGTCATCTTGACCATGGGTAAGAAGATTTCATCAAAATCAACTCCCTTATTCTACTTAAATCCCTTTGTAGCCAGTATATTCTTGTACTTAATCGTAGTATCATTAGATGTAAACTTCTTCTTTTAAACCCATTTGTAAGGTAAGGCTTGTTTTGCCTTCTGGAAATTATACCAAGTCCCATGCCTCATTCTTGACAAAAGAGTTGTACTTTGATTGCATGGTTTTCTCCCACTTGACCTTGTCATCTATTTGCATGGCTTCTTTGTAACAAGATGGATCACCCCACTCTATGAGCATGACATTGTCTAACTGTAGCTCAATTGGATGTGAGGATCTACTAGATTATCCCAAAACCTAGCTAGTACTATGTGCCCTATTAAGTGAGTGTTGCTAGAGGAAAGTATATATTCTGAGTTTTCAAAAATTTTGATTCAATGTCCTCGAATGTGACTTCTCTATACTCAACATCTTTGATAGGATTCTTATGGATCTTCAACTTGTTGAAGATAACATGTGAACTGAAAATACAAGATTTTGGGTTCTAGAGATAATATCCATCTCTCCATCAACACATTTACCGAGAAAAATGCACTTTGTGTGACTTTTGGTCTAGCTTTTTTTGAAGCTCTTTGGGCACATGTGCATATGCCTTGCATCCAAAGACACACAAATGATTGTAATGTGGCTTCTTTCCAAACCACAACTCCTTTGGAATCTGGTAATTTAATGGCATACTAGGTGAAAAATTAAAGATATGTACTGCTAACAGTAATGCCTCCGTCCAAAAGCCTTGAATCAAATTTTCCATAGAAAGAATGGTTGTTAATCACTCTTGAATCATTCAATTCGTCCTTTTGCAGCTTCATTCTGATTAGGCAGTAAGTTTCTTTTGAATGTCTCCCTTGCCACAAAAACTATCAAACTTCCTAGAGATGTAAACTCCATCATTATCAGTGTTGTGCAAGCTCTTGATATTCTTGCCAAACAAATTTTCTAACAATGCTAAGAATTTTTGGAAATACTTAATCCTTATGATGCAACGGATAAACCCACACCTTCATAGTAGAATCGTCTATGGAATTCCAACAATATCTAGCTCTCCCTAGAGACTTGGTCAACATAGGATGGTAATAAACATCACTATGAACAAGCTCTAGTTGTTTACAGATGCTTCCTATTCAATAACAGTGAGGTGTTGTTAGTTTGTTTTCAATATATACAATGCTCACACATAGGAAAATTTGAATAACTTAACACTATACATGTAAACTAACAAGGCATAAAAGTGTCCTTTCATGGTTTTAAAAGAAATCTAGTTCTCCTAAAAAACCTATTCTTTTGGGAAACCATTTCTTGAGTGTGTAGTTAAGAGACCACTAGTTAAGGAAAAAATGAGTAGCCTTCCAAATTACTCACCATTTGGTCATGATAAACCTCTGAAGTTGATGTGCTTGCATTTTGCTGAAAACAACAACTTCTTGAGTTCAAATGTTACTACAAACACTAAGAAGTTTTCTAGACCGTCACATTATCTTTCCCAATAATTTCTATGGGTTTTTTATCACGCTATATGATTGTTTTAGATCCACTCTTTTTCTTTTTGGAAATGAAATAAGGTACAAAGTAGTCGCATTTTTCCATTTTCTTACTTATCATCAAACTTTGTATAGTCACACTCATTATTGCCACTAAATGTGTCTTTTCATAGATTTCTTTGGGTCTTTACATTCATAGGTAGCCATTGCAAATTTCAAAAGCATCAAAATTATTCCACCTATGAGAATGGTGACACAATAAGGAAGTATTAAAAATGCACACACGGAAAAAATGGGTTCCACACTGTGGCATTTATAATTCCTTACAAAAACCCCAATATAAAGGTAAAGCTAGAAGGTATGATTAAACATTGATATAAGGTACAAAGTATGTTACTAGTAATGTATGTGTCACCTTGCTTTGCAAGCTCCATGGACTTCTTGCATATCTCTTCATTGAGTAGTCTAGAAACTACAACATCATAGGCCAATTCTCCCTCGGATGTAGAGTTGCTAATTGCTATGAAAACTATGTCCCGTGAAGAGGGTAGAAGAATAATAAGAATATAGACCATAGTTTTTTTCCAAAATCAATTTGAAGCTATGGTGGATACACACAACACTCGTTCATGGAAATAAATAGCATATTAGAGCTTGATTATTTGAGATGAAAATGAATACAAAAGTGCGTCTTATATAGGCATAGGTAAGGTCTTGTTGCTTACATCATGGATGAGGTTTGAGAGAGATAAGGATCAACTCAAATGGACAGAATCAAGTGGAGAACCATATGCAAGTGGAACATGTGTAGAAATACCCATGGGCTATGTATCTATGTATCCATGGGTATCATTTGGGACAGCTAGACATGAATAAGTGGCTAGGGAAAGGTTCCGTATGGAGGTGCAAAATATGTCACACACTCCAACAAACCTCCTCATGTGGTTCATATGTAGCACTCATCACATACAAAGTGTCCTCCCCTATATAATTTAAACAATAGAGTGTAAGAATCAAATATCTATCCTAGAGAATTCAACAATAGGAATAGATGCAAAATACCTCTCCTTGACAAGTGTATTCCATCAAGGTTTTGGTTACACAATATTATGCTTCAAAGTATGTCATCGATCTAGCAAGTGTTGGCCTTGCCATCTTCATTGCGAGAGTCTTTAGATGCCAAATTTATTTTGCCTTTGTTGTTGGAGTTTCTACCTCAATATCATTTTGAAGTTGCTTGTGATAGCTTCTTTGTCTTTGTAGAAGAAAAATTTTGATGAATGTATCTTCTTTCCACATATGTTGCATGGATTAATCTTGTAGCAATCCTTTGACAAATGGTTACTTTTTACACAATGTTGACACCACTTCTTTTGGCTACTAGTACTGCATATACTCTATTAGAGGTTCCTTTAGTGCTTTTTTTGTGCTTCTTTCCTTCTTCTTGTACTGAATTTATGACAATTTCAACGCTTGTTATGCGTTCATTTACTTTTAAGTACAGTTACAATTTGGTTATATTATTGAATTTGAGCTTTAGGGCGAACTACTATTTTGTCTTCTTCATCAATTGGTGCTTCTATGTAAACAAGTTGTGTGCAAATACTCTTTAGTCTATTCATGAGGCTAGAGAGATCTTCTCCCTCTTTCATCCTCAAACCATATAATTTCATTTTGGGTGAAACCATATAATAACATTTTTCTTTAGCACCAGAAATATGTTCCAATGGCATTGAGTGCAGTGGTAGCTTCATCCATGTAGTGCACAAAATTATTGCCAGCTGCAGTGAGAATTAGCCCAAGTGCCTACTCATGCTTGTTTTGAAATTGTGTTGTGATTCTATAGTTTTTACAATCTCTCCTTGCCCTAGGGGCTTTACTACATTCCGAAGATGTTTTTCCAATTTATTTTCTACATGTGGAGTACTATGTTGTCAAATTTTCCGAGGCTTCCTTTTCCCATGGTGCACCCCTTCGCGTGTGAGGAGAAGGTCTTACCGCTATTCATGTTTTGCAAGGGCAGTTTCTAATATCTATGTACAAATATAACCAAAAGTGACAATCTCCTTATGTGAGGATAATTACATACATTTCAAAAAATGTCGTGGTTGAATGTGTTCATTTTAGCAATGGGCATGAATGGGTGTTCGCCTTTGATGTGGTTGGTGGCTATGGGAATAGCCTATTATAGGAAATAAGAAAAAAATGAATGTTTTCATTTTAGCAATGGGCATGAATGGGTGCTTGCCTTTGATGTGGTTGGTGTCTATGAAAATAGCCTACTGTAGGCCTTCAAACAAGAAAAAATGTGAGTTTTTGGCAGCATGGAAATGACCTTTGAGTTGAAGGGTGCAAATCTCTAGGTGGCCAAGGTGTTGTGGTTGGTAGCTATGGGGATATCCTGTTGTAGGCAACAACAAAAAATGAATGTGTTCATTTTAGCGATGAGCATGAATGGGTGCTCGCCTTTGATGTGGTTGGTGGCTATGGGAATAACCTATTGTAGGCCTTCAAACAAGAAAAATGTGACTTTCTAGCAGCGTGGAAATGACCTTTGAGTTGAAGGGTGCAAATCTCTAGGTGGCCAAGGTGTTGTGGGAAACCCCTCTTGTGCCAGATAACACTTGGTGCTAAAACAGAAGGTGTTGTGCGTGGGAATGAGACCCTCAGCAAAGTTGGTGGACTGAGGCATCATGTGAGAGTATTTGCTGGCGGACCCAAAGGTCCCTAAAATATAGTTGAGTGCTTTTCTAAGGTCCATCCACGAGCCAAAATTAGGAAAGGGGACTCGAAACCATTACCACATGTGCTCCAACGCCTTTTGAGAGCACGTATTGACCACCTGGCCATGGGACATTCCACGTGAAAATCCCCCAAAAAAAACATTTTGAGCCAACTTTGGTAGGCTTTCACACACACAAATATTGTTGAAGATGATGAAACAGGAAACAGAAAGAAGTTAGCAACTCAGAGTAGGAAGAAGATGGAGAAGGAGAAGACACAGAGCTTGCGTACGAGATCTCTATAGTCTTTCTCTCTGTATTAGAATAATAGAGTATATACAAACTCAGAGCTACAAAGCTAATATGAGACCCTAAGAGATAAGGTGTCCTTTCACACCAGATGTCCAGGGGGAAAAACCCAGTGGGAGAAAAGTGCCCTTGGTGAAGCGTGTATACACACTAACACTACTACATGTCTACAAATCCCCCTTGTAGTGATAGTGTGAATCCGTACAAGGTAGCAGATCATCATGTGTATGAGAGTAAGCCCAAAGCTTTTCGGAAAGCTTCAAATTTTTCTCATGATAACGCCTTCGTAAATAGATCTGCAATGTTATCCTATGTAGGACAGTAAGTTAGTGCGATCTCCCCTGCATGTAGCCTTTCCCTGACATAGTGGTAGTGAACCTCTATGTGCTTTGTTCTTGCATGAAATACTGGATTCCTTGCAACTGCCATAGCACTCTGACTGTCAGTGAAAATGGTAGTGGGTGCCTGTTGACACTCACAAAGATCTGCCAATAACCTGCGTATCCATACACAATCAACTGTTGCCATGAAAGCTACCATGTACTCAGCTTCACAAGTTGATGTAGCCACTATGGGTTGTTTCTTGCTTAGCCAAGATATACATGCATTTCCCAAGAAAAAACAATTCCCACTTGTGGAATGCCGTGTGTCAAAATCACCAGCCCAATCTGAATCGCTGTAACCAAGAAGCTGCATAGAACTGTGCTTTCCATACATATCCCCCCTTGGAAAGAACATGGAAAGATTAGAGGTACCTGAAAGGTAACGAAGTATGCGCTTCACAGCCTGCCAATGATGCATACCTGGGCTGTGCATAAATCTGCTTGCTTGTGAAACCCCAAATTGAATGTCTGGACAAGTGTTTCTTGCCAAATATATCAAGCAACCAACCGCTGCTACATAAGTATGTACATCAAAAGGTTCTCCAGCATCGTGCATGCTCAACTTTGATCCAGTTTCTACAGGTGTAGAGATTGGTTTACAATTTGCATACCAAACTTGTCCAAAATTTTATGCAAATATTTTGCCTGCAACATGTATATTCCATCCTCTGATTGCACAAACTGAATACCCAAGTAATAATGTAGCAAACCAAGATCATACATCTCAAAGGTTTTTCTCAAATCATCTTTAAACGCATCAATTTCATCTGCAGTATTGCCTGTAAGAAGCATATCATCCACATAAAGTGTTAGCATAATGAGAACTCTATCTCTCTTTTTGACATACAAAGTAATTTCTGTTGGACTATTCTGAAATCCCTAGCCAATCAAATAAGTATGTATCTTCTCATACCATGCTCTTGGAGCCTGTTTGAGACCATACAAAGCTTTACGCAATCTACATACCTTTTGCTCTTGACCTTTTACAACAAAACCACTTGGTTGACTTACATAAACTTTTTCTTGCAAATCACCATTCAAAAAAGCAGTTTTGATATCCAACTGATACACTTTCCAACCATGATGAGAAGCAATTGCAGCTAGTGATCTAACTGTGGACACACGAGAAGTAGGAGCAAAGGTTTCATCATAATCTATGCCTTTCTGTTGCGCATAGCCTTTTGCCACAAGCCTTGCTTTGTACCTCTCTCAACAGTACCATCTTGTTTCCTTTTTACCTTAAAAACCCACTTTGTACCAATAGGCTTTTTACCTGTAGGCAAGTCCACTAGATCCCATGTATGATTCTTATGAATAGAATCAATTTCTTGCTGCATAGCATCTTTCCACTGAACACACTCTAAAGCTTGTTCAAATGAATCAGGCTCATCTGCATCACAAAGAGTGCTAAAGCAAGCCAAATCTACTTGCTCTCTGCCAAAAGTAGTACCAGCACGTGTTTTTCGTGGCAACAGTGCATCCAACTTGCTATCCTGCAAAGTTTTTTGAACCCATTTAGGCAAGGTTCTTTCTTCCCTAAGAACTTCTTGCTCTTCACGCACAATTTCCTCTGCATCATGAGGTGTCACATGCTGATCAAAAGATTGATCAAGATTATCAACCTGTTGTGATTCTTGATTCTCCACAAAAGAAGGAAGCAAATCTTCAAATACATCATGTGTCTGCATATGAGGTACATCAAAAGCAACCATAGGTTGAGCAGTATTTTCTGCAAAAATTACATCACAACTTTCAAAAATCTTGTTTGTAGCAGGATTGTAAATTCTATAACCTTTACTTCCACTACTGTACCCCACAAATATACATTTGATTGCCTTATCATCAAGCTTCCCACGTAACTACTGAGGGATGTGAGCATAAGCAAGACAACCAAAAACACGAAGATAATTGACTGAAGGTTTTCTGTCATACCAAGCTTCATATGGAGTAATGGTCTTCAAGGCACGAGTAGGACACCTGTTCAAAACATGTGCTACACAAGAAACTGCCTCCATCCATAGCTTATGAGGCAAACTCTTAGCCTTGAGCATACATCTAGCCGTCTCCATTAAAGACCTGTTCTTCCTTTCTGCAACACCATTCTGTTGTGGTGTGTATGGCATAGTGCATTGGTGTTTAATGCATTTCTTTCCCAAAAAATCCTTAAATGCACCTGACATGTATTCACCTCCTCGATCGGTAAGAAGAGTCTGTACTTTGCAACCTATTTCATTTTCAACCATGGTGACATAATGTTGAAAAATTGCAAACACATCTGAATTTTCTTTGAGTGGATACACCCAAGAAAACCTGGAAAGTCATCAATGAAGGTCACAAAATAAAGGCTGTTTCCCATAGATGGCGTCCTCATAGGACCACATACATCACTGTGTACAAGCTGCAACTTTCGTGTCCCTCTAACTGGACCATCCTGCGAAAATGCAAATCTGTGCATCTTTCCAAGAACGCAACCTTCACATACATGTCTTGGTGGCATCTCCAATAAAGACAAATCATGCACCATATTATGACGTTGTAAAGTCATCAAACTGCCATAACCAAACATGCCCAAATCTAGCATGCCACAACTCAGCATCCTGCATGGCCCGAGTCTTTGTTTCTATAATACATACCTGAATCTGCTTTTCATAACGATCTAGCACAAATAGTCCATTTTCCAGCGTACCTGTAGTGATAAGAGAATAACCATTCTCTCGATCTTGTACAACACATCTGTCATCCTCAAAAATGACCCAAAGACCATTTTTTGCAAGAGAGGATACAGACAACAAATTCTTCTTGATCCCTGGAACATATAAGACATCTGGCAAGCATAAATCTGAACCATCTGAAATGGTAATCAAAATCTTACCAACACCTTTGATTGGATAAGAAGCATTATTTGCACATGTCACCTTCTTTCCTGCTGGAGCTGCATCCAATGAACAAAACAAATCCTTCCTTGAAGTAATATGCCTGGATGCACCACTATCAAAGTACCAAATCATTTGTGTCTTGTCAACACTGTAAGCAGAAAAATCTGAATATACTACGAAAGCATAAGAATCCTGCACAAAGTTTGCAGACTCTTCTTTAGCTGTAGAAGAATCACCAAAAGCTGAAACAACCAAACTTGACTCTTTCTTCTTTTCTTTAGCAATTCACTTTTTACACTCACTAATGTAGTGACCAGGTTTCTTGCAGTAGTGATATTTATCTTTCTTCTTGGACTTGTCGGAATCACCTTTAGACTTATCTAAAGACTGTCCTGCACGAGACTTGGAGTGATGAGCACTCTCTTTACCCTTGTTTTTGTTCTGTACAACAAGAGCATGATCCATACCATCCACCTGTAAAGACTTGTTCTTACGTGATTGATCCTCCTGCAATAGCAAAGCCACTAACTCTTCAAAACAAAGAGGCTCAGGATTAGCTCGCAAAGACAGAGTCAAACAAGTCTGAAAAGTCAAACAAGATGGTGGTAGTGAATTGAGTGTTTTGGAAACCAAGTCCTTCTCTGGAATCACTTCATCAATGCTAAGCAATTGCTCTTTAAGATCCCTGATTTTTGTAAGATGCTCGACAATATCATCACCTTCGTCCATCTGTATTTTGTCAAGTTGTTTCTTCAAAAACTCTATTCTGGCAGCGTTTCTTCCTCCAAACATAGCTTGTAGAGTGTTCCAAGCATCCTCAGAAGTTCTGCAAGATCTGATATGTGGTGTGATTGTCCTCTTTATGGTTAAGGAAATCACAGCCATAGCTTGTGCATCTTTATTATCCCATTTCTTTTGCTCTGGAGTGACTTGTGAGGGTCCTGCACCAACAGCTGCACCATGACCAGGCGTGGCAGGTGGAATGCTACCTGGACGAACTTCATCTCCAGATACATAATCCCACAATCCTTTACCAACCAAAACATTTTTGGCCATAAAAGACCAAAGAGAATAGTTGGTACCATCCAATTTGTCTTCGAATGTAAACGCACCAAAAATCTCTTTCTCCGTAGATTGAGCCATACTGTGGATGCACACAAGAGAGCAAAAGAACCTCCAAGAGATTCACAAATCTCCTCTCCAATGCAAGCAAAACTCTACACAAAATCTCAGCACAAAGCTAAGACAAGCTGCTTCCCAAAAGAACTGTTTACCTGAAGAAAATCTGTCAAAAAGCACACCCTCTTGATCTAAACGCCTCCGAAAAGTAACTTCTGCTACGCTACTTAGAACAAAATTCTGAGGGCTTGAACGGCTTCACAAGGGGGGTAAAACTTCAGGTCACCTGCATAGAATACTCCCGGAACGTCGAGGATGCTCCCACGAGCAAATTTTCCGAAAATTGCCTGAAAACTGCGATTGCGCGCGCGGACGCGAAAACGCAAGTAGAGGCTCTGGAAATCACCTTGCTCTGATACCAATTGTTGAAGATGATGAAACAGGAAACAGAAAGAAGATAGCAACTCAGAGTAGGAAGAAGATGGAGAAGGAGAAGACACAGAGCTTGCGTACGAGATCTCTGTAGTCTTTCTCTATGTATTAGAATAATAGAGTATATACAAACTCAGAGCTACAAAGCTTATATGAGACCCTAAGAGATAAGGTGTCCTTTCACACCAGATGTCTAGGGGAAAAAACCCAGTGGGAGAAAAGTGCCCCTGGTGAAGCGTGTATACACACTAACACTACTACATGTCCACAAATACGCCCAATTTTGGAAAAGTAATTAGAAAGACTTAATCTCAGCTAAATGATGGGCTTAAGCATGCATCAAAGAACTCTTGTAGACAATGCTCTTACGCTCACAAAAACAAAACTAGATTTTTCAAGATAAAGGATTAGAGTGGGGCAAAACAAGTATGGCTAGGAGAAAAATATATTTATTATGCACTAATCCTAGTCATAATCAATCCTTAATGAACTTATGAAAGTAGTGGCCCATGGAAGTGCCTTCAACAAATTGATCTAGAACTAATTAGGGATTAATCTAGCAGGAAGACAAGGGAAATTGAATGCAACCAAACTATGTGTACACTAGTTCTAGCATAGATAGGACTAGACTAGGATCAAGGGTGATTAGGAGGTGCTAACCACAATAATGGCTCTGATACCAATTATGAATCTATGGTGGATACACACAAGAGCCATTCATGGACAAAAATAACATAGTAGAGCTTGATTATTAGAGATGAAAATGACTATTAAAGTGCCTCTTATATAGGCATAGGTTAGATATTTTTTCTTAAATCATGGATGATGTGTGAGAGAGCTCATGGATCAGCCCAAATGGGGAAAATCAAGAGGAGAACTTGTATCTACCCTTTTGGGGGCTGTTTTGACATAGCTCTTGGCTTCATATCCAAGTTGAACATTCATAGACACACCCATGGGCTATGTACCTATGTATGGGCATCATCTGGGATGGCTAGACATGCATAAGTTTCTAGGGAAAGGCACCATATGGAGGTGCAAAGTATGTCACACACTCCCAACAATCCAATCCATGGAACGACGTTAGTTGATGGAAAAATAAATTGAAGGCATGCAAGTGCTCAGAGACTGTGTCATCTTCTTTCATGTGTAGCTCAAAGAGACTATTAATCAAATAAACCTTCATACTTGTGCTTTTTCTCTCATATGTATTTCATAGCTTGCCCCATAAGTCTTTTACAGTAGCTTCGTCGACTATTCCGAAGTACACTAAGATGAGAAAAATGAAAAAAATTTAGAAGAACCTCCTATATAATAGGAGAAAAAGCTCAAGTCATAACAATGGTCAAAGTGTCAAAGAACGCATAGGTAGACTTGCAAGACAAATCAAGCAGAGTCTCCTTTGTACACGGAGTACAAATTCAACCCAAATGATGCATGAAAACCATAAAATCAACTCACGAGTAAAAATGAGCATAAACTACTAATTTTTATTTTCAAACAACTACAATATATGGAAAGAAAAATATCCCATAAGATGCATGACCTATGGTGAGGATACCATAATGTGAAACTTTAGAAACCTATATCACTGTAGGTATTTCAACATTCGAGAATACCCCAACCAATAAAAAACCTCACATAGAGCCCTCCAAAGGATAAGCAATAGAGACAAGACACTATCCATAGTCTCAAAAAAGGCTCTTCTAGTCTGAATCTCAATAACAATAAAAAAACTACCAAAAAGTGGCTCAACATGAATTACAATAGGCAATTTTTGTAACTCAATGTACATGCATGAAAACACGAACAAACAGGCACTGGATGTAATGCAAGTAGTGTCTAAAATCTTTGCAAGTATATCGCTCTCAAAAGAGCTCAATGGCACTCTAGGTGCTAAAAACCAAATCTATCAATGCATAAACATCCTATTGAAGTCAAAAACTGGTGCATACCCTCTATTCAGCAACCTGTAATCCCTATATTTGTAGAGCTGACAAATTGTGTGGAAGCGATGTGCAAACAATATCCCCACAAGCGTAAAACTCCACTTGTGATGTCGATGCAACAAATACTCCTCAGCTAGAATAAAGTCCTCAATAGGAACTCCAATGAACTCAAGTTGTAATTTCAATTATGATTCTCCATCTCTCCCTTGCAGCCAATTTGCAAGCGTGTGAGCTTCTACAAAAAACAATTTCAAATTTTCCTTGCACTGTCCTCGGAGATTTGTGAGATACTCCAAAAATTTGGAAGTTCCACCAAGATCCAAGATCTGATGTCGATTGTGTGTGTGTGTGTGTGTGTGTGTGTGTGTGTGTGTGTGTGTGTGTGTGTGTTGCATGTAACCACACCCTAAGGAATCCCTACAATTCATCCTTTGCCTACTTTGTACAAAGATATTTTTTTTTTGGTCAAACTCACAATAGTGAATGGATATTTAAATTAAGAAACCAAAAAAGTTGCAATGGAAAACATGCTCCTATCGAGCCACCAGCTACCCAGATAGAAACAAAGCTTATTTTTTTGATTCTATCCTTTGAAGTCCACCGCTGCCTTGTTTTTTGAATTCCAACCTTACCTTCAAATCCTAAGGTTCAACATTAATTGTAGCGCTGCCCTTACCTAAGGTACACTACCCCAAAAATCTTCAAACCATTATAGACTTTGTCTCTCAAAGCTACCCAAAAAATAATGGTTTTTGCAAATGCGAGTAGAGGGGAGGACGTTGGGAAGTTAGGGATATGTTTTCACCATGCTTTGATACCAGTTGAAGGGCGCATGTCGCATGCCCGTGTGTGTGTGTGTGAGGGGAGGGGGGAAGAGGATATCCCTTGGGGAACACACCACACAGTGAAGTCACTATGTGTTTCCTTTCTTGTATATGCACTTGGAGAGTAAATCAAGTGTTAACCCTCACAGACACCCTATCACCTTCGACGGACAAATATTATTTATTTGATTGAGTCATGGACCGAGGGCTTGTCGTTCCAATAGGTGTGTAAGTGATCGTCGATGAGAGGCACACCACTTATCTTATTTTTACAATAGTTTTGCAACGACATGCCACTGTGGACGCCCAGGTGTGAACGGATCAAACTCTTATAAAAGGTCCATTTGACCTAAAAATCCTCATTCTCGGAGGGAACGAAGGGATTGTGATGCTCTTGCTCTCTTAGCCTCTTTTGCCTGCACCAGGCTCTGATACCATGTAAAGAATGAGGATGCAAGAGAGCTACACAAGACAAGCACAAAGCACACAGAGATGGAAAGCTTCTTCTTTTTCTTCACAGAAAAGAGAGTACAAAATGACTAAGTGCTAAAGCTGAAAAGTAGCACATATGTACATGCGGTCACTAAGTGTGAACTTGCTAGAAGCGTACTAGGCTGGCACTATAAGTGTAGTCCAGCTGTAGAATCACTGGCAAAGATCCTCCGTGTCAGTCACCTAACGCGCCAGTGAGTAAATGTCGTAAGCGGCCAAGACCCATAGTGGATGCCAGCTCAAGGTGTAGAGCTCGACATCTCAACATATACAACATCATGGAGGGTTTCTTGATGCCTAGTCACGATAGCTCAAGCCAAGACATGCATGCCATGGGCCCATGGTCTGGGCCGAGCGTGCTTAGCCGCTTGAAGGAAACCTTTAGTAGAGCCACCTACTTTGAACATGGAACAAACGATGTAAATGAGGGGGGTGGGAAAGTAAATCTACCATTCACCAACCTAGACCCTATGATCCTAGAGAGTGTGCACGTGAATACTCCATTCACTGCACCCCCTGGGTCTTCAGAGCTATTCCCCTTCGAGGTTATATTATCTGGTGGCAGAAGCCTTGCCGAAGTGCAAGATATTGAGCAGTATATCATTGCGGCTAGGAAAAAGGAAATTGAGAGCTTACGTAGGGCAAAGCAATGAAGAGAGTTAAAAGCGAAAGTCCCTATGTGAACATCCATGCTATGAGAGCAATTGAGTGCTCCTGAATTAGCAACCACTAAGGGTCAACCCATAGAGAGCCACATTGCATCTAGTTCAAAGGACACCCCAAGCACCTCAATCCTAGATGGAGCATTCCTAAACAAAAACTGGTAGTATGAACTGCAAACAAATACTTTAACCGACCTATACACAGGTCACACCTATCACGTGGGTTGGTTAGATGTCCTACAATCCACAACAGGTGCTCCTAGTGTAGAGGATCAACAACAAAGAGTTTGTGAGGTCATCCATAGGAGGGTGATTGATCTAGAGAGACAAAACAAGGGGATCCACATGCCTTTAACGGGTCTCATGAGATTCTTGGACACAGCGAAGGCTAAGCAACCAACTTTATTACAAATGGAGATCCCTTCGGTAAGCCCGATGGATACTCCATATGTTGTTTCTCCAGGGGTCTCTGTACAATCTGAGCCCACAAGTGATAGCTTTATCTTTGCAATTCTAGCTCATCTCTCCCTTCATGACACCATGCCTACCATGCCTACCCCAGTGATGGGCATGAAACAAAAACATGCCATGGACCTCATTTGTTAGTAAAGCACCACTACATGGTAGCCCAATGCTTGCAACAGTACCTACAAGTGTGTACCAATCGTATACACCTATGGTTCCTCATACTCATGTATCTCCTACCCCTCCCATTGTTTCAACAACTTATGCTCCACAACCACAACACCCAAGCTCTTATTTCAATGGGACCATACCGGCTAGCATTAGCATGTCACATCCGACGTCTACTATGCTTAGGGCCACACATATGAGCTTTGGTCCGCCACATGGCACAACACCGTACCAAACTTGGAACCCAAGGGCTTCCTATGTGCCAAGCCCAATGCCAATACCTAATCCACATGTAGTCTCTGGAGCACCTTTACCCACGGTGCCTACTCACTTAGGTGACTTGGTAACATTTGCTCAAGCTATCGATCGATCTATAAGTAAGAATATGCGTAACACACCTAATAGGGAGCCTAGAAGTAAGACAATACATATAGCCAAGCTCACACAAAAATTTAGTGGAGATGGGGATGTGAGAAAGCATATCAAAGTGTTTGAACAAATATGTGATTCCCTAGGAGAACACAATGACTTGCATAAGAGTAATTCGTTAAGCTTGACCTTAAGTGGAAAGGCTCGGGATTGGTGTAGAACCCTAAGGGTGGAAGAAAAAATGATTTACCCTACTCTTAGGAGACTGCTCTTGAAAGAATACATACAAGAGGGAGTGATTTGGGATGTAGCATCTCAGCTCTAGAAATCCCAACGAAAGGCAGGAGAGTCTGTGAGAGATTTTATTAGTCACTTGAAGCATTCAAATTCTCATTGTAATCCAAATGAGCACTTCAATAATAACCAATTTCTTGATAGATTCATTAAGAGATTTCAACATGAGGATATCTACAATGGCCTAGTCATTAGAGGTATTACCACTTGGGAAGCAATCACCACCCATGCAATCCAATTGGAGGATAATCTAATGATTCAAGGAGAAAGAGTGTCTGTTAATCCTAAATCTACTAGCTTGCAACAAGCATTGGGGCATCAGCCAATGACCCTAAAGCCTATTGCTAAGGAGCCAAAGATATCTGCGATGACTTTAGCGGATCTCACCAAGGCCATTCAAGAGAGTCTTAGAGACAATTGTGCTCCACAAAACAATCATATGTATCCAAGAAGGGAGCAATAATGGTGCTTAGTTTGCTATGGTCCGCACCGTACCAGTGAATGCCCTACTTTTAGAGTAAAATTTATTGGGAATTGCAATGCTTCATGTGGGAGATATGGTCATCAAGCTAAGGATTTCATAGTACTTAAGCGACCGATGGCCAATAGACCAACCTTAGAATGGACGGACACCCCTCGAGTGCCAGCATTGATGTTGTCCCCACCTCTTGAAAAACGTCACAACACATGGTCCCTAGGGCCCAAAATGTTGTTCAAACAACACCCTTACCACCTCTAGTGCTAGGACCACAACCACCACATTCGAGAATCACTTATGTGAAACAAGTGGGTTGTAAGTCATCTATTGCTTGTTTGGAAGTTTGTGAGGAAGATATAGACGCTAATATTGCCTATGGGATTGATGCACTTGAAGAAAGTCCACAATAGTACATGGAGGACTATTGGAGAAAAGTCAAACCTGTCTATCAAGTAGTTGCTCTTGTTGCAAGAGGCCAAAATATCAATTAAACTACCAAGAGACCATCTCTTCAATGCTATGAGCATGGGGGTCCACATCGTGTAGCCGAGTGTCCTATTAGGCTACAAAAGAATGCCACAACTAATGCAAACCAATAAAGCGAGTACGTCTACAATGCAAATACTCATGTGTAATCAATGTGGCATTCATCATTTGATTGCCGAGTGTCCGAATAATCCAAATGCGCCGAATATCACTCCATTGAATTTAATTGATGTTGTTGAGGAGACAACACAAAGTATGCATGTAGTACCAGTAAATGTACTCAAACGATCGATGCTCCAAAAACAAAATTGTATTCTTGAAGAAAGAGACACAACATCAATTGCCCAATCTCAGAAGAAGAAGCAAACACGAAGGAAGAGATCGCAAAAAACATCGAAGTCAGACCCTAGTTCAAAGACCAACATAGGGACTGTTATATGAACAACACTGAAGAGTATTTTGATTCAGGTAAAATCATGGAGACCAAAATGACCACTAGGAAAGAAACCAACAAGAAAGATCGTCATGAGCCACAATGGCCAGGACCCAAGAAGAAGATAAGAACTTAGCCAAACCCTATAGAGGAGATCAAGCGAGTCAAGCAATTAAGGAGTAATTTAGTAGAAGATACCCAAAGGGAATTAGAGCCAGCACCTAGCCAGATCCAGATTACAAACACAGTGTTCCCTATGCAACAACAACCTCACAAATTCCATAGACCCCTAGCCATACCTAGTGTCATCCAAGAAGAAAGTGACTTAATGTCATAGGAAAGTGGGCTTACTCACTTCTTGTTGGAAAGAATGTTTATAGAGGGACTACCTGACCCTATCAAAGAAATGGAGATCCCATCTTCCCCACGTCAAGGGGCTGAAGCCCAAAAGGTGTCGTTAGATATTGCCAAATTGATGGATTTCATGGCTTCAAAAGTTAGAACCACCATCATGTCCAAACTACATGGAGACCCCGAGCTATTCTTAGCTCTCTGAGCTTTCCTGAATGGAGAACTGAAAGTCGGGCTACCACAATTTTCACAGATGGATGGAGCTAGGGAGATGCCAATAGATGAGGAACACTTAGATCCAAAACCCAACCTAAATGAGAACCCTATTGTAGAAATACATGTTAACAAGTTGGGACAATACTTTGAGGGTGATGAATTCAATGCAACCATACCAATCACTACCAAGGGATTAATTGTGAAGGGAATCATTTATGGTGATGTTGGGGTTAGCATTGTGACTAAACATTACTGGGAAACTATGGGAAGACCTCACCTTGGGACCACAACCATAGTAGTAAAGATGGCCAATGGTTCTATTGTTAAACCTATTGGGATGCTAGAAGATCTCAAGATCAAGGTCTTTGGACACAAAATAAGAAATACCTTCATTGTTATGGATTTCTCCAAGCACACTATGACATCTGAGATGATATTAGGATGTCCTTTCATGAGGGAAGAAAAAATGGTGCATGACTGGTTAAAAAACCATGTCTACTTGCAGTTCCAAGATTTTGTCATTCGAGTGGATCTTGTAACTAGTCGAGGAGATTCTTTAGGAAACAGATTTATAATTTCTCATAGATCTAACATCACGGTTCACTTGGCCCCATTGCAGTATTTTTACACATGTAAAATGGACATTGATGATGCTAGGGAAGATTCTGCTTATATGGATGTTCTATCTGAGATGATTGAGTCTAACAATCTGGATTGGGTCCTAGCAGCAACTATAGACACTTGGGAAAATAGAGGGATAATGTGGGTAACACCTAAGGGGGATGAAATGCCACAACTCGTACCCTTAAATATGATAGGAGCAGTGCATTTAGCTTCTTATGACCTACAAGATGCACAATTGATTGACATTGGAACCAGTAGAGACTTACAAAACTATAGCCCACACAATTTGGAGTCAGAATCATCAATTGGATTTGACTCTAGAGACAAAGAATCTAAGTTATACCTTGGTACAAATGTGGGGACAAACCATTTAGGTCCCAGTGGTACCCTAGATGACAATCTATCCAGGGGAGGAGAAGACACAAGTAGCGATTCATCTAGTGACTCTTCACTAAAGATCGGCCGTAATCAAAAATTAGACAAGAAGAGTAAGAGATATAAGAGGCAATGTTATCGAGCAAATGCATGTGCTAGAATAAATGAAAATAAATCTACCGCAGAATGGATTAATTATATAGGGGCATGTGATGCTCATCAAAATTTGATACATAAGTGGGATGAATACCTTCAAAGCGTTATGTGGTGTAGTCCACAACCCAGTGACATCGCACATCTAGAGGCTACAAAGAAGCCGAAGTTGCTCCTATGGTAAGGAGATGACAAAATAGAGTGTTAGCTCAACAACAAACGGAAGAAGAAGTGAAATCACAGTCCATAGAACAACTAGACCCCACAGACTTACACCTTGCACCTGATCATTTCAAATCCTACACCACGGAGGAGCCGAAGGTTGTGTATACAAAGGCTCAAAGAAAACCTATCAATGGAAGCAATGGAGTCTATGATAGTCGAGCAATAGTTAAGGAGGTAGATTTAGCAGACCCAAGAGAAGAGTCCAAATCTGTTTTCATTACCCAAGATCTGAAAGAGATCGAGGAGTATGTACTTAAAGAACTTCTCAAGGAATTCAAGGATATATTTTCTTGGACATATCATGATATGAAAGGTGTTCCACCTTTCGTGGTGCAACACACGATTCCCATGAATAGCATGGCTAAACCAGTCCAGCAATGACCCTACCCAATGAATCCTAAGTATGCAAAGATCATGCAAGAAGAGATTGAAAAGCTTGTCAAATGCGGATTCATATACCCTATTGAGCACTTAGAATAAATGTCTCCAATAGTGATTGTGCCAAAAAATAATGGGAAACGCAGAGTGTGCGTGGATCTCAAGAAGGTGAATTCCGCCACTAGGAGGGACCATTACCCCTTGCCATATTTAGAACATGTTCTTGAAAGAGGTGTAGTAAGGACGCTTATAGCTTTTTAGATGGGTACTCTAGATACAATCAAATCATATTTACACTAGAAGACCAAGCTAAAACGGCTTTTATAACCAAATTCAGAGTGTTGGCATTTTGTGTTATGGCTTTTTGCTTAACCAATGCTCTTGCTACCTTCCAAAGATTAATAAGCATTGCTTTTAGAGAATATTTGAGGCAGTTTTGTGAAGCTTTCTTAGATAACCTTTGTGTTTATTCCTCTTGGAAAGAACATCTATCATGTTTGCGAAAAGTGTTTGGAAAGTGCAGATTGTATTGCATCTCCTTAAACTCTTTTAAATGCCAATTTTGCGTTAAACATGGAGTCATTTTAGGGCATATAGTGTCCAAAAATGGGATTTCCACAAATGAGAGCAAAATTAAAGCCATTGTTGAATTTCCACCCCCTACAAACTATAAAGGAGTTCAAAGGTTCATGGGCCATGCTGGTTATTACCGGCGATTTATTTTAAACATTGCCAAGATAGCTCGTCCATTATACAAACTTATTATTGAGTTCCAATGGACCTGGAAGTGTGACCATCTTATGAGTCATTGAAAAAGACCTTGACAATGCTCCCATTCTATGAGTGTTCGATTGGAATGTAATTTTCCATGTGCATTTTGATGCATCAAACTTTGCTATTGGGTGTGCTCTAGCTCAACCAGGAGAACATAAATTGGACTACCCCATTAGCTGAGAGAAACTACACCACTACAGAGCGGGAACGTTCAGCCATAATTTATGCAGTAAGAAAATTTTGCTACTATCTTCTTGCCAACAAGTTTGTTTTTTATGTGGATCATCAAGCCTTGTTATATCTAGTAAATAAACCTTGTTCCACGGGAAGAATTACATGATGGTTGTTAACTCTTCTTGAGTTTTATTTCACCGTTGTGGTGAGGCCTAGTAAAAGACATGTCATGGCGGATCATTTGTCTCGCATACCCAATGGTGAAGCCCCTATTGGAGTTGATGATGAATTGCTCGATACTTCCCTATTCCTATTCAAAACCACGCCTGAAATGGAGTGAGAAGATTGTGAAATTGCTAGTTAATGGTTTTCCACCCAAAGAGCTTCGTAAGGATATAGCTTGAACACGGTTAAAATAATGTGAACCTTATTCTCTAATTGCAGGAACTCTCTACAAGCTAGGTACTGACGATATTTGTAGACATTGTGCCTATGAGGATGAGTATTTTTGTACATAATGCAAGAAGCCCACATGGATATAGCCGAAGGACATTTCTCAAGGGAACTAACTGCTAGAAAGGTGTTGCAATCAGGCTATTGGTGGCCTACTATTCAAGGATGCATTACTTTTTGCAAAAGGATGTGATGAATGCCAATGTTACAAGATCACACAACGAAAGGATAAGATGCCCTTACATCCTGTTAAAGTGACTCAACCATTTGAAAAATGGGGTTTAGACTTTGTAGACCCAATTAGTTTGGCATCTTGTAACACTCAATCTCGATATATTATCTTTTCCCCACTGACTATGTGACAAAGTGGACGGAAGCTAGGGTGACACGTAAAGCTAATGCAAGGTCAACTACTGCCAAGTTTCTCTTTGAGAACATTACTACAAGATTTGGTTGTCCCTTTGAAATTGTAAGTGACAATGGTACTCATTTTATAAATGGAGCGATAAAGGAACTCACAATAAACTTCATGATAGGCCACCATAAGTCCACACCCAGAAGCAAATTGCCAAGCTGAGAGCACTAACAAGGCCTTAATTTCTATCTTGACCAAAACAGTGGAAGCTGATCACATAGATTGGGATTTGAAGCTAGCATTAGCTTTATGGTCTTACCGTACTTCTTACAAAGTGTCTATTGATACATTATTCAAAATGGTATATGGACAAGAAGCAGTTATGCCATGGGAGTTTGTAATTCCTAGTCTACGTGTAGTTTCACAAGAAGGTTGGGATGGTAACCCTTTAGTTGAGCTTCTATATATCCTTGAAAGGTTAGACGAAGAAAGACAATTGGTTGTGAGAAATTCACTTGTGGAGAAAGATAGGTGGAAGAAATGGTTTGACCGTCATCTAAAGAACAAAGAATCAATGTTGGTGATAAAATCTTTATGTATGGAGTGTGTAACAAAAAGAAAAAGTTTAAATATGCAGAAAAAGGACCATATAGAGTATGCAAAATCACCCCATAAGGTACCATTCGTGTGGAAACTCTTGATGGAGTTGAAACCATTGGATTTCTCAATGGGAGGAAATTTAAAAGATATTATGATCCTTTAAGCCAAGAGGAGCTACGTCTCATCCATTAAAAAAAAGGCAGCTAAGGCGTAAACAGAATTGAAGAAAATACAAGCTAAAGTTGAGGCTAAGGAGAGACAACAACGCATAAGACGCCAACAACAAGAGGCCAACCTTGGAGTTACACATGCATTTCACGTTGAAATAGAGGATGATTGGTTGGACTCTGACACACCTATATGATACCCTGTTGAGTTAAATAGCACCTGCGGGAAAGTGCTATATAACACCTTATTGGAAACGGGTGCTAAGTATAATCTTCTATCATATGGGGTGTGGTGTCAATGAGGAAAGCCATCCATATTTGTGAGTACTATCCAGGTCAAGGGTGTCAACAAGAAAAAAACTACGGTTTTTGGAATTTGGCACACTTTTGCTAGTTATGACAATGGGGTTGTAACTCAAGACTTTTTGGTCATGCCTGTTGGAACTATGGAAGGTAATATAAACCTAGGATGCACGTGGATGATAGGGAGCATGCACTATTTATTAGGGGACTTGGAGTGTCACAACACAAAAATAGACACTCAGTCTTGCCACTCAAGCAACAATCCCTAAGCTATTGCCTCCTAAGGGAACACATAATGGAACATTGCATGTTCAAGAAGTTGAACCATATGTCCCTATAGCCCAACTCTTTAGAGCTTCAACTTCTTCCTAAGAGACTAATAGCGACCCAAGGCTACTATGACGGAAATGATCAAACCTGGGTACTTAAACGTACCTTATGTTCTCTCATATCACCTACTAAAGATCTATGTAGGCCAAATCTTATAACTCCAAAATGATTTGAAGACCGCGGAAAGGAAAAAATCACAAAATGCTACACACCCGCTCCAGAGCGAGTTTGGGTACCGAAGAAAGAATGATTTATTCCACCTAGCTCAGGAACAAGGAAGTCAAATGAAGCTGCTTGCTCTTCATGTAGTGGTTCATCAGAAACAAAAGCTTCGACACAACCTCCACCTACCATTGTACATATCCATACAAACGAGAATGCACCTTCCATTGTAAGTTCACCACCTACAACAACGTTGCAAATAAAATCATGGGAGAGTACCTTACCATCCTTGCAACTAGATGGAATGCTAGGGAAGTCAAAAACTATTGGTCAAAGTCTTCACTAATAACAACTTGGAACAATTGGTTTCAAAAGGTGACGACATCATTCCAAAAGGTATGATCTACCCAAGGAAAGGGGGAGGGTTTGTTGACATCCATCATTTACTTGCTCTCCCCTCTTAACCTTCCTCCCTGACCTCTCAATATTCCAATCTTAGGGAATGTATATATAAATTTATACTCACAAAAACAAAATTAAAAAACTAAAAGAGTAAGAGTCATCAAACAAAATTCTGAAAACCTACAAGTTCTAGTACATGACCCAAAATCATAGAAACACATTATGAACAAGGACATGACCTTTTGGCACGACCCTTATAATATTTTCACTCTAACCATTATCTATCTGTGTGTACAGATATGGCTAGTGTGCTAGAGTCATCCACTCCTACCTTGGGTGAGAGGTACCCTCTTTACTTTTCAAAAATGTTTCACATAGTCTACCTGATACTTGCCTGTGAATGGGATTTGGTAGGTATTCTAGCATGTGAGAGGAATTTTGAGGAGTTAAAATGGTTGATATGTCTCTTGACCATGATTGATCCATACTTAGTAGAAAACGTCTCTCCAATTGCACAAACTTACCCTCTTGATCAAGATGACTATAGACGTCTAGTGATGTTCTTAGTGAACATTTGTGCCTCTAATGATGAGGAAGAGTTACTTGATTACATGGATGGCATATATGTTCTCACGGATGATGACTTCGTTTTTCTTGATGATGATGAGGATAGGGATTTAGCCTTAGGGGTCCCCCCCAATCTGTACAATATCCTATTTTCTTGACTCTTTAGGGGGAGTACAAATAATTAGGTTAGGGTTCCTTATGTTGTTTAATTGTGTTCAATAAGGGTCGGTGCCTCTTCCCACTGATGTGCCTCCTAGAGGTATTCTTTGTGTTTCCTAGTGTGTACATGAACGTGTTGCTATTGTTAGGATTTGGACCTTCACAGAATCTATCTCTCATTCACTCTTCAAATCAAGCACAATCATCAACACAAACAGGTGTTTCTGGACCATTAGCATTGCCCCTTGTCCTTGTTTTTACATCCATGATTGTCTGTTTTAAATGTGATTGGTAGCACAATATTCCGCACATTTGCTTAGATTAAACATTAGATTCTATATAATTTTTTTATCATAATCCCTTATCTAGGTTTCGTAATCAAGCAGTCTGACTAAGCTAGTTTGATCAAGTTAGGAGCTAGAGATCTTCTATTAATACCATGGCAAATGACTTCCTAATAATCAATGGTTACTTTAGGTTCTTAATCCCATTTAGGCAGCACACATTGATTACTTTAGGTTCTTAATCCGATTTAGGCAGCATTGTGTGCAATGTACTAGAGCTTTATAGTTGGCTTAGTCCCTATTGACCTTTAGCTTAAGTATTATAAAGGGAGTTTACTAGTGTGATGAGCCTGGGGAGGGTACAGTGTTATATGACCCCCCAAAGTTACAAAGTTAAAATTCTGAAAACGAACAAACAAAAAAATCAATAGTGCCACAATGTAAAATCTTAAGCTTGAAGAGAAATCTCAGCTTGATTTGGTACTTCAGTCACATGTATCGCCTATGGTACTAGAGCCCTAGAGGTTCCCAGTGTGGGCGCTTTTTCTTGAAAAGCAAAAAATCCAAGGCGTACAAAATAAGCACATACATCAAAATTGAATCAATGTGAAAAGACTTTGGAGGGTCAAAGAAAAGGGAATAAGTCAAGTGATGATTTCATGAGCAATTCCTTTTATTGTAGCTTAACTACAAGGTCCTCTAGGTATAGCCTCTAGTAAATCTTCGGATATGAAATACTTGGCTCTCGCGATTAAACAGCTTAATTAACCAAAGAAAATTGAGAAGCTTGTCCATGGTATGAATAGTTGACCTCTAGTGCCTTTCGATCGTTAAATTAGCGACCCCATACTTGTTTAATTTTTGACCTTTACAACGGTTTATGCGTTTGATTATATTACAGTTTAATGTTTACTGCTGACAAATTGTTTAATATTTTGTTACCAATCAATTTGTGTGCCTACAATTGCATATGCTTTATAATTGTATATGAGAATGCAGCTACTGTGCCAATTTTTGTTGATTTTCCAGTGATTGAAGAAGGCTTAGGACATTCAATCTCGGATACTCTTCCACCTCGACAAACGGGCTTCATCTCAATAGCTTTCGAGGATTGTATCTACATCAAGAAGGAGGGCATGTTAACCCTCACGGACACCCTATCACCTTCGATGGACGTATATTATTTATTTGATTGATTCATGGACTGCGCCAGTGTCGATCGAACAGGTGTGTAGGTAATCACCGATGAGAGGCACACCACTTGTCTTATATTTACAATAGTTTTGCAACGATTGGCCATTGTGGGCGCACATGAGTGAATGTACCAAACTCTTATAAAAGGTCCATTTGACCTAAAAATCCTCATTCTTGGAGGTGTAAGCTAAGAAATGCTCTTGCTCCATCTCTGTCTCCTTCTCCTTCGTGTGCTCATAGGTGTGTGTGTGTGTGTAAGTGTGTGCGCGCACGCTTGAGAGAGAGAGAGAGAGAGAGAGAGAGAGAGAGAGTGTATGTGTGTGTGATCGAGCATTGCGGTTGCATCGACGGCGGCGAGGCAGTTGAGTGTGGCATCGGCATTGGCTCTTTCTTCTTCGGAGCGCAGGATCCTTGACGACAGAAACATTGAGCGGTGAGTTACACACCCCTGCCTCTTTGAACTTGCTAGGATCTTCTAGTTGTGTGGTTGCAGCCTTTCGAAGCTCGCACACAATGCACATGCAAGTTCTCAGCTTTTGACACGTACGATAAAGCGTACATCAAGTTAGTGAGTTAATGTGTAGAGGGTGTTAATCGTGGGTTGGCGGATAAAGGACTTTATGCCAAAAAATTCTTGTCTTAATCATCAGAACAACCATAGACATTTCAAAGATTCACCTTGAGTTGTGGCTTTGAAGTGTATTGTGTAAATTTGATTAAAAATTTGAGGCTAACTAAAGTTGCTAGGTCACTAGATTAATGCATATAACCTTCAAAATTTTGAAATTGAGAGTTACTATAATGTTTTCCGGTATTGCGATACTAGACACTTGGATTGAAACTAAACTTTAACTTTGCATCTAGCTTATACGTGTTGTGTATATAGAGCATACTGAATTTTGGGTCATTTGGACTTTAAAAGTTAGAGAAACATAGAAAACAGATTTAAAAATGTTAAAAACTACTTGAATTGAATCTTAATTCTACCCAAGGGACATTATTGGACTCATCAAGTAGACGAAAATTACTCTTATAAGTTTGCACAAAAAAATTTCAAGTACTCTAAGTATTGCAATACTAGTCTTTTAGATCTAATTGGGAATGCTTGCAAAGTTCTTGGCACACATTGTATATACATGTAAAAAATGGCCCATAGGTGAAGTCAAATTAAACTTTGGACCAACAACGACCAAAAACTGAAATCAAGAAGTCTACTAGATTAAAAGTTGGGCTTTTGGTCAAGCTAAAGGGATCCAAACTTAACCAAGATTTGTTAGGATGCTTAACTTAACATTTAGAACAAGTGTATGTAGTCAAAACTCTCATCGCAAGTCCAAATATCCAAGCTGATACTGAACTTCTGTTCATAAGGGGAGTATCTGAGTTGACATTCTTCATAAGGGGAGTATCTGACTTTCCAAATCTTCTTAGAGAAAAAAGATGGCTTTTCAAAAAGTTAGGCCAGCCTCTAGGGTAAAAAGAAGGGCACTGAGTTTTTACTTGTCCATCACTTTGCTTGCCTACAGAGAGTGCTTATGTAAGGAGAAATTGTGTGCACATGTAGAAGATGCAAATACTTACGAATGATGTGAAACTCTATATACTTATTATTCAGAGGTGGAACAAGATCTCCAGCACCACCTCCATAATCTACATGCAAGATTTCTATCATTACACATGGAAAACGAAGCAATCTTTCTCTACTCTCTCTCTCTCTCTCTCTCTCTCTCTCTCTCTCTCTCTCTTCTCCTTCATGGTGATTGCACTCTCCATTGACCTTGCAGTGAGAACCTCTATGTAGTTCTCATCATTTCTCTCTTGCGGCAAAGAAATAAGCCTCTCAACCAACAAGAAATACTCCTTGGCTACAAGAAGAATCTCTAAACTCCATAGCCACCATCTCTTTCTCTCTCTACATCCATTTCCATTCATGTAAGAAAATTGCACTCTTGATTGCTTGTGCTCTATTTCTCACAACATCACAGATACAAGACTAGGGCCATTTACATTGCATAGTCCATGAAAAATGTTGATGACCTAGAGTAATGCTTGGGTTGGGGGTGCTTCTTAGATCTTCTTTTGTTTTGTTAGGATCGAGTGCATCGAGGGATGAATTGGCCTACATGACTAGTGTGTCAAGGGCTTTGCCTTGGTTTAGCCTAGACACCCGTTGTGGCACTAAAGAGGTTTGGCACTTAAACTAGTATGTTTAGTGTTGATATCCTACCAGCTATTGGTATTTGGAATCCTTTCAAAGCTCGTGCTCATGGATGGATGAAAAGTGGCCTCATTTGTAGTGTTGCATGGGATGGACTTGTTCTATCTTGTTCTCAATAAAGTGAGATTGTCTCTCTCCATAGTAGAAGTGAGCAGATGGGTGATTCAGTTGATCCCACATAGGATGAGCATAGGACCTGATGCTCTTACAAATTTTTTTGGCTTAAGATTATAATGTACACATTTTCTATAGCATAAATTCATGGTTCTTATGTGTCCATCTATGCCCTTTTTTGCACCCTCCACTATTCTCTCTCTCTCTCTCTCTCTCTCTCTCTCTCTCTCTCTCTCTCTCTCTCTCTCTCTCCCTCCATGGATGTGGTGTACACATATATTCACCTCCACTTGTTCATGTCTAAGTACGCTTTCAATCATACACAATTAGGGGTAGCATTAGTTGCTAAGTACCTTTCGGTGTATTTCTCGCTCATGGCTTAAACACCATGCTAGGTCCATCACAAGAATCCCCTCCCCCTAAGCTACTTTTATATTAATTGAGAGTGTTATATTAGTGAAAATTGTAAACTGTATATTTTTTGTGTAGAATCATGGGGAGGGGATTTCTCAGCAGGGGCAAGACAACCTATGGTGATGCAATGGCCACAATGTAAGCAAAGGCTAGGGATTGATGGTTGCCATAAATGTGGCATAGATGAACACACTAGAAGAGTGAATGTCCTCTTCTTTTAAAAAATGTAGTGCCACCAACAATTTATTGTTATGATTGTTGTAAGAAGCATGGACACTTTCCTAAGGATTGTTTCAGAAAACCTGACAAGGGTAAATTCTTCTATCAATATGGTGGGAAAATTCCATCAAGTTTAGCAGATAGTGAATCTATAGTGCCATTGAAAGGCTTGAAAAAAATTCAAGCCAATCTCCAAAGGCAAGAAAATGTTGAAAATTTGAATGAAGGTAACCAGTCATTAGAAAGAGAATGGGATCTAGGAGGGCCTCTTTAATTGGGAGTTTAAGGGAGTAAAATCTCTAATATTAAGAAAGCAATCAAAGGATAGCTTTTAATTCAAACAAGACAAATGGTTAGTTTATTTGAATCCAAATTCCCCCCCAAAAATAAATTTAAAATGTAGCAAGCAAAACCATATCATAACATGTCTATGGAAAGAGCTTGGTGTGTAGGTTACAGATCTACAATCTTGGCATGTAGGAGTTATGGAAGACCAAAAATCATAAAGTTGTCCAATCCCTTTTTTTTTTGTGGGGGGGGGGGGAGTGCATCCTTTGACTACTCTTATATCTCTCTCACACACACACCATTCTTGCACACATGACGTGCACCTATTTGTCAAAATGGTAATCACCTCCATAATCTCATGGAAAATAAAGAAGCCCTCCAAGACCCCATCCTCTTCCTAATGCTTCTCATTTTAGGAGAAGCCAAATAAATAAGAATTTATGGAGATACACAAAAAAAAGTGCTATAGCCAAGAAGGATGAGAAATTTCTTAAGAAGAAATATAAATCTACTCCAAACAAGATGGAGGAATACATTGACAAATCAAGGGTTCAATCTTGGTTGATAAGGTGTTTGAATCTACAAATGAGGCTTTACAATCATATCAACTAGGGTTACATGCTAAGAAGAACTTGGAAAATAAACGGAAATACTACCTTGACCCTAAGCTAGATAAATATAAGTTCAAAACATACCAAAAATTGATATTACACAAAAGCTTTTGGATCTGCAAAAGGCAGGAACATTACGACTAGTGAAAAAAAAGGGGAATCTAAGCACTAGTGAGAAAGTGAATGATGGAAAAGAAAAAGAAATGGGCCTTAGAAGAGAATCAACTCTTGTAGTGATCAATACAAAATATGTCTTGGATGATATTCCACTTGTGGTGGAAGACTGACCCAATTATCTATGGAATATTATCATAGACACAAATGATGGTAGTTAGCTTTTAGGATTATGTTACTTTTAAGAGTATTTGTTAGAATACCAGCACCCTAAGGTGGATATGCAAAATTTCTATGGAGAGTGGGGCTTGGAAAGATTTAAAAAAATTAAAGGTTTGGGTGAGCAGGAAGATAGCTCAATAGATTGCAAGACTATCAAAATGGTAAAAACCAAAAAAAAAAAGCACATTGGAAGCTTGGATTCTATAATGTCCATGATTATTAAAGGCACATTAACACTTGGATAATTGCTAAGACACAGATCCAACCTATGGGCTTATTTGCATGTGTAGAGCTAATGGGGAGAAAAGGTCTAACACAAGAGCACATTGAGGAATTGAATCAAGAGCAGACTCTTAGAAAACTATAAACCCAGTGAACAAGGTGGGATACTATTGTGAGGGTGAAGAGGGAAACACCACATTATGTATGGAGTATGGTAGATTTAAACCCATGTCTATACTAGACAATGGGGAATGTATTGCCATTTCCACCAAGAATGTTTGTGAATCTTGAAAAAATCCTGCTATTAGAAAAACACTAAAAATATTGTAACTTTCATATGGACATGTGAAGAAACCAATGGGATTTCTAGAGATATGACATTGGTACCTACCAAGATCACATCGGTAGCTTCCAATGTTAAACTATCCATTTCCTAGACTAGTACCCACTAGTATAGGTATGGTAGGTACCAACCTCATAGTGGTAGATGCCATGTTATCCCTAGTAAAGGTAGCTACCAATATGATAGTGGAACCTACATTTTTGCCATGGAATTATTGTTGGTAGCAAGGTAGCTACCACTTTTAGCTTAGTAGTTTTGAGGACCACTCTCAACACAAAGTGGTGGCTACCAATGTTAGGGTGGTAGCTACCTTTGGTAGACAATGTAGCTACCACTATGAAATTGGTACCTACCAAGATCACATTGGTAGCTAGTAGGGGTTGGATTATCCATTTCCTAAACTAGTAGCCATTAGTACAGGACTCGTACAAGTACCAACCTCATAGTGGTAGTTGCCATGCTATTACTGGTAAAGGTAGCTACCAATATGGTAGTGGTAGCTACAATATTGGTAGATACCAATCTCTTAGTGGTAGTTTCCATGCTATTACTAGTAAAGATAGATGTAGCCACAATATGGTAGTGGTAGCTATCATGCTATTATTGGTAAAAATAGTTATCATCTTAGTAGTGGTAGATACTAGTATGATAGTGGTAGCTACCATTCTCCCATTAGATACCATTCTTCCATGGAAGTCCTACTGGCAGCAAGGTAGTTACCATTGTTAGCAAGGTAGCTACCAATGTAATAGTGGTAGTTGCCCTTATGGTATTGGTAGGTACCCTTATGGTACAGGTAGCCACTATTACACTAGGAGCTAAACCAAGTTGATAGTGGTAGCTATCAGTCTCATAGTTGTAGAGCTCCCAGGTGTGTCTTTATCAAGGTAGCTACCAAGCTGATAGTGGTAGCTACCAAACCTGTCATGGTTGCCCTGGTAGAGTTATAGAAACCATACTAGCCTGGTAGCACCTTTACAAAATTAGTTGGCATACTAATCCTTGTAAAAGTTACTGTTACTGCTACTAGTCTGTCATGGTTTCCCTGGTAGAGTAATAACAACCACTACTAGCCTGGTAGCACCTTTACAAAATTAGTTGTCATACTACTCCTTAGAAAGGTTATTGCTAGGCTCTAATTATGTGAACTACCACTATTAGCCTGGTAGCAACCAAACTAGCCAGCTCACTTAGCCAGCTACCAAGATAACATTGGTAGCTATCAGGATATGATTGCTATTATCCAGGATAGCATTCATACCTACCTACATAGTATTGGTTGATCTCGGTGCTATCTTGGAAGCTACCATTGTCATGTTATAGCCATATGTACCTTGAGGCAGTGTCCTTAATTCGTTAATATTTGTCATGACTATAGAGGTTGATTCTACCAAAAAGTTGGAGATTGTGGGAGGTAGCAATTGTGAAGAAAAGTTTTTGGGGGCGCATGTAAAAGTTGAGAAGGAAGGTGTGTGAGACAAACATGGTCCTATTTTGTCCAGTAGATAATAATGTTTAAAGTTAAATCTTGTTCATTGTTGCTTCTTTCTGATAAATGAGGCTGCCAAAAAGCCTATAGAGGATGGAGAAGGGCCAAGAGAGACATTGAAAGACCACATAGAGAAAGAAGCACCAGAAAAAATTTCCAAATATGTTGGAAGAAAAGGTGTTACTTCCATAGTCAGAACCCAGTTTTGGTATTTTTCCTAAAGCCTATCACCCTTTTTTCCTTTGTAACAGTTTACCATTTCCTATGTATTTTGAAAGACAAAATTCAATTTTTTATGTGCTTACTATCATTGTATTTTATCTCTTTATTGTTTTTAATGCTCAAATGTTGCCACTAGCCTCAATGAGAATCTAGGTCCATAATCAATGTGGTAGTAAAGGATACAGTAAAAGACTATGGTAATTGTGAAGAACAATTTCCAGAGGTGCACATACATGTTCAGAAGGAAGGGGTGATAGACAAGGTTGGCCTTGGGAAGGAATATGAACCCGAAGATGATCTGTCACTAGAGAAGACCAATGTTGTTGAAGCCATAGACACCATTCCTTCCATCTTGCAAACCATACGGATGATGCAAAGGGAAAGAGAGAGAAAGATGATAGGTGGTAATTTTGGTTCTATTTTGTCCTTAAGGTAGATAACACTATTTGAAGGTCAATATTGCTTATTGTTGCTTCTTCCTTGTAGATGAGGCTGCGAGAAAGCCTCATCTACAAAGACATCAAAGGACGTAGTGAAGAAAGATGCAAGAGAAAATATTTCCAAAGATGTTGGAAGAAAAGGTGGTAATGCAACCAAAGTCAGGAAAAGACTCCAAACTTAGTCTCTGTATTTTTTCTTTGCGGCCTATCCCCATTTTTGGAATTTCTCCTAAAGCCTAGCTTTGTAACAACTCTCCATTTCCTATGTATTAAGAAAGCCAAAATTGAATATTATTTTTATCTCTTGTCGATCATTGTTTTTTATCTTATTGTTGTTTTTATGCTCAGGTATTGCTAGTAGCCTCATTGAGGATCTAAATCTCATAATAGATGTGGTACTAAATTCTATAGCAAAAGACCCTTTTGATGTAGATATCTCATTTAAGGTGGAGGGAAAAGTTCTAGGTGCTAGCACCCTTGAGGAGCAAGATGATAAGGACACCGGTTTTGTTCTAAGTTGGGATTGTTGGAAGCTAGCAGGGCTGTCTTCATTGCATAAGGCACTCAATGAGTTGGGTTATGGGCTAAATGTGGTCAGTGTAGGTGAGTTATTGAAGGCAATCAAAGATTTTTCTATTGGAAAGTCTATATCTACTAAGGACAATGATGATGCATATGTGGATATTGGTGATAAACTAGAGGTGATGCATCTAGGAGTGATGTTGATGCAATATGTGTAGGTGGTGATGCCTCCAAGGGGGTGATGCAGTTGGTGATGCATTTGGGAGTGCTGCAGATAGTGATGCAAGTGGTGCAGGTGGTGATAATTTGGGGGTGATGCAGGTGGTGATGCATCTGGGAGTGTGGCAGATAGTGATGCAGGTGGTGCAAGTGGTGATGCATCTAGGGCGAGTGGATATGTGAAGCGTAAGGATGGGATGGTGTATCAGCCATGGGAGGATTCTAAGAATATATTATTTCAATCAAAGCCAGCTGTAATTCTTCACATTAATGGTTTCCTATTGAATTCAATAGATAGCAAGCATAGTAAACATGCACCTTCCTACTGGGATCATCTCACAATTGTGAATATGGCATCAAGGGAGTTTGTTGGGTTCAAAAGAGATGCACCTACCTTCTTGGACTGGTGACTTGAACACCTTGATGTGTTTGTGTGGACATGCTACATGAGGAAGAAAGCATAAGAACTATCTAAAAGCTACCTCCCTTTGTACTTTCCCAGGTTCAAGGCAGTATTTTCACAAGAGAATTGCATAAGAGCTAAGAGATTCACACTGTAAGGTGGAAAGCCTATATTTTACAAGAAGCTATCTGAATCTTGGGAGACAAGTTATTGGTACACTCCGGCCGCACCCACAATTGTAGTGGATGGCTCAGAGTACAAAATGTTGTGGAATTCTAAAGGCACTTCCTGCATAGTAAAGAATATGGAAGATTAGAATCCCACTGAGATTCAAGAATATCTTACCAAGTGTCAAATCTTGGCTCATATCTTGGATTTATGCATCACCTCCAATTTGCCATCCACTCATCGTTGTTGTCACGATTGATTGATAATGTGAAAGTAGAAGTTGCAAGGAAATGGCACAGAGAATATGATAACTAGACATTCTATTCTGACATGTTATCATGATAAGCAATGTAAACAATCAAGTACTTAATGTCTTAAAGATTATTTTTCTCACTGGGTATGGTGATGTTTCTTCTTTTGTAATGAGCCAAGAGGTGAAATGTTTAGTGCTTAATGTCGTAAGATGATTTTTGTTGACTTGTACACTTGTTTATGTTTTTGCAGTGTTTATCATTGCACCTACAAAGCGACACACTTAGACGGCTTTTTGTGATACCAAGAAAGGTAACAGACATTTCCTCCTATTTTTGGAAGTGGGAAACACACTTTTTTCTTTTTTTTTAACGAGTCAGTAAAAACCCCTTTCTTTTACTTATCTCGAACAATAAGTCTCGTGCATCTATTTTTGTTGGAAAATTGACTTACTAGACAAGGTTTCTGCAATACCAAGAAAGGGTACGAGTGTTTCCAAGTGACACCATTGAGACTAAAACAACCATTAGAAAAGAAAAAAACAAGAAGGATCATGATAAGCCACAATGGACACAACTTATAGAACATAAGAAGAAGATTGGAACTTACCCAAACCCTATAGAGGAGATCGATTGAGTCAAGAAATTAAGGAGTTTGGTAGATGAGACCCAAAGGGAGCTAGAACCAACACCTAGGAAGATCCAAATTATAGACACAATGTTTCCTACACAAAATCAACCTCACAAAGACCATAGACCACTAGCCATACCTAGTGTCATCCAAGAAGAAAGTGACTTTAAGTCATCGAGAAGTGGGTGTACTCCCTTCTTGTTGGATAGAGAATTTTTACAGAGGGATTACTTGAACCTATTGAATAAATGGAGATTTTATCTTCTCCATGTCAAGGAATTGAAGCCCAAAAAGCTTCATTAAATATTGCCAAATTGATGGATTTCATGACTTCAGAAGTTAGAACCACCATCATGTCTAAGTTATATGGAGAACCCGAGCTATACCTAGCTCTTTGAGCTTTCCTCAATGGAAAACTAAAAGTCGGTTTACCACAATTTGCACCAATAGCTAGGTCTAATGAAGTGCCAGTAGAGGAGGAACCCTTAGATCCACAACCCAACATGGACAAGAACTCTGTTGTTGAAATACCTGTTAGCAAGTTGGGACAATACTTTGGAGGCGATGAATCCAATGCGACCTTACCAATCACTACCAAAGGATTAATTGTGAAGGGAATCCTTGATGGGGGCGCTGGGGTTAGCATTGTAACTAAAAAATGCTAGGAATATATGGGAAGACCTCACCTTGGGACTACAAACATAGTGGTAAAGATGGCCAATGGGACCATCGTTAAACCTATTGGGATGCACACCTTCATTGTTATGGACTTATCCAAGCTCACAATGTCATATGGGATTATATTAGGATTTCCTTCCATAAGGGAAGCAAAAATGGTGCATGACTGGTCTAAAAACCATGTCTACTTACAGTTCCAAGAATCTGTCATTCGAGTTGATCTTGTGACTGGACAAGCACATCCTCCAAGAAACATATTTATAATTGACCATTGATCTGACACCACAATTCACTCGGTCCCATTGCAGTATTGTTACACATGTAAAAAGAACAATGATGTTGGAGAAGATTCCCCTTATATGGATGTTCTACCTGGAATGGCTGAGTCTGACAATGTGGACTAGGTCCACCTAGCGCAACCGTAGATAGTTGGGGAAATAGAGGGAGGACTCGGGTAACACCTGAGGGGGATGAAGTGCCACAACTTGTACCTTCAAATATGATAGGAGAAATTCATATAGCTTTTGATGACCTACCTGATGAAGGCTTGTCTAACATTGGAACCAGTAGTGTCTCAGAAGACTATAGCCCACACGATTTGGAGTCGGAATCATCATTTGAAATTGACTCTGAGGATGAAGAAAGTGAGTTAAATCTTGGTGCAAATGTGTGGACAAACCATTCAAGGCCCAGTGGTACCCTAGATGACAATCTATCTTGGAGAGGAGAAGACACAAGTAGCGACTGTGCACTAGAGACCAGCCATAATCAAAAATTAGACAAGAGGAGTAAGCAATATAAGAGGCGAGGATATTGAGCGAATGTACGTGCTAGGAAAAATTAAAAGAAATCTACCGCAAAATGGCTCAATTATATGGGGGAATGTGATGCTCATCGGAAGAATTTGGTAGATAATTGGGGTGAATACCTTCAAAGCATCATGTGGTGTAGCCCACAATCCATTGACATTGTACAGTTAGAGGCCGCAGAGAAGCCAAAGCTGATCCGAATTGTAAGGAGATGCCAAAACTAAGAGTTATTTCAACAACTAAGGGAAGTGGAAGCAAAATACTAATCCACAACACAACAAGATCCCACGGACTTACACCCTGCACCTGATCATTTCAAATCCTACACCACGAAGGAACATAAGGTTGTGTATAAAAAATCCCAAAGAACACCTACTGATGGAAGTAATGGAATCTATGATGGTCTGACAAAGGACTCCAAACCTGTTTTCATTGCCCAAGACCTGACAGAGACGGAGGAATATGTACTTAGGGAGCTCCTCAAGGAATTCAAGGATATATTTTCTTGGACATATCATGACATGAAGGGCGTTCCACCTTCTGTAGTGCAACATACAATTCCAATTATTAGCACTGCTAAATCAGTCCAACAAAGACCCTACCCAATGAATCCTAAGTATGCGAAGATTATTCAAGAAGAACTCAAAGAGATTATCAAATGTGGATTCATACACCCTATTGAGCACTCAAAATGGGTGTCTCCAATAGTCATTATGCCAAAAAAGAATGGGAAACTCAGAGTGTGTGTGGATCTCAAGAAGATTAATGCAAGCACTAGGAAAGATCACTATCCATTTCCATATTGAGAACATGTGATTGAATGTATTTTTAGGTGAAAGCTCTATGTGAAGCTCTACCAACACTCTCACCAGGTATCAAACCTTTTTGCAAGAAATATATGGACTTGGAGTTCATTTGAGTGTGAATTTTCATGGTGACAGCACCTTTACCTTGAACAATACAAAATTGATAGGTATGTAATTCAAACTGAATCCAAATTTGGCAAGACCTTCAGACAAACTTTAAAACTCCTTGTATTGCAATTTTGTGTCACACAAAGTGGAAAAAAATTGTGATTATAGCCAAATAATCATGATTATTATCTCCTAACTTGAAAGTGAAAAATTTTCATTCGTTGACCATACCATAACTAGAGCACGATGCATTTGGACATTAAGGTTGAAGCCATTTGGATCTATAAGTTGTCAATTAGGCACAAAGTTCACAAAAGTCCAAAGGCAGACACAAAATTTGGCCTAAAAAATTGAACCAAACTTCATGAAATTTGGCAAGTGACTTGTTTAGGGGGGAAGAATCTAGCACAAGTGCACAAAGTGGGAGAATTCTTTCATTTTGACCTGAGAGATAATGATTGCAATTATTATCTCTTAATCTATAAAGTCCATTTTTTTATTTTATTTTTCAAAAGTTGCTAGTTCTATGATAGAAGTAGAGTGCCTGTGCCAAATTGCAAGTGATCTGGATTGGTATTAGCTAATATTGATAGTTGATTGATACCAATTTGTGCAAATCTCTAGAACAAAAGAAAAATTGCACAAAACTTGTCCAAATTTATTGAAATTTTACTCAGGGCTTATTGGACATGCACTTAAACAAGAGGAGCCAAATTTCACAGCTTTTGGTCACCAGTGTTAATATACCCATCATATAAATAGCCTAAAAATTTTGGAGTCAATTGGACATTGTTTTCCACATGAAGTTGAGTTTTCTAGAGTTGAAGGGTGTAAGTTGACATTGTTGATAGTTTTGACAGGGTTGAAGCAAAATTTTGCATCAAGAATTCTTGTATATCCATGATATCATCAAACTAAATTATATGCTTTTGATTCCACAAGGATATCATAAAGAACTTGGGAAATAACCAGTTTGAATTGACTGCATCCAAAATGGGTTGGTATTGGTACATGAAGCCAACTATTCATTTTCATTGAGGAGTTCAAGCCTTTACGTACTAAAGGTCAGGCTGTTTCGTTGCAAATCAAGGCTATAACAAGAGATTGAGAGTATAGTATCCACAGAAGAAAGCGTAAACCAAGCAAGACCTTTAAAGGCTATAGCGGAAGAAGTGCCAGACACTTACTCCAACTCAATTTCCAAGATGCCTTCTTTTTCAACTCAATCAGGGATTAGAACCTTACTCAAGTTCAAGCACATTCTGACCTTTTATAAGACTAACAAGCATGGGGCTCATATTTCTCTAGATCCTAACGAGGAGTATCCTGTAAGAGTAGATGACCATACTGTCAAGTTTGAAGAGGAGGTTAGAGCGAACAAGAAAGATACCTTCTACATGGACCGAAATAGGGTGCAATACCTCAAAATACAAAATCGTGACACTATAGACCGATGGGGATTAAGGTTGACACTCTGATTCCAAACATGGCCGTGAAGGAAGGACTATCAGTATTAGAGTTAGAAGGATGCAACCTAATAGACACCAAACCTCTAAAGCGCATACATACTGGAAATCCAAGGCTTGGAGTCTATTGTTGGGAGGAAAACAATGTTATGGACTTGATCTAGATTGCTCATGCCAAACCAGGAAAATTGGCACCCTTGAAAATCATGTATATTTTCAAAATAAGGGAGAAGGGCTTAGCAAACCTTCTCCTCCATCTCTTCAAGGAGTGTTATAACAATAACTTTGTTATGATGACTCCAAAGAAGATTGAATAGACAAAATACCATGGATGCTCAATTCGAGAAGTCACTATGGGAACAATACCTGAAATAAAACACATTTTGGGACCAAACGAGAGAGCCTATGCTAGCATGGTCAATCAATGTGGAAGTACGGCTTGAGGTACTCACCTCAATGATGGAAATTGGACTAGAGATGCAGAAACCACCATTAATTAACGATGAACGAGTGACACAAGGACAAGAAGGGGTCCACATGACTCACACCTACTAAGAAACTTGTTTGAAGGTCTAATGGGAGAAATATCATCCAAGAGAGTGGGTGCAGAACATCACCATAGAGTCAGACCATCTAATTTCCAAAAACGGGTCAAAAAATATAGTGGGTCAAGGGATTTGTATGATCATTTAGCAAGATTCAAACACGTTGTGAGATCTAAACGCATAAAAAACTTCCATGCACAATTTGAGGGGTTTGGGATGATGTTAGAAGGAAAAGCTTTAACTTGGCTCAAGACCACACCTCCTGGATCAATAACCGATCTACCGGATTTGGCTATCAGATTTGTTGCTCCTTACTCAAAAATGGGAAACAAGCATAGCACCGTGGCACAAATCTGCAGGTTCAAACAAAAATGGGAGAAACCATAAGAGATTGTGTGATTCGTGGATGAGGCAACACATTAACAGATGCTCGGAGTTGGATATTTCAATCGAGGAAAGGCTTGTCTCACTATTCCTAGAGGGATTACTCAACAAGGATTTGCATGCCATTTTGTATAGTAAAAAACATACGACTTGGGAAGCATGCAACCTGGATGCAATAACTTGCTTGGGTGATAATTGAGAGATTTTTAATGAGTAAAGCATTTTTAAGGATACTCAAAGCGAGCATGCCACATCTATTATGCTAGCACAAGTAGGACCAACTATGGTAGAGCTTCATGCTATGGAGAACATGATTAAGCACATGAACGACATGATGAATAACATGCAAAGGATGCCTATGAAAGGGCCGGGATAGGGTCCACCACAGGGGCAACCTATGGGACAACACATATACCATTGAAATGGTGTGCCATCAGAGGGAAATGGACAAACCACAAAATAAATGAATGCTATTATAAGCCTAAAGATGATGGAAATGTCTACTATGTATCGATGAGACAACAGGGACAACCCGTGTATAGGTATCCACCTAACATGGCACCAATCCAAAAACCATCTATGGCTATGGAAATACCACAGCCCGTATTAAGCCACCACTGCCAGGGAACAATGCAACACCAGTCAAGTACATATTGTCTGAAGGGAAAGTGAATTAGTAGGCTCTAGTACCAATCATGCCATATAGTGAAGCAATATTTTCAATTGTGGGAAAAGAGGATGAGTGCTACACTCAATCAACTCCTACCATGGTAGAACAAGTGTATCAAGAACCTTATAATGTAGCATCAACTTACTTCATTGCAAACTAGGGAGGTAGGCCACCCATGATGAAACCAATGCCTAAGCCAAGAACCAGGAATTTCCATAACTAGGAATCAAATGACCATTGGAAAAAAAAAAATCCTAAGCCAGATAAGAATGTTAGACCAATAGAGGCATATTGTGTGGAGTGTGGTTGCAAGGGTACACATATTCCAGAAGATTGTCCTAGGAATCCAGCTAACAAATGGAAGGTATCCAGCTAACCAATAGAGGCATATTGTGTGGAGTGTGGTTGTAAGGGTGGACATGTTCCAAAAGATTGTCCTAGGAATCTATCTGACAAAGGGAAGGCACCCATAAACATAGTCCAAGTCATGCCAAGTAGCTCATCAGAAGGGAGACCCACAATCTTGATTTGAATAGTCACTAGGGCACAAGCCAAGGGTAATAGATAGAAAATTGCAAGTAGGTTAGATACACCTAGCATGCCTTTGAAAGATTCAAAAGGGGAGCGACACAAGTGATACAATCTTAGAAGACACAAACAACGAAGGGAGATCAAAGAGAAAGTTGAGAAAAAGGTAGAGGAAATGACTCAAACATTGTCATCAAAATTTCAAGAATTGAAATTGAATTGAGAGGATCCATATTGGTTGATAAAATTTACAAACCCATCAATGGGGTCTTGGAAGCCTTCCAAGAAAACTTGAAAGTGGGTTAGACATTTGAAACAAAATGGAAGAACTACCCAACACCTGACATGGAAGCCGCTAAACTTAAAGCTTACAAAAAATAGTAGAGATCACTCAATCTATGCCGGAGAAATAGAAGCTGAAACTGGAATTCATAGAAAAACCAGCAAAAACTCAGACCAAATCAAAACAATGAAAAAACGTAGGATTCTAAGGAGTTGGAGGAATGCCCGGGGGGTTCACCTCAAAATATGTAAGTGTAGCACACATGAGTTCACCCAAAGGGGTTTTTTATAATCCAAAGGGACGTTATAGAATTACATGTACAAGAGGGGTTTAAAAATGGAAAATTGAAAAAAATCTACAAGTTTATGAAAGAGGAGGGGTCTTTTAATTCATGACAAAGTGTGTGTAGAGGGATTTCAAAAATGCCTCTTCAACGTGAGTGCAATAGGTATTTTTGAAAAGGTTGGACTCCCCGGGAAAACCTAAGATAGTAGTTCCAAAGAGTGAGAAGGGGCTAGATGGAGTTCACTTAGTTGAGGAAGATTGGTCAAACCTCCTATGGGAAAAAGTGAGAGAAGTGAATGACAAAATCTTGACTCTAAAGTCGGCTCCAATTGAAGAAGTATGGTTAGATCGACAACCTGAGGAACTAGATGAACAATCTTCGTATGGAGATTGGGGATCAAAGCATTCAAGCTTATCAAAATCTTGAATACTATAGACACTACCCTCATACCTAGGTGAAAATGAAAAGAGATCATTGGTTTGTAAAATAAAATAAAAAATAGACCAAAGCAGACCTTGGATGTGGAGAATTTCCAGTCCATCGTGTTAAATCCTATCCAATGTACTATCACATTGGGTGAGTTTCTTAAGATAAGACCACATAGAGACAACAAACCATGGAAAAGATGGTCTTAATGGGACTATCCCGAGAAGAATTGCATAGAGAAGAATCACGGACAAAGTTTGTCAAATCCATGCCCATGAACAAAGTTGGAGATTGAAACGAAGGAAACATGACCCTTCCAATTCAATACAGTGATGTAAAAACCATGGATGTTCTTGACAGTGGGGCATGCATAACCCTCGAGAGGTTCACTATGTGTAAAACTACCATATCACGTGCGTTCAAGACATGTTTGTAAAACCCTTTATCTGTGAATTTTTTTAAGAATATAATGTACCCTTTTCTTTCAAAATCTGTAAGTCTTTTTCAAATTTGAAAAAATAATGTCCTTCTATATATATATTTCTGTAAGTTTCAAGAACTTTACATACCCTTCTGTTGAACTTAGATGATAGGTTACATTTTTCTTAGGTGACCTCCCTGGGGCATAACCATAGCAATGAAAGTAGTCTATGAAGCTTGGGAAAAATCGACAATAAGACAACACAAATGAAACTGCAATTGGAAGATGGGCATATTGAGAAACCAATGGGCTTACTAGAAAATGTGATAGTTAGCTCCTGTGGAATTGATTACCATCACACTTTTGCTATTGTAGATTTAGGGAAAAATTGAACTATGAAATCATTCTGAGAAGACCTTTCATGAGACAAATACAATTCATTCAAGATTGAGGAAATGACTATCTTTACTTGAAACCAGTTGGATCAATTGCATGGATAAATCTGAAGGATCATTCCAACAAGAATGTTTTGAGGACACCAATCCAAGAGTTGGATTCAGAAACCTCATCAAAAACTAAATTGTTATCATGGATAAGTAAAGACACTCCAATTCAGATGTGTGGAGCTTCTAAGTGTGGTAGTTTATGAAGAGAAGATTTCATATTATACCGAGAGGTAAACAATGTGGAATACGTACCTGAACCCTTTTCAAAACATTTGTTTGAACATTTTGAGTGGACTCGGATCCTAGCTACTATGGGATGTATGCATTAACAAATCCACACCCACTTATTTTTGTGATGAGGAGTGATACGACAAAATTCCAATTAAGATGGTATCCATAGAATTGATAGAGGACTAGTAGGTTTCCTTTGATCATTACTATGATGTCACGAATGAATTGGACGAGGAAACACTCACATCGGAGGAATTAGATGCTGAAAAGGAACATTTTAGGGCCAAATTGATACTCAAGGGAGGAGAAAAAAAATTTTCTGAGTTTTCAAGTCAGCATCATAAACGATAATAAAGATATCGTAGAAAACAAGAACATAGATTACAGTCAATACCAGAAATACAGACCAAAACACAATTATTGATGATGGTAGATGCATCAAATTGCATCAAGGACAAGGTAACTGGGAGATATTCAGCCATGAAAAACACACATTGAAGGAACAAAACAAAACAAAAACTGAGCAAATTGGATGAGACGAAGGGAAAAGGACCTCGAATGATTAAAACCAAGCAAAAAGCAAAGTATAGAGAGTTGAAATGGACCTTGAAAGAGGTCTAGACTATTGAGATGGAGTCAAAGAGAAAAAAATTAGGGGCAATCAGTGTTCCTTTGTACTACAAAAATTACACTCTACAAGATCGACAAATCATAGTAGAGCAACCATTGAGACAGCACAAGGAACTAAGAAAATCCTATAAGGGTCCCAAAAATGCCAAACAAATTAACCTTACAGAGACGAGAGAAGACTCAAAGCCAGCATACATAGCTACAGATTTGTCTTGAGAAGACACCAGCAACATTCTAGCGGCTGACGAGCCATGCATTCAAGGAATATCTACAAAATTTCTTGAAAGTTTACATGGATGATCCTTGTGTGCATTCAACTAAAGAAGAGAGCCATTTTGAACACTGAAGGTGTGTCTTTTAGAAATGTTGTCTATATCGAACTTGCTTAAATCCAGAGAATTGTGTATTTATGGTTAGAGAGAACAAATTTTTTGGACATATTGTATTGAAAAATGGTATTGTTATAGATATGGAAAGAGGAGTAGCAATTGTTGAGGTGTCTAAACTGACCAATGTCAAGGAAGTTCATGCATTTATGGGGCATTGTGGCGCGGGGAGTTCACTCAAAATGATGTAGAATAGCACGTGAGTTCAACATAAGTGGTTAATTTTTCTTACAAACTTACAAGAAATATCCATACAGAAGGGTATTTTAAATGGAAAAAGTGAAACTTTTGGTACATAAGGGGTCTTTTTATTGAGAAAAGTGTTCCATAAGGGGGTCTCTATATACCTCAAAAAATGTAGAATAGAGGGTTTTATAAATACCTCTTGAACGCACGTGCTATATGAGATCTCTCTATAGTGAACCCCCCAAGCATTGTGGCTATTACCGTAGATTCATCTACATATATGCAATCATTATTACAAGCCATTTGCACAAACCTTGGAGGCTTATGAAGTTGATCAGGGGCTACATCCTATCTGTTAGATTAGGATAAAATTTGGTAAAAGTAAAACTCACCCTTTGGGCTTTAAAACTTTTTCCTTTGGTGCAAAACCTTAGCATAGTGCTTTGGAGGTGCCATCAAGATACTTCCAAAACCTACTAGATTTAGATTTGCTAATTTAGACATTTTATGGAAAGTTATAATTTCACCCCAAGGCTTCCCATACTTCATACTTAGATTCTAAAGAGTTATTTTAAGGACGACCTTAGCATAGTCACTTTTTAATTTTAGACTCCTATAATTCTTCTCAATTATCTCCTTTGTTTGATCAAGGCTACCAAGGATACAATTATCCTTCCTTGACTTGTCCCTATGACTGAGATAATTAGTTAGCAAGTACCCTTGCTCTTATATGGGCTTTCTCCTTTTGGTCCCAAGGCTTGATCGGGTTGATCCAATAGCATTAAGATGTAGCTATAAGCACAATAGTTTGATGTTCAAATCTAATGGCATGCACGTGTTGTTGTTGGGGGAGAACGACATTCTTTCCTTGCCACTTATTTGTACAACCAAGCTTATGAAGCTCTCTTCTCAAGATGAAATAGAAGAACTCTTTTTGTGTTATTCACTGTGTTATTTTCTGTCAAATGTTGATAATGTTTTGAATGACAATTCCTTAATGCCGGATGCTTCTCTGTTTTCTCGTCCAACTATGTCTACTTCTCTCTCTCTAGAATAAGAAAATGCTGCTAATAAGTCAAAAGAAAATTATATAAGGACAAAAATATTATTGACCAAGAGATTTTTATTTGATTTTATTTCACCTCCAACCTAGTTGCATGAACCTGAGCGTATTCTCAACTAGCATGATCTATATACGCATCATCATGTACGTCGACAAGCATTAGACCTTAGGAATGTGCCACTTGGGAAAACATTAGTGTTCTTAAGAAGAGATTTCCCACTATTTTTTTCAAGGATTAAAATGCTTCTCCAATGGGGGAGTAATGTTAGACCAAGGGCTAGAGGCCAAGGCTAATCTAAACTACTCAAGGGTGCCTATATAAAGGGTAGTGGTGGGGCAGAGAATTAGGGTTAAAGCTCTCTTTGGTCTTAGATTTTAGCATACTTCTCAGCAAAGCCCTAGATAGAAAGTGTCCAATCAACCTAAGCACAATCATGTATAATTTTATGGTGGCCCACATGGCCAAATTAAAGACCCAATACCTGCTTAAAGCTTAGTATGTTTGGAATTTATTCTATTGGATGACTTGTGAGCCAAACCATCCCAAAATTCTGGCACTCAAGACCAAGAAGCTAAAGGACTAGACACTTACTTTAACAAGAGCAGTAGGGAAATCTAAACAGGCCACAGTAACTACCAAGAAGAACAACTTAGTATTTGATACCATAGGGGCATCTAGAAGGCCAACAAAGAAATAGAAACTATCAAAAGAGTATTGGGATTATCTGAGCGACAAGGCAAAGAAAACAAGAGGCACGTTTAAAGAGAGTAACGTAGGAAGAGCCCTAGAACTAGCAAGAGGGATAGTAGATGGAAATGCTATAGTACCACTACCACGTACAACTCTAGAAGCAACAACCGAGTTACCAAAGATCTATTAAAGATAAAAAAGATAAAAAACACGCCTACAACTAAGAAAGGAGCAACCTGCACTGAGTCGGGACCAAGCCACAATGAATACCATAGCTATTGTCCATAGACTACTTGAAAAGTTGTAGGCATTGCAAAACAAACCAATACATGGGTTCTTACAATTGGATACCTTAAGAAAATGTGCTCTACCATACCCGGTTCTCCTAGTAAGACATATCACCTAGTAAGACATATCAATACTGAGACAGATGTAGACTTTATCATCGATGATTGTATAATCACAATCCCAATAGGCTAGAATACAATTGTGAATTCAATCAACCAATTTCAAATAAAAGTATATGGTGATTTGAGTGCATAACAAAATGGCTTGGTTTTGCAATCTTCATCCTCGAGGTCTTTTACACCCATTTGCATAAACATAATAAAATAATTTAATGAAAGGGACCCTTATGAGGTTTTAATGTAAGGACTCTTTCACAAATTGAAATGTTAATGAAAATTTGAATGAGTCAATATTTCATAGAATGGGATCAAACTCTTATGAATACAGTCCTTACTCCCTGGTTCTCTAGGCCAAAAAGGTGTGCATTGAATAAAAGAAAAGACCCCCATTTCCAAGGTGGAGCGTGATAGTTGAAACAAGCTCATTAGGTGCTAATACGTATGTTTATTAGAAATCTTTTAGAACGGCACTTTGGTAAGAGACTACATCACGACCCCTAAAAGGCATTTCTTAAGTTGCAAGGGCACCAGAGACTAAGTTGCAAGTAAAGCTAGAAAAACATAGAAAAAGAAACAGAAACTAGAAGTTGGAACGACAAGAAAGATTTGAAAGTGAGAAAATGTGGCACTATGTAGACTTCCCAAGGCTTTAGAAAGTGGGAAGGTATTATGAAGTGGCACTATGGCGATTAATCAAAGGTTCTTAAAAGTGACTAGGGATTGTAAAGCTATGTAAAGCATTGAGGAAAGGTGGGAATATAAAAGTTGGGAGGCCGGTGACAATGCTAGCTTGTATTTTGCACATGGTATGTTTGATTTCAAAAAGTGATTGGAAACGTGCCTTTGAAAATCTTTGTTTGTCTTGAAGGGGCTACCACACTAAGGCCCTTGTCAGACACATCCGCTCGGACTAGAGTGGGACTGTCGTGGCAAAAGATGGTTGGATAGAGAATATGTCCACTGCTCTGCGATCAGCACCGGGGCAGACCCCTCGCCCATCTTGACTCGTTGGCAGACATTCGCAAAAGAAGTGGCAGGACTTGAACCAGGCACAGCAGCCGTCGATCGCTACGGATATTGGGTGTCCAAGGAAGTGGAAAGTATAAATATGAACTCAGTCCTCCCTGTGTGACAAGAAAGGTGCCCAAATTTCATTTTTATTGCCTTGTCCGTCGCCCGTTTGCGACAGGCACCTAAAAGGGGGTAATTGTTTTGAGTTATTGCCTCCTCCCCTCCGTTATGTGCCTCTAATTTTGCAAACAGGTCAAATTAACGCGAATCTGAGAGATCCGCTGTGATTTAGCGAGAGCTGAACAGGAAAAACAAAACACACGACGATGTGGCCAATAGCGAGCACGGCGAGGGTGGAGTCGAACGCATCGCAAGAGCTCGCATAGACACATGTAACGCTGGCAGCAACTGCTTGTGTTTATTTAAAGAGTTTGTGGTCGCCATGCTATGTGCACAATGGTCCCAAGGAATCCGAATGACAAGTACCTGAAAGTTGACTAGCTGCTTATGTTTTGTTATCCATGTTTCTGCATCGTAGTTGGCGTTCTGCACTTTGCGATTTTGTGCCACAAGGTGGTGAGTTTCAATGCTCAAAAGTTCTACCAAAGGTTTATTTTGAATCTTTTGTGTTGCAGTGTGTGTCCGTCGTGGTGGTAGGACCAAAAGCAGCATAACATATTTGTTGCAGTGCTACTGCATTGTTGTGTATCCAAACCATGGCTCGGTTAAAATGTGAAGCTTGAGCTTATCAAACCCATCCCAAAACAGATATGTTGTTCTCAACGGAAACATTGGTGCCCTATAACTATGATGTCGGTGGCTGACAAAATTATAGCTAAAGCAGTAGCCCTCATACTAGTTCTCGTACTAAACAAGATCATCTCTCCCCATCAACATGGGTTCATAAAAGGAAGGTCCATTTACGATAACATCTTGGCAGCAATGGTGGGCATCGAATACGCAACTGTCACAAAATAGGAGTGCATTCTGCTACAGTTGGACCTGGACAAGGCTTATGACAGAATAACATGGACATATATAGAAGCCGTCATGGAAGCTCTGGGCTTTGGGCCTCGCCTATGTCAGTTGGTACGCATACTGGGGGCTGGAAGCCAGTCAGATCTCTTGTTCAACGATAGAATTGTGGGCTCTTTTGAGGTCAAAAGGTCTATTAAGCAGGGATGCCCTCTGGCCCCCCTACCTTTTGCCATAGAATCACATCCTTTAATCACGACGCTCAAAGCTAGTGCGGAACGAGGGGAGTTGCAAGGCCTTGCTTTGCCAAGAAATAGCCAACTCCAAGAAAAACTTTTTGCAGACGATTCTTTCCTCTTCTTGAAGGCGTGCCCACAGGTCATCAGAAAAGCTCTGGAGATTGTACAAATATTCCCAGTAGCTTCCGGGTCCCAATGTAATGTAGAGAAGTCAAGGCTGATCTCCCTATCGGAAAATGACTCATTTGACCCTTCTGTCTGGTCGAGGGAGATTGTCACAAAAGGGAATATATTCAGACATCTGGGAGCCCCCTTGGGGGTGGATGTAACTCACAAGCAAAGATTTGAGTGGGTGCTTGAAAAAATCAAAACAAAAATGAGTAGGTGGGAGTATGCTCTTGTCCCATTCCCAAGTCGGATAAAAGTGATGGCTGCCTTTATTATTCCTTTTATTGCCTTCACTAGCCCGCTCCTCAAGATGGCTAAGTGTCACTGGAAAGAGTTTTAAAACCAGTTAAAAGGTTTTTATGGAAAAACAACACGAAATCCTCCAGGCCATGGCAATGGGCCCGGTGGGAATCAGTTGCTCGACAAGTGAATCAAGGAGGCCTCGGAATTCTCAACCCTATTGCCCATGCAGAAGCTTGTTGCGCCAAGTTTGTCATTTCCTTGGCTAAACAGCCTATCAAGTTTGGGTTGTCATGGTCAGAGATATGATAGAAGCAGCTAAACTTGGCTCGGATGGTGGAAAGTGGAGAAGGGTGGAGGTTCATGACAAACTGTTAGCCCCGGAGTGGTCTACCTTAAGACTGGGGGGCAGCTCGGGAGAATTGATAAGAAAATGAAATAGAGAAGCAGGAGTCTTAAAGTGGGGGGGAAGAAGTCAAATACTTCAAGAACTCCATTTTGCATTGGTCCCCCTGGCTGTCCAAAGTTGTAGATCTGCCACAAACTCCCTATTGGATTGAGACAGCCAGGAAACTGAATAACAAGGGTCTGAAGGGACTTGGGCACTTTTGGGACAGTGGAAACAAGAGTTGGAAAACCATTGACCTTTTGGTTACCCAGTACCAACTCAATAGCTTGGAGGTCTTGCTTGTCCACAAAGTGTTGAAGGAGCAATTTAGTGATGCCAATCTGTGATTCAGAGTTTAACTGGAATGCCTAGAAATGGCCCGAAAGCAGTCTCTTATGGAAACCCCATCCTAAAAGCATATATCAGGCAATGATGCATAAGAAGAATTGGTCTAGCCCCCTTAACAAGCTGTGGAAAAAGAAATGGTTGGAGGAAAGGTGGGAGCAAGTAATGGAGAACATATGGAAGCCAAAGGTTCCACATCACATGAAGGTCTTTCTATGGAAGGTAATTTGGGGTGCTCTACCGACGGGGTTGAAGATTCAGGAGAGAGGGATTGGATCATATCGATGCTTGGGGTGCAAGATGTCTAGTGAAGATCTGGCCCACCTATTCATGGACTGTCCATCTATCAAAGGCCTCGCAGGAAAAATATGCAAGTGGGTCGAAAGAACATGGAAAATTAGTTTCTTCAAAAACTGACCTTTTCCTTGGAGGCAAGAATACAGGAAATCCTGCCCTCCTCGTCAGCACTCAAATCGTCAGATACTTGTTCTTACATAATGTATGGCAGACAAGGAACCTCCGTGTGTTTGAAGGAGGTTTGGAGGTGGCAAGCTTCGCAGAAATTACTCAAGAAAGCAACGTGCTAATATGGACGCTCGGGCGTAAGCAACACTCGGAGGATTGGTCTTGGACTACTTGTGCCTTATCGTCAGCAGATGGAATTCCTAGGACGGGGGAAAATCTTGGCCATCGGTAGATAGAAGATTTCATAAGGACAAGTTTTTGGACTTTGTGTATCGAGGAGGAGGCGTCGGGTTGGTGGGGGTGGCTGCCCTGATAGCCGATGTAATTATAGTCCCTGGATGATGTGATGGTTCGACAAGAGCATGACAAGACCTTGTAAGTTTTTGGGCTATTCAATATAATTCACTCACAATTGTGAGTTTTGCTATAAAATAAAAAAATAAAAAAATAAAAAAATGTGAAGCTCAAGCTAGAGCAAAAGCAGATGAATGCATTGTTTCAAAGAGAGCCAAGCGTAGTAAAGTAGAGTGGGAAAACAAGAAACTGTCAAAACCAGCCAGCAAAGTGATGGAGGTGAGTGTCACTGTCTCCGTAGGGGGTGGGGATATAGATATATGCTTGTTGGAACGCATGCAACATTTTCTTGAAAGTGAAACAGTGGATGGCTTGTATGTTGTAGAGAGGGGAGGAGCTCTTGTTCACCTCCATTTGCAAATGGTGGTCCGCTTGTGGACACCATCACTTATTGATGTCAATAAGAAGATCAAAGTGTATCTAGGGTGGGATAAATCAATGCATGCAGATGGCATGGTGCTGTGTCGGGGACTCAAACAACGCAAGATGCATACTTTCGAAGGGATGATAGGGTATTGTCTCAAGGAAACTGGTGAGGCGCACTTTCAAAAAGTCATGCACAACATTAGTGCTGATGATGTAAACCAAGCGATAGAACTATATAGCTTGTACGGAGCCAATGAGGTGAAGAATAAGGTTTCCCTGACACCAGCAAACATTTTTGATAGGGCATTGATGGTTTGGAAATTTAAGTTGTGCCACCCGGCAATGATTTTCTATCGACCTTGCATGGAATGGTGAAGACCGGTAAATACTATCCATCTTCGTTGTGGATAACTCCATACCAGGGGCAAGGCATGCAGCTAAGGAAAATGAAGGCGCTATGGAGGTGCATATACATCCAACAACTACCAGCTACCAAGATATTGTGAGCATCTTTGTTAACAACGAGATGTATGGCACATCCCAACCACAATCAGATTGGTTTTTGTCGCGTTGGCAAGAAAGAGAAAGGTAAGGTGTCAGGTTTGCACAGGGGACAGTTGGTGATTGAAACAGTTTGTGATGACAAGTATGTTTTGCAGCCCAGCACCTACACTTGGTGATGATGGTGATATGATGCTGATGTGAGAGATGCAAAGATAGCAGACGAGTACATCCCACTGGTGCATCACATTGGTGTCACTACGATCGCTTAGTGGACTAATGCTGGTTTTTTGTCTTCACCATTGGGTTTATTTTTTCTTCAAAGAATGAGACTAAAGCAAAATATTGATGCTTGCAAGAAAAAAATAGATGAGCAGGATGGCAATCAACTACTGGTGTTGGAGGACACACAGCCAGATGACTCATTCACGCAAGTCGAAGACCTACAAATTGAGAGGCTTGAAGATGTGTTGGTTGGTATTTTGAAAGAATTTCTTGGAGATCAAACAAGGATTCAACCTGCTCTTTGATCGGAGGTTGTTGAAGCAGTGCATGCTATGAAAGATGCTGTCGACGATTATAATATCAATGTCGCGGATGTACAAGTCACAAAGCTAGAAGAGCAAATTTTTTTGTTGCTGAAAGAAGTGACGATGTTAAAAACATCTAAATCGCTTAAATGCGATAGCATCTAGGTTTTCAAACCTTCTTGGTAGGGCAACTACGTGAAGTACATACTCTGGATCACGTTCTGAGGTGCTTGGAACTGTAGCGAGCATATCATTTTATATTGTTGCAGCGAAGTGTAGTACAAACTTTGTTTTGAAGTTGTCATGTCTTCTAGGCTGGAATATCAGAACTTTTTATAGAGCAATGTATTGATATCAAATGAAACGATGTTTTTGCTTTGTTCTTTGTGCAACTGTTTTGGATGGCACAACCAAAACTTTCTCTTGATCTCTCAGATGTGAAAATCGTCCACCTCCAACAACTACAGTCTCTCGAGTCATATGTCAATAATCATGCATTGTTGTGTCTTGATCTCTCAGATGTGCAAATCATCCACCTCTAGCAACTGCAGTCTCTTGATTCATATGTCAATAAACATGTCCAACAACTGCAGTCTCTCTCTCTGTCTCTATCTGTCTGTCTTTTCCATTGTCCTAGTGGCAAACACGGCATTTCTGATTCTACCTTGGCATACCTACAATAGTTTTATCAACAAACAAAAATTGATGTAGTGCAATGACCTGTTGATGGTGCCCAACACCTGGAGATTGAGGCATTGCCTAGAAACCATTCCCTTGGTGTAGCATACGGTGGAGCAAGACAGACTAGTTCGAAGCGGTGAAGGGATACGCACCCCAGAAACTCTGTCGAAAGGATGGTCGGCCATGAGCAACAAAGATGGTGGGTACGCAGCAACAGACATACAGGCTGCGTGGGAGGGAAAGGGTCATTTTGATAAAGGGAAAGGGTCCTGTTGCTCTACGCTGCTGCAATTGGCGGACACGGCGTGGGAAACGCGGACGAACAAACTTTTTCTTCCTCGAATGCGATCAATGAAGAATCTTGTTGATTAATAAATTAATGGAGTGCACAATAGACCCAATCAGTCATTTTGTTGTGCTACTTGCCTTGTTCCACTCATCATTGTTCATCCGTTTCGCAATGGCAATAATCGCCCCCCTGTTTTCTTGTATTATCTCTGTGAATCTAGCTATTTCCATGGCATTTTTGAAGACATCAAGTTTTTGGCCATCCGAACATGTTTGAAGTAACAAAATCTTACAATTTGTGTTATCGTAAGGAGCGCTTGGCTCTTAAACACCTTCCCTCCCAAGAAGAGATTTTTCTTAAAGAATCCTATCTTCCAGGTCTTTTGAACCCATTTGCCAATCTTTTTTGCCAGGCTGCAAATCGTCGGGCAGTCCTTGAAAAGATGCGGGAGGTCTTCATTAGCCCCCGTTTGCTTGCGTGTCGAGTGGATATGGGAAGCCATTCCTTCTTTGTGTTTAATCAATCAATGCCCGTGTAGGTAATACCTGCGTTCCCATACTCTCATGGTGAAAAGAATACCCAACTCAAGAACTCGTATATTTAAATCTTTGAAAAAGTTTCCTCTTCCAAGCTCGACATGTCCTTTGAAATTGAGGTCTCTCTTTCTCCCATATCTTCTTTTTTTTTTTGCAAAACTCCCATATCTTAAGCACAAAGCCCTTACCAGCCTTGGGATTTTCATTTTAGTTGGAACGTGGCCCCAAGTTCAATACCTCCTTAGAAGTGTTAGGATTTGATAGGGCTCGCAGATGCTGTCACGATTGGAGGGGGGGTGATGTTAGGAAATCCGAGCTATAGGGGGGCATCTCGGGTGGGGATCTTGGTTGGGCAGTCCCTTTTGTCAGCATTGGTATCATCTTGACTACCCTTTTTTGGAAATGTGGGCCACTAGGTTATCTCTTCTCATAAGAGGGTGGGCACTGGCAGTCCTCATTGAATTCTTGTGCCTCCACCCTCCTCGTTCACAAGAGGCAGCATCTCTCTGCACCACCTTAGCGTACTAAATCAAGAAATACCTTGCCAAGCAAGTGATACGCTATGACGGACCTAGTCAGAGCTAAATCTGTGTCTCTGTCCTTCCCACAAAAAAATTGAGCAAAACTCCTCATCTTTTTGTTGGGTAAGCCCAACTTTCCGTCTTGGTGTGAATCTCTCTTTGATTAAATATCCTTCTCTATGTCATCTATGATGTGAGCTAGAAGAAAAGATCTATGCTTGAGCTGGCCAAAACCCCAAAAATATCTACTTTGTAAGTGCCTATTTGTAAGGCTTTGCACATATCAATAAATCTCTCTTGAACTCGATCTTCCACTAGCCATGAGCATTTGAGAGTGTGTATGCTTTGGCATCACAGGACCTAAGAATTGGTATCAGAGCATCGGGTTCATGCTCTCGGCAAGTAGGAGACTTAGTGTTGCTCAACGAGCTCAACCCAAGATTAAGTTTGGAAGGAGATAAGGCGACTAGCAAACAACAATTCCGGCCAGTCGAAGGTGCTTGGAGAAGGCGACGGCATCAACATCAATAGCGGGCAGCCAGCAACAATCCCTACCTACCCAATAGCATTTGTAGATGGTGGTTCAGCCTCACAAGAGGTAGCCAGGGCCACATTCCAGCCGACAATAGCAACCATTTCGCCACAAAAGGGAGATGCAGCTACATGCCATGCGCTATGTGTCTCATTCCCTCGACCTCCACAATGTTGAAGACTACCAGCAAATCCCTTGCGTTATCAAAGAGGGGTTTGATTAGTGCCACTACAATAGCAAGGCGTTGCAGGGCAGTTAGCTCAAGACCCCCCTCTTATATAGCATACCCTCCTTAATCGCATTGAATTTAGTTGCATGGTGGAGCCAAAAAGGGTTATGCATCAACCCATGCACTACGCTACTCTGGCCACTCACCATCATCTAGGAGGACTCCAATTAGGAGAGAGGGAAGCCTTCCACATGTGAATACAATTTAGGTCAAGTATGAATAATAAGGGCATTGTTTTATGAACAAAACTGAAAAAAAAAAGTTTTTTGGATTTGAAAATTTTCAATTCTTTGCACTTATGCCCATTAAACCGAGCCCAATCTAAACCGAGCCCAATCAACGAGATGAGGGCAAAAGCCAAATATGAACCCCTAGGTGTGTAAGGTACATGATAGTGCTTTCTCCTTGACTTCTGCTAGTTTTTAGCTAAAACGTTAAGACAATGGAGAAATCCACCTAAACATATTTACAATATGATTTTAGTTCACTTTTTTTTTTGAGTGTTTTTTAGAATTTATGGTTAAATTTTGCTAATCTTCCTTCAATTTTTTGATAAAAATGTTCAAAAATGATCACAAATGGCCACGAGTATTTGATGGACAAATTGACTTCAAACAATTGACTCCAAAGTAAAGACTGGCACATGACATAGAAATTTGCAAGAATTTAAAGCATGTTAATAAAAAACCTAATTGGCTGCTTCAACAACATCATCTAAACGTTAAGTATGGAGCCTCATTTACCCCTTGTACTTTTTTGTGGTAAAAACGTACATTTGTAAGGCTCCCATTATGAGGAGAAGGTATCGTGCGTGAAGAAAAATCACTTGCCGAAAATAAAAATCACTCGTTGGAAATCGAAATTTTTACGCCCAGTCTTGTCGGAATATTCTTTTTTGTCGGAATATTATGGCCGGAAAGTGATCGGAAAACAATCGGTTGGTTGGCCGGTGGCCAGTGCCCGCTGGTCGGAAGTCAATGGCCGATTGCTGGTGGCCGAATTCAAAAGCGGACTTATCTTCTCAAGGGCGGCCACACATAGGCGGATTGGAGGGTGCGATTTGGACTTATCTACACAAGGGCGCATGGCTGCTTCTCATGAGAGAGGGAAACCCTTTTGGCCTATAAAAGGAGGCCATTTCTACACACATTACACAGTGTGAAGTTGATGCAGCAAGGCGGGTGTGAGGTGATGAGAGTGAAACAAGGCGGGAGCTCCAAAAGGGTATAATCCCTTTGTAACCTACTTGTTTTGGAGTACTAAAGCCATTGAGTGGATGCTTTTCCGTGGATGTAGCCCACATTGGGTGAACCACGTATATCGTGTGTGCTCTCTCTCTCTTCCCTCTATAATCTCTTGTGTATGAAAATTATCTCTCTCCATTAAGTAATCTACTCAATTATCTACTTAGCTACGTCATATTTCTTAACAATTGGTATCAGAGCAAGGTTTGCTCGTAGCTAAATTATCTCAAGGAAAGGATTTCTTGAATTGAGTGGGAGTAATGGCGGAGGAAGGGAAGCTCAAGATTGAGAAGTTCTACGACAAAAACTACCAACATTGGAAGATGCAGATTGAAGACTATCTCTACAAGAAGGACCTCTATTTGCCACTAGGCGGTCTTGCAAAGAAGTCCGCAATGATGGCAAATGAAGCATGGATTTTCCTTGATCGAAAGGCACTGGGAACAATCCAGTTAAGCTTGGCCTCAACGATGGCCTTCAAAGTTTTGAAGATGAAGACCACGGAGGACTTGATGAAGTCACTTGACGACTTCTACGAGAAACCATCGGCATCCAATAAGGTATTTCTCATGAAGCGCTTGTTCAATCTAAAGATGGCAGAGAATGGTTCAGTTGAGAACACCTAAATGACTTTAACACCAGTATAAGTCAACTTCTATCAGTGAAACTAAATTTCGATGACGAAGTGCAAGCTCTCCTTATACTATCGTCTCTATCGGATAGTTGGGACAGCCTTGTGATGGATGTAAGTAATTCTATTTCTGGAACAAATACTCTTAAGTTTGATGATGTTGTGGGTGTTCTCCTAAGCGAGGAAATACGAAGGAGAAGCATAGGAGAATCATCAAGTACTGCACTGTCAGTGGAAACAAGAGGAAGGCCTAAGGAGAGGTTCAAAAACCGAAAGGGTCGTGATTGCTCAAGACTAAGCAAGTCACGCACAAAGTCAATTCTTGAATGTTGGAACTGCGGCAAGAAGGGCCACGCCAAGAAGGATTGCTGGTCCAAAAAGAAGAAGGAGTCGGAGTCTCAAGACAACAAGCCAACATCAGATGCCAATGTGGCAGGTAAAGTAGAGCAAGATGCTCTAATTCTCTCATTAGACAGTGTGTCTAATTCCTAAATACTGGATTCTGGTGCTTCATTCCATGCGACACCACATAAGCAACATTTCCAAGATTACACCAAAGGTAAGTTTGGGTATGTATACTTAAGAGATGGCGAAGCTCATTAGGAAAAATATGAACCCTCTAGGGGCCCTTTGGGATTAAGGTTAATTAGAGGCCAGCCAATAGGAAGAGGGTGGTGGACACAATCTATACTCTCAAAAAAGTAGGGGGACAAGGTAGCTTTACACCTCTTAATGGCCTCTTACCTAGTGAGAAGGTAAGGGAGGTGGCTAGGGGAAAGGGAGGGGGGGGGGCGGGGGGGGGAGGGGCGGGGGGACCACTTTGACCTTTTTTCCCCCACTTTTTGGCCCGGATTTAAAAATACACTAAAAATTTCTAATTTTCAAAAAAATTCAAATTTCAAGTTTTCCATCCTTAAAAGGTCTCCTAACCTATTTCATGGTCAAAAAAGTTTTTTTGACCTCCAAAAGTAAAAAACGTACACTAAAAAAATCCAAAAAAATAATTTTTTTCAAAAATATTCAAAACATCATTTTCCACCCTTCAAAGTCTTTCCAAACCTATTCTATAGCTAAAAGTGATTTTCTCTCTCTACAAACCCTTTTCCAAGCTCTCCAAAGCTGCAACAACCACATACACCCCCTATAGTCCAACATTATCTCTCTACTAGCTTTCTCCCATCTCCATTGTAGCACCAAGCAAGCTTCTCCCCCATCTCTTCCCCTTGCCCACCACATAGTTCCACACCAAGCTAGCTCCTCTCCCTTCTCTCACCTCCATTACAGCATGAAACAAGATTCTCCTCCTTCTACTTTCATTCACTCGCACTACATGGAAACCTCTACTCCCGAAGGTGGAAAAAGCATCAACTCACATGACTTGCATACCACAAGAACAGGAGGTGTGAATAGTGCATGGGCATTGCAAGTATTCATCTCCAACATAAAGATAGAATCGTGAGAAAACTACCCTTGTAGCTTACATTCAGAGCTTAAGATCATCTCCATCTTTAAGTTTATCATGCTGGAGGGAATTAACCTCTTTATGGCTTTCAATGTTTAGGCTTCACACCTCATAACATTGGGTGGTGCTATTTTGTTGATGGCTTTGGTGCGCCATCTATAGTTTTGTAGCATGTGATTGAGTCTCACAATGTAAGTAAGTTGTGTTATCTATGGAGAGTTATCAAAGATTTTTCTTATAATTTATTCTTTGTATAGTTGTCATTAGACTATTAGAATGATATCATTTTGTACTTTATAACTTTGTGCTCACATAATCTGTTGTTTACTTACAGAGTCAACTTGTTTTGAGAGGACATTAGCAAGCAAGCATGTGCAGAGATGGAAATCACCCTATTTTTGTTCCGTGAGGAACCTTTCACTACCGTGTTAAAAGATTTTGATAAGAATAGTAAGATTTTTGTAGAATCTTGAACCAATAGGTACTCTCTAGGAGCTCTTAGAAAAGCCATCCCTATAGTACTACTATCTTTCCTAGTGTCATAGACACACAAATACTCGTGTATATGAATCTCTAGATGAGAAAGACAAATACTTGTAAGAGAAGCCTAACAGCAACAACATTGTCTCCATTTGTAATTATTTTTATGAGGCTGGATTCCTCTATAAATGCAATATAAATATTTCTTTTTGTTAAATGGTGTCGCACTGAGTGAGAGTATTTTATTTAGATTACTGGAGTTTCATACAGATTTAAGAAATATTGTTGATTTTTTTGGATATTCCGATTTTCCTGTAAGATGTTTGAAGTTTCAAGTCTTAATCATTCCACCATGAAGAAATTCATGCAATATTTTGATTTCAGTTTAATCACTAATGGTTATTCTTATTAAGTGGATCATAACCTTTGTCAAGATGTCCTCATTTGGGGATGTTGAATATATATCAATAGCAACATTTCAAAAGTTGAGAAAGCTAAATTCTCGCTTTCCAAAATGTTATTGTTTCCATACTATGCCTATGCCAAGCTTGACTTAGAGAAATGACAACTTGAGATGGAGGTGTAGATATATAGGGGTGACTTATTATTGATTCTTGTTTCATCATATATATTATAAAGCCTTTGAGTTTCCACCTTTTTGAGTAGTGTTGACAAGTTTTTGGTATCAAACCTTCTTAAATATCCCTATTCATTCGCTATTGGTAGCTATTTATTTGGTATTGCTAAAGATAATATCAATAGCTATCACCTTGTGAACTTAATTGTTGAATTGCGGATTTGATTTTTACTATGTAGCTCATTTGGATAGAGAAAGTGTAAACATAAATTATAGATATATGCATTGTTAACATAGAAGATATGTATCACTCGAACCTATATAACTGCTAATCAAGAAACCTTTGGTCGGATACTATAACAATAGGGGTCACATGTGGTTTTAAATACCAAAGAAATGGCTTAACCAAAACATTCCCAAGAATACGAGGTGAACACAAGGAAGTAGAAATTGGCTCCTTGTTTGGTTGATTTCTAGTGCTAAATGTTCTGAGTGCACAAAATTTGTGAGACCTTTGACTTTGGGAGTTCACTAAAGTATATGTAACATAGCACATGTGTTCAACAGAAGGGAATTTATATTCTTGTAAAGTTACAGAAACATGTGTAGGTAAGGCCTATAAGGGCTACTTTCAATCCATTGTGGTGAACGCACATGATATAGGAAAATTTGACATAGTGAATACTCCGGACATCAAACACTACAACTCTATTTCATTGCCATACATTAAAACAAAGCTCCTATTTGTCATTTTGAAGCCCCAGGGACCCTCAACAAGAGGGACCACAACGGCGCGTAGAATGCCCATCCAGGCACAAATAGGGACCAAGATATTTCCAAGAACAGGGGATGGATACAAGGAAGTAAAAAAAGGTTGATAAGCATGATATAAGGTTTAGGTATCTGCCATTTTGGGGGGGGGGGGGGGGGGGGGGGGTTGCTATGAACACATTAAACTGCCCAGTTCTATCTCATGGCCATGCATTAAAAAAAGCTTGTACTTGTCATTTTAGGGGCCCAGGGACCCTCTTGTTGTTAGGGGCCCAGGGACCCACAACAAGAGGCCCAAGGACCCTCTTGTTGAGGGTCCCTGGGCCCCTAAAATGACAAGTACAAGCTTTTTTTAATGCATGGCATGATACAATGTTCAGCTATTTGCCATTGGGGGGGGGGGGGGGGGGGGGAGTTTGCTATGAATACATTAATTTTCCCAATTCTATCTCATGGCTATGCATTAAAAAAAAAGTCATTTTAGGGCCCCAGGGACCCTCAACATGAGGGGCCACAAGGGCGCGCAAATCAGCCCTAAAATACTCAGAGAACCAATGTTTTTTATTATGTTAAGGACTGCATTTCCTACATACAAAACTTTCTCAAAAGCTCACGCTAACACCTTCAAGAGTGGCTTCCAAGGAGTGCCCTCGATCAAAAATTGAAACTGAAGAAAAACAATCAGAATGAACTTCTAGACTGTGTACAAACTTTAAAATAACCAAAATTTCCTTTAAAAAAAAGTTATTGCTAAAAATTTGAAAATAGACCACCCTTAGACTTCCCACAATGATAGAAATCAAAAGGTTCAAGGAGAGGTCTGGTGTCACAAGTGCATGGTAGGAATCTAATCGAGGCTTATTCCGTCAAGATCTCTTATACTTTATTATGTCTTCTCATGTACAATCTTACCAAACAAAAACAAACTTACACTTTTAAATGACTACAAATTTTATTTAACTTATCAAACAATCTAAAATATGGTAGACCTAGAGTGCTCTTACACATCAACAAACAAAAAAGTCCAAATTTCTTCTCATTAACTTTGATAAACATACATCTGTGAACACTTTCCAAGGAGTAGTGCGGTCATAGTTCTTACATCCATTCCATGACATGGTATGCTCCTGGAATGACCTATCACATAAAAATATCTTTGGTAGGAGTGCCTTCATGTTAGGAAAGAGTGCCCTCATGTTAGGAAAGAGTGTATTGCTGCTCATGAAAAGTTTTTGCATTGCCCTACTAGGGATCTCTTCATGTCAGCATAATGATTTTTGGTATAGTGGGAGCCACATTGCCGCTGAGGAGAGCTTTGTGCCACCGTAAAAGCTTCATGTTATGCCAGTTCCTTGAGCCATTCTTGCAAACAACGCCACTCAACTAGCATAGCAAGACGTCACCTTGTAACAAAAACATGTATGAATTCAACATTTGCAAGCTATATAATGAAGACACTTGTTAAGTATATGTTGTACAAATTTGCAAGTATTTCTATCTAGCTGGGAATAAACAATACAAAAATATACATTAGGATGAGACTACCACCCCTAATAAGCATGGATTTGAAGCACCTACCTGCAAGATGTAACAAAGAAGACTGTTTTAGAGGAAAAGTGGTGACACTTGGCCTCTCTAACCTGTAGCCTTTCACTATTTGTGCATAAAAGCAACCTTTGTGCCAAGCACTACAAAACAAGTAGAGGCAACACCTTAGACTTCAAAGTTTATGATAAGAAGAACACAATCAAAAGTAAGAAGTATATTGTTACCTTGCATAAAGGGGTGTTTTATTCAAATATGTGATGGTATTGGCAAGATATTGAATAATCATCAACATTCATCTCACCCGTGGTATGACATTCCTGGGATGACCTCTGTTCACCCTCATGTGCGGCCTTCGGTGCAAACGTTGCGAACAAGCAAATATGTATACATACGATTTGTGATGTCCTTGAGCACCATGGTAGCTGTTGCATGAGGAAGCAAAGGATGAAAAGAGAGAGGGGGGAGGGAGAGAGAGGAACATGGGAGAAGACAAGAGGGTAGTGGGGGGGAGAGAGAGAGAGAGAGAGAGAGAGAGAGAGAGAGAGAGAGAGAGAGAGTGGAGAAGGAGGAGAGAAGGAGGCAGGGAGGGAGAGGGAGGAACATGGGAGGAGAGAAGGGGACAGTGGGGGAGAGGGAGAGAGGGGAGGAGGAGGAGAGAAGGGGCAGGGAGGGAGAGGAGAGGGAGAAAGGAGGGAGAAGGAAGAGAGAAGAAAGGTTTTTTTTGGGGGGGGAGTTTTTTTTTTTGAAAAATTGGACTTTTAGTGCTTGTAAGTTTAAAAAAATGTCAAAAAATACTTTTTTGATATGGATATATGTTGGGGGGGAGTTTTAAGTCAAAAATAAGTAAAAATAACTTTTTTTTAAAAAAAGTCAAATTTTGGCTCTTAGTGATCCACGTTTTTGATGATGTGGCCACACCTCTTTACTCCCTTCACTTTCAAAAAGCTAGAGAGAGAAGGTGACCTCCTAGGTCCACATCCTACATGTGTCTAAAAAGAAGGCTAGAAAAGCCTACTCAAAACTAGCTTCTTGAATGCCCTTGTCCCCTTAACCCTACACACCATTAGCCTTAATCCCTAAAAATTAGGATTCCTTACAAGGCCCATGCAAGGTTCATATTTCTCCTAATGTGAAATTGTCGGCAAAGGTACATTTTGTGTCAAAACTGCTAATGGAAATGAATGGAAGCTTAAAGATGTTAGGCATCTTCCTTCTCTTCGCAAAAATTTGATCTCTACAGGACAATTTGACGATGACGGTCACAACATTGCATTCGGAAGCAAACGGTGGAAGATTTCAAAGGGATCTTTGGTGGTTGCCAAGGTAGAAAAGGTTGGTACACTTTACTTGTGTACTGTTAGCATGCAACCTTCAGCTCGTGCAACAACTACAGAAGTTGACAGTGCGGTGTGGCACTATTGGCTTGGGCATATGAGTGCCAAAGGAATGCAAATCCTTCAAACAAAGAAGCTTCTACCAGGTTTGAAAGAAGTGGACTTAGAGTTTTCTGAAGATTGTGTTTATGGTAAACAAAAGGGTAAAATTTCAAAAATCTGGAAATGAAAAAAAAATTTAAAAACTTGAGTTGGTTCATTCTGATGTTTGGGGTCCTGCAAGTACACCATCACTCGGTGGCTCATTGTACTATGTAACATTCATAGACGATGCGACTAGAAAAACATGGGTTTATGTAATGAAGAATAAATCAGATGTGTTTTCCATATTTCAAAGGTGGAAAGCCTTTGTGGAGAATGAAACAGGTACTAAGGTTAAATGCCTCAGATCTGACAATGGAGGCGAATATTACAGCCAAGCTTTTGAAATCTTTTGTGCTAGCAATGGCATTCGGAGGCAAAAGACAAAACACAAGACACCTCAACAAAATGGCATTCCGAAAGGATGAACGGAACAATCATGGAGCGAGCACAAAGCATGAGGCTACATGCAGGCCTACCGCTTGAGCTTTGGGTGGAAGCAGTAAGCACATTTGTGTACTTAATCAACCGGTCATCCTCAACGGCATTGGATGGGGGAATTCCACAAGAGACATGGACAGGTAAATCGGTGAATTATGCATTTCTCAAAGTGTTTGGGTGTGAGGCTTTCATGCACATGGATAGAAGCCTAAGATCAAAGCTAGATGCAAAGTCCAAAAAGTGTTTCTTCATTGTCTATGGAGAAGGTGACTTTGGGTATCTCTATGGAATCCTGAAGATGGTAAAATCTTTAGGAGCAGGGATGTAATTTTTAATGAACAAAATATGTACAAAGATTACTTGGAAAAAAAACAAACAAAAGAAACAGACAATGAGTACATGGAGCTTGAGGACGGTGAAGACTCAAGGACTGCAAACGGTGACAACGTGCAACAAAGTCAACTAAATGAGGAGCCTCAACCTACTCCCCAAAGATCCACAAGAGCAAGTAGACCTCCAAAAAGATTTGTTCCTTCCTTCAACCATCTCTTGATCTCAGATTCTGGAGAGCCAGAATCATACAAAGAATTTATGCATCATGAATCCAAAGAAGAATGGATGAAGAGCATGCAAGTGGATATGAACTCACTACATCGCAACCAAACATGGGAGTTGATTGAGTTGCCTAAAGGTAAGTGGGCACTTCAAAACAAATGGGTGTACAAGCTGAAGGAAGAAGAAGGTGGGAAGAAAAGGTACAAGTCTAAGCTTGTGATAAAACGGTTTTCTCAAAAGAAATGTATTAACTTCAATGAAATATTTTCTTCCGTTGTAAAAATGAACTCAATTAGGCTTGTCTTAAGCGTTTTGGTTGTTCATGATCTAAATCTTGAGCAAATGGATGTAAATACGGCATTCCCTCACGGTGACTTAGAAGAGGAAATTTACATGCTTCAACCAAAGGGGTATGAAGTAAAAGGTAAGGAGAAAATGGTTTGCAGATTAAAGAAGAGCTTGTATGGTTTAAAGCAAGCATCAAGACAATGGTACTTGAAGTTCGATCGATGGATGTTGGATCATGGATTCACAAGATGCAACTCGGATAATTGCGTATACACAAAGAATTTGGGAGATGTGAAGTTCATCATCCTAATGTTGTATGTTGATGACATGCTGATTGTAAGTGCTAACATGGAGGACATCAAAGACCTAAAAGAGGAGCTATCAAAATCTTTTTTAGTTAAAGATTTAGGTGTTGCACAGAGGATACTTGGTATGAAGATATCAAGGGACATGACGAAGAAGACAATAAAGCTATCTCAAGAGGATTACATCAAGAAGGTACTAGAAAGGTTTGCAATGCAAAATGCAAAAACGGTTTCTACACCTTTGGTTGGTCACTTTAAACTAACCAAGGATATGTGTCCAAAGACACAAGAGGAGATAGCCTATATGTATAAAGTTCCATATGCTACAACGGTAGGTTCTCTTATGTATGTTATGATTTGGACAAGGCTAGACATTGCACATGCAGTGGGAGTTGTAAGTAGGTTCATGGACAACCCAGGTAAAGAGCATCGGAAAGCTGTGAAGTGTATACTTAGGCATCTAAAAGGGACAACAACAAATGCTTTGTATTTTGGAGGAACTGCTATTTTTCTAGAAGGGTATGCTGATGCAGATATGGCAGGTGACAAAGATACTCGAAGGAGCACTACTGGCTATGTCTTCACGGTTGGAGGCACAGTAGTAAGCTGGGCTTCAAAGCTGCAGAAAGTGGTCTCACTTTCTACCACGGAAGCAAAGTATGTAGCAATGACGGAGGCAAGCAAAGAAATTATGTGGCTTCACAGATTCTTAGAAGAGCTTGGATTCAAACAAGACAATTGTGTCTTGTACAGTGATAGCCAAAGCGCTATCCATCTTGCAAAGACCTCAGCCTTTCATTCAAGGAGAAAGCACATTGAGGTGAGATATCACTTCATACGCACTTTTTTGGAAGAGGGACAATTAAAGCTGGGAAAGGTACATACAAGTGAAAATCTTGCAGACATGTTTACAAAGGTGGTCAACAAGGAGAAGCTGAGCCAAGTGGGATATTGTTAAGTATGGAGCCTAATTTACCCCTTGTAATTTTTTATGGTAAAAACGCACATTTGTAAGGCCCTCATTATCAGGAGAAGCCATCGTGCGTGAAGAAAAATCACTCGCTAAAAATATAAATCACTCATCGAAAACCAAAATTTTCACGCCGAGTCTCGTCGAAATATTCCTTTTTGCCGAAATATTATGGTCGAACGGTGGCCGGAAAGTGGTTGGAAAATGACCGACCGGTTGGCCGGTGGCCAGTGGTCAGAAGTCAATGGCCGGTTTTCGAATTCAAAAGCGGACTTGTCTTCTCAAGGGCGGCCACACATGGGAGGATTGGAGGGTCCAATTTGGACTTATCTACACAAGGGCAGCTACACATGGCTGCCTCTCATGAGAGAGGGCAACCCTTTTGGCCTATAAAGGAGGCCATTTCTACACACATTATACAGTGTGAAGTTGATGTAACAAGGCGGGTGTGAGGTGGTGAGAGTGAAGCAAGGAGGGAGCTCCAAAAGGGTATAATCTCTTTGTAACCTACTTCTTGTTTTGAAGTACTAAATCCATTGAGTGGCTGATTTCCCGTGGACGTAGCCCACATTGAACCACGTATATCGTGTGTACTCTGTCTCTATCTCTCTCTCTCTCTCTACTCTATAATCTCTTGTGTGTGAAAATTATCTCTCTCCAGTAAGTAATCTACTCAATTATCTACTTAGCTACGTCATATTTCCTAACACAAAATAGATGTAAGTAGGGCTAGACAGGTCCAAATCAAGTAATTATTGACCTAAGTGTGATAGTGCTAATGGGTAGGCTTGGGAAATTTGAATTCAAGAAAACCCTAGCTCATATAGTCCAAATGGCCAATTCCAAGATCATTTGTGCCATTAGTTCTTATGTTTGTGTGTGAGTGTGTGTGAGTGTGTGTGTGCATGAGAGAGAGAGAGAGAGAGAGAGAGAGAGAGAGAAAGAGAGATAAACAGAGAGCTACTCTTCTTTGACCTAACGTGCCACTAACACCTCCTCTTACTTTGGACAAAGATGAGAGGTATATTTCTAGTACAATAACAAGAATTTTCATTTGTTCTTTTGTAATATCAAGTTGTGGGTGGGTAGAAACCAGAGCAAGTAGAAAACCATGTCGTAGTACCTTGTCTTCATGCCGAAGGATAGCTTTGGGTTGTAGCACCTCTTCTTGGTCTTCAATTTTTGAAGGGTCTTCATAATTGGTTCACTTGGAGGCTCTCCTTTGTAGGGCTTAAGTAGGCTCACATGAAAAGCATTGTGTATGAGCCAAAGGTTGGGCACCTTAAGTTGATAAGCCATCTCATTGATTGGCTTCAAGATTTAAAAAGGACCATAGTATCTTTTTGCTAGTTTAGCATAATACTTTTGATGGCCCGTAGGATTTTTGCCCATTGTTTGCCTCAATCAAGCCTTGGGAAACTTGAGTAGGATCCAATCATTTTCTTTGAATGTTAAGGCCCTTCCTTGCTTATCTGCAGAGCAGCCTTTTGCCTTCGTTGACAGATGGATATAGCCTCCTTAATCTTTTGGAAAGATTCTTGTAGGTCATGGCTATACTCATCAGCAGCAAAAATCTTCCCATGTACTTTAAGTATCAAGGGACTTTTAGGTCCTCCCTCTATGATCTCAAAAGATGCTTTTCTTGTAGAAGCATGGACAGTATTATTGTACGCATACTCTACAAGGGGTAAGTACTTTCCCCATTTGAGCATTGATCTACTTTTGTAACATAAGTCTTTAGTAGTTCGAGTATTGTAAGATTGGCTATCTCACTTTGGCCATGCGTTTGTGGGTGATAGGCTGAACAGAAATTCAATCTTGTACCTAGATTTTCAAAGAGACCTTTCCAAAAATTACTGATCATTCTAGGACCTCTATCTGACACGATGGATGTTGGCAATCCATGGTGTTTGAAAATCTGAGATATGAAGAGAATTGCCATTTGGTGTGCCTTAATAGCATTCTTGATAGGAATAAAATGTGCTTGCTTCCTAAACATGTCGACTATTGTCCATATTCCCGTATTTCCATGGATAGACTTGGGTAATCCAAAGATAAAATCCATGGATATACTCTCCCATGGTGAATTAGGGAATTGCAATGGCTGGAGTAATCCAGGTTGCTTCCTTCTATCATACTTAGTCTTTTGGCATAGCACTCAATTTGAAACATACTCTTGTATGTTCACTTTCATGGTAGGCCAGTAGAAGTACGTCTCTACTCTTTGAAGAGTAGGTTGAATTCGTATATGCCCCACATAGGGAGGAGCATGGAATTCATACATGACTTTCTCACGAAGGGAGTGGGTAACACATAGCCTATTGCCATGGGGAAGATAACCATCCTACAAGGTGAATGGTTCTTCTTTCTTCCCCAATGCAAGGGATGACATTATGTCTTTAAAGTTAGGGTCAGTAGCATACTCATCTATCATAGAAGATAGATCGTTGTGAGTTGCTATAGACACCACATTAACTTTTGGTCTTTGTGAAAGTGCATCGGCCACTTGATTGTGCTTACCAGCAATGTGAGCAATATGAAAATAAAATTGCGAAAGAAAATTTTCCCACCTCATTTGTTTGTTTAAAATCTTGGTTTGCGTCATGAAGTACTTAAGACTTTGGTTGTCTGTTCGCAAAACAAATGGAGTCCCTAGTAGATATTGCTTCCATGTCTCTAGGGCATGTAGAATAGCTAAAGTTCTTTTTCATATATGCCCCAGACTCGTTCATCGGCATTGAGCCTTTGAATCTCATATGCTATGGCATGCCCTTCTTGAAGCAAGACTTCTCCAAGGCAATCACCACAAGCATCACATTGGACCTCAAATGGCTTTGAGAGATCCGGCAACATAAGGACTAGTTGGGAGGTAAGCTTCTCTTTGAGCTTGTCAAAAGAATTTTTCTCTTTAGCAGTCCATGAGTACTTAACGTTCTTCTTTGCTAAGTCATATAATGTCCTACTATTTGAGAGAACTTTGCTATGAAGCGTTTATAGTATGCACACATACCAATAAAGCTTCTTAGCTCATGTAGATTCCTTGGGTTAGGCCATGCTTTTATTACCTCCAACTTTGATGGATCCATATGGATACCATTGGATACCATCTTGAGAGATAATATGACCTAAGTAACGAATCTCTTGAAGGATAAATTCACTCTTCTTTTTATTGATAAAAAGCTTGTTCTCCCTCGAAGCTTGAAAAATCACCTGGAGATGTTGCTTATGTTCCTCCAAGGACTTGGAGTAGATGACGATATCATCAAAGAGCACTCCAAAGAAATTTCAATAGGTCTAAATATTTTCTCCATTAAAAGATTGAACGTGGTTGGTGTCTTAGTCAATCCAAAAGGCATGACTAGATATTCATAAAGACCAAACATTGTACGGAACGTGGTCTTTAGAATATCTTCGTTCACTATCCTTATTTGATGATAGCCACTTTTAAGGTCAATCCTATTGAAGTAGGTAGAGCCTTGTAGCTTATCAAACAGATCTTCTACCCGCAGTACAAGAAATTTGCGTTTGATAATGATATGGTTTAGTGCTCGATAGTCCACACACATGCGGTATGTACCATCTTTCTTTTGCACTAAAAGGATTGGTGAACAAAAGGGATAGGAGTTAGGCCTTACAATCCCTTTGTCTACCAATTCTTGTACTTGCCTCATGATCTCCTCTTGTTGAGCTTGGGAAACTTGATAAGGAGGCTTGTTAGGCAGTGAGCTTCCTGGTAGGATCTCAATTTGATGGTCACCATCCCCTCATTTTGGAGGTAAGTCCTTAGGGATATCATTGATGAACACATCTTGGAATCCATTTAGAAAATTATACAATTCTAACTCTTCTTGATTCCTGCCATTTACATTTGATGAAACATTAGGACCTTTTAGGGACTCTTTGACAAAAATCATGTACGCAAAAACTGAGCTTTTTATTGATTTGTCAAAAGCAAGAGAATTTACAAGTGGCAAAGTACGACCAGACTCACTAGCATCTATATACATGTTGTTTTCCATGTAGGTGAAGTAGATTCTCCTTTTAGGGAACTTCATGTTGGCAGCCATTCGGTTGAACCATGGTGCCCCTAGGGTAACATCCTCATGTTGGAGAGGAGGGATGAAAAATTCTTCTTTGTCAACGTAGCTTTGGACATGAAGCCTCAACTTGCCAATCAAAGGAGTACGGAGACTTGCTGTCCCTTGAAAGTTGCATCGGCAGTTACATTATCTCCCATCTCGAAAGCTTGAATGCCCAACTTAGTGGCCAGCTCCGTTGATATGAATTTGTGAGTAGAGCCAAGGTCAAACAAGATGACCCACTCTTAGCGTCTCCGTTGCTCTATTACATTTCCAAGCAAGCTCGCCCGTCGAGCCCCCTAGCTTCAAGCTAGTCCATGGGGCGGCATGTAGTTTGTTGTATATCTCGAGTTCTCCTCCATTGTTCTAATGAAAATGTCACTATTGATAGTTAGCTAGATTTATTTTATCATAGCTTTCAAAGATGATCTTATTTAATAGCAAAGCACCTAAGAAGATACTTGGTACTATGTTATTGATGCATAGAGCATGTTTGCACATGTTATCACCTTGAGTGGGAGGTGAGGGAGGAGAGTGCCACAGAGTTAGGCCTTGCTTCTTCTTAGCCACAGCAATGCAGGAATCACATAGTAGTATATGTGAATTGTTATTAACTTTTTTCACTTCTTAAATCACCATTGAAATTTTCTTTGGCCTTTAAATTATAAATGGATATTCTCATTTATGAGCCTTGTGATTTACTTTTCATTCTATGGACATATTAAACAAGTGAAAGGGTTACAACGGCTTTCAAAAACAATAAGAAAGTGATAAAATTGTTTAAACTGTTTCAGTGTTTGGGAAAGGATTGCATCAACTTAGTCTTGAGCCGATTGAAAATCGAGACTAACTAGCTGCAAACCATGGTAAACGAAAGAAAAACGGATGAAATATGTGAGAAAGTCGTTTAAACATTTTGCAAATCTCAAAAAATTTGCTAGTATTTCCGGTTTTTTCCTTTGTGAGAAGGAAACTCGATCAAGAATCACTTGATAAAAGAGACTTTCTTGAATGTTAACGCTAATTGGGGTCAAGCTATAAAATACAAGAAATGTAAAGCCATGTGAAGTTGTGAAATGAAAGGTGAAATAAAAAGAACTAATTAATATGTGTGTGTAGAATTTATTAGAATTATGCAAGGTGAAACTTCACTTTAGCATTCTGAAACAATAGAATGCAAAAAAAGGTGTGTGTAAAAATGTAAAGTGAAACTGCACTTTAGCATTCTATTGTTTAAAGACCGGATGTGAAATGAAAGGTAAGTCGCCATCATGGACTTAAAACTATGGAAAACCCCTTAAGCCAACCCAACACAAATGCAACCCAACACTAAGGGTTTCTTTTAGAAAGCCAAAAAGGCGTCAGAGAACAAGGCATTAAAGAGTGCATTCACAGAGGTTTAATCCCATGATGCGAGATATTCAAATATTTTTATTTGACGTCTTAAAATTCTCTTTCACTAAATTGTTTTATCATTTATTATGTTTATCATACCTACCTTTTGTTATGAAAGCATTAAAATATTATTTTGATTTAGTTTATCAATGAGTCTCAGACCTACCCTTCTTATGAAAACATTTGAATATCAGTTTTCTTTAGTTTAACTCATTCATTTTACTGTTTGTATTTTACTTTTATTCTATTTTATTTTATTTTAGAATGCCAATGTGATAATTTCACCTTGTTGTTCAAGTGGGCCATGGTAAAATAAAAGGCATTTGTGATTATGTGTGTATTTGGACAATACAATTTTATATTAAAACACAAGAAAAATGATGCGTAAATGAAGCACTCATTAACACCTACTCTTGATAACTCTTGTCCACCCTTAATTGAAGCAACCCTTCATCACTCCTCACCTTGTTGTTTTAAAATGCCAACGTGAAGAGTCACCGCCGGGCCCTTGAGGGGGTAGTTCATTTGGGGTGGCAGTCTTGCGGGCTACCGTGGCAACCTCAAGCTGTGTGTTGCTTTGATCTTATGTATTATGTTCTAGGATGGGATGGTGATGCTATGTGATGCCATGGCTCGGTGCAAGCATGGTTGTCTCTGAACATTTTTGGGCTTCTAAGTTATCATCCACTCACAGTATGTGAGTTTTGAAAAAAAAATTGCCAATGTGATGTTTACCATGTTCTTTTGTTTTAATAGCAATGCTCACTAGAATGCCAATTCTTTAGAATGCTAATGTGACATTCACATTCTTTTATATTGAAACGTTGGCTATAGGGTTTGGGAGTGAGCATCGTCTTGTCGATGCAGCTTACGAGATCTCTGGGGGTGAGGGGCCAAGCTACTTCACCCCTCGATCTCTATGTCCCTCCCTTGCCCGGCCCTCATTTTTGGTGATCGAGAGAGGCAACCCCTCCCGTATCCTTTTTGGAGGGCAAAGGGTTGCTAGCTCCTTCCCTTGTGAGTGCATTTGCTTTGTGGATCCTCCACAAACCACCATGAGATCAACGATGCCCCACTTCAGAGACAATAGCACCAGAAGATGAGCCACCAATAGAAGATAAACTTGTGTTTTGATACAAGGCTCACCTAACTTGCATGGCTCCTCCATAGCTCTTGTTGGATTTGGTGATGGCTCCTGAGGTACTGCTTTTTGTCTCCTGCTTATGTTAGTTTTGGTTTGTTATACGATATTCTTGGTTGTCATGTACATCTTAGGGCGGGCTGACAAACCTCCTGAGGGGGGTGGCTTGCATGACTTGTACTCAGGATGGTTAATGGCTCTGATTATACGGGTTATGGGCTTCCTTGCAAAAAGCCACGTTTTATGGACTCGTAAAGCGGTTGTAAGTACCTATGGTCTCTGTACGTCACCCTTGCTCGAAAATTAGCTCTTTTGGAGCAAGGAGGTGTTGTAATTCTTTTTTGTGAGTATGCTTGTATAATCTTTCAAAATGGAAAAGGTTGTATTCGTCACCGAGAAATTTTCACAAATTTTAGTGTAATTATCGACAAAAGATTCAACATTTGACCTGAAAACCGGGAGAACTTCAAGTTTGCCCTTATTTTCTTCTTTTTTTTTTGTTTTGGGGGGGGGGGGGGGGGGGGTTTTATGTTGTTTACGGCTGGCCAGGTGGACAAAGGTGGAATAGACGTGTCTTTGCATTTGGGAGCCTAATGACTTCGGTACACACCTTTAGCCATCCCTCATGAGTTCTCAGCTTGCTTTATGTAGCGATTGTCCTTTGTCTTGATACGGTTATGCCAAGAATCACATTAAACAAATGTTAACAATCTTTTTCCAAACGTGCACAATGTTTAATGTAAGGCATTGGAGCATGTGATCCTGAATCCACTACAGTCTACCATGCTTTTACTCGATCAAATCATTAGTAGCAGCATGTGGGTCGAATCCAAATTTTATAAACAGTAAGATATTTGAAAAGGTTGTGTCCAATGGATGATGGCACTATGCAATTAAAGTGGTAAAGAGGCCAACAAGGTTATATTCTAGTGGTTATATTCTAGTGGTTTTTGGTGATTGTGTGGGTGCGTAAAGACCAAGTTTGATTCCTAGGGGCACACTTCCAAAAATTAAAACTTAAAAATTAAAAATACTATCTTCTACGGCAACTAGTCTTGCTTGGTGGGCCTTGCTATATAACAACTATAGAATATAACACGACATATGAAAATTGACATTTATCATCTAGCACTAAAGGAAACGAGATTGTGTCTAACTCGGCAACGGCTTGAGAGGGAAATACACTTAGAAAATGTTATTATATTTTTGGTTAGAGACAAATAAGTGGCATCAATTAGAGATTATAGGGGTGATTTTTAAGAGAGTTAGTTGATTTTTAAAGAGAAGCACGCACATTTTAAAATTGTTATTGTGTTATGAGAGGATACAACGTTAAGTGCATCAATGAACTGCAACAAGAAATGAGGTGCTTTACTGACCTGCAATGTTGTACTTATGCTTTTTGCGGATTGTCCAATCTATAGGCCAATATTTGAGTCAAGCTACAAAAAAGCGATGTGAATAGTTAAACATATCGTCTTATAATGAAACCTCACATACTGAAAGTGCAAAATATACAGTGCATGTCATGTAGAGGTGCCATAGAAAAGTATGGTGGAGAGCTGGCACTGTGTTCTCTCCAAAAAATTATAAGAAACGAAAGCCGTGCCCTGCCCCGTAGCGTTTATGTGTTGCACCAAGCAAACGCATGCGCATGGGAAATTGGATGCAAATAACGGACCTTGTAATGTTGTTGAGATGGAGATGCACTTGCAATCACAACGTCCAGTGTTGTGAATATATGTCCTCTTTGCCATACATAAAACACACATTAAGGCGATTACAGAAGATGTAGGATATTGATTAAGCATAAAGAGAAGCAGATGTAACTTTATGTTCTATCTCCTTTGATCATTATTAGCTTCTCTCTCTCTCTCTCTCTCTCTCTCTCTCTCTCTCTCTCTCTCTCTCTCACATCAGGGACACTAAAAAGCGCTCAATGTGAATGCTTAGTTTGCTTTTAGGACAACGCACAACACGAATTCCGGTGAGCATAGGGGGTTGCTCCATACTTTTTTCTTGACAATGATAGACAATATTCATAGTCATCATCAATGCAACATAATAGAATATATATGCATAATGATATCAAGCATCTAGCACTTAAGTAAAGAAATGCAAAGTGCATTGGCAAACTAAATAGATACAATGATCAAGAATGAGCATTGACAAACTCAAAAAATAAAAAAAGCATCAACAAATTAGAAAAATTATATTGTACTACCAACCTGATAATCGTGTATGGGTAGGACGTACAATGTCATCCATGAAGGAGGTCAGAAAAGGAGACAGTTGTGGGATAAGGAGATCAAGTCGTTGCTTTGATTTTTCGTTAGATAATATAAAAGCATGCCCTATTATTTGAAGCCGTCTGATTAAGGTCAAGGGAAATGCGGCTTTGGTCATACAAAGCGGCTGCTTGTGGACTCAAGTAATCACAAGAGCAGATTAGGCTTACTAAGTAAAAAACAATTTATAGGCGATTTAGCCAGTCACACTCACTTTCATATCGCCTGGCATGCTGGTATATATTTAGATCCCACCTGCTGTTGTGGACTAAACTCCTACAATAGCTTTGTATCGTGTGGATTTTTGCATTCACTTATGCTATCATGTCTACCATCACCAATACATATGTTTTGTTCCTCCTCTTTCAACTTAGCTTCATGTTCAAGCTCATTTTGCAGATCTTTGATTCTCCCTCAAAAAGCCCAAGGAAGAGTGAGTCTGAATGCTTAATTTGTTACTTGTCAGCCTCATGCTCAAGCTTGTTTTGCAGATCTTTGGTTCTCCTTCTGCCATAAGGGACGTAGAGTGCACAGAAAGATGAATATGACTGTGTGTTTCTCATCTGGAGTCTTCATCAAGTCGTGATAGGCTACCGACAAAGTCAACACCCAAGAAAATTCCAGGCGTGAAGAATGCCTAGAGGACATGATCTGCGTATTCGACACTGATGCTTATTCAGTTGGCTATTTTTGGTTCTCTCCTCCCTTGCCCGTCACCAACGCCTTCAGCACCCTCACTCTTGCATCAACCGTTGCGATGGCTCCTCCATATCGCTCGTCTTTCTTCATCCGCACCATCACCAAATCTTCCAATCTCCACAAGTTCATGAAAACGCTAAAATCAACTGCGTAATCCACCCCTTTCTTTGTGCTTGCAACGGAGTAAGTGCCTTCTTTCATGATGGCATCTAATATCGATGGCAGGCTAGCCAAGCAACCCAGATTGTGGGCGGCTATGCCGTGGTCGGATGCAGCGAGCGGGGCCAGAGGGGCTATAGGAAATATGGATTCAATGAAGTTACTAGTTAGGCTGGAGCGTGATTGGGCAGAGCTGCAGACGGAGAGGTGTTGGGACTGTTGGGCGGGCAGCATGGATAGGATATCAAGGGGACGTAGGCTTACAAGCTGTGGTTGTGGCCAGCGTAGAAGAGTGAGCTTGGAAGCTAGGCCAAGGATGTGGGGCAGCGAGAGGATCCGGTCAGGGCTCGGGTATAGTCGAGGCGGCAATGGAGTAGACAATTGTAAGCAACAATGTGGCAATTTAGAGTAGACAATTGCAAGCACAGATTAGCATTGTTGTATTTTTTTCTCGGCGGCTCATGCAGATTCAACAACCCTGTGCCCCAATGTTCATGGCAATGATATGCAGCAGGTCCCTGTGCCTAATTCTCAAGATTCACACCAATTCTTTTCTGTGTTGTTTGCCCATGTAGTGGGCAGAATCGGAAAGGAGTTGGCCTAATCTGGAATCGAGTCACCAAACCTGTTGCTTCTAGAACCTGCAAACTGGAACAGTCTGCGAACTGCCTGTGGTGCTTGCGAACGAATGCTGATTGTCGGGAACCTACGAACTAGAACAGCGTGCTGATTGTCAAGAACCTGCGATCTGCCTGTGGTGCCTGCGAACTGCTCTGTCTGCTCTGTCTACGACATTGACGTGCGAAGGTGCTGTGGAATTTTTATTTAAATCCTTGTTTTTTTAGCTTTTGCTAGCGTGAAAAGCTTCCAGTGAAAAGCTGACACGTGGTGGCTTGTGCGATCAGATAGGGGGAAAAGGGCCTTTGGCTCACCAAGTAAAGAGAAGAACCCCATTATTATCCACACCAGTGTGGCAAGCGGCTTTCAGCCGTCTCTCTCTCTCTCTCTCTCTCTCTCTCTCTCTCTCTCTCTCTCTCTCTCTCTCTCTCTCTCTCTCCACACTTCTCGTTGTTCATTATCGCGCTACAAGGCACACCGTCGGATGAAGGATATTGCACCATATGGCAGAGCCGGGGGGGGGGGGGGGGGGGGGGAGATCCCTCCCCGTTTATCATAGTATAGATTTGTGTAAAGACGAGTGGAATCAGGGCATTTGGGATATCAGCTAGCCTATGGTTGGCGCTTTGTAGCATATGGCCTCTTGAAGTTCCTTCATTTTTGAACACTCTACCACACTAATAATGGATTTTATTTTTTTAACAAACTCACAATTGTAAGCGGGTGTATGTATTAAAATCTCGAGAAAGAATTACAAGTTCGTGACCATGTCAAATTTTTTTGCTATGTTAATATAATCTACACACAATTGTAAGTTTTGCAAAATAAAAATAAAAATCTCAAAAAAAAATGTACAAAGTAACCTCAAGCTCATGTAGAGACTTGAGATCTCTCGACCTCTGATACAACATAGGTAGAGTAGTTGTATATGATGTTGGTCTTTGAAGAAGAGGCTTCTTGAAGGACAATCCTCCTAAGAGGTGTCAATCATGAGAAGCGCTAGTTGAATAGAGACTAACTTGCAGGTAAAAGTATAAAAAGCTACTAGAAGAAGAGGGATTTGGATTCATAGTGCCCCAAAAAAACCTAAGTTAATTGTAATCCCCCTTACAAATTTTGAGATTTACCTCTAAATTCAAAAGTTGAAGTTATAAAAGCCTGCATAGTTTAGAGAAATTTTGTGTAAGTTAGTGTAAAAACCTTCAAATTTAGTCTATATGAGTACTATTCCTCTCTCCTTTGCTCCCTCCTCTGAGCTCTCTCTCTCTCTTTTTCGCTCCTCCACTTTTGGCTTATAGCCTTCATCTCGCAAAAGGTGACACGTGTAAAGGGTCAAGTCCTCCGCCATATTATGTTAGTAGATGCCTCTACTACTTCTCATATATGCACGTTTACCAAGGTTTTGGACAAAAGTTTTTTGCGAGCAATGTATAGAAAACTTTTAATGCTAGTGGGTCCAATTCCCTCCTTGGAAAACCGTAAGATGCAACCTAGAAGTACGTTTAGAAATTGCACATTTGGTGGAATTTTTATGTTTAGAAATTGAAAATTTCTCAACAGAAAGTATGAAACCTAGAATTATGTTTAGAAATTCAAAATTTGGTGGATTTTTGAAGTATTTCTTTGTGATTTTTCCTATCGGTTGGTCTTCCTCTTATTCTCTTTTGAACCGGCTCATCTAAATTTTCAACCGGCTCTAAGGAAAACCCTTCCTGCACATTGTGGAAGTGTGGTACTACGATGATTTTCTACATGGTTTATAGAATAACTAGCATCATAAATGAGTGAATTATATTGATCAACCCAAAAAAATTACAAGGTCTTGTCATGCTCCTGTTGAGCCATGACACCATTCAGGGACCAAAATTACATCGGCTACTATCAGGGCAGCCACTCCTTTCAACCCACCCTCTTATTCTTGATACACAAGGTCCATTAACAAATTAGGAAATTATTAAGATAGTTTTTCAAAGTCCTGCCACCAGCAAGTGATGAGAAATACACGGAGGCATGGTGCTCTACATGTGGTAGAACTTTCAACTACGATCTTTGAATTGACATCTTAACATGCTTTCGATTACCATCTTCTTCACTACAATTGTTGCTTTTGCTTCCATCTTCTCTTTCTTTTGCTCGTTCATGGACCTTGACACCTACTCTCAAAAGTTAGAAATATAACATATCAACTTGTTTGTGCCATGGTTCTTCGACGATCATGATCGATTACTACTCAATGGAGGTATGCTTGGTAGCATAGTCATGAATTGCACCACACCCACATCATCAGCTACAACCATGGCAACTCTCCATCTTGCACATGCATCTGGGGGTAGCATATACGCATACAAACTTCTCGCTACATCTTCACCCTAACATTATTTTCACATACGAGAAAAATTATACACCACTGCAATGGTTCCCTTCCTCAAAAAATGACCACCTTCATTGCTAGCGCACACATTCATAACTAGAGGGAGAGAGACGTCATCGTTGCCGCTTAAGGTTCCAAGCTCTAGGTGCTAATTAAGGTTCCATGGATAGTTGATGGAGTGTACAAATCCCACCATTACACCATTAAAATTTTGTGTATAGCAATGTCATCGTTACATTCGACATTGGTTTTCAAAAGAGAATCTCCTCTGTCTCTTTCAGCATGAGGGTAGAGCAAGCAAGCTTCCACTTGTGGGATGGCCAGGACTTGCTACTAACGTGGTTGGTGGTGAACAAGAGGCTCCCACATAGATTAAGCAAAGTGACAATCAAGTAGGCTCTTACACGAGTGGTTGAGCATGGATGCATAAATATGCAACCCTGTAGACTTCACTCCTAAGATTTTAACATAGGTAATCAGGACTTTTGCCAGGTCTACCAACGGTGCTACCTTTGGTAAGAAGAAAAAAGAAGTATTTGTGTCATTAATAACTACTACTTCATCAAGCTCATATTCGTCAAACATGCAATCGAAGGACCATGTCATGCACAAAGAGATAAGCAAAATGAAATCTTCATCGGTGCGGTTGCAAACATTGTGAAGTGTCTCTCGATGTGCACAATGGAAACCTCAAGATGTCTAGCTAATTAGGATGGCAATACCAGTACAAAGATTGCCCACAACCATTCATCCCTCAAATCTTCTTGCTAGGCTTTTTGTACACAAATATTTAGACATCTTAGTTCATGAGAGTGAGAATCCAAAGCCTTTGCTCTTACTAGCCAATCTAGCAAACTACCTTATAAGTAAGGGAAAATTTGTAGCTTTCATAAGAAGAGTGATTGTCTACCATACAGGATGCTAAAACTAAAATTTGAGTTGGTTATGTAGGCTTTGGAGATGAATTGATTTATTATTTTTAGATATAATTCACTTTTTTGCGAGGTAATTTGCAACAAATTACATGCTAAGCACTCAAAAACCGATCTCAATTGTCAAACAAGAATAAAGATTAGAAAATGTTGAAGAATCCAACGAAAATAGATACAAGGGTATTTTGGGAATTTTTGAAATTTGAGGGGTATATTGGGAATTTCCACAAATTAGAGGGGTATTTTGGGAATTTTCCCTGTAAGTAAAGAGACTAATGATTAGCTTTTGTGCTAATTCCAAAACACTACTCATTTGGGTAGATATTTGTTGGATTGTCTAAACCCAGAGAGATCCGTTTTTGAGTGCTTAGCATGTATTTTGTCACAAAATACTTCGCAAAAGAAGGCAATTATGTTTAAAAACAATGAAGCAATTCATCTCCACAACCTACAAAACCAAGTCAAATTCTAGTTTTAGCATCTTGTTTTGGGAATTTCCATAAATTAGAGGGGTATTTCGATTAATTTATGTAATAATAATTATAGATAGTGTACAAGATCTCATTCACTATAGAAATCTAAGGATTGCTTTTCCTTGAGATTTTTATCCCATTCATCCAATAAAAGAAATGACCACTGCATCAATTAAAAAATAATTAACTTGAAAAAATATATAATCTCTTTTTTTAATAACCTCCCTTTTTCATTAGCACTAGTAAAATGGCAAGGCGGCATGGCTCTCTCAACTCTCTCTCTATCTCTATTTTGGGGTGGAATTTATCCTTTTCCCCTTGCCCGGGCCCAATGTTCGAGAAAAACCATTTTTCCAAACATACAAAATTTCCTTGCTTGAATTTGCGAAGAGGAAACTTAAAAAATTAGGTTATTTTTCTCTATTTTGGGGTGGAATTTCTCCTTTTCCCCTTGCCCTCACCATCCATTTTTTGAATCTAAAACAACATGATATTAAGCTGAGACACATTTTCCCCAAACACTCATACAAATTTCCAATTCAAGAAAGGAAATTTGTGAAGAGGAAGTTTTAAAAATTAGGAAATTTTGGGGTGGAATTTCTCCTTTTCCCCTCGCCCCCAAAATGAACATCTCCTACCACATGGTTTCATTCCCTCTCTCTCTCTCTCTCTCTCTCTCTCTCTCTCTCTCTCTCTCTCTCTCTCTCTAGCCTACCCTGATTCACCATGCCGTAGCTGGCGCCCCCACAACCTACTACAACACTCTGACGGTTGACCCCAATAGTGCGGGCCCAATGTTCGAAAAAACTATTCTTCCAAACATACAAAATTCCCTTTCTTGAATTTGTAAGGAGGAAATTTTTAAAAATTATGTTTTTTTAATAAAACATTGCACTATTTTTTCTCTATTTTGGAGTGGAAGTTCTCTCTTTCTCCTTGCTCTCAAACGTCATTTTTGAAATTGAAATCGACACGATATTAAGCTGAGATCAATTTTTCCCAAACATTGGAGATAAGGAAAAAAATCACGTGAAAATTTCAAAAAAATAGCGTCTATTAAAATGCCAGTTATTTTGCAAATTTTCTATCCTAAAGGGTACTCTCTCTCTCTCTCTCTCTCTCTCTCTCTCTCTCTCTCTCTCTCTGTGGCCTACCCTGGTTCACCACACCGTAGCTGGCGCCCCCACAACCTGCTAAGCACTGCGACAGTTGACCCCAGCAGCCTAGCCCAATGTTCGAAGAAACTATTTTCCCAAACATACAAAATTCCCTTTCTTGAATTTGCAAAGAGGAAATTTTAAAAATTAGGTTATTTTTCTCTATTTTGGGGTGGAATTTCTCCTTTTCCCCTTGCCCTCAACATGCATTTTTGGAATAAAAAACAACACGATATTAAGTTGAGACACATTTTCCCTAAACACTGATACAAAATTCCAATTCAAGAAAGGGAATTTGCAAAGAGGAGGTTTTAAATTTTGGGGTAGAATTTCTCCTTTTCCCCTTGCCCCCAAAATGGACATCTCCTACCACATGGTTTCATTCCTCTGTGTGTGTGTGTGTGTGTGTATGTGTGCGCGCAAAAGAGATTAATATAACATTTCATTCTCTCTCCCTCAGGCCCGGGCAGTGTTCGGGAAAAATCATTTTTCCAAACATAGAAATCTTTTCTTGAATTTGTCAAGAGGGAATTTTTTTTTAAATGTTTTTGTTAAACTGCTTTATTTTTCTCTATTTTGGAGCGGAAGTTCTCCCTTTCTCCTTGCTCTCAACCCGCTGAGATGCATTTTTCCCAAACATTGGAGATAGGAAAAAAATCACGTGAAAATTTCAAAAAAGTAGCATAAACTATTAAAAATGCCAGTTATTTTGCAATTTTTCTATCCTAAAGGGTATTTTTCATGTTCGTGAAAATGAATTTTTCTTGGACCCTTGTCACTCCCATACATCTCTCTCTCTCTCTCTCTCTCTCTCTCTCTCTCTCTCTCTCTCTCTCTCTCTCTCTCTCCTCTCTCTCTCTCTCTCTCTCTCTGTGGCCTGCCTTGATTCACCACGCCGTAGCTGGCACCCCTTGCTACAGCAATATGGCGGTTGACCCCAACAGCCTGGACCCAAGGTTCGAAAAAACTATTCTCCCAAACATATAAAATTCCCTTTCTTGAATTTGTTAGGAGGAAATTTTTAAAAATTTATGTTTTTTTAATAAAAAAATTACACTATTTTTCTCTATTTGGGAGTGGAAGTTCTCCCTTTCTCCTTGCTCTCAACCGTCATTTTTGAAATTGAAATCGACACGATATTAAGCTGAGATCAATTTTTCCCAAACACTGGAGATAAGGAAAAAAATCACGTGAAAATTTCAAAAAAATAGCGTCTATTAAAAATGCCAATTATTTTGCAAATTTTCTATCCTAAAGGGTACTCTCTCTCTCTCTCTCTCTCTCTAGCTCTCTCTCTCTCTCTCTCTGGCCTACCTTGGTTCACCACACCGTAGCTGGCGTCCCCACAACTTGCTACGGCACTGCGACGGTTGACCCCAGCAGCCCGGCCCAATGTTTGAAGAAACTATTTTCCCAAACATACAAAATTCCCTTTCTTGAATTTGCGAAGATGAAATTTTAAAAATTAGGTTATTTTTCTCTATTTTGGGGTGGAATTTCTCCTTTTCCCCTTGCCCTCAACATGCATTTTTGGAATAAAAAACAACACGATATTAAGCTGACACATTTTCCCCAAACACTGATACAAAATTCCAATTCAACAAAGGGAATTTGCGAAGAGGAAGTTTTAAAAATGAGGAAATTTTGGGTGGAATTTCTCCTTTTCCCCTTGCCCCCAACATGCATTTTTGGAATCGAAAACAACACGATATTAACCTAAGACACACTCGCCCGGACATGAGGCCGCGCGATTGTCCCGACCCATCACAATTTTTCTCTATTTTGGGGTGGAATTTCTCCTTTTCCCTTTGCCCGATGTCATGCATCCTTGGGCATTGACGATGATGATGATAATGATTTTAATTTTTCACTTTACTTCATTTTTATTCTGTAATCAAACATTGTATTAGATCGACCAAGATTGTCTGAGTTTGGTCCCATAGACCCTTGGCTCTTCGAAGACGTTTAATATAACATTTCATTTCATCTCCCTCCTCTCCACGTGAGACTGCTCTCTCTCTCTCTCTCTCTCTCTTCTCTCTCTCCTCTCTCTCTCTCTTCCCCTTCCAGTGACATCCACGTGCGATAAGGTGGGCGGCCTGCGGGCGCTCCCGAGTCCTCATCACACTGCGCTTGACAGGCCCCACGTGCAAGAGACACGTCCTGAGTCTCTCTCTCTCACTGAGTTGTTGGGCTACAGAAGACACATGCCGAAAGAAGGAGGTCGCGCCACGTGACAGGGGGAGGGAACCGAAATTCGCTCCCCCATTATCCTTAGTATAGAAAAAGATGATGCATCACTAAGGCTTTACCCCTTTAGGAAGCGACAATGCTACCTTGTATTTTTGCACAAGGTGTGTTTGAAGTCAAAACAAGTGAAAGAATCACATCGGCTTTCAAAAACAATAAGAAAGTGATAAAATTGTTAGGTTGAATTAAACTGGTTTCAGTGTTTGGGAAAGGATTGCTTTAGCTTAGTCTTGAGCCGATTGAAAATCGAAACTAGCTAACTGCAAACCATGGTAAACGGAAGAAAAACCGATGAAATATGTGAGAAAGTTATCCAAAAATTTTGCAAATCTCAAAATTCTACTAGTATTTCTGATTTTCTTTTTTGTGAGAAAAAAACTCGATCAACAATCGCTTAACAAAAGAGACTTTTTCGAACGTTAACACTGAGTGAAATCAAACTATAAAATGCAAGAAATGTAAAACCATATAAAGTTATGAAATGAAAAGTGAAATAAAAAGAACAATTTAATATATGTGTATAGAATTTATTAGAATTATGCAAAGTGAAGCTTCACTTTAGCATTCTAAAACAATAGAATGTAGAAAAAACAATAGTGTGTGTGTAAAATTTGCTAAAATTTATGCAAGGTGAAACTTCACTTTAGCATTCTAAAAGAATAGAATTCAAGAAAAGTAAACATATGTCAAGGTGTGAAATGAACGGGTAGAAGTGTGAAATGAAAGGTTTCTTTTAGAAAGCCAAAAAAGGGGTGGGGTTTCTTTTAGAAAGCCAAAAAAAAAGGGGTGGAGAGAACTTTCAACACTACTTTTAGAAAGCCAAAAAGGGGGTGGAGAGAACTTTCAAGGAACTTGCCTACAAACAATGGGCTAGTACACGCTACAAGTGCCCATCTTGCTTTTAATAACGTTCACATGTCCATTCCATTGCTCTCTCAAAACACGCTTTTGACTTCCCTTGTCCCAAAACACGCTTTGGAAAGCATTGTCTACCTAGGTCCCTCTCTAGCATGAAAAAGCGCCACTCAAGACAAGTCAAGTCACAAGTGTTTGTAGAATTCTAATGCAAAAATAAAATAAAATGAAAAGGACCCATTTTACAAGCTATACCAAAAGAAGATTTCAATTACTCAATTCTTTGCCTCCAAAAATCCAAATGTATCTCTAACTCTCTTCTTCCGTGCGACTTGGTCTACTTTCAACTCTCCTTGTCGGATAGATCTTTAAGTCTCTTGGGATAGTTTCTTACGATGTTAAAATGCTTTTCTTTTCAGATGCGTGTGTGTGTGTGTGCTAATAAAACGAAAAAAATGGTGTAACCTTTCTATCACCCAAGTGGGTAGATTGGTTATGCCATTTCTCTCTTGAATAACAAGTTTTGAGTGCAACTCTCCTCGTCAAATAGATCTTTAAGGTCTCTTGGGATAGTTTCTTAGGATATTAAAATACTCTTCTTCGTCTTCGCTAAAGTTTGCTTCTGAAAGCCAAAAATCTCCCTCGTCCTATGTCGTGTCAAACTGCCTACCAATCAATTCATGTAGAATACACCTCTTCAAAGAGTGAGTTGATTGAGAAATTCAAAATCTTGTCTCTTGTGATATAAAGTCCAATATACTCGAACTTAGCCATTCCATGCTTTGCCTACAACTTGAAAGACATGAAATTCTACATCAATGAACCACTCCCAAAGAGTCTCCAACACCAACAAAAATGCAAGACTTAGAGTATGACAGTCATCTACAAATATTACACATACAAGCGTGAGACCTAACCTCCACACAACTGGAAGGGGAGTGGCAACAATGATGACGATGCACGCGAGAGAGAGAGAGAGAGAGAGAGAGAGAGAGAGAGAGAGACCTTTTTGGATTTTGTATATACTTTTGTGGATATCTTCCTTCATTTCTCTCTTCCATTAGTCATAGTTTTGAGCTTCTATCTTTGCCACATCTTCAAAGATAAAGAGTTCTTTTTTGCTCTAACCTTTTCCAAGCATACCTATTTAAGTTAATATTTTGATTAAATAGATTGGAAAATTCATAGATTTTGACATTAAATTGAAATTTTTTTTTGCGGCATTAAAACTTCTTCTAATCTAAACTTTTAGACTCTTATAGAGTCTAAATATAATACATGGTGCTTTTCACCATACCACATGACTATATTTTTGTAACAAAACAACATAAAATATTTTTCTGCAGAACTCACAATATGTAAGTGATATTGTATGTAAGAAACACAAAAAATTTACAAGTTCTGACTTTGCTCACAACCGAGCCAGGGTGCCCAGATCAACTTGCCAGACAACCATATCATAGCATCAGACATGCCAACATGAGACCAAGAACATCGGCTAAAGAAGGGGAGCCACCCCCATCGATCGATCCAACACCAAAGTCCATGGTTGAACAGGGTGCCACACTCGATACAGGAAAAAAAAACTTACATGCCAAAGAGGGGTTGGGCCCCATAGTCCCCATTACCCACCTAGGACTCCAAAGGTGCCACCATAGGAGCTCTTCTACCACCATAGCACGCCATGCCTCAAGAGATCGGGAACAAAATGGAGCAAACCAGCAGAGTAAAGACCTCCAGAATCAATCCTCAGCAGACTCAAGAGCCACCATACCAGATCCATAAGAACCTTCACCAACCAGACCCCGACCGTGCCACCAGAGAGCCCCTCCTGCCACTTGTGCATCAATATCTCTCCAATATTAATGGTCACATCAATAATTTTTTAAAGCTTTGAGAGCTACCCCATGCCTACCACTAAAATGGGATTTATATTTTTTTCTCTTTTTTAAAATTTCTATGCTTCTAAAGGGCCTTGTAGTGGCTATAATAATAACTAGCTTGTGTGACCCGCCTATGGGGGGTCTCGCTCGCTCTTACCAACAATACAATGATAAGGTATCAGGCAGTGCTTGGGCATGCCAACATAAGGCCTACATTCACACACACACAAACACACACACACAGAGATGTGTTTGATGCAATAGTCTACGGGCAAGAGAGAAAAGCATCAAACACATCTCTCTCTCTCTCTCTACTCTGCAATACATGTATTCTTTACGTGTCTCTCTATTTGATTTGTAGCCCATTTTAGTGCATTCCAAGAAAAAACATTACAGAGAGGAAGCTCAAGCACTTTTCTTAATTTAAGAAGTGCACCACATTTAGCATACATGTAGACCAAGGAAATGATAAGCACGATGTTTTCTTTCAACAACCTCAGCCTTGAAAATATCATCCTGGATTCTTTGGCCCATATGAGCATCATATGTCATGCCTTGGTACAAATTCTTCTTCTTAACAAAGTCTTTAATTCAGCTCACAAAAGAAATATTTATTATTTTTCCCTGCATGTTTGCCTTCCAAAATGCAAGCTTATGGGACAGCACCTGGAGAGACACCCTCGCTTCGCATTCGCCAAAACTTCTTGGCCCTACCCAAGTTGGACATATCTCATAATTAGTGCATTCCAAGAGATGACATCTCGGAGAGGAAGCTCCTCAAGCACTTTTTGTGTTTTATGAAGGGCACCACATTTGGCATACATGTCGACCAAGGCAATTCCAAGCACGATGTTTTCTTTCAACATCCTGAGTTTTGACAATATCATCCTGAATTCTTTGGCCCTTATGAGCATCATATGTAACGTCACATGCCTTCAAGGTGCATGTGTACGTGATTGCATATGAATTTTGGAGAGATGCCCTCTCTTTGCATCTATTGAAAATAGCCTAGAGCTTTGTGTATGTGAACTTGTTGGACATATCCTGCAACCAATGCACTCCATGAGACAACATTGCAATCAATGCACTCCATGAGACAACAATACAGACAGGAAGCTCATCAAGGACTTGCACTTTTTCAAGTCCATCACACTTGGCATACATACTAACTAACGTGCTGCCTAAGTATGTGTTCTTTTCAAGCAACCCGCTATCACAAATATCAATATGTATCCTATTTCCTTGGTAGAAATCCTTCTTCTTAGCACAATCTTTAAGTGATCTCACAAAAATAAAGACTTATTCTCTTCCTCTGCATGTTTGCCCTCAAGATGCAAGCATATGGGACTACATCTGAAGACACCATCACTTTGCATTCGTTGAAAACCGCCCAGAGACAAGTTGGACATATCCCGCAATTAGTGCATTCCAAGATATATCACTCCATCAAATCCACGTGCATCCCAAGCTTGATTTTTAAGGAGATCAAGATATGCTGGTTGCGAAGAGTTGATGATTAAGCTTTCTCTTAAAGGTATGGCCCTTGCGTACTATTGATGATCAAGCTTGTTGCACACAAAGTTGACAATCAGGCTCTGCTGGCCCTCATGCAGAGTTGATGATCAAGCATGTATCTTATTGCCTTTGTACAATTCCTTCTTCTTCTTCTTCTTCTCCCGTGATTTCATGGCACATAGCCTCGCTAATAGTTTTGTGCATCCTCTTGTAGGCTCCTTTGACATGAAGGATAGCACGTTGTTTGGATGCTATGGTGGAGAGAAGAAATTGAACGATAGCAATGGAGAAGACGATGACATGCTAGGTGATCATCTAAGAGAGGAAGAGACTCAATATGCAGTGAGCCAGAGATGTCGGAGGATGGGTCATCGAAGGAAGAAACAATCAGGTGACGGGACGGCCTTGCTCAATGCTAAGCAAGCAAATGGAGATGTAGGTTGGTATATGGAACGCGTTGAAATCCCCCCCCCCCCCCCCCCCCCCCCCCCCCTCTCTCTCTCTCTCTCTCTAAATGAACACTGCTTGAAGGTGTCGGATGTAGGAGCTACTTACGCGTGGCAAGGAGGGGGGGGGGGGGGGGGGGGGGGGGGGAGGGAGGATTCGCCCCCATTATAGATAGTATAGATACACATGCCCATTGTAGGAGGGCTCTTGCAATTGGTGGTCCACACATGCATGAGGACTAGTATTTTTCAGTAAATCTAGTTTTTCCTAGCTTTAGCCCTATTACTATCCAACTCTTGAAAAACGATCAGTGGTAGACATCTAGTAGTTTCATGCACTGCTTATTTTAGCATGATTGTTGGTAGGTCGTAGCTCCAACCAGAATGAAATGCAACCCTGCCATGGTTGGATTACCTTGGAAAAACAATCAACAATAGGACCTTCTTTGCCTTTAGGCTTCTCGGGTAAGGAATATTACATGCACAACCAATGATTGCAAATATGAGTACCAAGACCAAAACTTCCCTCCTCATCGATAAAATCAATTGGCCTAAGAGGGGATCAACTAACAAAGAGCAACCATCCTACATTCAATGGGCCCAATATGAAAGCTAACAAAGAGCAGCCATCAGGACTACATTGACAGTGTAGCAGGTTGCAACTGAATGACCAAAAGACGGACTACCCACAACAATAAGAATCCAGGCCGGGGCATTTATGCACTATTATGAGCAAAGACTTCCCACGATAATAATACTGCGCATTTGCCTGCTATTATGAGCAAAGACTTCATTAGAGATTGCAAAATTCTCTCTCTCTCTCTCTCTCTCTCTCTCTCTCTCTCTCTCACTATGACTCCAACTTTTATGCTCGCTTGAATATGGATAGAGATCAGCCCTTTGTTGAACTAGAGGAAGACATTGCTCATTACAAGGATCAAGGTGAAGTCATTGTTTTTGGAGACATGAATGCTCGCACAAATATGTTACAACACGACACACAACAAGTCGACATGCCGCATGTATCAAGAAGAGTGGATGACTCATACATGTATAATCGAAGTTCTAATGATGCAAAAGAAGTGGATCACTATGGAAAGTCACTTCTACATATGTGCAATAGTACCGGAATGCTCATTGCAAATGGTGTATCTCTATGGCAAGGCACCAATGACTTTACATGTAGAAAGCACAATGGTGCTAGCGTGATTGACTATATGTTGTTCTCAGAAGCTACTCTAGAATGCATACAAAGCTTTACACTTGGTGAATGGAATCCGGAATCGGATCATAGGATGTTATGTATTGACCTCAAGTGTGGTAAACGGCCCGAGCATGTAGCCTCCAATCATGATGTGAATCATTTGTACCTACGTCTAGACTTCAAACGAGCACTTATATATGCTGATATGGTGGACCAAATGTTAAGCATGATAGAGCATCAAGGGAGCCGAACATTAGAATGCAAGTGGAAAGTTTTCAAAGAAGTAATTTTCTCTTGTGCGAAGGAATGCTTTTCGGCGAAACACATGTCTTGCAAAAGGTCTAAGAAGGGTAGCACCAAGAAGAAATGGTTTGACATGGAATGTAGTCAAGCCCGAAAACACTTGCTAAGATTGGATGCAATCAAAGACAAGGAAGTTTACTTGGAATGTTCACACACATACAAAGCACTTGTTCAAAAGAAGAGGAGAAGGTGGGAAGTCGAAAAACAACTTCTTTTAGCACAAGAGAAAGCACATGCATGTGGCAAGTTTTGGCAAAATCTAAAAGGCAAGCGCGTTGAGAGCTTTGGTGACTTGACTCTTGAGGATATGTATATGCATTGTAAGAACCTCTATGAGCAACCCAATGTTGATAAGATGGAGGGTTGTAGCTCCCTTCCATTTATGTCTCCCTTCTTTACCATTGAAGATGTATGCCGCGCGCTTGAGAAACTTGCTACTCGCAAGGCAGGTGACCTTCAAGGTGTCAAGGCTGAAATGATTAAATGGACAAGCAAGAAAACACGATATTGGATATGCGATATGTTTAACCTTGCACTTCAGTATGGCATGCCTCATGATTGGAGTGCAAATTGGATCAAACCTTTGCACAAAGGAGGAGATGTAAACAATGTGAACAACTATCGCACTATAATGGTTGGTTCTTTGATGGCAAAGTTATTTGGATGTATCATGGAGATGAAGATAAGTGAATGGGCTGAAAAGAATGGCAAACGTGCGCTTGGCCAAGCAGGTTTTCGAAAGCATCATAGCACTATTGATCACCTTGTCACTCTTCGAGTTCTTATGGAAGCGTCTCGATTGAAAGGAAAAAAGTTGTATTGTTGCTTTGTGGATTTCAAGAAAGCTTTTGACATGGTACCGCGAGGAAATCTTTGGAGACGTATGCAAAGCCTTCAAGTGCCGAGAGAATTTATGCATGCAGTCTTTCGCATCTACCAAAAAGTGATATGTCGATTACGTATGGGAGATGGAATTTCAGAATTTTTTGCAAGCACTATTGGTGTCAAACAAGGATGCCCACTTTCCCCAACCCTCTTTGGGCTACTCATTGATGAATTGGAATACATGGTTCTTGATTTTATGCAGCAAGAAGGCATAGAAGAGGTTAAGATTGGAAATGCGGTGATCATGCTTTTGCTTTATGCCGATGATGTAGTGCTCTTGGCACATACCTTAGAAGATGCACAAAAGCTTATGAGTGTCTTGGAACGCTTTTGCCTACATAGCGGGCTGATCGTGAATGGATCCAAAACCAAGGTTATGCTTGTAAAGACCCTCAATGACGAAAATCCATGCATTGTATACAACAATGAGAAACTTGAAGTGGTAGATCTCTTCAAGTACCTTGGCCTTGAGGTTCCATCCAATCATAAATGGAAGGATTGTGCAATGCGTCGCTTGGAAGCCGGAAAGAGGGCTTATTATGCATTTGAGAACATGTGCAATGCAGGAGAGATCAAGTGTTGGGCTCTCAAAAAGTACCTCTTTGACACATTGGCGACACCGGTGCTTCTTTATGGAGTGGAGGTGTGGCGTGGAAGCATCGGGAAGTCTACTTGGAAAGAGTTTGAGAATGTCCAAAAGCGTTTTCTCACCAACTTTCTCCAAGTCAAGACACAAACACCCTACATGCTCTTACTTCTTGAGTCCGGATCGCTTCCCATTGAGGTCTTGGGCATGGAAAGGGTTGTGGAGTACATGCGTAAGACACAACGTAGCCCTTTGCATCGACTTCCTAGAATCGCATATGAAGCAAGTCAAAAGGTTCAAAAGACATGCAAGAGCAAAATACTAAGTTCAGGGTGGATGCTTGATATCAAGAAATGGTTTGGAAGATGGGATGCATGTCACTTGGTCAAGGATGCGTCGATCGACTCCCAAGTTAATGAGGCCTTCTTACAACGCTAATGTATCATGGCTTGGGAGAAATCCGGAGGTTCTCGCTTCAGCCATTACACCACACACGTTGCCCCAAACTACAAATCTCTCTTCTTCTCGGAACGAGGTAACCGAACCCATTCCTACATCCTTGAGCCCATCCCGTTGAGTGCGATCCGCACCATTGCCTCCATTCGTCTTAGCTCCCATTCTCTACGCTGTGAGACAGGACGTTGGGGCACTGGCGAGGAGTGTCATCGACTTTGCACCTTATGCCCTCGTCAAGTGCGAGAGAGTGAGTACCACACACTACTTGAGTGCTCAGCTTTTGACCACATTAGGTCCTCTTTTCCCCATATATTCAGCCATGAGCTCTCCCTACATACCTTCCTCTCCCAACCATGATGTGGACTCTCTATTGCGACGCTCATTTCAGCCATTTTTGAGCATCGAGAGTCACTTATGAACTCCACTCACACCACGTGACATGTTCATTTGGTCCCATAGGTCATATTTGACCTCCCAGGACGATAATAGAACTATCTATCTATCTATCTATCTCTCTCTCTCTCTCTTGCATAATTGTGTGGGAGGTTAGCCATCCCTCAAGCTCTTCATTTTCAGCATGTGGCATTGCACTTAAATCCTTGTTTTGTGAAGCAAAGTCCATACTTGCAATTGAAGAAGAAAGGCCTGCCAAAAGTGAGCGCTAGCTGACACATGGCCAATTTGTGGGGGGGGGGGGGGGGGGGGGGGGGGGGGGGGGGGGGGGGGGGGGGGGGAGAGAGGGAGGAGAGAGAGAGAGAGAGAGAGAGAGAGAGAGAGAGGAGAGAGAGAGAGAGAGAGAGAGAGGAGAGAGAGAGAGAGAGAGAGATGCAAACAACTACACCATATCAGCAAAGCTACATCCAAAGGATGTGATGATGGCAAGCATGTGATGATGGCGAGCATGCTAAGTGTTGTGTTTTGAGCTCATCTCACATTTCACAATCGGCATGCAGGTGCCGTCTGCTTGAACCTGGAGAGAGAGAGAGAGAGAGAGAGAGAGAGAGAGAGAGAGAGAGAGAGAGAGAGAGAGAGAGAGAGAGAGAGAGAGCGATGCAGATGACTACACCACATTGCCAAAGCTACAAGAGCCAAGGATGTGATGATGGTGAGCATGCTCAACTCACGTTTCATGATGAGCATGCAGAAGCAGTCTGTTTGAACCTAGGGATGGAGCTGCAAGGGTATGGCAGGAAAATTTGTAGTCCAAAAAGACACACCCTCGTAACATGTACAACACATGTTGGCCGAGGTGAGCTCCTCCCACCGCAACACAGCTATGGCGTTGAACTACAGCTACATCATGTTCAAAGCTTCAAATATTGAAGCAGACCAAGCACAGCCATGGAGTTTGAGGCTACCCCCCTTACCTAGCAGGGTTCAGTGGGCTATAGTCTATAGAATAATGTGGCACTCAGAGCAGCTCTTGCCAGCCTGGCGACATCCTCTTTCTTCAATGTGCCTGCCACCTCTTGGAGCGGGCCAAGGAGTGTAGTTGATTGTGAGCGATGTGGATACGAAGGCTGGAGTTGGAGAGCGTAAAGGGCACTATTGGTAATTTGTAATTTGTCTCTCTCTCTCTCTCTCTCTCTCTCTCTCTCTCTCTCTCTCTGTCCTTGCTACTTGGCTACCAGTGTACACTGCCTGGAGCCTGTCGGAATTAGGATATGCTGACATGTGGTGGGGGGAGGGGTCGGAATCCCTTCCCCATTATACATAGTATAGATTGTTTCCAAAGCCTCATAAAAATAGAAACTTCTTTGTTTTCGAATGCTTCACAAGAGTTCACAGAATTTCAATAGTGTAATGTTGCATTTGCCCAAAATTCATGTGTATAAAACCGCCAAAGCCACACAATAGTACTATAGTCTCCAAAAACACTTCCATTATACATATATAAAAACATTGATTACTTCATTGTGCATTTCATTTAGAGTTTTTGTATGTGTGTGTGTGTGTAAGAGAGAGAGAGAGAGAGAGAGAGAGAGAGAGAGAGAGCACTTAAACTTCCAAATAAAAAAGGAAGTTTTTTTTTGGCAAAACTCACAATTGTGAGTGATTGTATTATAAAGTCACCATTAGATAAACAAATCGGCCTCAAGCTCAGGCCGAGCCTTGAGGGATAGAGGGTTACATCCAAGCTTAGATGTTGCAAGTACCTAGTATCTTACTATTGCGAACAGTCCAATCCTTGACAAAGAAGGGCTCGACCGGATGGTGAGGATTGCCCTAAGCCAATCATCGGAGCTATGCCTTTTACTTACCACATATATTATCTCCCTTCTTTCTTGTACATTCTCTAAGAAGCTAGCCATATAGAGGTTGCTATCAAAGATACGACAACTTTTGGGCTTCCAGATATTATTGAAGAAACAATATCTGACAATTTGAGTACAACTTAGAATTGTAGAACTTTGAAACTATTTGCCACCAAGGCACAAATCCCTCTTGAAAAACCCTATCTTCCACGTCCTTTGTATCCAATTGCACCCCTTTTCTGCAAGGCCTCTAATAGTTGGGCATTCCATGAAAAGGAGGCCGAGGTCTTTGCTATCCAATCTGCACCTTGAACATCTATTTGGCCCGATACCACACGCTTGAATCTTGGCACCTGTCGGCAAGGCCCCCCAAAGTACCTTCCACAAAAATGTCTTCATAAATTGAGGCCATTGTGGATTCTACATGTTCTTTGTGACCTCTACCCATCTAGCCTCCGACCACTGTTTCTTCCACTACTTGTTTAAAGGGGCGAACCAATCAGCCTCATGAATTAACACTTGGTAAATGCCCTTGGTATGGGGTTTATAGAATCGACTACTCATGGGCCATTTCTAAGCTTTCCAGTCAAAAGTAGATTCACAGATCGACATCAAAACACAGTCCATGCCTTCTACAACCCTATTGGCAAGAAGCTTCTTAGTGCCATTGAGTTGAAATGGGCAACCACTTGGTTAGAGGATTTCCAACACTTGCTATTTCTATCCCAGAAGTGGCTCAGCCGTTGAAATCCTTTATTGTTCATCCTTCTTGAAATTTCTCTCCAATAAGGGTTCAAGATAACCCCAGCAGCTTTAGATAGCCAAGGGGACCAGTGCGAGATGGAGTTTTGAAAGTATCTGGTTAATTCACCCCATTCCAGTGCCCCTATTGCTCTATTGCACTTTTGCACCATCTCTCTCATGATGCCACTCAGTCTTAAGCTAGCCCACCCTGGGGCTAAAAGTTTGTCGTGTACCTCAATCCCTTTCCATTGACCACCTTTTGAGAAAATTTCTCTCTTGTCAATCATATCCTTGGTCATGATATCCCAAGATTGGTCTTAATTTGCAATTGAGACCACAAACTTGGCACACAAGATGTCAACATGAACAACAGGGTTGAGAATTCCAAGGCCACCTTGGACCAATGGTAGAGCAATACCTTCCCACTTTTCCCATTTCCACGATGCCGAGGCTTTAGTGTTGTTCCTCCACAAGGATCTTTTAACTAGTTTCAAAAAATCCTTCCAATTACATTTGGCTATTTTGAGGAGTGGGCTGGTGAAGGCAATTTAAGGAAGCATAAATAAATTGATCACTTTGAACCGACTCTGGAAGGGAAGCAACACATACTCCCACCTTCTCATTATCCTCTGAATGTTTTCAAGGGACCCATTGGAACCTTTGTCTAAGGGGGCCCCCAGATGCCTAAAAATCCTACCTTTAGACACAATCTCCCATTACCAAACCGATGGGTCAAATGAGTCGTTTTCCATTAGGGAGATCAGTCTAGACTTCGTAATACTACACTTCAACCCAGAAGCCACAACAAGTGTCTGCACAATCTCAAGGGCCTTCTTGAGCACCTAAGGGCAGGCTTCTAAGAAGAGGAGGGAGTCGTCCGTAAACATCTTGGTCAGGAGTTGGTTGTTACCGAGAAAAGTTAACCCTTTTTCCCCCGCCCAATAGTAGCATTGAGCATCGTTATAAGAGGATGTGACCCAATAGCAAAGAGAAGAGGGACCAAGGGGCATCCTTGCTTGATCGATCTTTTGGCTTCACAAGAGCACACAATTCTTCATTGAATAAGAGCTCAGATAGGCTACTCACACCCAGAGTGTGTATAACCTTAACCACTCAACCACCCAGAGTAAGCAACCATGAGACTACATCATTATATTGAACAAACCAAGAGGGACAATGTATAAGGAATCATGGGTATTGGCTCACCTCAGACTAGGACCATGTAGCATCTCGATGTATTGCATGATCCCTCAATGCTTGACACGAGCTTTGAGGTTACTTTGTACATTTCCTTATGGAGAATTTAATACATATACTCACAATTGTGAGTTTGGGAAAAAAAGTAGGAATCCATCTTTTTTGGCAAGATGAAAACCCAAAAAATCTAACAATACTTTTTTTTTGCCATACAATTGTGAGTTAAGAGAAATTATATTAACTCAAAAAGAATACAGTTTGCCCTCAAGCACCACATGTGTCTTTGTGGGGTGGGGTGGGGGGGGGGGGGGGGGGGGGGGGGGGGGGGGCTAGGGTTCCAACGGAGGCTTGCACACAAACACAAAGGAAACAAAACCAGCAATGAAGAACCTACCCTCTCAAGTGTTCCAAGCAGCTCAATGCGTGAGTCCATTCTTCATCTTTGTCCACTGACCCTCTTCTTGCTTCAACACCAGGGATGAGCTCAGTGCTCATGCACACGGTATCATCAAAACGGACCACAACCAACTTGGCCTCAAAAACCCGAAGGTTTCTGGACATCCAAGCATGGTTCAGGTAACAAAATCTAGTTACTTGGGTGCACACCAAGATGACCTAGCCCTCCCAAGATTAGGTCATCAATAAAGAAGATTATCAAAATGTAACAATACTTAAAATTGCGTGCAAGTTACAGGCAAAGGACCAAAGACGCTTATAAAAACATGAGATGCAACTTACAAAGAGGACATTTGTTCCTCATAATAATAAATCCATGTATTTATGAACCCAGTAAAAAGTGGATATCTTTCTTACTTCTATCTTTCAATGTCAAGGTGGGCAGTTTACTCCACATCTTTGAAGCTAAAGAATAATTTTCTCCTCAAACCTTTTCCAAGAATCTATACTTCTATACTATATATAATGGAGCTTAAAATTTTTAAGGGGGAGAGGGCCACCATGGTGTCACACTTTAGTTCATTTCAAAGAAAACATAAAGAAACATTTAATTTGCAATGCAAAAGTGGAGTGTAAGTACTAGATGGTAGAAAATGACTAGATGGTAGAAAATGAAAAGACTTTTGAGTGAGTTCTGAGACTTGAAATGGCAATGTAAAGTCAAAAAGTTTAGTACTCTATCTATATTTATAATATTTAAAGTGACTCTACATTACTTTGCATTTTGAAGGCCATAAAACTCCTCTTTTCTTTCAACACAAATATGCACCTAACTTTAAAATTCACATTTGAGTTGAGACAAATACAGAAGTTTTGAAGCTTTCACTCATCACATGATATTGAGTTAAAACCTTGCCTTTGGCACCTTCATGTATCATGTTTTTCTAGCCCCGAGGATGTATACATTGCACGTTGTAGGTTTGCATAGAGGACTCTTTTGGATTAGGTCAAAATTTGAAGAATTGATGGTACACTAAAACTTGTAAAATTTTATTGATTTTCTTCAAGAAAAGCTTGGAATCTACCCTGGAATTTGTAATTTTAGCGGGAAAAAAAACACCAAAGCTTGATTTATTGCAAACATTGGGAATCTCAAATAGCCCCAAAATGGGAGGACATGACGGATGTAGATAAATTGAATGGAGACTACATCCATGATCATTCTCTCACCACCTCGAGGACATGCTATGCCAAGAGAGGAGGGACACACCTATTGAAAATCTATTACACCCTCACGTGGGACATTGATATGTGTGTGTGCGTCTGTAAGAGAGAGAGAGAGAGAGAGAGAGAGAGAGAGAGAGAGAGAGAGAATTCTAATAATAGACTTCAAAGATCCACCTGAACAAGACTTGAAGCAAGAGAAAGAGAGATATAAGGAGAGAGAGTTTTTAATACTGTATTTAAAGAGCTTCACAAATCTGAGCTCTGGATGTTTCCATGCATCGCACAATGTAGAGAGAGAGAGAGAGAGAGAGAGAGAGAGAGAGAGAGAGAGATAGTTCTATTATCGTCCTCGGAGGTCAAATATGACCTATGGGACCAAATGAGCATGTCACGTGGTGTGAGTGGAGGTCATAAGTGACTCTCGATGCTCAAAAATGGTTGAAATGAGCATCGCAATAGAGAGTCCACATCGTGGTCGGGAGAGGAAGGTATGTAAGGAGAGCTCATGGTTGAATATATGGGAAAAGAGGACCTAATGTGGTCAAAAGTTGAGCGCTCAAGTAGTATGTGGCACTCACTCTCTCGCACTTGACGAGGGCATAAGTTGCAAAGTTGATGAGACTCCTCACCAGTGCCCCAACGTCCTGTCTCAGAGTTTAGAGAATGGGAGCTAAGACGAATAGAGGCAATGGTGCAGATCGTACTCAATGGGATGGGCTCAAGGATGTAGGGATGGGTTCGGCTACCTCGTTCGAAGAAAAAGAGAGATTTGTAGTTTGGGGCAATCTGTGTGGTGTAATGGTTGAAGCGAGAACCTCCGGATTTCTCCCAAGCCGTGATACATTGGTGTTGTAAGAAGGCCTCATTAACTTGGGCGATTGACACATCCTTGACCAAGTAACATGCATCCCATCTTCCAAACCATTTCTTGATGTCAAGCATCCACCCCGAACTTAGTATTTTGCTCTTGCATGTCTTTTGGACCTTTTGACTTGCTTCATATGCGATTCTAGGATGTCGATACAAAGGGCTACATTGTGTCTTAAGCATGTACTCCACAACCCTTTATATGCCCAAGACCTCAATGGGAAGCGACCCGGACTCAAGAAGTAAGAGCATGTAGGGTGTTTGTGTCTTGACTTGGAGAAAGTGGGTGAGAAAACTCTTTTGGACATTCTCAAACTTTTTCCAAGTAGACTTCCCGATGCTACCACCCCACATCTCCACTCCATAAAGAAGCACCGGTGTCACCAATGTGTCAAAGAGGGACTTTTTGAGAGCCCAACACTTGATCTCTCCAGCATTGCACATGTTCTCAAATGCATAATAAACCCTCTTTCCGACTTCCAAGTGACGCATTGCGCAGTCCTTCCATTCATGATTGGATGGAACCTCAAGGCCAAGGTACTTAAAGCTATCTACCACTTCAAGTTGCTCATTGTCGTATACAATGTCATAATATTCAATATCTAATTCTCCTAAATGATTTTCTCATATTAAACTGATCATTTAATGTGGGGAAGTGCCAAGGGAGAAAAAGCTAGAATGTTGGTTAAGCTAGCAGACCGGCCACAGTAAGGATCCAAAGGAGGGAAAATAGGGATCCAAAGGGGGGCCATCTGCAAAAGAGCCATGTGAAACAATGGGCTAAAAAGACCCTAAGGTTCAGCCCATTAAGACTTCCAAAATGCTAAGGTTCCAAAATTCAAAGGTTGTGTCCAAAGGTCAACCCTAGGGAAAATTGGATGCTTTGTGTGTGCCCTAAAAGTCTTTGCACATCCCTACATGGGAGGGGGCGAGCCCCAAAGGTAGGGGATGAGAGAGAAATCCACACACACACACACACAGGCTCCCTTTACACAAAGGGAATGAGGGACACATGTCAGCTCCCTAAGCCAGATGCCCACAAGGTGTGCCCAATTCCTATTGGAAGACCCTTGAAGTGGACCAATGAGAATTAAGCTAGAGTAAATGTAGTTTAATTAATTTAAAAACATTTAATAAAAGAAACCAATGAGAATTAAGTCTCCTAGAAGACTATTGGGCAGTCTCCCAAAGGGTCCAATGAGCATTCAGAAGCCTCATGGCTTGCCTGATTCCTATTGGCCAGGAGACAAAGGGGTCCAATGAGAGTTTTGTTTAATTATTTAATTACCTAAAGCTCTCACAAAAGGGGAAAGGGGGACACATGTCAGAAGGCTATCACTTATGCTGCTTAATTCCTATTGGCTTGACCTGGGGAGGTCCAATGAGGCAAAAGCCAGACCTAATTAGCAGCTAGGGCTCGCCCAAGAGAGAGAGAGGGCTGATTTTTGCTGGGCATTGACACACACACACTCACACTTGACCATGTGTGAAGGAAGAATACTCTATCTCCTCCCAAGCTTTAATGGAGAGCTCATCACCTACTCCAAGCTTGTGAGATAGAAGCCTACATCAACACTCTCTTGGCATGTGGATGCAAATCCAACCAAGAGCCAAGATTCAATGCATGCTCATCTCCTCTACCAAGCTAATTACTAAGCTAAGCTATGCTAATATGAGTGATTATGTGAGGAGACGTACATCTTTCTCGTAAGATACTCCTTCTTCCTCTCAATCTACTCTCATACCCTGCTAGCTCTCACCATCTTCGAAGGTGTGTGAGGTCTTGGGTCTGAGAACGGGGATAATTCAAGTTGTGTTTGATTAAGTGTTTTGCTTGGTGTATGAAGCTTCCATCTTCATCGCACTAGCTAGTCTTGAAGGAACACAAAGAATTGTATTGTACAATGTCTCTCTTGATGGGAGAAACCATAATACAAAGCCTTTTGGAGGGGGGACCGGCTCCATGCAAATCCGGTCCTCAACTGTTGTCAATAGCTTAATTGCTCTCTCTTTTGAAAGTATTGTCGATGCTATCTAACTAGGTGTTATGTTTTTTTGTTGCTCTCTCCACCCAAGCACTCTTGTAATTCTCATTAGGAAGCTATTCTAATGAAATGCCCACTATGTTCATGTTGATTTCCGCTACACAAAAGTTATTAGGCCATTAAATGTTACATACAATGCATGGATTTTCTTCATTGAGGGTCTTTACAAGCATAACCTTGGTTTTAGATCCATTTACGATCAGCCCGCCATGTAGGCAAAAGCGTTCCAAGACACTCATAAACTTTTGTGCATCTTCTAAGGTATGTGCCAAGAGCACTACATCATTGGCATAAAGCAAAAGCATGATCACCGCATTTCCGATCTTAACCGCTTCTATGCCTTCTTGTTCCATAAAATCAAGAACCATGCATTCCAATTCATCAATGAGTAGCCCAAAGAGGGTTGGGCAAAGTAGGCATCCTTGTTTGACATCAATGGGGCTTGCAAAAAATTCTGAAATTCCATCTCCCATACGTAGTCGACGTATCACTTTTTGGTAGATGCGAAAGACTACATGCATAAATTCTCTCGGCACTTGAAGACTTTGCATACGTCTCCAAGGATTTCCTCGGTGTACCATGTCAAAATCTTTCTTGAAATCCACAGAGCAACAATATAACTTTTTTCCTTTCATTCGAGACGCTTCCATAAGAACTTGAAGAGTGACAGGTGATCAATAGCGCTATGATTCTTTCAAAAACCTGCTTGGCCAAGAGCACATTTGCCGTTCTTTTCAACCCATTCACTTGTCTTCATCTCCATGATACATCCAAATAACTTTGCCATCAAAGAACCAACCATTATAGTGCAATAGTTGTTCACATTGTTTACATCTCCTCCTTTGTGCAAAGGTTTGATCCAATTTTCACTCCAATCATTAGGCATACCATGCTTAAGTGTAAGGTTAAACATATCGTGTATCCTATATCGTGCTTTCTTGCTTGTCCATGTAATCATTTCAGCCTTGACACCTTGAAGGTCCCCTGCCTTGCGGCTAGCAAGTTTCTCAAGCGTGCGGCATATATCTTCAATGGGGTAAAGAAGGGAGGCATAAACGAAAGGGAGCTACAACACTCCATCTTATCAACATTGGGTTTCTCATAGAGGTTCTTGCAATACGTATACATATCCTCAAGAGTCAAATCACCAAAGCCTCAACACGCTTGCCTTTTAGATTTTGCCAAAACTTGCCACATGCATGTGCTTCTCTTGCGCTAAAAGAAGTTTTTTTTTTACTTCCCACCTCCTCCTCTTTTTTTGAACAAGTGCTTTGTATGTGTGTGAGCGTTCCAGTAAACTTCCTTGTCTTTGCTTGCATCCAACCTTAGCAAGTGTTTTCGGGCTTGACTACAATTTCTTCTTGGTGCTACCCTTCTTAGACCTTTTGCAAGACATGTGTTTCATCGAAAAGCATTCCTTCGCACAAGAGAAAATTACTTCTTTGAAAACTTTCCACTTAATGTTGGGCTCTCTTGATGCTGTGTCATGCTTAACTTTTAGTCCACCATATCAACATATATAAGTGCTCGTTTGAAGTCTAGACGTAGGTACGAATGATTCAAATCATAATTGGAGGCTACATGCTCGGGTCTTTTACCACACTTGAGGTCAATACATAGCATCCTATGATCTGATTGCGGATTCCATTCACCTTTGTATGCATTCTAGAGTGGCTTCCGAAAACAACATATAGTCAATCATGCTATCACCATTGTGCTTTCCACATGTAAAGTCATTGGTGCCTTGCCATAGAGATACACCATTTGCAATGAGCATTCCGGTACTATTGCACATATGTAGAAGTGACTTTCTAGAGTAATCTAGTTCTTTTGCATCATTAGAACTTTGATTGTACATGCATGAGTCCTCCATTCTTCTTGAGACATGCGGCATGTCGACTTGTTGTGTGTCGTGTTGTAATGTATTTGTGTGAGCATTCATGTCTCCAAAGACAATGCATTCACCCTGGTCCTTGTAATGAGCAATGTCTTCCTCTAGTTCAACAAAGGGCTGATCTCTATCCATATCCAAGCGTGCATAAAATTTGGAGTCATAGTGCGGAATGTAACAACCAGCCATAAACATTACTCGACCATTTGGTGGGCTGATTTTCAGCCATAAGTAGCTTTTATACTTATCTTCTTTGACAATGGAAACATCTTTCAAACCCTTTTTGGTCATACATACTACGCCTCCTTGGCCTCTACGTTGCTTTGCGTTTTTGGCCCACATCAAAGAATGCACATCATATTTGTCAAATCAAGAATTCATTGCGCATCATGCTCCCATGTTTCGAAAAGAAATATCACATCGGAGTCATTGGTAAGCTCATCAATGCCAATTCCCGCATTCCATGGATACCCGTTACAATTCCAAAAGGTTATTTGCAAGCGTGAGTTGGTCTCATAGATCATGTGTCCCTATTTGTTGGGTGGACTTGCATCCTCCTCAAATGACTTTTCTTCTTAAGATGACACCTTAACCTTCTTGCTTCTTTCCTCATAGACTTTGCAACGTAATTTTGTTGCATAAGAGAGCGATCCTCATATACATTACAACCCGTTCCTTTGAGGTAGATCCAACTATTGTCAAGGATGATATTTCTCTTTACCTCATCAACCATGGTACATACAATAGGTCTTTCTCCCGAGCGAGGAAGTCCTTGCTTTCCAACTCGATGTGCACCATAAGCCATGATTCCACACATGCCAAAGTATGTAGCAAAAAACTCTTCAATAGCAACCGCAAGAGATTGGGGTGTTTCCATGCTTTCCTCCTTAATTCCACGAATAACGATGTTCTTTGAGCGTTTTTGTCATTCTTGTAATTCTTGAGTGTCCACATTCTCTACATTCTTTGCTTGGACAACAGCTTGCGTGATAGGAGGTGTAGAAACCACATTATCCTTACATATATTAGACCATGATTTGGATGCATTTCTCATCTCACATACATCATGTCGTATTGTATCTATCTTTTCCTCTTTCAATACATGATCACTCTCAACTTTGCTCAAGCGCTCTTTCAATACATTCATGTCAACAAGAGAGCGCTTACATTCTTGAACTTCATTCTCAAGATGCATCAAGCGTGTTATTTGCATTTCAAGAACCTTCTTGAGATGCTCATTCTCCACAATAAGAACTCTTAAAGTGCCATTCTCCATTGCAAGTGCGTGCAGCTCTTCACCTTGCTTGTTGACGGTTTCTTGTAGTAATGAGACCAAGTAATTCATGATCATTGCTTCCGTTGTTGTGGACGATGTGGTTGGATTAGCATCCAAATTCCTTGAAGATTTTGCATCATTATCCATGGCAAGTGTGGATTTTCCACCCTTGTGAGTTTTGTCCGACATTGCCTTCAAGTCGGCAACAAAAACGCAAAGTTTTGACAGTTTTTTCAATTCTGAGATTCTATTACAGCAAAGCCTTCCATTGCTCAAAGAAAATCTGTCTTTACATCAATGCCTAGAGGGCTTCGTGCTCTTTGATTGAGGCTATAGATCACCTAAATCGGAGTTCAAATGAGTGAGTTATGATCAAAAGACTAAACTGCTGTCTACTAGGTCAAAAAACGAGAGAGAGAGAGAGAGAGAGAGAGAGAGAGAGAGAGAGAGAGAGAGAGAGAGAGAGGTTTTAATGTTATAGAGACACATCAAGAGACCTCAAAGCTCTATCTAATAGGTCTTGAACTTAAGACCTAGTATTTAAGAGGGAACTATGATAATCAATCTCCTACACTCAAAGGTTATTATAGTTTCCTTTTCTTATTCACTGAGAGAGATCCCAAGGATCTACTCGACAAGTATTGAACTCAGAATTGTGTGTGTGTGTGTGTGTGTGTGTGTGTGTGTGTGTGTGTGTGTGTGTGTGTGTGTGTGTGTGTGTGTGTGTGTGTGAGTGAGTGAGTGAGAGAGAGAGAGAGAGAGAGAGGGAGGGAGGGAGTGATGAAGAAGAAGAGAATTTTTATGGTTATAAGAATAATCCAAACAGACATCAAAGATTTACTCGACAAGTCTTGATCTCAAGTTCTAATTATAAAGATAGAGGGAATTTCATATTCTTAGAGTGATTATAGGAACTGAAGTACACCCTTCTCACTTGTGAAAACACACACACACACTCACGGATATGTGTATGTGTATGATCCAATGGCCATGCTTTTCTTTGACGCAGCAACACATGGGTCACACACTAGTACTTATTTATCTTGTGAACAATATTCTCATATTCAAAGTCTGGCAAGTCCCTGGCATAGTACATTAATCAAGTAAATTAAAAAATATTATATTTTTGACTTTTTTATTATATTTAAACTTCTTCTAGCCTAAACTTCTAGTTTAGATCCTTAGAAAATTTGAACTAATGTATGGTGATTTTTATCGTGCCACATGGCTATACTTTACTTGTTAGTGTTTTTTGAAATTTTTCTTATTTTAAAATTTTAAACTTGGTACAGATTCTAGATTTGCATTTTTTTTTCAAAACTCACAATTGTGAGTGATTGTATTAGAATGCCATCAAAAAATTATAAATCAGCCTCAAGATTTTCATTTTACTTTTGAAAGCACTATCCAATCAATAGTAATAGGTTACTTGAGATCTCTAATTTAATCTACTTTTTACAATAATCTCTTCTCTAACTCCATCTCCATCTCTTCTCTTCTCTTCTCTTCTCTTCTCTTCTCTTCTCCATCTAATCTCATCTCTTCTCTTCTCTATACTTTGTGTCTCTTCTCTTCTCTATACTTATCTTCTCTTCTCTATTGCTATTTGTATCTCTTATCTTTTTTCTTTTTTACTTCTAGAGAACCTTGTTTGCCTTGTGGCATGTGGCCCCGGGAGAGGCACTAGAGGCAGGAGTGGAGACCAAGGCAATGCAAGGAGAGGGCGGCTCTAGTACATACTTCTAAGAAACTTCCACCCAAAAGGGGGTTTAAAAAAACAATCCGATCAACCAAGGAGATAAAATCAATAGGAAAGAGACCGTATCATTATATTGGACATGCCAAGAGGTTTTAAAGTAGGAAATTATCATTTTGAGAGAGAGAGAGAGAGAGAGAGACAGAGAGAAAGAGAGAAAATTTTGGATTTATTGTATACTTATCTGAATATCTTCATGTACTTGTCTCTTCCATTCATGAAGATGTGCATGGGGGCGATTATGAAGGAGCGAGCTCAACGAAGCGAGCTTTTTCTTTCCTTATCCAACCACCACTACCTCCCATTGTCGTCCCTTACCACCCATCATCACCACCACCCTAGCCCATTACTGATGGGGGTTTCCAATCAACGATCAAAGCTAATTTCTGAGTAAATATGAGAAACACCCTTGACAAATTGATGCAAGCGCAAGCTATATTGAAGAAAATAATCATGACTTGTTGGACTCCACCACCCAACACCTCAACTCAAAAGGAAATTACCCAACACCTATTAACGCGTATCACACCTTTAAATAAGTCCCTACTGCAAGTCACATATATTGTCCAAGAGTTCCCATCAAATTGTTGTTCCTCACCATACATGCTTTAGTTGTCACATTGTGGTGGCATCTCAAAAGCAATATATCCATCATATTGTAATGGAGGATCACAAAAATGCTGTATAAATAGCATAAACATGCTCTCCCATATTATTTTCTATGTGCCAAAGCTTTCCATGCTCTCCTGACAAAGTGAAAGGACCTCGCAATAATGTGTCTCCAGTCTTTGGCCCAAGCAATAGTTCTACCATAGATAGCTAAGGTCTCCCGCCCTCTCATTTCAAATTCCTTTCCTCATCAACCGACGCTTGGCTAATCTTGAAATTCTTTCCTTGCATTAAGTGGAAAAAAAACGTGCATACTGACCAACAAAAAGGATTGCATGTTAGAACCTTATAGAAGTGCAAAGTCTTTAGGGGTTGACATGAAGGACCTTCTTATCATGCTAATAGGCATGTTATTTTTTGTTGCGACATGTAGGCTTCTATGAGCTCTCATGCTTTCTCATTGAATTTTTCTATGATGGCATAGATAAGTAATCCCAATAGTCATGTTACCTTTCTACCAACAAGCTACCAAAGAAAGGAGACTCTGAAGCCCAACTAATTGCATGATTTACTCTAGTATCCAATCTTCCACATCCTTTTCAATATTTTGACTTGCCAGAACCACCATTTTTTTTAAAAAAATTGTCAATATGAACTGGTGCACCGTCGAATGGATGGCCGAGGCCTCTTTGAGGAATTCCGATTGGTATTCCTACAATGGGAATCAAGAGAGAGAGAGAGAGAGAGAGAGAGAGAGAGAGAGAGAGAGAGAGAGAGAGAGAGAGAGAGAGAGAGAGAGAGAGAGAGAGAGAGAGAGTTTTCTATTTTCCTAGATTTGCTTCTGGAGTTGAGCCAACATAGCGACAAAGATGAGCACAATGAACACTCCAATGCAGATATCAATCATTATCCAAATGTTGACCTGATAGCTATGTGTGCAGTAGAAAACCGTTGCTCATGCAATCCATCATTAGGCGAAGAATACAATGCTAGTGACGAGGGTGGAATCAGAATGCATTGGGTAGCTGGAGATGGGGCGATGGAGCTCAAGCTTGCGCTATGCATGACAGGGATGATGCATTGTGAAGGAGAGATGCTTCCATGGAAAAAGGGTGCCCAGTGTCATCATCACGTCAAAGCCAAAATTTTGGACACAAAAGAAGCATATACCACATGCATTTCGGAGCAGATAGTCAAAGAAAATGAGCAACTAGATGGAGCCGTTATGGAGTAACAATATTAGTGATCAATACTTGAATGTGGAGTAATGAGACATCACATGCTACTTGACCGCAAAGTAATGAGAGACACGCGCTATTATTGCTTCCAAGTTATCCTCTACTGTGTAGCATGGGATGTAGCCACCCCCCTTCCCCTGTCTCCACCATTGTGGAATGTCATAATAATCAATATCTAATTCTCCTAAATGATTTTCTCATGTTAAACTGATCATTTAATATGGGGAAGTGCCAGGGGAGAAAAAGCTAGAATATTGGTTAAGCTAGTAGACCGGCCACAGTAGGGATCCAAAGGAGGGAAAATAGGGATCCAAAGGGGGGGCCATCTGCAAAAGAGCCATGTGCAACCTAATTATTAAATTACCTAAATCTCTCACAAAAGGGGAAAGGGGGACACATGTCAGAAGGCTATCACTTATGCTGCTTAATTGTCATTGGCTAGCCCTAGGGAGGTCCAATGAGAGGATAGCAAGAGCACATAGCAAGAGGGCTCGCCCAAGAGAGAGAGGGGGCTGATTTTTGCAAGGCATTATCACACACACACTCACACAATCTCATGTCTGAAGTAAAGAAGACTCTCTATCCTTCTCAAGCTTTAATGGAAAGCTTATCACCTACTCCAAGCTTGTGAGAAGGGAGGCCTACACCAACAACTCTTGGCTTTGTGATGCAAATCCAACCAACCAACCAAGATCCAAGCTTCAATGCATGCTCATCTCCTCTACCATGCTAATTACTAAGCTAAGCTATGCTAATATGAGTGATTATGTGAGGAGATGTACATCTTTCTTGTAAGACTACTCCTTCCTCTCAATCTACTCTCATAACCTGCTAGCTCTCACCATCTTTGAAGGTGTGTGAGGTCTTGGGTGTGAGACCGGGGATAATTGATGCTGTGTTTGCTAAGTGTTTTGCTTAGTGCATGAAGCTTTCATCTTCATTGCACTAGCTAGTCTTGAAGGAGCACAAAGAATTGTATTACGGTACAATGTCTTTCTTGATGGGAGAAACAATAATACAAAGCCTTTTGGAGGGGGGACCGGCTCCATGCAAATCCGGTCCTCAATTTTTGTCAATAGCTTAATTTCTCTCTCTTTTGAAAGTATTGTTCATGCTATCTAACTAGGTGTTATGCTCTTTGTTGCTCTCTCCACCCAAGCACTCTTGTAATTCTCATTAGGAATCTATTCTAATGAAATGCCCACTATGTTCATGCTAATTTCCGCTACACACAAGTTTTTAGGCCATTAAATGTTACATTGGTATCAGAGCACAAGGTTTATCTTTTCTTGCTCAAGAAGGGAGGTCCTCAAGCTAGCTATAAATGATTGGTATTATTAATTGCCTGTGAGTGAGTAGAATAGGGATTTTTCAGCCTTGGAGTGCGCCTGCCTTCGTGCAGTTAACGGGGCATCACCGTCGAGAGCTATGGTCTTAATAGTGGAGTCCTACAAGGCTTGCCTACGGCTTAACCACTATTGAGCTATTAGAAGCTTGACAGGAGCCGGTGTTGTTTTGGTGTTGAAAAACCCTCTCTTCTATTCCTTGCAATTAATGGTATTCGAGCCACGGGTACAGTAGCTTGAGTGCTTTTTCCAAAGGGGTAAAGACGAGTAGCAACTAGGGCTTGCAGTGCCAAAGTACACCTAAAATGTTTACACCTAAAAGTTGTTAGAATGGCTGACAATAGTAAAGAGAGTGAAATTAATGTTGATAACTTTGATTTTGCTAATGAGCAAGCTACTAATGATGCTCCGATGCTTGTTAACTATCTTGTTTCTAGGCTTCAACAAGCCATGGGCAATCCATCTCTCCAAAGTGAAGTGCAACGGAAGCTCTGTGCTCATGGGATTCTCCAAGCTCACCACCATGACGAGAGAACACTTGGGAAGCCTCCTTGTGAGACTTCCAAAAGAGGTCTCTCTCCGATTCGGCAAGAAGAAGAGAATCCATATGAAGGGCTCAACAATTTACTTCTTGATGATGCATCTCCTTCCCAAAGGAGAACTCAAGAGCCTCCACCGAAGGAACGAGAAAGAAGTGAGTCTCCCGCCACCTCGGCAGAAATGGCTCCACGAAGACAGCGGGCTAAACGCTCTCCATCAACACCAAAGCGGAGAAGACCATCGCACCCCTCTCCACACCATAATTCAAAGAGGGATGATAAAAAGCAAGAGAAGAAAAAGGCAAGAAAGAGGACACCCTCTTCTCCATCTTCTTCATCCTCTTCCTCTTATGAAAGTGATGGTGAAGATGACGAAGATCAAGACAAGAAAAAGGCGAGAAAGAGGCACCCTCTACTCCACATTCCTCAAATTCTTCACCTTCTAAAGAAAGTGATCATGAAACCTTTGAACCATCAAAAAGAAGAGGCCATAGGAAATCCTATGCCACGTGGAAGAGATCGTCCAAGCTCAAGAAGTTCAAAGAGGGAGGGAAGAGCATCTCTTTCCTTACCTATGATGGCACTTTTGGTGCTACGGACAAAGTCTTGGCCTTTATCCAACAGTTTGATGCGGCGTTTGGAGATGAGGGCTTCACGGAGTCCTCTAAGCTACGCCATGTAGCTCTGCACTTTCAAAAGTCCGCCAGGCAATGGTGGTCTAGCCTACGAGCCAACGGTGAAGCTCCGCGAACATGGAAAGCTTTAAGAGCTTCCATTATGAAGCAGTTTTTGGCCACCGATGCCAAAGACAAAGTACTCACCGAATGGCGAAGCTTAAAGCTCTCTCCCAATGAATCCATCCACAAATATGTAGACAAGTTTTGGGACCTACAACTCAAAGCCACTGTCTTCAAAAAGTTGGATTTTGGAGAGCAAAAGCAACAATTTTGTGCGGGGTTAACCGAAGAAATGGCGGAGTATGTCAATTCCCAAAGGCCACGTACCATATCGGCAGTAATACACCATACTATGGTGGCCTCTCGAGTCAATTTCCAAACGGGGGCTAAAAGAAATAATAAGCCCACGGAAAACAAGGGTTCCAACGAGCCTAAGGGGAAGGACAATGTCCAAAAGTCTCCTAAGGGCAACACCAACAAAACTAAAGAGAAGGAAGTTTACAAAGGTAAAAACAAACTCTCTCCTGAAGAGCTTGAACGTTATCGCAAGAATAACCGGTGCTTCAAGTGCGGCGAATAAGGGCATGCGTACCGCGCTTGTCCCCAAAAGAACAACCGCCAATATCCTCCTAGAGCTACCTTGGTTGAAATCCAAGAGCAGGAGACTCACCAAACTCATCACAAAGGACCTCCTCTATGCCATGCTTGGGGCAAGGTAAGAGAACATGATGATTTTATTCTCTTTGACCCTGGTTCTACTCACAATTTTATATCTATAGAGTTGGCCACCAAGCTAGGCATACAAGCCTACGAGATGGGAGATTTCCTACCCGCAGACAGTGCTTTCAAGGGGCAAGAATTTTCAGTCACTCCCTTAAGTGAGAAATTGAGGCTTCATGTCCAAATCTATGTGGACAAAGAGGACTTCTTTATCTCTCCTCTCAAGCATGAGGATGTAATCCTAGGGGCACCATGGTTTGACCGCCTGGCTGCCAATGTTAAATTTCCTAAAAGGAGAATCTCCTTTAAGTTCAGGGAAAAAGACAAGTGTAAGGCTTTAATAGGCTCACATGGAAAGCATTGTGTATGATCCAATGATTGGGCAACTTGAGTTGATAGGCCATCTCATTGATTGGCCTAAGAATTTGGAAGGGACCATAGTACCTTTTTGCTAGTTTAGCATAGTACTTTTGGTGTCCGGTAGGATTCTTGCCCGTCGTGTGCCTTAATCAAGCCCTTTGTGTAAAGGGAGCTTGTGTGTGTGTGTGACTTTCTCTCTCATCCCCTACTCCCAAGGCTCGCCCCCTCCTATGTAGGGATTTGTAAAGACTTTTTGGGTCACACACAAAGCATCCAATTCCCCCCATGGTTGACCTTTGGACACAACCTTTGAATTTTGGAAGTCTTAATGGGCTGAACCTTAGGGTCTTTTTAGCCCATCATTGCACATGGCTCTTTTGCAGACGGCCCTCCCTTTGGATCCCTATTTTCCCTCCTTTGGATCCCTACTGTGGCGGGTTTGCTAGCTTAACCAATATTCTAGCTTTTTCTCCCCTGGCACTTCCCCATATTAAATGATCAGTTTAACATGAGAAAATCATTAGGAGAATTAGATATTGATTATTATGACATTACCTCTCTCTTGAAATCATAGTCGTCCTCGACTATGGTGTAGAGAAGATAAAGCATATTCATGAGTCCTTTTCTTAGCGGGTAGAGGATCCCTATGTTACCCTACGACATCATTCCACAATGGATGACTAGTCCATTTGGTGCTTGAGAGCCTGAGGCTGCCGCAAGCATGTCTGCACATTAGTCCTATCAATCTTCCATAGTAGAGTGACAAGCTCTACTTGGTGTTTGGGAGACGTCGTCTCCGCAAACTTCATCTAAGCATGCATACTACTTCATTTTTGTGCACAATAAAGAAAAAGAGAGTGTTATAAGACAAAAACTTTGTTCATTTTTAACATTTTGTACAATTGCTTACTCTTGGGAAGCATTGTAAGCATTGACAAGGTTTAGGTTATCCTTTAATTGTATGCCTTGCATCCATCTAGCATCTTCAAAAGGATAATTCTTAAACTTAATGAGATATCGTCGGATAGTCTTACCGCCTCTTAGTACCTTGTCTTCATGTCGGAGAATGGACTCGGGCTGCAGCACCTCCTCTTGGTCCTCAATCTCCGGTGGGTCTTCAGTAGTTGGTTCTTGAGGTGGCTCTCCTTTGTAAGGCTTTCATAGGCTCACATGGAAAGCATTGTGTATGAGCCAATGATTGGGCAACTTGAGTTGATAGGCCATCTCATTGATTGGCCTAAGAATCTGGAAGGGACCATAGTACCTTTTTGCTAGTTTAGCATAGTACTTTTGGTGTCCCGTAGGATTCTTGCCCGTCGTGTGCCTTAATCAAGGCTTGGGAAACTTTAATAAGACCCAATCATTTTCTTTAAAGGCTTGGGCTCTTCTGTGTTTGTCAGCAGCAGCCTTTTGCCTTTGTTGTGAGATAGAGATAGCATCCTTAATCTTTTGAAAAGATTCTTGTAGGTCTCGGCTATACTCATCTGCAGCGAAGATCTTCCCATGTACCTTAAGTACCAAGGGACTTTTTGATCTCCCCTCAATTACCTCGAAAGGTGCTTTTGCGTGGAAGTATGTACAGTGTTATTGTAAGCATACTCCACTAAGGGTAACTACTTCTCCCATTGGGATCTTTGATCTACTTCTGTTACATAAGCTTTTAGTAGATCGAGAATTGTTAGGTTATCTATTTCACTTTGGCCATCCGTTTGTGGATGATAGGCCGAAGAGAAGTTTAGCCTTGTCCCTAAATTCTCAAAGAGAAGTTTAGCCTTGTCCCTAAATTCTCAAAGAGAAGTTTAGCCTTGTCCCTAAATTCTCAAAGAGACCCTTCCAGAAATTACTGGTCATTCTAGGATCTCTATCCGACACTATGGACATTGGCAAGCCATGGTACTTGAAAATTTGTGAAATGAAGTGGGTTGCCATTTGATGGGCTTTGATAGTCTTTTTGACAGGTATAAAATGAGCTTGTTTACTGAACCTATCTAGTATCGTCCATATTCCCGTATTCCCATGGATAGACTTAGGCAATCCAAAGATAAAATTCATGGATATGCTCTCCCATGGTGAATTAGGGATTGGCAAGGGTTGAAGCAATCCAAGTTGCTTCCCTCTATCAAATTTTGTCATTTGGCATACCACACATTTAGAAACATACTCTTGTATGTTCACTTTCATGGTAGTCCAACAGAAATATGTTTCAATTCCCTTTAAGGTATACTGAATCCCTCTATGCCCCGCATAAGGTGGAGCATGAGATTCATACATTACTTTCTCACGTAGTGAGTTAGTAATACATAGTCTATTGCCATAGAGAAGATAACCATCTTGTAAAGTAAATGGTTCTTATTTCTTCTCTAATGCAAGGGCTGAAATCACATTTCTAAAAGCGGGATCAATAGCGGGTGGATGCATGAATAGGTGGCCCGGTTTTAACCGGTTGAAAGTTTCTTTTGGAGGATAAAAATTTAGGGGTTATGAAACTGGTATTATGGGCAAGAATTGTTTGAATTAAATAATCGTGTGGAGGATACAAAATCTTAAAAATCATGTGGAAGATTCAAAAACACGTGTGGAGCCCACGTCAGAACGAATGTTCAATCAATGTTTTCATGACTGTGACTTCTCTGTATCTTTGTGCCTTTCTCCTTCTGCGCCTTTCTCAGCTCACTCTACATCCCCCTGTGCACACTGCTTATCCTTCGCTATGGATAGCAACCTAAGAAAGAGCCCAAGGAATGCAGCCCGACAGGTCTCCCCCACAAAGACCCGACATTCTCCCACGAAGGTATGCCACCTCTCTCTGTCTCTCTCTGTGTTGTGTACAGCGGACCTGTATGTGTAGTAGAGTACTGAGGTGTGGATACATTGAGTAATGAATATGGATTTATTCCTTTCAGAGACAGAAGTTACAGCCTCCTCCCAAAATCAGCCGCTTTGTTCACCCCAAGGATGTGGAGGTGCCATTAAAGGCATTCTGCACGACAAAGGAGGATTTTCACAGGGAATATGGGTTAAGTCTTGAGGGGAAAGATGTTAGGAAGTTGACAGATGCAGATGTGCCCATATCCGACTGGATGAAAGTTTTCATGTGTCTTCCAGTGAAGGAGAAAAAAGTGCTGATAAAAACAGCAAGGCCGGATCACTACAAGGCACTCTACCAGTTCTACAAGCAGGTGTACCAATCCAAACCACCAAACTATCTGCTGGGAGTCAAGTTTGCACGCGGATATGTTTATTTCCTATGCACAGGTCCGGTAAAGTGGGCTGAGTTTGCATCTGAGGTGGTGAAGAATGTGACCAATGAAGGTCACTTAGATAGGAAAAGAGAACAATGGAAGTTAGAGACTTCCCAAGTATCCACAAGAACCTCAAGTGGTTCTTCCATCTTCTTAGTAAATACCCCATCCGGAAGTACACCAGTCGGAAGTGGACTTTTTGCGACCACTCAGTCTGCGTTTAGTGTTGAAGTATCCACTTCCTTGCAAGAACTTCTTGTTGAGGTTAGAAAATCTCATGACAATGTATCCGCCGAGTGTCAGAAGGCTAAGGATTCAGTGGTCAAATCTGTTGCTGATGTGCACCGTTGAGAGGGTGCCCTTGACACCATCCGAATGCACTTCCCTGACGATGCCAATGTACTAACAGGCTTGCTTGACAGCCTCCAAGAAAAATTTTACCAAACAAAATCCACCCTACAGCAGGCACAGGTATGCTTTTGACTCCATCTGATTCTAGTATAATACCTGCAAAGTACCATACGGTATGATTTTTCATACCGGTAGGATTATATCATATTCGATAACGGTAGATGACAATACCGGTAGGATGTTATCATACCGGTAGGATTATATCATAACGGTATGATTATATCCTACCGGTAGGATGTTATCTTACCGGTAAGATTTAGGATATAATCCTACCGATATGATAACATCCTACTGGTATGGTTACATCCGACCAGTATGGTTAGATCCAACTGGTATGATAAAATCCAACCGGTTTGATGTTATGCTTCCGGTATAATGTTATCCTACCGGTATGATGTTACCAGATGTTATCCTACCGGTATGATGTTATACTATCCAGTATAATAACATTATACCGGTGGGATAACATCATACCGGCAGGATGTAATCAAACCGGTATGATAACATCATTATACCGATTTTCAAGCATTCATACCAATTTTATACCTGTTTGACATTGTCTCATAACAGAGGTCTCTTGCCTACAGGAATAATTATCCAAATGCTTGGACCGTGAGGAAACCTTTGGTCTCTATGTCACGTTTGTGACAGACATGATTAGTCAACCAATGCTACCTGAAACCATAGTCTTGCCTGCACGAGTTTCAGCTCCTAGACATAGTGTTGTTCTCATTGATGTGTTAATGCTTGTGGTGTAAAAATTCATGATCGTTGTTCTATTGCCTTGTTCACATGCATACCATGCATTCTGCTATTCTCACTTGGCTGAGAAAGGAAAGTGCATGCTTAAGGATTGCCCCGGAGTTATTTCTGCGGAAGACCAATCCCTTCTAAAGAAGAAGCCAGTTGAACCATGCCCAAAAACATGTGAGAAAATTGTTTCAATGGGTAATCAGGTGGTTGATTGTTGTCTTCTCTGATGTTTTTTCAGGTGGTTGATTTTTGTCTTCTCTGATGTTTTTTCAGAGTCAAGCTGCTTCAGAACTACTGCTGCTAGTAAAGACATAGGGAACGATGCAGTGACGCCTGCATACAAGACACCTACGGAGGTATTTCTTGATGAAAATGTCCCTGGTAATGCTAAGAAACCTGTTTCGGAAACAACAAAAGAAGAACAAAACTTTGAGGTAAAGGAGCAGAGTACGAATGGTGCTAAAGGGAAAACCCAGAATGAGGAAGATGATGTGTTGCTAGACACTGGCGTGCGGGTGACAAGATCAAAGACCCCGAGAAAATGAGGCCAACGTGGCAAGAGTAATTTTTTTCATTGATTATGGCTCTAATAAGTGATCTTTTGCTGCACAGCTTTCTAAAGCTGATGGTCATGTAGATGTCAGGCTGGAGGGAAGTCCCGAGGAGACCCTTGCTCAGCATATAAGAAAGGCAAAAAGAAAAAAAATCGAGAAGACTGGAGATGAGAAGCCTGAAATGGAGCAAAAAATCAAGGAAGAGGAAGAGACCCAGGGGCAACCAGAAGAGGAGATGGACATAGAAGACACTAAGGAGATGCAGAATACTGGCACAAGTTCAAACCGTAAACGCAGAGCGTGCAAAAGATTATAGTTTGCCCCCCCTATGTTTCTTTTTATGAAACCACTTCTGAAATTAATATAACTTTCTTTCCCATTCGACGTCTCTTTCATCTTGTGCCTAATTTTTGAACATTGTGTGTTTTTATTGTATGATTTCAATCTATAGATATGTCCTAATTGCATATTTAAATTTGATTCTTGTGTAATTTTGCATCTGTAGATATGTTTTCAGTTGAAGAATGGCGCCTTGCAGATAGGTTCAGGGATGACAAGCAGAATGGCATGGCTGACATTCGTGCAATATGGAATTGTGTGTTGTCTCCTGCAATGCTCGTGTTTCCTCTATGGTATAGACTAATTAAAAGAATCCCACTGATATGGCCAAGGCCTGCACCACGTCCATTGAGCGTCTAGCGTAGGGTTCTCACCTTAATGGATTACTGCTCAAGAAATTTGATGGAAAATATGGTGAAGAATTGCCCCACTGGCCAGAAATGCGGTATGTTGTTGAAGGGGATACACAGTTTTGGGTAAGGCACACTGGTTGTACTCTAAGGACAGAATTGAGTATACAAAGAGGACTATAATTTGTGCAGACGGACAACTTGACGACACCTATGTGCGTCGTTTTTATTGGAAATGGCGGATTGACTTTTTCAAGAAGAAAGGAACAGATTTTTTATATAAAAAGAAAGCTTCATAAAGTCTGTGAAGTGGGCGTCTTTTGTCGATGTATTTTTTTTGTCGATGGATGTAAATGGAGAATTAGTCAGCCTTCCTGTCAATCAATGTAACAGAATTCATGTATAATACATTTACAAGCAAGTTGCACGGAAATACGTTGTATTCTATATTTGAAGTATCTTGCAAATAAAAGTAGAGAGAGAGAGAGAGAGAGAGAGAGAGAGAGAGAGTCTGATAACGGTATTATACTGGGCAGTGACTGGTATGATACTGAGAAGTGGGAGAGAGAGAGAGAGAGAGAGAGAAAGAGAGAGAGTTGGATACAAAGAAGTGACTTGTATGATACCGGTATGATTCTTTCAAGTGACTGGTATGATACCGGTATGATACTGAGAAGTGACCGGTATGATATTGAGAAGTGACACACACACACACACACACACACATACACAGAGTCTTATACTGAGAAGTGACTGGTATGATACCGGTATGATACTGTGAAGTGACTAAAATGATACCGGTATGATACTGAGGAGTGACCGGTATGATACTTAGAAGTGACAGAGAGAGAGAGGGAGAGGGACTGGTATGATACCGGTATGATACTGTGGAGTGACCCGTATGATACTGAGAAGTGACAGAGAGAGAAAGAGAGAATGAGAGAGAGAGATAGGGACTTGTATAATACTGGTATGATACTGAGGAGGTACTGGTATGATACCGGTATGATATTGAGAAGTGACTGGTATGATACTGAGAAATGACAAAGAGAGAGAGAGAGAGAGAGAGAGAGAGAGAAAGAATTGTATAATACCGGTATCATACTGGTATGATACCGGTATGATACTGAGAAGTGATTGGTATGATGTTTAGAAATGACACAGAGAGAGAGATAGAGAGAGAGAGAGAGGGAATGTATGATATGGGTATGATACTGGGAAATGACTGGTATGACACCATATCATACCGGTATGATACTGGGAATTGACTGGTATGATACCGGTACGATACTGAGAAGTGACTGGTATGATACAGAAATGATACTGAGAAGTGACAAAGAGAGAGAGAGAAGTGACAAAGAGAGAGAGAGAGAGAGAGAGAGAGAGAGGGAGGGAGATGGAGAGAGGGAGAGAGGGAGAGGGAGAGAGTTCAGTTTACATTTAAAGGCAGATATACACAAAATTATGCACTATGCATTTCTTAAGATGGTTACAGCTCAAAAGGCATACTATTGTAGATAGACTCACTTACATCAAGTGATATTGTATATAGTTTTGAGTTGCTGGGATAGGGTATCATGGGGATTTTGATTGCCCGAACAAGATGTGAATATATGAACACCTCTGGCTTTTTGTCCAAAAGCTCGTAGGTCTGCTCATTTATCATACGATAGTAAAACCCTTTGATAGCATAGGATCCTCGCCCAATGATATTGCCCAAGTCATCTTCATCATCTGAATGAAACTCCTGAATAGCTACAGTGCATTTCTCTATATAGAAATCCACTTTTTCTTCATTGTCATTTGGTGCGGGAACAGCAAAATTATCACAAACAATAAGAGATTGACTGAGGGTGTCATAGTGTCCTTCATACGCTGCATCCTCATTTATTTCGTCGTCATCGTCTTCCCCTTCTTCTGTAGGCTCCAAAATAAGGTATGTCCAGAAAGGAACGTGTGACTTGCTCACACATCTCCTCCACTTTTCCTGTTTACATGCACTACAGAAACAAGACAGTGAATGTGTTCTCAAAGCAGTTGTATCATGCTCTGAATATGCAGAAACAGAGTGCATTGAGCGGGTATTTTTTACAGCCTTCACATCCCAATTTTTTCCCCTTTCGACATCTCCCAATTCAATCATCCAAAAAATCCTGCTTACATAACGGGCCTGGGATGCATAGGTGGTTGTAGCACCATCTGACAAGGTCCGTCTCAAAAATGCCACAACATCTACAGCACAGTCTATCTTTGGGCAGTTTGGCTGCAATTGGTATTGAGTTAAAGACCTTTTTATCACTGCTCCTGCACCGTCGTGTTCTCCCTTACCATGGTCGGATCCAAAAAAGTTCCAAGACATTTTCCATCCCGTAAAAACACTGTATCTGCAATATATTCAATGGATAGAAGAAGATTAATATACTCTTGGCACGATAAAATTACCAAAAAAAACACGTATTATAATATTACTGATGTTAGACAAGCATTTTATTACAACTTTAATGCCAATATTATAGGTCTCTATATTAAAACCACCTTCAGATAATGTTTGTTAGAACATGGTATACCTGGCAAGGAAATAGAATGGTCTTCTTGCTTTGAATTGTGAAGCTGCTCCATCAGACCATACCCAATGACGCCTTATGTTTAGACCAAATTGCTTTAGCCATTCCGCATGTTTCAGAAAACAGTGCTGAACAAAATGTGTGTCATGTTGCTTGTCATCTGAAATGAAGAAGTGAATTGTCTTGTGGATGTCACCTACATTATATAAAAATCAGAAATTATTGAAGGCTTAATACAAAAGAAATAATACTGATCTAGGGTGATGTCATTACCTGCAATTCGGAAATATGTTATGTGAACAAAAATAGTTACTTGATTTGAATACCAGTGCATGGACTGATCTCATTTTGTTCTTTGAAACTATAATTTTCAGCAAAGTCAACAACTGACACAACAACATCTTTCGGAAAGCTTTGTATACATTCCTTATATTGTTATACTTGCCATCTATACACAAAATTATGCATTATGTATTTCTTAAGATGGTCTTTGAACATGACTGAGAGATCCTGGCATGATATTTCCTTATGCGACAAGACTTTCCTTTTCTTCTTCAGACCGTCACGTACAGTTCCTACTTCTAGGTCCTCAAAAATCTTCACCACAATATTTTTAGCAATAAATGCAGCCTCTGCAGCACAAAAGTCTAACTTATCCGGGCCACACCTTTTACATTGACCACTCAAGCAGGCAAGGGCATGGAAGGTGTATGTATTTGATTTTGGACACAGTATAGAGTCCAATAAGGCTGTTACACTCTTGATAGGGTTTTTTGGTGCCTTGCATCCACCATTGTCTTTGCATATGTTGATTGACATTGGCAAACTTTTCCATGCAGACCGAATACAGAACTTCGCATGTGATTGATGGCATCCTTTAGGAAGGACATTTGAACATGTGAAATGTAGCAGCAAGTATATCGGCCTCTCAATTTCCGCAAAAAATATGGCTTCATGTACTCAAACGCACGCTGCCTTATTACAATTTCAGGGTATTGTTCTTTGAAGTTGAGAAAGAGCTCCACCTACAATGAAAGACATATATGGTTAAAGAACATTGAAGAAAACTGCAGGTTTTTATTATCTTTGAGGAAAACTGTTATATTACTATAAACCAGTATTTTTATTTCAAACCACTATGTTTTTTCACTTAATTGGTTAGGTAAACCAGTATATATGAACACATGTCCTTGGTACGTACCAATGGTATATTAGTGTCAACCAGTGCAAATGTTCTTACTGCTGATGTAAACCAGTCTTTTCATTTATAACCAGTATGTTATTTACCTAACCAGTACAAGTGAGCACTTAACCAAGATGTATACCAGTGAGAAATAAGTGTTAAAAAGAATGAACACATGCCCTTGGTATGTACCAGTGGTATATAAGTGTCAACCAATTCAAATGTTCTTATTGTTGATGTAAACCAGTCTTTTCATTTATAACCGGTATGTTATTTACCTAACCAGTACATGTGAGCACTTACCCATGATGTGTACCAGTGAAAAATAAGGGTTAAAAAAATGAACACCTGTCCTTGGTACGTACCAGTGGTATATAAGTGTCAACCAATGCAAATGTTCTGACTGCTGATGTAAACCAGTCTTTTCATTTAAAACCGGTATGTTATTTACCTAACCAGCACATGTGAGCACTTAACCACGATGTATACCAGTGAGAAATAAGTGTTAAAGAAAATGAACACATGTCTTTGGTACGTACCAGTGGTATATAAGTGTCAACCAATTCAAATGTTCTTACTGCTGATGTAAACCAGTCTTTTCTTTAAAACCGGTATGTTATTTACCTAACCAGTACATGTGAGCACTTACCCATGATGTGTACCAGTAAAAAATAAGGGTTAAAAAAATGAACACATGTCCTTGGTACGTACCAGTGGTATATAAGTGGCAACCAGTGCAAATGTTCTTACTGCTGATGTAAACCAGTCTTTTCATTTAAAACCGGTATGTTATTTACCTAACCAGTACAAGTGAGCACTTAACCACGATGTATACTAGTGAGAAATTAGTGTTAAAAGAAATTAACACATGTCCTTGGTACGTACCAGTGGTATATAAGTGTCAACTTGTTCAAATGTTCTTATTGTTGATGTAAACTAGTCTTTTCATTTAAAACCGCTATGTTATTTACCTAACCAGTACATGTAAGCACTTAACCACGATGTATACCAATGAGAAAAATGTGTTAAAAAAAATAAACACATATCCTTGGTACGTACTAGTGGTATATAAGTGTCAACCAGTTCAAATGTTGTGACTGCTGATGTAAACCAGTCTTTTCATTTAAAACCGGTATGTTATTTACCTAACCAGTACATGTGAGCACTTAATCACGATGTAAACTAGTGAGAAATAAGTGTACAAAAAAAATTACTGGATATGTAAACCAGTATTTTCCTTTCAAACAGATATGTTTTTTACCTATCTGACATGACAAACAGTACATGTGAACACTTGACGAGTACATGTGAACACTTAACCACTATGTATACCAGTGAGAAATAAGTGTTAAAAGATTTTTACTGGTTATGTAAACCAGTTTTTTACATAACCAGTTTATACATATCATACGCGTGTGAAAGTATGCGTCTGCAAACGTATGTTTCAGCAAACATACGCGTATGATAAAAACTATGTTTCCATTTATATTCTCCTTCACATCCAATATTTATCTACTCTTAGTCTAGGACCAAATACAGATTCCCCTTATTTCCATTTATAACTTCCTTCATATCCGATTTCATATCTACTCTTATCAACCCAATTATAGTGAATATAGGTCATGAATGCAAATATTAGAAAACAAAAATGGATATAGTGAAGCAAGTTATTACCTGAGATTGTTCAAGAAGATGCACAGGATGTTTGACATATGAATTTCTTCCAATACGCTTTCTGCACACATCCTTCTTATTGGGTGAAACACGAGTGTTAGACATCCAAAAAGAGAAGATCAACTCTTTCTCATTAGGTGTTATGAAACCACGATCCATGGGCTGTCGAGCACACAAAGAGATTGGCAAATTGCCATCACCTGCTGCCCTCAACCAATTCTTTGCAGCTATGAAGTTCCTCTTGTGCAAATTTAGCAACTTAGATGCAGCTGAAACATTCACTTTTGAGGTAGATGTACACTCAACATTCATAAGCATTGTGGTGATGAACCTTTTAAGAAAGAGCTCCTGTCCGCTCTTGGGTAATTTGATTGCATCTATTGTGTTGCGTATGGCTTCAACAAAGGTTGTTTGTGCCCTGGGCATTTCAAGGTCTCCAAGAGAAGGATGATTGAAAAACTTGCACAAAATATCTGAGCGTGATGCAACACCGAGGACCTTTGTACGCTTTGCATCGTCAACACCATTTTTATCATTATCTTCCTCACGTGCTACCTACTCAAGCTTGTTCTTAGCATGCTGCTCCCTCTTTCTCTTAGCATGATATTCCTTGACCGCATCAACAGAATACCTAGCACACATTTCACAGTGAGGCTGAGAGCAGTCACATACAGTGTGATATTCTTGCTCCATGCTAGAGAGGGAGAGATTGAGCGAGGTGATAGGCCTACAGAGAGCAAGAGCAGTATATCACAGCAATAGATGTGTGATAGGCCTACAAAGTAAAACAGCAATCTGTGCTCCTACACAGAGAGTTAGAGAGAGACTGGAAAACGAGAGAGCGGGAAGACAAAGAGCTGGCTGACGTGCATAGTTAAGAGCTACAGAGCCATCTTCTATATTTGAAAAAGAGACGTGGAAATAGTAATGGTGTAAAGAGCTGGCTGACGTGCATAGTTAAGAGGTACAGAGCCGTCTTCTATATTTAACAAAAAGCTATTAAAATTCTATATTTAATTAAAAACCTATTCAAAAGAATATATCCAATTGAACTAATAGAGATGGTTTATGTACCGGTTATAAAACCTCTGTCCGGGACAAGGTTTTTGTTCCACCTATTCATGCATCCACCCTAGCATACTCATCTATCATTGAAGATAGATCATTGTGAGTTGCTATGGAAAGCGCATTCACTCTCGTCCGTCTTGAGAGTGCATCAGCTACTTGTTTATGCTTGCCAGCAATGTGAGCAATATGAAAATGAAATTGCGAAAGGAAATTTGCCCGCCTCATTTGTTTGTCGGAGAGCTTGGTCTACGTCATGAAGTACTTAAGACTTTGGTGATCCGTTCGCAGAATGAAAGAAGTCGCCAATAAATAGTGCTTCCATGAGTCTAAGGCATGTAGAACTGCAAGGCGTTCCTTTTCATATATGCCTAGAGCTTGCTCAACAGGGTCGAGCCTTCAACTCTCATAGCCTATGGCGTGCCCTTCTTGGAGCAAAATAGCTCTAAGGCAATCACCACAAGCATCACATTGGACCTTAAATGGTTTTGAGAAATCCGGTAGTGTAAGCACAGGTTGAGAGATAAGCTTTTCGAAAGCATTGTTCTCCTTAGCAGACCATGTATACCTAACGCTTTTCTTTGTTAGGTAATGTAATGGTCCCGCAATTTGTGAGAACTTTTCTATGAAGCGTCTATAGTATGCACACATACCTATAAAGCTTCTTAGTTCATGAGGATTCCTTGGTTTAGGCCATCCTTTTATTACCTCTAACTTTGATGGATCCATTTGGATACCATCTTGAGAGATAATGTGACCTAAATACCGAATCTCTTGCAAGAAAAATTCACTTTTCTTTCGATTAACATAAAGTTTATTCTCTATTAAAACTTCAAATATTACTTGGAGATGTTTCTTGTGTTCGTCTAATGAATTAGAGTAGATGATAATATCATCAAAGAACACTCCAGTGAAGGTTCGATGAGGCCTAAACAGCTTCTCCATCAACCGGTTGAATGTGGCCGGTGCATTGGTCAAGCCAAAAGGCATGACAATGTATTCGTAAAGACCAAATGTGGTGCGAAATGCGGTCTTTACAATGTCTTGGTCAACTATCCTTATTTGATGATAGCCACTTTTTAGGTCAATCCTACTGAAGTAGGTCGATCCTTGTAGCTTATCAAATAGGTCTTCTACCCGCGGAACGGGAAACCTATTCTTGATAGTGATCCTATTTAGTGCTCTATAGTCGACACACATACGATATGTGCCGTCTTTCTTTGCACTAATAGCACAGGTGAGCAAAATGGAGATGAGCTAGGCCTAACCATACCCTTCTCAACTAACTCATGCACTTGCCGCATAATCTCCTCTTGTTGAGCTTGAGAAATTCTATAAGTAGGTTGGTTAGGCGGTGAACTTCCTGGAAGAAGTTCAATTGCATGGTCACCATTACCTCGTTTACGAGGTAGCTCACAAGGGATGTCGTCACAATAAAAACATCTTGAAACCCCTTGAGAAAATTGGATAACTCTAATTCCTTTTGGTTGCTTTTATTTTCTTTTGCTAAATCATGAGGTTCATTTTGAGAATCTTTAACAAAAATCATGTACACGGAAATAGAGCTCTTTATTGACTTGTTGAAAGCTGGTGTATGTACAATGGGGATAGTGTTACCCATTTCCTTAGCATCTATATACATGTCTTTTTCCTTGAACTTAAAGGAGATTCTCCTTTCAGGAAATTTAACATTGGCTGCCAAGCGGTCAAATCATGGTGCCCCTAGGATTACATCCTCATGCTTGAGAGGAGAGATAAAGAAGTCCTCTTTGTCCACATAGCTTTGGACATGAAGCCTCAATTTCCCGATTAAGGGAGTGGCTGAAGCTTCTTGCCCCTTGAAAGAACTGTCTACGGGTAGGACATCTCCCATCTCGTAGGCTTGTATGCCTAGCTTGGTGGCCAACTCTATATATATAAAATTGTGAGTAGAACCAGGGTCAAAGAGAATAAAAGCATCATGTTCTCTTACCTTTCCCCAAGCATGGCATAGAGGAGATCCTTTGTGGTGAATTTGGTGAGTCTCCTCCTCAAGCTCTAGGAGGAGCTTGGCGGTTGTTCTTTTGGGGACAAGTGCGGTACGCATGCCCTTGTTCGCCGCACTTGAAAAACCGGTTATCCTTACGATAACACTCAAGCTCTTCAGGAGAGAGTTTGTTTTTACCTTTGTAAACTTCCTTCTCTTTAGTTTTGTTGGAGTTGCCCTTAGGAGACTTTTGGACATTGTCCTTCCCCTTAGGCTCATTGGAACCCTTGTTTTCCATGGGCTTATTATTTCTTTTAGCCCCCGTTTGGAAATTGATTTGAGAGGCCACCATAGTATGGTGTATTACCGCCGATATGCTATGTGGCCTTTGGGATTTGACATACTCCGCCATTTCTTCAGTTAAGCCCGCACAAAATTGTCGCTTTTGCTCTCCAAAATCCAACTTTTTGAAGATAGTGGCTTTGAGTTGTAGGTTCCAAAACTTGTCTACATATTTGTTGATGGATTCATAGGGAGAGAGCTTTAAGCTTCGCCATTCGGTGATTACTTTGTCTTTGGCATCCGTGGCCAAAAACTGCTTCATAATAATGGAAGCTGTTAAAGCTTTCCATGTTCGCGGAGCTTCACCGTTGGCTCGTAGGCTAGACCACCAATGTCTGGCGGACTTTTGAAAGTGCATAGCTACATAGTGTAGCTTAGAGGACTCAGTGAAGCCCTCATCTCCAAACGCCGCATCAAATTGCTGGATAAAGGCCAAGACTTTGTCCGTAGCACCAAAGGTGCCATCATAGGTAAGGAAAGAGATGCTCTTCCCTCCCTCTTTGAACTTCTTCTGCTTCGAGGACCTCTTCCATGCAGCATAGGATTTCCTATGGCCTCTTCTTTTTGATGGTTCAAAGGTTGCACCATCACTTTCTTCAGAAGGTGAAGAATTTGAAGAAGATGGAGAAGAGGGTGACCTCTTTCTCGCCTTTTTCTTGTCTTGATCTTCGTCATCTTCACCATCACTTTCATAAGAGGAAGAGGATGAAGAAGATGGATAAGAGGGTGTCCTCTTTCTCGCCTTTTTCTTCTCTTGATTTTTATCATCCCTCTTTGAATTATGGTGTGGAGAAGGGTGCGATGGTCTTCTCCGCTTTCCTGGTGATGGAGAGCGTCTAGCCCGCCGTCTTCGTGGAGCCATCTCCGCCGAAGGGGCGGGAGACTCACTTCTTTCTCGTTCCTTCGGTGGAGGCTCTTGAGTTCTCCTTTGGGAAGGAGATGCATCATCAAGAAGTAAATTCTTGAGCCCTTCATATAGATTCTCTTCTTCTTCCCGAATCGGAGAGAGACCTCTTTTGGAAGTCTCACAAGGAGGCTTCCTAGGTGTTCTCTCGTCATGGTGGTGAGCTTGGAGAATCCCGTGAGCACGGAGCTTCCGTTGCACTTCACTTTGGAGAGATGGATTTCCCATGGCTTGTTTAAGCCTAGAAACAAGATAGTTAACAAGCATCGGAGCATCATTAGGAGCTTGCTCATTAGCAAAATCAAAGTTATCAACATTAATTTCACTCTCTTTACTATTGTCAGCCATTCTAACAACTTTTAGGTGTAAACTTTTTAGGTGTACTTTGGCACTTCAAGCCCTAGTTGCTCCTCCTCTTTACCCCTTTAGAAAAATCACTCAAGCTACTGTACCCGTGGCTCGAATACCATTAATTGCAAGGAATAGAAGAGAGGTCTTTCAACACCAAAACAGCACCGGCTCCTGTTAAGCTTCTAATAGCTCAATAGTGGTTAAGCTGTAGGCAAGCCCCGTAGGACTCCACTATTAAGACCATAGCTCTCGACGGTGATGCCCCGTTAACTGCACGAAGGCAGACGCACTGCAAAGTTGAAAAATCCCTATTCTACTTACTCACAGGCAATAAATAATACCAACCATTTATAGCTAGCTTGAGGACCTCCCTTCTTGAGCAAGAAAAGAGCCACCTCAAGAACCAACTATTGAAGACCCACCGGAGATCGAGGACCAAGAGGAGGTGCTGCAGCCCGAGTCCATTCTCCTACATGAAGACAAGGTACTAAGAGGCGGTAAGACTATCCGACGATATCTTATTAAGTGTAAGAATTATCCTTTTGGAAGATGCTAGATGGATGCAAGGCATACAATTAAAGGATAACCTAAACCTTGTCAATGCTTACAATGCTTCTCAAGAGTAAGCAAATGTACAAAATGTTAAAAATGAACAATTTTTTTGTCTTATAAGACTCTCTTTTTCTTTATTGTGCACAAAAATGAAGTAGTATGCATGCTTAGATCAAGTTTGCGGAGACGACGTCTCCCAAACACCAAGTAGAGCTTGTCACTCTACTACGGAAGATTGATAGGACTAATGTGCAGGCATGCTTGCGGTAGCCTTAGGCTCTCAAGCACTAAATGGACTAGTCATCCATTGTGGAATGATGTCGTAGGGTAACATAGGGATCCTCTACCCGCTAAGAAAAGGACTCATGAATATGCTTTATCTTCTCTACACCATAGTCGAGGACGACTATGATTTCAAAAGAGAGGTAATGTCATAATAATCAATATCTAATTCTCCTAAATGATTTTCTCATGTTAAACTGATCATTTAATATGGGGAAGTTCCAGGGGAGAAAAAGCTAGAATATTGGTTAAGCTAGCAGATCGGCCACAGTAGGGATCCAAAGGAGGGAAAATATGGATCCAAAGGGGGCGCCATCTGCAAAAGAGCCATGTGCAGCAATGGGATAAAAAGACCCTAAGGTTCAGCCCATTAAGACTTCCAAAATGCTAAGGTTCCAAAATTCAAAGGTTGTGTCCAAAGGTCAACCATAGGGGAATTGGATGCTTTGTGTGTGTACAAAAAAATCTTTACAATCCCTACTTAGGAGGGGGCAAGCCTTGCATGTAGGGGATGAGAGAGAAAGCCACACACACACACAAGCTCCCTTTACACAAAGGGAATGAGGGACACATGTCAGCTCCCTAGCCCAGATGCCCACAAGGTGTACCCAATTCCTATTGGATGGCCTTGGAGGTGGACCAATGAGAATTAGACTAGAGTAAATCTAGTTTAATTAATTTAAAAACGCTTAATAAAAGAACCAATGAGAATTAAGTCCTCTAGAAGACTATTGGACAGTCTCCCAAGGGTCCAATGAGCATTCAGCAGCCCAATGGCTTGCCTGATTCCTATTGGCCAGGAGGCAAAGGGGTCCAATGAGAGTTTAGTTGAATTATTAAATTACCTAAAGCTCTCACAAAAGGGGAAAGGGGGACACATGTCAGAAGGCTATCACTTATGCTGCTTAATTGTCATTAGCTAGCCCTAGGGAGGTCCAATGAGAGAATAGCAAGAGCAAATAGAAAGAGGGGTCGCCCAAGAGAGAGAGGGGACTGATTTTTGCAAGGCATCACACACACACTCACACAATCTCATGTGTGAAGTAAAGAAGACTCTCTCTCCTTCTCAAGCTTTAATGGAAAGCTTACCACCTACTCCAAGATTGTGAGAAGGGAGGCCTACACCAACAACTCTTGGCTTCGGGATGCAAATCCAACCAAGAGCCAAGCTTCAATGCATGCTCATGTCCTCTACCATGCTAACTACTAAGCTAAGCTATGCTAATATGAGGGATTATGTGAGGAGATGTACATCTTTCTCGTAAGACTACTCCTTCTTCATCTCAATCTACTCTCATACCCTGGTAGCTCTCACCATCTTTGAAGGTGTGTGAGGTCTTGGGTCTGAGACTGGGGATAATTGATGTTGTGTTTGCTAAGTGTTTTGCTTAGTGCATGAATCTTTCATCTTCATTGCACTAGCTATTCTTGAAGGAACACAAAGAATTGCATTGTACAATGTCTCTCTTGATGGGAGAAACCATAATACAAAGCCTTTTGGAGGGGGGACCGGCTCCATGCAAATCCGGTCCTCAACTGTTGTCAATAGCTTAATTTCTCTCTCTTTTGAAAGTATTGTTCATGCTATCTAACTAGGTGTTATGCTTTTTGTTGCTCTCTCCACCCAAGCACTCTTGTAATTCTCATTAGGAATCTATTCTAATGAAATGCCCACTATGTTCATGGTAATTTCCGCTACACACAAGTTTTTATGTCATTAAATGTTACATGGAACGTGCCAAAACCCATCTCGCCTGCACGGATTACTGGTTCCAGCATGTATCCTCCCATCCTGATGATAGGCTACGTCCATTAAGTAAAAGGCTAATGGCATATCATGGGTATAGGTTCTCTCAGCAGCTTTTTTTTAAGCTTTTGGTAGAGAGAAAAAAATATTTTGGTAGAGAGAGAGAGAGAGAGTCTCTTGTTCTTTCTAGTGCCACAGCAACCATGTCGAAGCGAGGGCGCAGAGGGTCGTTAGGAAACAAGTTTGTGCAACAGAGTGTGCTTGCCACCCAACTCAATTCGTCGGTCTTCCTGTAGGAGCAGTTGCAACTGTGCAGACAACACAGGAGCCAAGAACCTATACGTTATCTCCATCAAGGGCGTGTGGGAGACATGGTGATGGCCACTGTTAACACTAGGTTGGTAATGGGACACTTTTATGTCCTGGGACACTATTATGTCCTGTTAAGAGACCATTTTCCTTGAATTATGTCAAGAGTTTCAAAATGGATTTTGAGGTGCTATCTGTCTAGAAAGTTGTCTCATGAGCTGAAAAAAACTTGACATTTTTTTGGAATATCAGTTCCATCTTTAACCTTGTCCTTGCACAACATTTCACAACCTAAACTGTGTGAAAAAGCGGGTCCTGTTTTTGGCTTTTTTCAACTTTTTGCAACTATACCACTCTAGAATTCATGTTTGTGAGGTCTATAATGCTAGAGAACTATCTTTAGTAGTCCTCAACATGTCTTGATGCTTCTGGGGAGAAATAAATGTTAAAGTTGTAAGTTATGACCAAATTACAAAAAAATGTCAAATCCTGTTTTTTAGCCAATTTTAGCTCTTCTATGATTTTTTTGGTGACTTTCATGATATCCAAATGCAATTTTGATTTTCTATGTCGCATATTGTAACATAAAGCTAATATTCCTTGAGTTTTGAAGCACCTAATACCCTATTTTGCATAGAAGACAACGATGGTTGATTTTTTCAATTATAGAAGAAAACGAAACATTCTAGTATATCAAGTATAACTTTTTCAATATTGTAAGTTTCTTGTGACAACTACATGCATTTTGTAGGTAGTAACCATATCTAGTCATAAGGATCAAATTTGGCTAGATATTGAATAGTTTCTATGGGATTCTACAACTCATAATGTTGAAACCAGTTTTTTCATGTTTGCTGTATTTAGCACTTCATCTTTGTCCCCAAGATTCCCCTTGGTAAGAGATGTATTATTCTTTTGACATGCTCCATGGCTCCTTATGAACCTAAAAGACAATAGGTAACTAAGAAAACATGCATATATTATTTGTATTGAGCGTGGCTATAGAAACTTTGATGATAGGTTTGCAGAATGGTAAAAATTCAACTTTTTTGTACCTATTTCTTTTGGAAAAACAAAAAATAGTGAGTGAGAAGCAATCATATGTTCTGATCACCAACCCATTGAAGTTAACTAGGGAATTTATCTCAAATCCTACAAAAATCCCTAATCTTATTTTTATGCAACAAAACGTAAAAAATGACTGTTTTGATGAAAATGTACTGGTCCATCAACTTTGGAGGCTTGGTGTGACCAAAAGATGAGAAAGTTTACAAGTTTCTTATTTTTTCCATGTGAAGTAGGCCTTGAACTATAACCTCATGAAAGGATTTTACAAAATGAGTGGATTTACTATGGTTTTGGAGGTTTTTTTCAAAACCCTGAAAGGACACTTTTATGTCCTGTTAGGTTACCAACCTAGTGTTAAGAAAGGAGCCTGATCTCCGTAAGAAAGTGATGCTTGCCGTCATACTAGCTCACCCAAAAATAAAATCAATTCCTCCCCGTTATTCCCGGACTCCCATCCCACCAAAAAACTCCCAGACTTGACTGTCGCGAGTGCACGCGTGTCCACCTCCTTCCCGCACTGCCTTCTTGCACTTCCCTTGCCCCCCTTCAACTTGAAGAACAGAGCCTCTATGCCATGAAGACGTGCAAAGCTTCCTCTTTCTGATGGCAAGCTTGAAGCAAGGCAAACAAGAGCTTGTTCGAGGAATCTTTGCATGGGCGGAGAAGATATGGGGCTTGTGAGCTTTTGGCTCGCTCCTTTTCAACTCTACAACACTACCAAGGTGCCGAAAGCACGAGACTATTGACACGCATTGAGAGAGAGAGAGAGAGAGAGAGAGAGAGATGTCTTTCAGCAAAGCGTCTCTCACACACATACACGCAGCCTCTGTGGTCTTGCAACGAGAGAGGAGGCTTGCCCTCGCTCGTTTTGCTACAAAACCACGTGTCTGAGGAGTTTTTGGGAGGGCGCAAGAGGGTGCTACCTGCACTACCGATAAAGAGAGGACATGTGCACCCCTAGCAAAAAATTCTAAAGAGAGAACGGATCTTTCCATCTAATTCACTATTTTCTCAAAATTGAGCGGCCATACTAGTAAACCCTAAGGGCGAGATGAAAGGATCTGCAATTACTGGTCCTATTGGTAAGGAGTGCACAGACTCGTGGCCAAGGATTGCAAGTGCTGCAAATGCAATTGTGTGATCGGCTTCAACAGATATAGCTAGTCAAGGGTTTATTTAGTTCAACTGGTTGATATATGCTCTAAGGTTGAGAGTGTTTTAACTGTTGCCATCTGTGCATGAATATGTTTTTGGAAATGTTTGGTCGTGGCAGGCAGTCTTTCCGAGAAGGAGGAGGCGGCAATCTCGTGCGGGACAGTGCAAAGCAAGCTGTTTTTGTGTGCAGGCTACCTTATAGGAACCACATCGATGCCTTCATCGACATCGACGTGCTGTGGCGGGGTAAAGTCACTGTACTCCCTCACCAAGGGTGTGAGGGCAGACCGCGTCATCGCCTGCGGCTGCATCAAGCAGCTGTCCGCATCTTTGGGCTTTGCGCTCAAGAGCTCCAGTGTGTCCGCCCTTCTTGTCCTATGCCGGCGCGGAGAGAGAGAGAGAGAGAGAGAGAGAGAGAGAGAGAGAGAGAGAGAGAGAGAGAGAGAGAGAGAGAGAGAGAGAGAGAGAGAGAGAGAGAGAGAGAGAGAGAGAGAGAGAGAGAGAGAGAGAGAGAGAGAGAGAGAGAGAGAGAGAGAGAGAGACTTGTGGAGCTTGCAATGGCTGCCGATATTTCAGAGAACGTGGTAGAGCTCAAAGCTCAGCTTGACCAAGCTACGCGACGTCGTCGGGGACCTCATGTGTAGAGTCTTATATCCTCTGAGATATAGACATTAGAAATGGTAGCAGCCTTGTCTGCACAATATCAAGGGAAGGCCACATTACTTCACACCTCAAAAAGTCAAAGATCATGAACTCATCACAAAGCTTGTCTAGTTTTAGCTAGGATCGGGATGTTGAAAAGTAACAAATATAGATTTCTCTCTTCAAGGGGGCCTCCAAGGAGAAAATTGATGTTGATTTGGATTTTAAGGCAAGATCCTTGGAGTTGAAGGTCCATAATATTGATGGCAAGTACTATCGCCTAGGTGATTATCATGTGGGTGTGTTGTGTCTGTGTAAAGCTATCGTACCTGAGAAATGTAGTGTCATTGTTAGGCCTACTCGGATTAACATTATTTTGAAGAAGCGGGAGAAGGGCACTTGGCAATATCTTCATGGGAATGAAGACAAGTCAGAGCTGTGGAGTGATGATAAAGAACCCGTGTCTAGGCTCATGCAAATAATGAGGAATTTTTTACGTTGTTGAGACTTTGTACTATAGAAAGCCGAGAGCTTCATGGTAGGATAGGTGGCTTGGGGTCATGGTTAGATTCCATGGTAGTTCTAATGTCTTTTGGAGACGTCGCTAATGGTATAATTTAAGGTTTTTATATTCTGGTATGGAAGTGGATCCATCCACTTGATTGTTGATATAGCGGTCATAATTGGTAAAAAGAACTATTTTGGTATGGAAGTAGATCCATCCACTTGATAGAAGTAGATCCATCCACTTGGTTGGTCTAGAGAGTTGTCATCAATGTTCCCAGGGAAAATAATACAAATTTCCCTTTATGGTAGATTCTAGCCTAGGAAATTTTTCCCATTAATCGGCATTTTTTACAATTTAACTCTATTTTTATGAATTCTCCAAGGGAAAAAAGCCCAAAAAACTCAAATAAAATATTTTGTGACTGCAATACTGATAGAATGCCACATGAGATATTGCTTATAACAAAGCTCAATGTTTGTGAGAAAGTAGCTCGGTTTTTTCTTTGCTCGAGAATGTTCGCTCGCCGTTTGGTAAGACTCATTACTGATGGTTGGTGGTGCTAGCTTATTGCCATCATGTGCCACCCATAGTCCTACCACCGCCACCCATTGTTGCCCCTCCATGAACTAGTGGAGTAGCCAAGGACTTCCTTTCTCTCTCTCTCTCTCTCTCTCTCTCTCTCTCTCTCTCTATATATATATATATATATATATATATATATATATATATATATATATATATATATATATATATAAAAGGTTGGACTCCTATCCAAGTGGCTACAAATCTCTTCACCAACGTTGGATGGAATGCAAGCCTTGTTACACGGGTGGCCAGCACACACCTTCAGGGTTGCTAGCACTTTGCACGTGGCAGGGTAGCCATATGCCTACATGGACCAGACTCTACACGCAAGCAGACCAACCTCTCACAAGTCAAGGCATGAGGGCATGGCAGCCCTCTTCATGCTGATCTCCAACACCCGGTCAGTGCCGTGCAATCCGAGACGAGATTAGTCCCCAAAACTTGGCAAAAAGCTTAACCGGCCTCCCACAACTTGCATGCGCATTGGACCACGCAGCCTAATGGCTTTGCCCATTGTCCAATAGCTCTACTTCGCAGCTCGAGAGGAAGGTTTTTGGAGGTCGATGAAGGAAAGGATTGAGACCTTCATATATTTAAGCAAAGTGATACAGGTAGAGAATCTATATGTATTCTATAAAGGTAGTAAGAGGGCCCTTTACACGTGCCGAGAGCTGCGAGCTGAAGGCTACAGTCCAAAAGTCCTCTGCGCACGATAAAGAGGGAGAGAGAGAGAGAGAGAGAGAGAGAGGCCGTCGAAGGCGACTGGCCGTACTAGTTCTTCCAATGCATGAAGGTGGACGTTTATGTGTGTGTGTGTGTGTGTGTGTGTGTGTGTGAGAGAGAGAGAGAGAGAGAGAGAGAGAGTGAGACTAATGTTTCTTCTGAGAGTAGGTTGCTATAGGTGGCCTTCTCTCTCTCTCTCTCTCTCTCTCTCTCTCTCTCTCTCTCTCTCTCTCTCTCTCTCTGCCTACCTGCCTACGCCAAAACACACACACACACACACACCTCTCCTTGACCTACAATGGATCTTGGGTAGGCCATCATCTACCAAAAAGAGAGAGTGGGCAGACCAAAGATTGGTGTTCTTCACATTTGTTTTTCATAATGTTAAATTGTGCTAAATGGGTCCATCGGGAATCTGGACTTGTTAGATTATGACCTGCCTCCTCTTAGAGTATGACCTGCCTCCTCTGATGAGAATTAGTAATTCTACCTTAGGTTTACACAAACATTCCATTTATGGTTTATCAGAATCTACCATAGCAATAACATTATCAGAATCAGTCAGGCCCGAAAACGAAAGGCCCTTAGGCCACTCTTGATTTTTCTTCCAAAAGGCTTAAATCCAAGGATGGCCTTAAAATTCCCTCCTCATATCATTAAGACCTCAAAATAAACCAAGAAAAACATAGATTTTTCTTATGTTCACCCAAGCATTAGCAATTTCACTTTCATCCTGTTTTGGAATGTTCAAAAATCCAAGGGTGCCTTTAGACATGGGCCTTTGATTGATTATTTTTACCTTAGCCTTCTCCTTCTAATTTTATGACAATTTTTAGGGCCAAGGCGGCCTCTGCAGCCTTCCATTTTCAATGTCTCTTCATTGCCTGCATGAAACACCCAGTAGAGCCTTACCGCCAGAAGGAAGTCGTATACATCAAATGAAAATGTAGAGCGTCAAGTGACTAAAACCTCTCGAGCGGCATCATTTTTCATTGGCAACATTTTTCATTGTTGTACTAGCTGCATCAGAGAGACCAAAGGTCATTCTAGTGAACTCATAGAGTCCCGTATTGTGGGCATCAACTGTGTTCAAGAAAATTTTCCAGTAGCCAGAGGAAAGATCAAGAGACATGAAGTATCTTGACTTTTCCAACCTATCCAATAGATCATTCACCCTAGGGAGAGGATAAAGGTGACTTTGTTGAGAGTTCAAAAATCGATACCGAATCGATAACTACCATCATCCTTCCTGATAAAGTGGGGTTTGGATGCCCAATCAGTAGAAGAGGGGGCTATTACACCCTTTTGGAGCATGTCTTGAATGCCTTGGGTGATTTGTTCATTAGCATTAGGGGAGCGCCGACGAGATGCCATGCGCACTGGAGGAGCATCCCCTGTGCGAATTGAGTGACAAAATGGCAAATTTATTTGTGAGGGAGTAGTGTGTCTCGTGAATAGTGAAGGAATTTTTTTTTAGAAGTGATCAGATGTTACGCGTGCGGGTCTGAGCATCTAGGAGATAGTGTTGCATGTGGACAAAGTTGGGTCCTTGACTAGTGTAAAGGAATGGAATGGGCAAAGTGTTTGGAAGGACCAGCTGATTAGTATCAAAGTGCAAACGTGCCTGGGTCTTAACAAACCAATCACAACCAAAAATAACAAGAAGCAATCGTCTGAGAAGGACATAAAAATGGTGTATGAGCCTAGATTGTGATATATGGAATGCACAATCCACTACATGATTAGAGTGATACAATTCTGTATTGTCGCCAAAAAGTAGAGGGATTGGTGGTGTTGGACTTGTGTCTAAACCTAAATGCTCAACTACTTACTAATGGATGAAATAGTGCTACCCAAATCAAGGAGTGCTTCGTGAGTTGTGTCCCCAATGTGTTCTAGAGTGGAACACACCATGCGGCTGGAAGAGGCCGCAGGTTGAAAGTGTGGGGGTTTCCCTTCCATCAACCACCCGCCTAAATGTTTTTGGAAAGAGCCGCAAGTGTTGCGGCATTGTCAACCTGAATTTGTGCTTGTTGAATCTGCTGATTTGCTCTCAATCTCCGACAGTGCCTCTGAATGTGGCCATAATTATTACAATAAAAATGTTTGGGATGCCCTTCAGCATCTCAATCTGGTAGAGCCCTGTGGTTATTTATCTGTGCATTTTGGACGTCTATTGTTACCATATACATGTGGTAGTGATGTGTGTGAACACACTTAGGACCGTTGAGGCATTCTCCCTCACTAGGAGGTTTTTTCCCTCGTGCATCGCTTATACGCCCATCACTCTAGGGCTAACTTATCTTTCCATTGCACACTAAGTAATACACTCTCTATTGTGTGTGCCTTGAGCTTCCTTTGTCTTCTCCAAGATGTGTGTGTTTTTCTACAACCCTAATTCCAACAATTGGTATCATAGCAAGTTGCATCCTCCAGGGCTTAGTCGCCAACAACTCCAGCATATACGCCTACTCACTTTTTCTTATTTTTGTGGGATTTCGCGAGCGTTTGCAGGTTTCTGATTTGGGCTCATTTTGGCCTCCGTTTCCACTACAGGCAGTATTGCACGCAGGCTATTTTTTCATTTTGTGCAAAAATTTTGTGAGTGCCGTTTTTTGCATAACAGGTCTCGTGTATTCATCTATGGTTTGTGCTATATAGCACTGTTGTTCCCACTCTATTTCTCCTCTTTTTGGGTAGTTTTCACATCAGGTGTAGCATTTGCCATGGCTGACAACAACACATATGTGTTCAAGATGTTTGTTGCTGAGGATGGGGACAATTGCCCTATGTTGGCTTACATGATGCAACATGTCCGTGTGTCAAAGGGCCTTTGGAACATTGTGCAGGGCATTGATGTACGTCCTAATTCTTAGGATGTAGGCAATGTTGAGGACATTGCAGGTTCTCGTGGCAGGGTTGCTACTGCCAGAGCTATTTTGCCTACGGTTGAGCAAGCTCGTTGGGATGTAAAAGATGCACATGATCATGCATTGATTGCATTGTCTGTGAAGCACACTATTACTCCCCACATTTGTTCAACAAAATATGCAAAACAGGCTTGGGATATTCTGGCTGGTCTTTACGCAAGTCGTAATGAAGCAAAAATTGCATTACTACGTAAAGAGCTGGAGTCGAAGATTTTGCATGAGGAAGATGACATGGACAGTTTCCTTTCTGGCAGTTCCCTTGTGTAGATTTTTCTTGATGCTTTGCCAGATTGTTACTAGACTTTTGCTAGTACTTGGAGACTTATGACCCAGGGAAATCCTGAAGTTGTCAAGTTTGATAGATTATGCACATTGTTGTTGCAAGAGTCAATTTACAAAAAAATTAGGACGTGCAGTTGAACATGCCTTTATTGTTGCTCAAATAAAATGTGGTAACAACAATTTAGCCACTACTCATGGTTCTTCTGCGAGTGGTAGATTGCAAGTTCCTAATGCTTCTGCTAGCAGCAATTCGTCTGGGGATTCTAATGATAAGGGTAAAAAGAAGATGCGTTGCCATTATTGTAAATCTAATGATCACTTGATCAAGCAGTGTCCTAAGTTGAAGGCCAAAGAGGCTAAGAAGAAAGAGACTAGTTCCACTGCAAATATTGGTTCCACTATAAATGCAGTTATTGTTCAGTCTTCTATGAAAGGACACTGTGATGCTGATGTTGATGCAAAATGGGCTTTTAGTGCAGCGTGAACTTATGATCCTAACGTCCATGATGCATGTTTGTCAGTTTGCTGCAAACGCTCAACTGTGGTACTTTGATAGTGGTGCTACAAAGCACATTACCTCTCATCATGACTTGTTTACCTCTTTCGAGGATGTCCCTCATGGGACTTCACTCCCTTGAGCCAACAATGCCTCTTATCCGGTCAAGAGAGTTGGAAAGATTGTGTTTACTGCTGCAAATGGAAGTTCTTTCACACCTCTTGATGCATTGTATGTACCTGGGATCAAGAACAATCTTTTGTATGTATCTGCACTAGTACATGATCTCAGTTTCGGTGATGAAATTGTTGCATTTTGGAATTTTATGCCGTGGGTTGTATAAGATCACTTTATATGACAAGTGTGGACAGAATTTTGCAAATGCACTTGTGGATTCGAAGACTATTTCATATGCAAAACTTTGGCATGCACGTTTTGGGCATTTGAATTTAGCCAGTTTGCTGCATTTGTAGAAATATGATATGGTTCCTTCTTTGCCGCCTCTTGAATCACCTGTCAAACATGTTTGTGAAGGCTGTATTTTGGGTAAGATGCAACTTTCAAATTTTCCAAAGGATGGGTCAGTTAGGGCTACATGCAAGTTGCAACTTGTGCATAGTGATGTTTGTGGGCCCATGCAAACTCCGTCCTTGGGCAATTTCCACTTATGTACTAAACAAGTGTCCTACAAAAGCTTTGCAATCTATGACTCCATATGAATCATGGCATGATAGAAAGCCTTCTATTCAGCACATGCGTGTTTTTGGATGTTTGGCATATGCTTTAGTGCGACAAACGCAGAGCAAAAAGTTGGATGATAAGGCACTCAAATGTATTTTTGTTGATTATAGTGCCAAAATCAAAGGTTAATGGTTGTATCATCCGCAAACAAAGCGTATCTTGGTCTCACAGAATGTTGTGTTTGTGGAAGATTCTGTTCAGCCCTTGTTGTCATATGCTAGAGACAATAATGTAAGCTCACAAAACATTTATGACACTTTCACATCTTTTCAGTGGTGGAAGTTTGAATGTAGATTCCAATGAGACAAATGTACAGCCTATGGAGGTTCTTGAAAATGTTACAGATCAGCCTATTACTGATGCAGATGTACATGATGTACTTGATGAGGAAAGGACCGAGAATAAGCAAGCTAGAGGTATGCCTAAATCGCTGGTGCATACTTTGCTTGATAGTAAATTGGACGCACCTTTTTCTAGTCCCACTCATTCAGGTTCTTGCCATGCATCTTATGCATCAGATTGTTATGCTTTGGCTGTGTCTAGTTTACATGATGTTGAGGAACCTCTGTCTTTTGATGAAGTGCAAAATTCAAAAAATTGGATAGCTGACATGCAATCAGAATATGGTGTACTTATAGAAAATGACAAATGGATTTTATGTGATTTACCTACTGGAAAAAAGGCCATTGGTACAAAGTTGGTTTACAAGTTGAAATGCAAGTTGGATGGTGAGATTGATCGCTATAAGACTTGACTTGTTGCAAAAGGTTATGCACAACAGAAAGTCATAGATTATGAAGAGACTTTTGCTCTCACTTTTTGTATGACTACCGTCAGTTTTCTATGTGGATTGGTAGCTCATTTTGGTTGGGATGTACATCAATCAGACATTGTTACTGCTTTCTTGAATGGTGACATATATGAGGAAGTTTATGTAACGTAGGCTCGCTATTTTGTCAAGAAAGGACAAGAGGAAAAAGTGTGCAAATGTAAGAAAGCTTTGTATGGGTTGAAGCAATCTCCTCGTGCTTGGTATGAGAAGGTTGACACTCATTTGGTCAAACAAGACCTTATGAAGAGACTTTTGCTCCCACTTTTTGTATGACTACTGTCAGTTTTCTATGTGGATTGGCAGCTCATTTTGGTTGGGATGTACATCAATCAGATATTGTTACCGCTTTCTTGAATGGTGACATATTTGTGGAAGTTTATGTAACGTAGCCTCGCGGTTTTGTCAAGAAAGGACAAGAGGAAAAAGTGTGCAAATGTAAGAAATCTTTGTATGGGTTGAAGGAATCTCCTCGTGCTTGGTATGAGAAGGTTGATACTCATTTGGTCAAACAAGGCTTTCGTAACAGTCCAATAGAAAGCACATTGTACGTAAAGCGTGAGGGTGATGTACTTCTCATTGTGGTTCTCTATGTGGATGATTTGTTGTTCACTAGAACAAATGAGAGACATATTGCTGAATTTAAGGCTGATTTGAATGCTACTTTCAAGATGAAAGGTTTGGAGCTATTGCATCATTACTTGGGTATACAATTTAAGCAGTGTGATGGTGGCATTGCCTTGTGTCAAAAAAGTTACATAGAGACCTTGCTATGTAAGTTTGGACTTGAGGATTGAGATCCTATTGCCACTTTCATGGAAACAGGTCTCAAATTGAGTTTTCATGATGTTGGTGATCCTGCCAATGTCACTCTTTACCAAATTGCTGTTGGTTGCCTCATTTATGTATGCAACACAATGCCGATTATTCAATTTGCACTCTCACAGGTCAACAGATTCATGCATAGCCCAAGGTCTAAGCAATGGCAGATTGTCAAAAAAAAAAATCTACTTGAGTGGCACTTAACATGTTAGCTTGTTTTATCCCAAGGGTGGATCATTGCCGCCAGATTACATGCTTTTTTGTACTCAGATTGGGCTGGTTGTTTTGACACACGAGTGTCCACAAGTGGTTTTTGTTTCATGTTTGGTAGCTCATGCATATCATGGTTGAGCAAGAAGCAACCTACTGTGGCCACTTCCAGTTGTGAGGCTGAGTACAAGGCAGTCAGCTATGATTGAGTGTATATGTCAGGCACCTTATGGTGGATTTGGGTGTTAGATAGGACACGGCCAACACTATCTACATTGGCAGTTAGAGCACATTGGCAATTGCAAGGAAACCTATTTTTCATGCTCGCACAAAGCACATTGAGGTGCATTACCACTATGCCAGGGAGAGACTCTCAGAGCAGGAGAGATCAACTTGGCTTATGTGCCAATACAGGACAACCTTGCAGATCTTTTCACAAAGACATTGTCTCATGAGAAGTTCAAAGCTTTTTGCAAACCTTTGGGCTTACTCCCTTTTGTGGATTGATCATGTCCTCAGGGCATGGCACTTCCATATACTCTATGTGCCAGCTATCGCTCATCGCAACACTCCTAGGGGGGATTTGTTACCAAATACATGTGGTAGTGATGTGAGTGAACACACTTAGGACTGTCGGGCATTTTTTCCCTCACTAGGAGGTTTTTCCCCCCCGTGCATTGTATATACACCCATCACTCTAGGGAAAACTTATCTTTTTATTGCACACTAAGTAATACACTATCTGTTGTGTGCCTTGAGCTTCCTTTGTCTTCTTCAAGCTGTGTGTGTTTTCCTGTAACCCTAATTTTGTGAAGGTTGTGTGAATGATGAGGATACCTAATTGTGTTCAGTTTGTATGCTACCCTCAATTCGTAAGCAATCTGAATAGCAGCATGGAATGTGGTTGGCCCTTGATCGTGAGCATGGCAGGAGACGGGAAGAAAAGATTCATCTCTTCTGACATAGTAGCATCTACGTGCAATAGTAATTGATTGAGTTTCACAGCAAATTGAGCGACTGGCATGTTACTGCTAGCGTAATGCATTAAGTTGTTGTAAAGAGGTTTGTGTAATATTGGGATGTGCAAAATTTTGGATGAGGAGGGACTTGAGTAGCGGCCAATCAACCTTAGCAACATCAGCCTGTTGGACGAACTAGGTAGCAGCAACACCTTCGAGAAGAGTACAAGCTTCCATGGCTTGACAATCATCTGACCATTGGTGTGATAACCAACCACATTGTCGAAGTGGTCTAACCATGTGAGGACATCCTCTGTAGGCAAACCAGAGAAAGGTTTGGGCCAAAATTTTGGGTTTGTGCGTGATGTATGGACTGAGGTGTTTGGAATGTAGCTCAAAAAGTTCTGGTTCGTGTGATTTACTTGAACCAGTAGACTTAAAATGGCTTGAAATATTTGCTCCAGAGGAAAATATTGAGTAGAAAACTCACGGTTCATAGAGTGAGAATCCTCATATTGAGGAGAGGAGGGCTGATGGCATGGAGAGATTGGGTGGCTCATTACGGATATAGTTAATAGATCAGAAGTTAGTGGTCTTGGGGAGATGAAATCTGAGCCAAGAAAAGGTTGTAACCTTTATTGGAGTGGGTCGAGAAGAGCTTCGGATGCCCGTCAACTCCACCAGTGTAGAATGTAATAGGTTAGATCTCTCCTACCCAACAAGCAGGATGCCTTCTTTATTAATAGTTGCCTGAGAGTACATCAACAAGAACAATCGGGACTATTCCCATTATAAGGTTTTTATCAACCCATGCCACAATATGTTTGCTATAAAATATCTACTTGATCATTTTAGTATATTTATATATGTATCAGTTTTATTCTAACCATGAATTCTTTTTACTTACTTTCTATTTTTGTTTGAAATATATAAATCTGTTTAAGCTTATAGCTCCATGTACATAACTACCCAACATGATTGAGTACATTTGTTCATGGACTTTTGTTAGACAGTCCATGACATGTGCAAACTTCAATAAAACTATGCTTCATGCATACTTCGTCAAAGTTGTAGACCCACTTGTAACTTGCCTCAATAAAACGTATAAAGAGAGATTTTTTAATCAAAAACAATATATTTGAAGCAGTAACAAACGCCCAAGACTTTAGTAAAAAGGCTTCCAAATACCCAACAAGAGGAAAAAATGTTGGAATCCTCAACTGAGCTTGGATGCAAGCAAATACTCCAAGAACAACCCATTCCATTTTTTCTGACCTCATACAAGGAGCTAGCACCTTTCAAAGAACAACCCATCCCATTTTTTTGGACCTCGTTCAACAAGGAGTTGTACTTGTATATATTAATAATATATTATGATTTATACAGCTACTTGGGAACAACATTTACAAGGTTTACATGAAGTTCTGACACAAATCAAGAATTACAATCTACAACTTCAATTTCAAAAATGCAAGTGGGGATCAACCAAGCTGAAGTTTCTCGGTTTCATCATCTCCAATGAAGGTATACAAATGGATCCCAGCAAGGTATTAGCCCTACAAGATTACCCAGCACCTACTAATGTCAAAAGTTTGCAAACCTTTTTTGGCATGGCTAATTTTTCCTTGAGGTTCATTCCTAACATGGCAATTATAACGGATATAAGTTTGAATGGACATCAAGCTGCCATCAAAGCTTTGAGAAACTCAAATAGGTCATCATTCAAGCTACAATTTTGGCACACTTAGATTTCAGCCAACATTTTCTCTTGCAAACGGATGCTTCTAATACGAGCCTAGGTGCAGTAATTCTACAACAGGATGAAACACAAATTTGGCAACCAATATGCTTTGTTAGCAGGGCTCTTACACCACCTGAGTCTAACTATTCAACCACACAAAAAGGACTGATAGCTATTGTATGGGTCACAATGGGAGAAGTACTTACCCCTTGTAGAGTATGCGTACAATAATATTGTCCATACTACTACGGGAAAAGCACCTTTTGAGATCATAGAGGGAAGACCTAAAAGTCCCTTGCTACTTAAAGTACATGGGAAGATCTTCATTGCTGATAAGTATAGCCGTGACATACAAGAATCTTTTCAAAAGGTTAAGGAGGCTATATCCATTTCTCAACAAAGGCAACAAGTTGTTATTGATAAGCACAGAAGGGCCTCAACATCCAAAGAAAATGATTGGGTCTTACTTAAGTTTCCCAAGGCTCGATTGATGCAAACGATGGGCAAAATTCCTATGGGCCATCAAAATTATTATGATAAATTAGCAAAAAGATACTATGGTCCTTTTCAAATCTTGAAGCCAATCAATGACATGGATTATCAACTCAAGTTGCCCAACCATTGGCTCATACAGTGCTTTTCATGTGAGCCTACTTAAGCCCTACAAAGGAGAGCCACCAAGAGAACCAATTATTGAAGACCCTCCAGAATTTGAAGACCAAGAAGAGGTACTACAACCCAAAGCTATCCTTCAGCATGAAGACAAGGTACTACGGCATGGTAAGATTATCTGACGGTATCTTATTAAGTTCAAAAATTATCCTTTTGAAGATGCTAGATGGATGCAAGGAATATAGCTTAAGGATAGTATGAACCTTGTCAATGCTTACAATGATGCAGTAGGGTAAGGAAATGTAAATGCTTTCTAAATGATCAAAGCTTTTGTCTTATAAGATTAATTCTCTTTTATGCACAAATTTAAATAGTATGCATGCTTAGAATCATGATTGTGATGACGACGTCACTCAAACAGCAAGTAGAATTTGTCACTCTACTTTGGGAGTATGATATGGACTAAAGAGCAGACATGCTTGCAGCAGCTACGTCTCCCAAGCACCAAATGGACTAGTCATCCATTCTGGAATGATGTCATAGGGTGAAAAGGGATGCTTTACCTGCTACGCAACGTAGACTAATGACTAAAACTTTATCTCTGCTACCTCATAGTCGAGGACGACTTTGATTTCAAGAGAGAGGTGATGTCATAAAATCTAATATATAACCAACCCAAATAGTTTTCTCATAATAAACTAATCATTTAATGTCAAAGAATAAATGGGAACAAGGGTTAGAATATAGACATGTGCTTGTGGACCTGTCTCAACACGGGGCCAAGGTTAAAGGGGTCCAAATGAGAGATGGTATGTAAAGAGCAATGCTACCTAACGGAGCTTAAAGACCTTAGGGTTAGCTTCATTAAAGACCTCCAAAAGTTAGTGTTAAAAAGTCCTTTGACCTTAAGCAAGCTAGGACTGACCTTGAGGTGGGAACCCTGCCCAAGCATGAGGTGCTTGTCGTCTTGCTAATTAAAGTGCTTAAAGTTTTTGTGGGAACCTTGCCCAAAGCTTGAGGTGATTTTTATGCTTAAAATACTAAGGTTCTTGAAGTGTTCAATCCAAAGATAAACTCTCAAGAGGCATAAACAGTTTCCATGCTTGATTGACTAAGTGCTTGAAGTGTTCAATTCAAACCAAATGACTTAAGAAACATAAAAGACACATGGCAAAATTATCCACATGTGGCCCTCATGATGTGGTTGAATCCTATTGGATAGGTTTTAAACGTGTCCAATGAGAATTTAGATGCTTAAAAATAAATAATTAAGTTCTTTCTCTCAAAAAGGAAAAAGAGGACACATGTCCCAAATGATATAATTAAATATTACTAGAGATAGAGAGAGAGAGAGAGAGAGGTATGGAACAAGCATGAGAGGGGTGTATACTCTCCCACACACACACACACATTCTCTCATTGTGTGGAGTGCAAAGCGCAAGAGCTCCATCTCCTTCTCCAAGCTTGTTGAGAAGTGGAGAGCCTACACCAACACTCTTGGCTTTGGAATGCAAATCCAACAAAGAGCCATGGTTCAATGCTTAAGCTTGCCATCTTCTTCATCTTCATTACTAGGCTATATGCTGTGCGAAGCAAGAAGAGTGATGATAAGTGAGGACTATTTCTTTCTCCTGTGGATGATTCTTCTTCATCTTCCCTACCGTCATTCCATGCTAGCTCTCTCCACCTTCGAAGGTGTTTGAGGCCTTGAGACTAAGGCTTGGGTTAGTTAATGCTTTTTGCAAAGTTTATGCTATGCTCATGATGCATGAAGCTTTCCATCTTCATAGCATCACCAAGGTCACAAGGAACACAAAGATTGTATTGTAACAAGTCTCTTTTGATGGGAGAATCTATAATACAAACACCTATTGGAGGGGGGACTGGCTCCAAGTAAATCCGGTCCTCAACTATTGTCATGTTCTCTAATACTCTCTCTCTTGCAAAAGTATTGTTCATACCAAGTTAATTAAGTACTATTTTTATGTTGCTACCATCAATTAAGTTCACCCCCTATGTTCTCAAAGTAACCTCACAAAAAATGCTCACTCTAATTCTCTTAATTTCACTATCCTCAAAGTTCATAGGCCATTTCCATTACAAGTTTGTTTAGCTTGAGAGGTTGTTTCATCATGTGTGTGTGTGTGTGTGTGTGTGTTGTGTGTGTGTGTGTGTGTGTGTGTGTGTGTGTGTGTGTGTGAGAGAGAGAGAGAGAGAGAGAGTGAAACGAGGTGTAAATCAACCATGCACAGGTAGTAATAGCTTCTGGTAAACTCTTGTGCAGACATAATATGGTGAGGCCTTCAAGCGCTCAAGGTCGTATAAATTCGAGATAAATGAGAGTGTGTACCACTTGCAAAATCATAACCATTGCTTTTTTGTTGCAATGCATGTGGAACAATTGCAACAACATGACAGAGATTTAAATTTTAAGGCTATTGTATAATGAGAGTCTTTGCACTTTGCCGCACGTGTTGGAGGCAAGGAACTTGCCAAAACACCGTGTGTGAGCCACGAAGGGCTGCAAGCACATAACTAGACAGTCCTAACAAGCTCAAGGGACAATGGTGTTTCACTCACCGCTCAATGATTCCATCGTGAAGGGTCCTGTGCCACAACGAAGAAGGAGCCATCACTGCTACCGCACTCAACCGCCTTGCCGCCGCAATGCTCGAACACTCTCTCTCTCTCTCTCTCTCTCTCTCTCTCTCTCTCTCTCTCTCTCTCCCCCCCCCCCCCCCCCCCCCCCCCCCCCCCCCCCCCCCCTCAAGTATACACACACACATGCACATGTGAGCACACGAAGGAGGAGAAGATAGAGGTAGCGCAAGAGCACTTCTTAGCTTGCACCTCAAAGAATGAGGATTTTAGGTCAAAATAGACCTTTTATAAGAGTCGGACGCATTCACACATGGACGCCCACAGCAGTCGATCGTTGCAAAAATACTGTAAAAATAAGATAAGTGGTGTGCCTCTCATCAACGATCACCTACACACCTATTGGACCGACAAGCCCGGTCCATGACTCAAATAAGTAATAAGGCGTCCGTCGAAGGTGATAGGGTGTCCATAAGGGTTAACATGCCCCCATTCTTGATGTATATTCCGTCCTCAAAAGATATTGAGATGAATCTCATTCATCGAGGTGGAAGAGCATCTGAGATTGAATGTCCTTAGCCTTCTTCAAACATTACAAAATCAACCAAAAATGGCACAGTGATTGGATTCTCATATACAATTAAAAAGCATATGAAGTGAGTAGGCACACAAATTGATTGGTAGCAGAATATTAAACAATTAAAACATTAAACTGTATAATCAAATGCATAAGCAGTTGTAAAGATCAAAAAATAAACAAGTCTTGGGTCACTAATTTAACGGTCGAGAGGTACTAGTGGTCAAATAGTAATACCATGGGCAAGCTTCTCAATTCTCTTTGGTCAATTAAGCTATTCAATTTTGAGAGCAAAGTATTTTGTGTTCGATGGTTAACTAGAGGCTATACCTAGAAGACCTTCTAGTTAAGCTACGATAAAAGGAATTGCTTATGAAATCATCGCCTGAATTATTCCCTTTGTTTGATCCCCCAAGGTTTTTCACAATAATTTAATTTTTTATGTGTATGCTTATTTTGTATGCCTTGGGCTTTTTTCTTTTCAAGGAAAAGCATCCACACTGGGAACCTCTAGGGCTCTAGTACCATAGGCAATACATGTGAGTGAAGTACCAAAGTAAGATTTTACATTGGTGGCACTTTTGTTTTTTGTTTGTTTGTTTTTCATTGCCTTTTAATTTTGAAACTTTGGGGGGTCATACTGCATTGTTACCCTCCCCAGGCTCATCACATATAGTAAACTCCTTTATAATAGTTAAATTAAAGGTCAAGAGGGGTTAATCCCACTAGAAAGCACTAGTACATTACACACAATGCTACCTAAATTGGATTAAGAACCTAAAGTGACCTTTGAGAATTAGGAAGGCATTTCCCGTGGTATTAAGAGAAGATCTCTAACGCCTATCTTGGTCAAACTAGCTTAGTCAGACTGCTTGATTCTTAAACCTAGACAAGGGATTATGACTGAAAATTATATTGAATCTAATGTTCAATACTAAGCAAATGTGTTGAATATTAAACTACCAATCACAGTTAAAGCAAGCAAACATTAATGCTAAAAAATACAAGAGGCAATGATAATGGACAAGAAACACTTGTTTGTATTGATGATCGCGCTCGATTCAAAGTGTAAGAGACTGGGAAGATAGACATGCTCATAACCACCCAACCTACCTATATATAGGCCCCTCACCCTCTGGCTCTTAGCTACATATAGCCCCTATACTGCATGTGTATCTGTAGGCCCTTGGCTAGGGCCGTGCCCTTCTAGTCCTACCCTTGGCATGACATTACTCCCCCCTTGGAGAAGGGTTTTTGTCCGCAAAAAAAAAAAAGTGGTAGGATCTTCATAAGAACACTAAGGTTTCCACAGTGGTATCCCTCGTGGATCCATCTGTTTGTTTGACCGAAACACGGTTCAGTAGGAGGTCCAATGAAAATCAAGAAGAACATCTTGATTTTGCACATTGTTGTCCATTTGCAACCATCTTATGTTACCGGTTCCAATCCAATCATAGTGTGTAGGAATCCATTTAGAACGCACATGAGCATGCTAAACGAGTTATCACAACAAAGATGTACTGGAAAGAGTACCTCTTTTCACTTTCCATGAAAGTAACTTGCTGACATAACTCATTAGCCAAGTGTAAGTCCTTGACTTGTTCTCAAATTTCATTAGTAAACAACCCCACCATAACTAGTGTTCAAGGTTGAGAACCTAACTTACACATTAAGAGACCAAACCTAGTCGCAAACATGCTTTAATTGATGGTAAGAAAAGTCCAAGTAAAGTAATAAATGCTTACTAATTGGATTGCTTAGTGTTAATGTACACACTTTTCATATCCTTTAGCACAAGATTACACTTTGTAATCTGCCTATCCCCTTGAATAACTCACAGTATTGAGGTGTGTTTCCCCCACGGTTTATAGATAGTCGTCCCAGATGACTAGTAAACGGGGATCACAATATCGTACAAGAAATTTGAGGAACCAACAATCTCCTGAATAACCATTGTGGTTAACTTAAAAGATCCACAAGAACCCAAACCAAGCCATGAACTTTATTGGTGATTGGTAGATCAAAACATAATCTCATAGAGATATTTCACATAGAGTGAAAAATGCTTCATAGCACTAATGTGATGAATATGCATGCCGCTCCAAATCAGTGTTTGCTAAACACTAGGGCCCGTAACACCTAATGTGCATGCATTCAGCAAAAAAAATATCCGAACCTGTATATCCATGATCATCATTGCCAAAACTTATGGCAAATGTGATGCTCCTAGCACACATTAAAGAGGAATGTAATTCTGAAAAGAAACTAAATACTTTCAGCTGCAATCATTTGCAAGCTTTGCTGACCTGTTTGAGCGATAACAAAAGGTAAAACAATAATCACTTCTACGTACAAACAATGAAACCTTTCATTAACAACTCATAGCCTTGCTATATGCATAAACAACCATCTGTAATGTTGTTTAGCTGCACTTGTATCTTAACAAGTCATTCTAAGTATCTGACAATTATTGGCCACCGAAATTGCTCCTGATACTTCGTGCTGAAAATGGTCTAGAAAACAGATTTGACCAGCACCTAGGGACTTTGTTGTGATACATAATTGAAATAGTGGGCGCCAGTGTCAGTCCCAGAGACCAATTCTTGATTACTGACATCTCTGATTCAAGCCCACGATTGTGTATTGAGGGCAAGATATTGAATCCGTATGGCACCTACAAAGTTGGCCTTGACCAACTGAAATACAATCGTTACTTGAAGGGCGACTTGGTTGATGAAGAATGCACCGATACTATTACGGTGGTGGTGAATGATCCATACATAGAGCTCTACGTCGACAAGCTCCACCTCGATGACTTTGTTCACATTGATTAGCCCAATTGTCAGGCGCAAAAATAGAGCAGATGGGGGATCAGCATTGTATTCCTTGTACATTGATGCTACAACTACTGTAAGCGCAGCAGAACCTTTCCCAGTGTCCCTTACCTTCACCCCTGACTGCAAGATATGTGCATTTCTTGATGACATAGGTGCAGAACAATCTTCAACTAGATGTCTCAGTTAAGCACACTTGCTTTTGTTATTTTACAAAAGCACAACTCACAGTCAAGATTTGGTGGGTCTGTTGGTGACCTTCTGGTTGCAGATGGTCCTCTCCCATCAAATAGGGCATTTGTAAGAATTGACCTACCTTGCTTATCGTTTTCTAGTTTTTTATTATAGATTTGAAATCTTCCATGATATAGTCATGGTCTTTTTTATTTGATTTACATATTTAATATTCTCTTGTAGCTGAGTTTTGTGAACTCTTGCAAAAGATGACTGCCAACAGTTGCTTCAAGAAATGGTTGTTGATGGCCCTATAATGTGTGTCGCAAGAAACATTGGTGCATTCCTCGGCAAACCCAACACCTTGTCAATACTAGATGTTACAATTCTAGTGCTTGTTCGTAGTGCGTGCCTCAGAGAGGAGTTTGCTGTTGTCTTTCAAGCTCAAACCAAAAATTAGGGGTACAATCGTGAGGTGTGATCATATAGGATAAAGTGATATATTACAAGTGCCTTCTCTCAATTTCTAACATAGTTGTCTTTTGTGCAGGTTGTTGGCACGCTTCGGTTTGTCAACTTCAATATTGTAAATCCACAAAAGTCTATAGATTCAGGCAAGCACCTTATTGTGGATCTTGCAATAACAACGCCACAATAATCACGACACCAAAGTTGGAAGCACGTATTGCAACAAAAGACAAAAAGCTTCTTGATGTGCAAGTCATTGGTGCAGCAGTTGATTTAGTCCTTGCATTGGATAGGACCTTCAACCAAATTTACATTGAGTCCGCTTTTGAGGCAAGAGACACCTTGGCAACAACCTCACGCTTTGGCTATTTCAAGATCAATGCAAGTGGCCGCCTGGTGGCGTACCAAACTGAACCGTAGTGTTATGAATGTTTGCCTTTCATTATTAGCTACCCTTAATTTTGCATGCTTGTTCCAACTATATCCTCAAACGAAACCAATGTTTCCATCCTCTACGTTTTTGTAACGTGCTTTCGCACACTTTTGGTTGTACTCCTAACTATTGTGGTTGTGCTTCTAAGTACTATTCACTTCCTCCCTGCATTGAGAGCTCAAAATATTTCTCTATTTCTCTTCTCTCTCTCTCTCTCTCTCTCTCTCTCTCTCTCTCTCTCTCTATACTCCTATACTCCTCAATTGGTCTCTCCATATATCAATTACATGCAAAAGAATGAACATTGCCCTCTTCTTCTCTCTATACCATTCTATATTTGTATTGTTCAATATTGTCACCTATATTTGCATTAAGAATCTGACTAGCTTGTTCCTTTCTCTCTCTCTCTCTCTCTCTCTCTCTCTCTCTCTCTCTCTCTCTCTCTCTCTCTCTCTCTCTCTCTCATACACACAGGGATACAAACACACACACATAGACAAATACCCATATCGATATTTTCATACATATGTGTTCAAACATAGACACACACACACACACACCTAGAAACAAATAAACACACGCACATGATTTCCGCTAGCCATGGAGAATCCTACTGATTTGAGTATTCCAAAAGAGATAGACGTTGACATGATATTTATGCAGACACATCCTTTTAATCAAGAATCATTTCTAGCACTCTATAGCGTATTGCAAACAAACTTAAGCTTTGAATCATTTAGGCTTATGATGCAACAATGCCTGTTCGAGAACTACTTAACGAATTTTATCACACATTCTTCATCTTCATTGCTCTTTGCATCACAATTGGAGTCATTAAGTGAAAGAGCTGTGCAATTGAATGCTTTATAAGAAACTTGCAAAACATCGATGAGTCTCACAATGGAAGTCATAAATATTTTTTCTCACAAATTCAAAAAATCACTTGTTGTAATCCTTCACAATGCTACAAGCGGCCACAACAAACAAGAAGTAATTGGAAAATCAATTGAACAATCTAAAAAAGCACTTCTCATTATAGATGCATCTACTATGGGCTTAATCTATTATCCTTTCATGACTTCGCAATCACGTCGTAAGCTTGTCCATTAGACAATTAGAGAGTGTGATGGATTAACCCGTTTGTGGAGAGAGAACATGGATGAACCGGCTACTCAAATCGTAAATCTATTTATTGAAAAGGAACCACTTTGTGTCCATACACACTCTGCAATTACAACAAAACTAAAGCGACTAAGACATATAAAGCTGACAGAGACTACCTCATCGAAGCAGCATCCTTCCATTCATCCACAACAAAAAAGCAAAGTTGTGAACAAATTCCTCAAGAGACTGAATGACACACCTACGTATCCATGCGAAAAATGTGTCCGGTTGTTTTTTTGCTCACAAGTCACACAATTCACTCCTCCACTATGCTCACATATTGGAGGTGGGAAACGGAAAAGATGTTGCTCTCTATTATGTTGTCGCGCACGCAAATGCAAATGAAACAAATCTAGGGTGTTGGCATACATTGGGCTTTAACGACCCCCTGCTACCAATCATGCAACTAAACAATGTCGAAGCATGTCTAGTCTCCATCGCATACCGTTTGCAAAGATTCGAGAGCTAACTTGGCCAATATGGTTTGCGAGGGAGTGTCGTCAATGTTCTTGCGAATATCAAAAAAACACAGCAAGTCATTCCTCGTTTTATCTAGGATGAGGCTTCAGTCTTGATAGGTCTCAAATGCAAGCTTGAGTGCACACATTGCTACTTATCTGGACTTGTTAGACCATTGCTGACAGTAAAGGCCACACACGCTCTTCTTCATACATCTCTGCATAAAAAGGAAAACATAACCATAAACGATAATGACTTGCACACTTTCAAGAAATCTCGCACTCACTTCCCCTAGACACAAGCGCATATGAGATAGAGGACGAAGAAAGTATTGACATTGATGTGCTCTTGCACAACATCACTACTGCTGAGCAAGTTGTCGATTATAACGATAAAATTTTGCATGTTGCACCATCGAAGGGGAACACTCCACTTGGTTTGTTTGCTGATGAGTTTTGTGAGGAGCTTAGTTTTCCTACCATCTTCTTTGGAGAGCCTAGAAAATACCACCAACACATATCTAAAAATTACCAAGCAGTAGCCAAATGGGAGCTAATGCACAAAGATAGACGTTTTGCCCTCAACATCGAAAACTTATTTTTCAAATCAGTGAAAACCATGACACAAAAAATACTATCTTCCATTTGGATACGCCTCCACAAAGCAAAACTCGAGGGAGCAACCTTGTCTGCTGGACAGGTTTGTCATGACACAAACATAGAGAAAGTAGTCTCATCACAACTAGGCTGTAGAGACTTCGAAGTGCTTTGTACCTTGCCGGATTACAAAGAGAAATTTTTTTAAAAAAAGGTTTTTGGTATGATTCGACAACTAGGGCCCCCAACTTTGTTTGTGACATTTTCCTCAGCTGAAAAACGTTGGAACAACCTTGTTGATGCCTTGCAATAAATAGTCCCGCTGAAACAAGATAGCAATGAGAGCGATAGCTACTTCCGTAGACGTTTGGTATGAGTAGATCCAGTAACAACAGCTCGCTTCTGCCTTAACCACTTCACAGCCATGAAAAGAATACTACTTAACAATAGCACATTATGTGGAAAAATCTTTGATTATTTCTTTGTGACAGAGTTCCAAAGCCGTTGGTAGCCAACATGATCATGGTCTTTTATGGGTTTAAGAAGCTCCTTTATTAGAACATAACACAGATAATACTATTGTGACGTTTGTGGACAAGTACATAAGTATAGACAGCTCTAAGCTTCCATCAGAGCTTCGTGAAATACAAACACATCGCCATAGAAAAACTTGCCACAAGAAAGGCAAATTTTGTCGCTTTGCTTTTCCAAGGTTCCCCATGCCGTTCACAATCATTCTCAGACCCACCATCAATGACTACGAAAATCGAATGAGAAGCAAGAAAACTTTTAAATGCATTAAGACCAGCCTTGATACACTTCCCATTGAAACTACCGTTTCCTTTCAAGAATGGATACGAAGCCTTCACTTGACATTCAAAGAATATACCTTTGGCAATAACAAACTCACTATCCACAACAACAATCTTCTTGAAACGAGATATAAAAGACATTTATACAAACAATTTCAATCCCACAGTTTCGACACTATGGGACGTGAACACCGATATTCAGTTCATCTTGAACGCACATGATGCAGCAAGTTATTGCACGTCATACATGACAAGAATCAGCAATAGATTGATAGGAGCAATAAAATATCAATTTGATATTTGTGTTGCCAATAACGCAACAACAATTGAGCGGCTACATAAGGTTGGCAGCTCAACAAACAACAAATTAGAGCACAACAAGCATCTTACGTAGCACTATCGTTACCACTCCATTCTACAACTCGTGACTTTGTATACATAAGTACTAACCCTACTGATCAACGTGCGTTAGTCCTCAAAAGAAAAGCATGTCTACAAAAACTAGACTCATCTGACACAAGCATATTCTTCCAAAACATTATTGATAAATATGCTGAAAGACCACAAAGTCTCCATCATCTATGTTTGGCTGAATATGCATCAAAAATTAAACAAGAGGGCACAACATACAAACAATTGCGCAAAGCTAAGATCGTAAGATTTGTGAAATATAACATTCTTAAAAACCCAGAAGATCACTATAGAGAACAATGCTTGCTATATCTCCCTTGGATCAATAATGAAAACCAACATTTGACAAAATCCTCTGCATGGCGTGATGTATAAACCCTATATCTACAAGTCATAAAATCAAATAGAATCAAGTTCAATAAAGACCCAAGCCCAATAGAAGAATAAGAGATGCACTGCATTTCCTCCCCAAACACAACTAGTACGACCAACAACAACTCACATGCTTCAGATCACGCAGACATTCTTAATGACTTGCACATTAATATGCACTCTAAAAACCCTTTCCACTTGCAACATTTCAAGTACACCTCCATGACAAATGACAACTTCCACACAGGCATCAAAAAATTAAATGAGCAACAACGACACATATTTGACGACATTATGTTGAAAAAACGAATTCAACCCAGCAAACAATACACCTCTTTCTCACAGGAGGTGCAGGAATAAGAAAAACATTCACATTACTATTGTTAGTAGAAGGACTGCAAAGATTTTACAACCATAGAAACCCCTCAAATCCAGAATCTCCAATAGCATTGCTCATGGCGTACACAGGAAAGGCAGCTTTTAGTGTTGGTGGCATGACAATCCACTCGACGCTTCACTTGCCTCTAATTACTTTTGCACAAACAAGGTTGAGTGCCGAAAAGTTGGATCCCCTTTCTCTCCTTTATAAAGACTTGAGAATTGTAGTTTTTTATGAGGTGTCTTTGATAGGCTCAAGCGTGTTCTCCATGGCCGACTCACGCTTGCTAGCAATCAAGCACGTTCATGATAAAACATTCGGTGGGTTGGATGTTATTCTTTTTGGTGATCTATGTCAGGCAAGCCCTGTTAAGTATAGCTAGAGCTTCACGCAAAAACATACACTTTTAGAAGCAATTTCTCCATCATATTGGTACACTCATCCAAAATGCTATGAACTTACACTAACAATGCGACAAAATGATCCAACGTTCATAGACATTCTTAATAGACTTTGAGTTGCACAACATACTTCTGAGGATTTGGAATATCTTAACAACAATTACTACAGAACCGTTCCAATCAGCCATCAAGTTTCTCATCTATTTTACTCCAACAAAGAAAAGGACACTCATAATCTTGTTGTTTTCAATCAAATGGATGGAACACCCCAAACTTTCATCGCTATTGATAAAAGAAATAACTCATGCAACAAAACAATTACCATTCCTACATATCCCAAATTCACTGGAGGATTGCATTCCATACTAAGCTTGAAAACAGGTATTGTTGTCGAGCTATATGCAGGAAACTTGGATATTCTTGATGGACTGGTTAATGGAGCAGAAGGGGAGTACAAAAACTTTACAAAAGCAAGAAAAATAATAATAATATGGGTTCATTTCTCTAACCGTATCATTAGAAAGAAAAAACGCTATGAAAATCAAACATTGTATTCATCAACCATTAACAAACAATGGACCCCAATAGAACGTGTTGTTCGTGAATTTCAAGTTGAGAAAAACTACTTAAACATCATCTCCAGATACCAATTTCCATTGCAAGCAGCTAGTGCTCGAACAATTCATCGTTCCCAAGGTCTTACATTGCAAACACTAGCCTTCAATCCTGAAAACATACGAACACATGGTCCCGCATACACAGCATTGTCACGTGTTCGAGACCCAACTAATCTTTACCTGCTCAAAAGAATAAAACCTTCCCATATCAAAGTCGACCAAACTGTATTAGAAGAACTGGATCGCCTAAAAGTGCAAGCTAAATGGATCTCCACCCAAAAGTCATTACAACCTTACTCAAACACACATATCATCATTCAATCTCTCAATGTTGTGGCCTTTAATAAACACATAAGAAAGATTGCAACAAATTCCATCCTAATGACATCACATGTACTTTGTTTGCAAGAGACAAGACTGACGAAAACAATACCACATGCAATACCAGGCTTTCTACAACACCATTTAATGGAAAAGTGGGTGTTTTGATTCTCCACGAAGAAACACTGATCCACTTTTCCAATGGAGATTTTACTCGTCCAGGAATTGAGATGTTGCATACAGCAATCAAGTTCACAAACAACAAAATCATTAAAATAGTTTCCCTCTACAATTTGCATTCGACACGATTAAAAAATTTAATAGACACATTAAAATCATTACTTGAACAACACACTATGGAAATTTCAATCATTATCTTGGGTGACTGCAACATTGACATTAAAGTTCCTAATACTTCCTACAACCACCTTTCCTCTTTCTTGCACAAATATAACATCAAACAATTGATAAAAGATGTTACAACTATCTATGGATCTTCTTTAGACCATATTTGGGCTAGCTCGACAATCTCCAAATACAAATCAGGATCCAACTTCATGTACTCGTCTGATCAGTCCGCGACATACATTCTGCTACCTTTTGACCACCTTTAACATTGCCACTCCCCATTCATTTGTCATGTTGCAGGCCACTGTGATCTTTCACCTTGTTTTTTTTTACTTAAACTCCTTTTCATTCCTTTTTTCCTCTTTATATAAATTTAAAAAAAAAACCAATGCTCTCCCCCTCTCTCTCACACACAATCCCTCCTCCTCTCTCCCTCTCACAATCCCTCCCCCCCTCTCCCTCTTTTCTTTCTATCGGCCCTCCCTTCCCTCCCCTCCCCACCCCCCCCCCCCTCTCTCTCTCTCTCTCTCTCTCTCTCTCTCTCTCTCTCTCTCTCTCTCTCTCTCTGCCCTAGCAAGCACCCTCCTCTCCATCGTTGGCCTCCCTCAAGCATGAAGGGATGCCTTGTGGGGTGGCGTTAGATCTTAGTTGTGTCTGTTGCAAGCCCACATGCATTCACTCTTTGCTCTTCTTGCTCTACCATGCAGTACATTCTTGCAACTCTACCTCCTAGCGCCTTGCTACTCAACCTCACAATTGAGCATCGTAGTTCAGTCCTGCTGCTTAGCCTTGCTCAACCTCAATGTGTCTCCTTTTGTGCCTCACACTCGACCCTAGCCAACGCGGCTGCCACATACATTATCTTTTAGGTTTACACTAGTCCACACACTCATACACTTTAGCCGGTGTTCCTACACTACAAGCCAACCCAGTCCCATCATGGGCGATATGACAACCAAAGAGAAAACTACAACCCCAAAACCTTGTGAGGACATAGTCGAGCTTTGCGGTTGTCCTGGCAGCTCGAAGCAAGCTTGGCTCATTGAACACCTCCAAACGGACCTCAATTGTGTCATGGAAGAGAATCGCAATCTCAAAGCTTGCATTAACAAGCTCAAGGCATGACTCAACTCAATCATCAGACTCGTCACCGATGAGCGAGAGAGAGAGAGAGAGAGAGAGAGAGAGAGAGAGAGAGAGAGAGAGAGAGAGATTTTATTATCGTCATCGGAGGTCAAATATGACCTATGGGACCAATGTTACATGTGATGTAGTATGTGTGTGGCTAATGAGTGATACTCGATGCTCCAAAATTGTGGTGATGAGAGTCACAATGGAGAGCCCATACTGTGGATGGGAGAGGAAAGTGTATAGGTCTAAGTCATGGCTAAAAATGTGAGAGAAGCAAGTTTGGATGTGACCAAAAGCTGAGCACTCTAGTAGTGTGTGGTACTCAGACTCTCAAACTTGAAGTGAGCATAAACAGTGCACAATCAAATTGATTCTTCTCCATTTTCCGAACGTCCTGTCTCACATCGAAGGGAGTAGGAGCTGAGCCAAATGGCTATGATAGTGTGTATCCTTGACAAGGGGATAGGCTCAAGTGTGTGTGTGTGTGTGTGTGTGTGTGTGTGTGTGTGTGTGTGTGTGTGTGTGTGTGTGTGTGTGAGAGAGAGAGAGAGAGAGAGAGAGAGGGGGGGGGGGGGGGGGGGGGGGAGGGTCAGATGGAGAGAAAGATAGGGGGTTGGAGAGGGTGATGGAGAGAGAGAGAGAGAGAGAGAGAGAGAGAGAGAGAGAGAGAGAGAGAGAGAGAGAGAGAGAGAGAGGAGAGAGAGAGAGAGAGGGGAGGGGGGGGGGGGGGGGGGGGGGAGGGAAAGGGCTAGAGAGAGGTGTGAGCACAGAGAGAGAGAGAGAGAGAGAGAGAGGCGGGGGGATGTGTGTGTGCATGTGTGTGTGTGTCCGCGCACGTGTGTGTGTGTGTGTGTGTGTGTGTGTGTGTGTGTGTGTGTGTGTGTGTGTGTGTGTGTGTGAGAGAGAGAGAGAGAGAGAGAGAGAGAGAGAGAGGAGGGGACATGAGAGGGGATCGGTTGGAGGGATCATGAGAGGGAGAGTTGGTTTGATACAAAGAGACCCAAGGCACTAGCAAAATTGCTAGTGCCTTGGAATTAGAGAGAGAGAGAGAGAGAGAGAGAGAGAGAGAGAGAGAGAGAGAGAGAGAGAGAGAGGAGGTCCTTGGCTACTCCAATGGTGGGGAGGGGCAGCAATGGGTGGTGGTGGTAGGATTAGAAGCGGCTCTTGGTGGCAGTAAGCTAGTACCACTAACCACCGGTGGTGGACTTAGGTGGTGGTGGCGATGGGTGCTAAGGGGCAGCAATGGGAGGTAGTGGTGGTGGCCCTCCAAAAAAAAAAATCTCGCTCCAAAGCTCGCTCTGTTGAGTTTGCTCCATAACCGTCCCCGAGAAACTTTTGACCTGAATTAGCCTTGTGTGTTGCCTTGTCTTCTACCCACTTTGTCATGTAGTCAATGGCAACAATAATATATAGAGATTGAGTGTTACGAGCTGTCGGACTAATTGGGCCTACAAAGTCTAAACGCCACTTTTCAAATGGTTGAGTCACTATAATAGGATGTAAATGCATCTTATCCTTTCGTTGTGTGATCTTCTAACGTTGGCATTCATCACACCCTTTTGCAAAAAGTGATGCATCTTTGAATAAGGTAGGCCACCAATAGCTTGATTGCAACACCTTTCTAGCAGTTAGTTCCCCTGAGAAATTTCCTCTGGCTATACCCATGTGAGCTTCTTGTAGTATGTATAAATACTCATCCTCACGAGCACAATGTCTAAGAATATCGTCCTTTCCTAGCTTGTAGAGAATTCATGCAATTAGAGGATAAGGTTCACATTCCTTTAACAGTTTTCAAGCTATATCTTTATGAAGATCTATGGGTGGAAAATCGTGCATTAACTAAAAATTTCACAATAGCTTCACTCCATTTAGGCATGGTCTTTACTAGGAATAGGGAAATATCGGGAAATTTATCATCGATTTCAGTAGGGGCTTCACCATTGAGTATGCGAGACAAGTGATCTGCCATGGCATGTCTTTTAATGAGCCTCACCACAACGATAAATCAAACTCAAGAAGAATTAACAACCATCGTGTAATTTTTCCCATGGAAAAAGGTTTATTTACTAGATACAACAATGCTTGATGATCCATATAGAAAACAAATTTGTTTGCAAGAAGGTAGTAGCGAAATTTCTTTACTACATAAATCATAGCTAAACCTTCTCGGTCTGTAGTGGTGTAGTTCCTCTCAGCATCATTTATTGATGACTTGCAAAGCTAATGGGGTAGTCCAATTTATGTTCTCTTGGTTGAGTGAGAACACACCCAATAGCAAAGTTTGATGCATCAATATCCACATGGAAAATTACATTCCAATCGGGCACTTGTAGAATGGGAGAACTTGTTAAGGACCTTTTTAATAACTCATAAGCATGGTCACACTCCGCAGTCTAGTGGAACTCAATAAGAAGCTTGTACAATGGGTGAGCTATCTCGACAAAGTTTAAAATAAACCACTGGTGATAACCAACATGGCCCATGAACCTTTGAACCCCCTTATAATTTGTAGGTGGTGGCAAATCGGAAATGGCCTTAATTTTGCTCTCATCTGTGGAAATCCCATTTTTGGACACTATATGCCCTAAAATGACTCCATGTTTAATCCAAAATTGGCATTTGAAAGGATTTAATGAGATGCGATACAATCTGCATTTCTCAACACTTTTTGTGGACATGATAGATGTTCTTTCCAAGAGGAATAAACACAAAGTTCATCTCAGAAAGCTTTGCAAAACTCCCTCAAATATTTCTAAGAGCAATGTTTATCAATCTTTGGAAGGTAGCAGGGGCATTGGTCAAGACAAAATCCATAACACAAAATGCAAACACTCCAAATTTGGTTATAAAAGCAGTTTTATCTTGGTCCTCTAGCGCAATTGTGATTTGATTGTAGCTAAAGTACCAATCTAAAAAGCTATAAGCTTCCTTTCCTGCAACTCTTTTTAGCACATGTTTTGAATATGGCAAGGGGTAATGGTCCCTCCTAGTGGCAGCATTGACCTTCTTGAGATCTACGAACACTCTGAGTTTCCCATTCTTTTTTGGCACAATAACTATTGGAGACACCCATTCTGAGTGCTCAATAGGGTATATGAATCCGCATTTAACAAGCTTTTCAATCTCTTCTTGAACAATATTTGCATACTTAGGATTCATTTGGGTAGGGTCGTTGCTGGATTGGTTTAGCCATGCTATTCATGGGAATTGTGTGTTGCACCACGGAAGGTGGAACACCTTCCATATCATGATATTTCCAAGTAAATACATCCTTGAATTCCTTGAGAAGCTCCTTGAGTACATATTCCTCAGTCCCTATCAGATCTTGGGCACTGAAAACAAGTTTGGACTCCTCACATGGGTCTCCTAACTCTATTTCCTTAACTATCATAAGGCCATCATAGAATCCATTGCTTCCATCAATAGGTGTTCTCTAGGCCTTTGTATACACACCTTATGTTCCTCTGTGGTGTAGGATTTGAAATGATCAGGTTGCTCTGTGGTCTGTAATTTCTGTTTTGCTTTCTTTTGTTCCTGAGCTAACTCTCAATTTTGTCGTCTCCTTACGATACGGCTCAACTTTGGCTTCTCTATAGCCTGTAACTGTGCAATGTCAATGGGTTGTGGATTGCATCACATTACACTTTGAAGGTACTCATCCCAATTATCTACCAACTTTCGATGAGCATTACATGCCCCTATACAATTAAGCCATTCTGTTGTAGATTTCTTTTCATTTATTCTAGCATGCACATTTGCTCGATATCCTCGCCTCTTATATCTCTTATTCTTCTTGTCTAATTTTTTATAATTGGCCGATCTCCAGTGAAGAGTCGCTAGATGAATCACTACTCGTGTCGTCTCCTACTGCGGATAGATTGTCATCTTGGGTACCACTAGGCCCTGAATGGTTTGTCCCCACATTTTCACCAAGATTTAACTCGGGTTCTTCATTCTCAAAGTCAATTTAATTGATGATTCTGACTCCAAATCGTGTGGGCTATAGTCTTTTGAGATGCTACTGGTTCCAATGTAAGTCAAGCCTCCATCTTGTAGGTCATCAAAAGCTATATGCATTGCTCCTATCATATTGAAAGGTAGAAGTTGTGGCATTTCATCCCCCTCAGGTGCTACACAGGTCGTCCCCCTATTTCTCCAAGTGTTGATGGTTGCTGCTAGGTGGACACAATCCACATTGTCAGACTCAGTCATCCGAGGTAGAACATCCATATAGGGAGAATCTTCCCCAACATCAGTGTACATTTTACACGTGTAATACTAGTGCAATGGCACCGAGTGAATTATGGTTTCAAATTTATGATCAATTATAAATATGTTTCCAAGAGGATGTGCTCAACCAATTACAAGATCCACTCAAATGACAGAGTCTTGGAACTGCAAGTAGACATGGTTTTTAGACCAGTCATGCACCATTTTTGCTTCCCTCATGAAAGGATGTCCTAAGATCATCTCAGATGACATAGTGTGCTGGGAAAAATACATAACAATGAAGGTATGCCTTATTTTGTGTCCAAATACCTTGATCTTGAGATCTTCTAGCATCCCAATAGGCTTAACAATAGTCCCATTGGCCATCTTTATCACTATGTTTTTAGTCCCAAGGTGAGGTCTTCCCATAGTTTCCCAGCAATTTTTAGTCACAATGCTAACCCCAGTGCCACCATCAAGGATTCCCTTCACAGTTATCCCTTGGTAGTGATTGGTATGGTCGCATTGGATTCATCGCCTTCAAAGTATTGTCCCAACTTGTTAACCGGTATTTCAACAACAGAGTTCTTATCTAGGTTGGGTTGTGGATCTAAGTGTTCCTCTTCTATTGGCACCTCCCTAGCTCCATCCATCTGTGGTGCAAATTGTGGTAGCCCGAATTTCAGTTCTCCATTGAGAAAAGCTCGAAGAGTTAAGAATAGCTCGAGGTCTCCATATAGTTTAGACATGATGGTGGTTCTAACTTTTGAAGCCATGAAATCATATTTAACGACACTTTTTTGGCTTCAATCCCTTAACACTAGAATGGTAACAGGACACTTTTATGTCCTTGGACACTTTTGTGTCCTGTTAAGTGACCATTTTGCTTGAATTATTTGAAGAGTATGAAAATGAATTTCTAGGTGCTATATATCCACAAAGTTGCCTTATGAGTTGAAAAAAACTTAGCATTTTTTTCTGAGTATCGATCTCACCATTAACCTTACTCTTGCACAACATTTTTGAACCTAAACTGTGTGAAAAAATGGGTCCTGTTTTTGGCTTTTTTTCAATTTTTGGCAACTATACCACTCTAAACTTCATGTTTGTGAGGTTTAGATGGCTAGAGGTTAGGCCTTCATAGTTCTCAACATGTTTTGATGCTTGAAGGGAGAGCTAACTGTTAAAATTGAAAGTTATGACCAATTTACAAGAATTGCATAATCCTGTTTTTTGACCAAAATTAGCACTTTTATGATTTTTTTGGTGGATTTCTTGATATCCAAATTCAATGTTGATTGTGTAAGTGTAATGTATAACATAAAGCTAATCTTCCTTGAGTTTTGGGGGACCTAATATGCTATATAGCATAGTATATGATGATGGTTGAGTTTTTTGATTGCTGAAGAATACGAGACATTTTAGAGTAGCAAGTATAACTTTCTCAATATTGCTAGTTTCTTAGGCCAATTGTGTGTTTTTTGTAGGTAGTGACCATATCTAATCATAGACTACAAATTTGGCTAGATATTGAGTAGTTTCTATGGGTTTCTAGAGGTCATAATGCTAAACCCAGTTTTTTCATGCTTGCTGTATTTAGCACTTTATCATTGCCCCCAAGGTTCCAATTGTAAGAGACCCATTATCCTTTTGACATGCTCCATGGCTCCTTTTGAATCCAGAGGCCCAAAGGGAACTAAGAAAACATGTATATAGTATTTGTATTGAGCGTGACTATAGAAACTTTGATGATAGATCCGTAGAATGGCAAAAATGCAACATTTTGTACCTTTTTGTTTTGCCCAAAAAAAAACTAGTGAGGTAAAAGCAACCATATGTTTTGGTCACCAACCCATTGAAGTTAACGGGGCGTTTTATCTCATGTCCTACAAAAATCTCCACTCTTATTTATATGCAATCAACAGTAAGAAATTGCTGTTTTGGGCAAAATCCATTGGTCCATCAACTTTGGAGGCTTGTAGTGACCAAGGGATGAGAAAAATTACAAGTTTCTCATTTTTTCCATATGTAGTAGTTATTGAACTATAAGCTCATGAAAGGATTTTTCAAAATGAGTGGATCTACTATGGTTTTGGAATTTTTTCCCAAAACCCTAAAAGGACACTTTTATGTCCTGTTAGGTTACCATTCTAGTGTTAACGTGGGGAAGATGGGATCTCCAATTCTTTGATAGGGTCAAGTAATCCCTCTGTAAACATTCTCTCCAACAAGAAGGGAGTATGCCCACTTTCCCATGACTTAAAGTCACTTTCTTCTTGGATGACACTAGGTATGGCTAGTGGTCTATGGTCTTTGTGGGGTTGATTTTGTGTAGAGAACATTGTGTATGTAATTTGGATATTCCTAGGTGCTGGCTCTAGATCCCTTTGGGTCTCTTCTATCAAACCCATTAATTGCTTGACTCAATCGATCTCCTCTGTAGGGTTTGGGTAAGTTCCTATCTTCTTCTTGGGTCCTGGTCATTGTGGCTCATGATAATCTTTCTTGTTTGTTTCTTTCCTAGTGGTCATTTTAGTTTCCATGGTCTCACCTGAATCAGAATCCTCTTCAGCGTCGTTCATATATATGTGGTCATCACCAGTACCTATGTTGGTCTTTGAACTAGGGTCTGACTTCGCTTCTTTCTGCGATCTCTTTCTTCTTGTTTTCTTCTTCTTCGGAGATTGGGCAATTGATGTTGTGTATCTTTTTTCAAGAATATAATTTTGGTTTTGGAGCATCGATCGTCTGAGTACATTTACTGGTACCATAGGTGCTCTTTGTGTTGGCTCCTTAGTAACCTCAATTAAGTTTAATGGCATGATCTTTGGTGCATTTGGGTTATTAGGACATTGGGCAATCAAATGATCTATGCCACATCAATTACACATGCGTATCGGCATTGTAGATGTGCTCGCTTGATTGGTTTGCATCAGTGTGGAATTCTTTTGTAATCTAATAGGACACTCGACTATATGATGTGGACCACCACACTTGTAGCATTGAAGAGGTGGTCTATTGGCAGTGGAATTGATATTTTGGCCTCTTGCCGAAGAGCAACTACTTGATAGACAGGTTTTACTTGTCCCCAATAGTCCTCCATGTAGTATTGTGGACTTTCTTCAAGTGCGTCAATCCCATAGGCAAGAATAGGGTCTAACTCTTCCTCACATCCTTCCAAACAAGCAATGGATGACTCACAACCCACTTGATTCACAAAAGTGATTCTTGGGTGTGGGGGTTGCAGTCCTAGCACTGGAGGTGGTAATGGTGTTGTTTGCACAACATTTTGGGCCCTAAGGACCATGTGTTGTGACGGTTGTTCAAGAGGTGGGCCAGCATCAAGGCAAGCAGTTGAGGTGTGTTCGTCCATGCTAAGATTGTTTTATTGGCCATCACACATTTGAATACTATGCAATCCTTGGCTTGATGACCATAACTCCCACATGCATTACAATTCCCATTAATTTTTACTCTAAAATTAGGGCATTCACTGGTATTATATGGACCATAGTTAACTGAGCACCATTGTTGCTCCCTTCTTGGATACATATGGTTTGTTTGTGGAGCACGATTGTATCTAAAACTTTCTTGAATGGCCTGGTGAGATCTACTAAAGTCATCTCTTTGGCTCTTTAACAATAGGCTTTATGGTCATTGGCTCATGCCCCGATGCTTGCGAGCTAGTAGATTTAGGCTCAACAGACACTCTTTCTCCTTAAATCATTAAGTTGTCCTCCAATTGGATCGCATTGGCGGTGACTGCTTCCCAAGTGGTGATAACTCTAATGACTAGGCCATTATAGATATCCTCATGTTGTAGTCCCCTAATGAATCCATCAAGCAATTGGTTATTATTGAAGCGCTCATTTGGATTACAACAAGAATCCAAATGCTTCAAGCGACTAATAAAGTCTCTCACGGACTCCCCTTCCTCTTGTTGGGCTTTCTGAGTTGAGATGCTACACCCCAAAGTACTCCCTCTCACGTGTACTCTTTCAAGAACAGTCTCCCAAGAGTAGGGTAAATCGTTTTCTCTTCCACCCTTAGGGTTCTATACCAATCCCTAGCCTTTCCACTCAAGGTCAGCCTTAAAGCATTACTGTTATGCAGGTCATTGTGTTCTCCTAGGGAATACTTAGTTATGCTTTCCCACATCCCCATCTCCATTAAATTTTTGTGTGAGCTTGGCTATTTGCACTACCTTACTTCTAGGCTCTTTATCGGGCGTGTTACGCATATTTTCAGCAATGGTTTGACCAATAGCTTGAGCAAATGTTGCCAAGTCACCTAAATGAGCAAGTATAGTGGAGACAGGTGCTCTCGAGACTGCATGTGGAATGGGGGTTGGCATTGGGTTGGGTGTATATGCAGCCCTTGGGTTCCAAGTTTGGTACGATGTTATGCCATGTGGTGGCCCAAAGTTCATATGTGTGGCCCTAGGCATAGCAAACTTCGGATGTGACATGCTAACGCTAGCTGGTATGGTCTCATTGAAATAAGGGCTTGCGTGTTGTGTTCGTGGAGCATAAGTTGTTGCAACAATGGGAGGGGTAGGAGCTACATGAGCTTTAGGACCCATAGGTGCATATGATTGATACACACTTGTAGGTACTGTTGTAGGCATTGGGCCACCGTGTAGCGGTGCTTTACTAATGAATGAGGTCCATGGCGTGTTTTTTGGCATGCCCATTACTGGGGTAGGCATGGTAGTCGTGGTGTCATCAAGAGAAAGATGAGCTAAACTTGGAAAGGTAAATCTATCACTTGTGTGCTCAGATTGTACGAGGATCCATCGTGTCAAGACAACGGCAAGGCCCGACTAGACAAGGGCAAGGCCGGGCTAGGCAGTGTGGAAAGGGAGTCCAACTAGGGCAAAGGGCTAGGAGCCGTGCTATATAGTGGGTGGTTGGGAGGTGGACTCCTAAGTTCTAGTTCCCCATGTCCTTTCACTGGTATTAGAGCTCAGGGGGGAGAGCTATGGAGGAAGGAGACCTTGCATGGCTTGTGTATCTCTCTCTCTTTCTCTCTCTTGGGCGTTCATGGAGAATCATGGAGAAGATCTCTCTCTCTCTCTCTCTCTCTCTCTCTCTCTCTCTCTCTCTCTCTCTCTCTCTCTCTCTCTCTCTCTCTCTCTCTCTCTCTCTCTCTCTCTCTCTCTCTCTCTCACGTTCATGGATAACCGTGGAAAGCAACCCTTGCAAGTCGGGAAGGAAGGGGATCCGCAGCGTGGGCATGAGGGCTTAGTCCGAGGACGAGGACGAGCATCGGTACGCAGCACGTGCAGGGCCGCTTACAGTGGGGAGGGAGGGAGCTCGACCTCCACCAAACCGCGCATGCTCGAGCTTGACGGCATCGCGCTGCAGTAGGAGAGAGTTCCCGTTTCTGGGACGTTGCCATGTGACCAGCACGAGCGACAGTCCCTCTCCTTCTCTCTCACGACACTTTGTTTTTCGCCATCGCTACAGAGAACGATATTTTTTTTATTTATTGTTTATTTTTTTAAAAAGTGCCCTAATCATTATTGATCACGGATATCATTCATAAGACTTAAAGTATATACGAGATGCACTTTTCACACATAATTCCGTTTTTTCCTGCAGATCTACAAACGAACAAGGTCTATTTTTTGTAAATGGTCGACACGGTTGACTTTGTTTTGATATGACATATGTCGCCCATAGTGTTTGTTGGCAATGAGGCCAGACGAAATTATATGGCGCAAGGCTTCATTATGCATCTTGCATTGCGATTCCCCATGTTTGGCATATGGTATGACCATACAACATTGGGAAAAAATAGGCAATGTGTTTGCAGGTTATTTCATTCTGTACCAGACAGTATATAGGATATATGATGGTATCGGTGCAGATATGGCTATAAGCCGTTTTGGAACGAGTTTTTTGTTCCAAATTTCATGACAAGTGGTTGCAACAACAACGACCAGGTTAGCCGAGTTTAAGTTTTTCTTGTTTTTCCCTGTTTACACTTTACTTGGCAATTACTGTCATTGTGCAAAGCAAAGTGCTTTGGCAATTTTATCTGAATCAAGGTTTTGGAGAATTGGCAAAATAGGGAATATCAGCTCACAGAATCCCTACCAATCTAAACTGTGCAAGGCACTTTGGTTTTGGTTCTCACGATTGAGGCCATCATTCTCCGCAAGGGCTTACAATTCTGCATGCAAGGCATGCTAGTGAGGTGGATTCAATTCTACCGCTTCATGCATTACGCTTCCGCTATCACACTTGCAACTCTAGCAAGGACAGACTAAGTGATGGATTGTTTAATATGATTGTCGGTTGATATCAACACACAACAACACTAAAAGGAACCTAAATCTAGGACTTATTTGACGGGCAAAGTGCCACTACTAAGTCGTCCTCATACAATCACGACCATTGCATGGTTAGGTGGGTCGGAATGAGTTTTTTGTTTTTCTGTTACCTCTCTCGATGAGAGAGTAATACCGGAAAAGTGCAGAATGCTTATACGATAAGCTGCAATTTGGACATAAGATGCGTAAGAGCACACAGCTTCCGTACACACTCTAAAAACTTAAGCACAATTCCTCAACCCAGCATGCTCATGTTCTCTCTCTCTCTCTCTCTCTCTCTCTCTCTCTCTCTCTCTCTCTCTCTCTCTCTCTCTCTCTCTCTCTTTAAGGGAATAATGCAAATCGTCTAAGAAGCTTTTGATACATGTTTTGCTCGTGAGTCAGCCTGAGCCAAGGTGCTCTACCTCTCAACTAACACATGACTAAGATGCTACTCAAATTAGTATTCATCGGTTCGTCCATTGAACATTAATTTGCATCATGGCTATGAGCCACATTGGCTAAGAGCCATTGGCAGGCCAAGGGTAAGACCTAACTACTAGCATTCTTTGGGTGATTGTTTTCAAGATCGAACAGCTCTACCTAGGGAAGTACACATCGATGTTACTGGACAAGCAAGAGTCTTGTCCGTACGGATGTCTAGGGTGTCCATTTTGCACTACATGTCTTCAGTGCAACACGCAAGTTGAGTTTTTGATAATCTTCCAGTCACAACAGCTGATCTCTACAAGGAATTATCGATGCAGCAATCAATTGAGACAGCATGGTTGTCCATAAGAGCTAGGCATTTCACTTTTGTTGTTTTCCTGCTCCTTCTATAGCACTACGGAGTGTCTATGGACATACTGTTTTGGGATACAACCCCGCGGGTGCTTAATAAATCACCCCATAGGCATTAAGGATCACAGTTTGATCTAGTCCTGTTATACTTTCAAGGAAAGAATTTTGCAATCTACCACGTTGTAGCGGAAAAATTCAACTTTTCAAGTTGATTCTCATCATTTTGTACACGGTTAACTATGTTGGTTACCGTTACCTGCTAGTTCAACAGTTTCTACAAAGGGTCTTAGCAAGGGGTTGAATACGTAGATTCTACCCAACGGGTTTGGATTGCGAAGGCAACACCCAGGATTTCCAGTGCAATGTTGCTTGTTTTTTTTTCACACATCGGAGACGTACTCCAGTGCATTTGAATACGGGTAATTGAACTTTCAGTTCAATCCCCAGGGCCATGCCAAGGGCATGTCGAAACAAGTATTTTGGGCCGTAGTGTCCAAAGTACATTATGCTATTATGCATCCACTTGTAATATTCGATTTAGCACATGTTGTCACATGGGATACAACATGGTTTAGGAACTCAAGGAGTTCGGTTTAGCCAGTGTGGAGCAATGAATGAGGGTCCCTCTCATTCTTGTCGCAGAGTGTTTAGAGTTACCTCCACACACAAGTTCATCTTGTACTTGTAGGATGTTCTTTTTTAAACATCCTTACATGAGACATATTTCACATGTGGAGAATATGAGTCTCTGGACTGACACTGGCGCCATTATTTCAATTATGTGTCACGACAAAGTCCCTAGGTGTTGGTCAAATCAGATTACTTTTGGTCTACTAATCCCCAATAGAGTTCATGGCTCGGTTTGGGTATTTGTGGATTTTTCAAGTTAACCACGATGGTTATTTCAAACATTGTTGATTCCTCAAAAATGTTACACGATATTGTGATTCATTTACCAATCATCTGGGACGACTGTTTGTAAAACGTGAGGGAAACCACACCTCGGTACTGTCAGTTATCCAAGGGGATAGACAAATACAAAGTGTAATCTTGTGCTGAAAGATATGCTAAGAGCATACACTAGCAAGAAACAGTCAGACTGGGAAGAATATTTACCTATTCTCGAGTTTGCCTACAATAGTGCTAAGCATGTCACCGCTGGATTTAGTCCTTTCATGCTCAAGCATGGTTTTCAACCTAGGTCGCCTGTTATGGTGGGGTTGGCAACAGAAAAGCTCCAACAGGTTAAGGATTTTCTCCAAGACCACATGGATATGTTGAAACTCGCTCGTCAGAATATCCGACAAGCATAGGATCGGTATAAGAAACGTCGGCAAGTTACCTTTGAGGAAGGGGAAGAAGTATTTTTACGTGTGCCAGAACATTCAAAAAGTTTGAAAACTGGGCCAACACCTAAATTATATCCACGATACTCAAGCGAGTAGGTGATCGTGCCTACAAATTATTGCTACCTACACATTCTCGTATTCATCCGGTGTTTCATGTAAGCCATTTACGTAAGCGGTTACATGGGGACGACAATGTCATTGACCAGTAGATTTTGGTTGATTTCGTTGAACCTCCTACTTTACCGCATGAACCTCAACACATTCTCGACTATCATGATTTACGTACGCGTCATCATGTACGTCAACAAGCCTTAAAAAAGTAGAAAGATCAACCTGAGGAAGGTGCCACTTGGGAAAACATTAGTCTTCTTAAGAAGAAGCTCCCCACTTTTGTTTTCGAGGACGAAAACTCTTCTGGGGGGAGTAATGTCAGGACAACGGCAAGGCTGGACTAGACAAGGGCAAGGCCGGGCATGCAATGTGGAAAGGGAGTCCAGCTAGGGCAAAGGGCTAGGAGCCGTGCTATATAGTGGGTGGTTGGAAGGTGGACTTCTAGGTTCTAGTTTCCCATGTCCTTTCACATCGGGCTTACCAAGGGAGTCTCCATTTGTGATAAAGTTGGTTGCTTAGCCTTCCCTGCATCCAAAAAATCATGAGACCCGTTGAAGGCATGTGGATCCCCTTGTTCTGCCTCTCCAGCTCAATAACCCTATGAATGACATCACAAACTCTTTGTTGTTGCTCCTCTACGCTAGTAGCACCCGATGTGGATTGTAAGACATCTAACCAACCCACGTGATAGGTGTGACCTGTGTATATGTCGATTAAAGTCTCTGTGTGTAGTTCATACTCCTAGTTTTCATTTAGAAACGCTCCATCTAGGATTAAGGTGCTAGGGATGTCCTTTGAACTAGATGCAATGTGGCTCCCTATGGGTTGACCTTAGTGGTTGCTAATTCAAGAGCACTCGGTTGCTCGCCTAGCATGGATGTTGACATAGGGGCCTTCGCTTTTAGCTCTCTCGATTGCTCTGTCTTGCGTAGTCTCTTGATTTCCTTTTCCCTAGCCGCGATGATATATCGCTCAACCTCTTGCACTTCGGCAAGGCTTCTACCATCAGGTCTAAGGTTTGAGACGGTGTAGTCTCAGTTTTAATGATGGTATACTTTGAGCGAGAAACAATACGTGCATGTCTCGCAAGTGAGCTCCATCATACGTGTCTGTCTTGCAGGTAAGCTCCATCATGCTCACGAGACAGAGCATTTAGTTGTAGAGGATGTGCCTCGAGTGAGGCAGAGAGCGAGCGGCAGTGCTCTAGTGAGACATAGTAGGTGTTGTTAGACTTTGTCCAGGTAGAGGTAGAGTAGGTTTGCTCCCTAGAGACACAGACAGAGCTAACAAATATGGAATTCTTTGATATGCTCATGTTAGAGGCTGATGAGTTGGTGCCAGGACGCACAATTTTCCCTATGGGTGACAGGGACATAGCTTTCCTAGTGTCGGTGTTGACACATCCATACGCAATGGGTAGTATTGATGATGTAGTGATTGCAGATAGCGCAGGGGAGGCGAGTACAGCCAGTTTTACGTAGATTTCATCAGCGTTTGGGCATCTCATGATTGACTTATTAGTGTCAAGGCCTGATCTAGCAGTTGCAATGAGAGCCTTTGCAACAGGGGTTGTCAGTCGTGTGATGATTGACTGACACTAGCATGATGCATAGTGGAGTTTTGCAGACCATACATAGTAGTCTGCGGGATTTACATGTATGCTCTAGAGTGGGTACGCACGCCCGCCTACCACCAGAGCCAATACGACTGCTTGTAGATCAACAGAGGGAGCCAGTGGGCATAGGTTGAGAGAGTCTCTCACCTAGTTTCTTGTACATACTAGTAGTTTAGCTAGTAGACCTCACTTATCAGCGCATCGCCTTTAAGTGGGAAATTGTTAAGGTAAAGGCTCTACGCCTTTGCCCGAGGCCGGATGTCTGGTGTCCGACAACCCAGCCACGTGTGTACATACCCTTATTCTTCATATAGAAAGAATAAAGAGCACCTCACTCACTAGTTCTAGAGGTTGCTCCACCCACATTGTCTTGTGCTCCTCCCCTTCCCCACATGCATTGCACCGTGCACGCGCACACACATCCGCACACACATACACTCACAAAAAGGACATCCCTGTTTGATGGATCTCATGAGGTGAATTGCATTTGAAAGATCACCATTGATAGCAATCCTTGCATAAGCATTACCAAAGAGAACATGCATAAATTTAATGAACATCTTCCCAAAGCCAATGTCATGCAGTGATTGAAGTATAAAATCCCACTCCATTCTGTCATATGCCTTATCAAAGTCAACTTTGAAGAAATAATAGGCTTGATCAATGTCAACAGCATATTCCATCCCTTCCCACAGAGTGATTATAGCATCCAGTATAAATCTACCTCTAATGAAACCTTTTTGCTCTTTTAGAATAATTTGATCCATCAAGTGACTAGTTCTTTTGGGCAGACAAAGGGAAAAACTTTTATAGAGGGTTGTCAGACAAGTTATAGGCCTCCGGTTACTCAGAAACTCCTTGCTGTCTTTTTTATGGATGAGTTTAACAACTCCTGTGTTGATGCTAACAGAAAGATCTCCTCTCCTAGTAGATTCTTGCCAAATACTAGAGAGGTAGGGGACTAAAAAATCTTGATATTCCAAAAAAAACTCATTAGGTATACCATCTATCCCATGAGATTTTCCAATCTTAAGCTTAGAAATAGCTTCTCTAATCTCCCCCTCAGAGATGGGCTGATCCAGGAGCTTGTCACTTTGAGTAGAAACAGTTCTCTTTCTCTTTAGAGAAATTTGAGCTCTTGCTTCCTGGATAGCTCTGGTTCTCTTAGGGGCGTCAGAGAAGATATTGGAAAAAAAATTATGAGCAATGTCCAAATTCTCTTGATGAGTGGTGCCAGTTTTATTTTTAAGAAAAGGAATAAATTCCTTGGACTTTTTCTTTTCCAGAAGTTCAAACATGTTCTTTGTAGGTCTATCCAGATTTCCAGCCCAGAACTCTCTAGTATAGTCAAGGGCTCCACTAGCTTCTAAAATCTCTTCCTGTCTGAGCTTTTCTCTCAAGGCAATCAAATCAGCTAGAGGAGGATCTGAGAAACTAAGACTTTCTTCAATCTGAAGTATTTGGCCAACTATCATCATTCTCCTCTTAGCCCTAGTCTCTTTAGCAAGCTTTATAAGAAAGCAGAAGATGTTGAATTTTTTTCACTGCTTTTTCTTGGAGGTTGCACTGAGAAGATGGGCTCTTGTGCCTCTGGTTCTTTGACTTGTTGGTTAGGTTGTTGAGCATTTTCTGCAAGGCTTTATCCTCCTATGTTTTTTTTAAGTTAGAGTCCTCAGCTAGTTCTGTCAAAGGATCAAAGACATCTTCTAAAAGCACATCAAACGTGTTATTATTTCTAGGGAGAGAAGGATTAGGGGCTTTGTTATGCTTACCAGCATTTCTCTTATGTACCAGTTGAAATTACTGTTTTCACTAGCTAAGGAGTGAGGAGGCATGGACCTTGTCCTTGTTGAGAATAGGGCATTCTTTAATGAGATGGCCTTGGGCATGACAGTGGAAGCATGCATTAGGTAAATTTCTATACAGGATCTTTTGAGAGTGGAGGAGCATACCATTGCTATCTTCAATAGGGATTGAATCTTTCAAAGGCTTAATGATACCTACTTCAATCAACAGTTGAGGATCCCACCTAGGATTAATCCCTCCTGTTGATTTTTGACCAAGCACTTTTCGAAGCATATTCCCAATGTTTCTCAGCCAAGGGTAAAATACAATGGGTAGATCCAGGAAGTCCAACAAGAGGGCTTATCCCCCTTGGGATTGAAGCCCTTGTACCATTTGAAGACAGAGAGATGAGTGCTCTTTATAAGCCATTTTCCTTTAGATAGAACTTGTAATGCACTGTTTAAATCCTCAAAAAAGAATAGGTAGTAATTGTTAGGAAGATACCGGATGTGATAAGGGTTGACATTTCTCTTCACCCAATGAGCAGAGATCCATTTCTTCAAAGCATCAATCACTAAGCTGGTCAAACCACTTCTCAAGTTCTTGGGAGTCAATCATCAAGGCATCCTCTTGAGGAGGCGACTATTAGTTTTGGTTTTTCTCCTCCCCTTCCATTGTTGAGGAGTTATTAAAAACAGGTCTTCCAGAGACATGCTACGAGGATTTAGAAGAACTTTGAGCAGGCTCAATCAATTTTGGGGAGTTGTTCACAGGTTGAACTTGAGGGGGGAGGGCAATTCCTCCCTGAGCTTGCTCACCCCATTGTTAATAAAACTAGACCAAAAAGGTTTATCCTTATTATTCAGGGGAAGACTCATACCTTGCAAATTCTTAGAGGTTGCCTTGAAAAGAGGCAAAGGGAACCTGGTTTTGCAGATACATATGATGAAGCTGGTCTTGTCTTTCTTCCCCCCTCTCGAAGTAGTACCCAATACGCATTGACTGTTCTATTGCTGCATTCTCGGAGAAGTTTGCTCAACAAATGATGAGGACTCTGCATTGCCATGGCCACTCTGGGCATAGCAACAATAGAAAGGTGAGAGAGGCTAGGAGAACTTTGGGGCTACAGCGAAACGACACCATTGATGAGGGCGTCTTGGAGCTCCATTGTCCTTTCCCAATAGAGCGCCATTGCCCTTCCCCCTAATGGGAAAGGGTAAAAGGGCACATCAGAAGAGAGAGTTGCGATAAGCAGGCTTTAAATAGAGACAATACAAAGCTCGAGACCTAGGCGATAGACATGGAACCTCAGACCGAGGAGGGATCTGGTGGATTGTAGGAACGATGGCCACTCGAAATGGGGTTCATCATCTCCCTTGCTCAATGCTAAGCTTAGATAATGTGCTTATCGAGTAGGCCATATTTTTCAAGATAATCTCATGGGCCTCTTGCACACATTAAGGTTCATATGCTTAAGGAATAATAACCATCAAATTGGGGATAAGAAGCCAAATAGTCATTGCATGCATGCATGCAATTCCCAACATTTTGGAGCATAAAGTGGCGGGGATAGATACATAAAATCAAGGCCAACCTGGTCAATTGCAAGAAGGGAAGAGATAGGGCAAAATGCAAGCACTATTAGATTTCATGGTCTTCTCCTTGCATACTGAGTAGGTGGCACAATAAGAGGTGGTAGGTTGTGTGGAATATATCGGTTCATGACCCCCGGATGACCCTAAGCAATCATATAGGTATCATAGCTAAAAAAAGGGAAGGCATGGAGGCTTCTTATGTATGAAACTTCCCTTTCATGCATGCGACCATGGAGGTGAATGTGGAGAAGACACATTGCATAGCCCATGGTCACACACACACACACACACACACACACACACACACACACACACACACACACACACACACACACACGCACACACGCACACGCACACATTTTTAGGCTTGGCAAGTTTCAAGCCCTCATGGAATTTGACTTTGACACTCCAAAAATTTTCAATATTGGGTGCCTCTGAGAAAGGTTCTCCTATGTCAACATTCCGTTTATTATTTCACAAGGCATTCCTCTCATGTGGCTATTCTGAAAAGGGCTACCTTGATTAGGGCATCGTCAAAATCGGACTATAAGGTAATTTTTTCATTAATAATTGCACTTGCACCATGGATTTAGAGGTTAATATGCATCGTACTTTTAATTTTGAGCATATGTTGCATGTTAAGCCTATCGTTTCTCTGCAAAAAGATAATCTCATGGAGAATACCTGCACAACAATTGGCACAGACGACTAGATATAATTTCTTGATATTCAGGAATTTTGGGTACGATAATCACCCATGACTACCTTAGAAGCAAATTTTGTGCATCTGATTAAGAATGTTACCCAATTATCTTATTTAGTTGTGCATTTTATGAATCAGTAGGCCAAAGGCACTTCATGTGAGCAGCCTAAGAATTTTTCCAGCTGAGGGCCTAGAAATTCCAATAGTGGCACACCAGAGCAAGGCTCCAATTTGAATCAGTTGCAGGCTCTTACTCAGAAAGACGTGGATGAACTACTGAAAAACAAAAAACCACTAGTCTTTTAGGGTGAGGAGAAATAATTCAACACAAACATAATCAATACTTTCCTTAGCAGATGGGAAGGTATTCACCAACTTCATCATACTCCAAATGTGGTCAAGGCACTGTAGACTAGCTTGTCTGGAAGGAGAATCCTTTAAATTGTGGATGGTTCTTAATTCACAAATGCATTGGAAGGAGAATCCTTTAAATGGTGGATGGTTCTTAATCCTTTAAATGTAGTCTAGCTTTTCACTGGAAGGAGAATCCTTTAAATGGTGGATGGTTCTTTATCCTCTAAATGTGGTCAAGGCACTGTAGTCTAGCTTGTCTCACTGGAAGGAGAATCCTTTAAATGGTGGATGGTTCTTTATCCTTTAAATGTGGTCAAGGCACTGTAGTCTAGCTTGTCTCACTGGAAGGAGAATCCTTTAAATGGTGGATGGTTCTTAGGATGCATTGTGATGCATCCATTCCTAGTGTAGGGCACCATAGTCCTTGAAACTTGAGTAGTCTAACCATTTCGTCCAGTGCAAGGTGTTGGCCACAAGAAAGCACATGAGCACTACATAGGAGATGAACATACTCATCAGGGCAAGCACCCTTTTCAAGACCAAATAATTTTCCTTGCAATAAATTTGGCCCACTATATTGAATGGTTGGTCCTGACAAATTCATAGGCTTTCTCCTCAAAGGATTGGAGTGGTAGTAAGCACAATCACTACATTTTCACTCCATTTTGGTACCCATGTTATAGAAACTATGGAGATCATTGTTTACTCCAACAGGGTCCTCTCAAGAGGTAAGCCGAAATAGATGATTTGTTCGTACCATATCCATTTGACATAAACTTAAAAGATTAAAGAATTGACCTAGGGATTTAGAAATTTAAGGTGCTTGTGCACACACACACACACACACACACACACACACACACACATGTCACTTTCATCTTTGGCTTACTGTTCTGAGAATAAATATTTGCTGATATTTAACACTACATGGATGATAGGTATAAGTTAAAAAGGTCTTAGGTAGGACATGGATAACAACTGATAGGTTTGTTGAAACCTGTAAAACGTATTCAAGGCTAACAAATATGTTGTCTTGTTTATATGGATGCAAGTGAGGACTCTATCTTTACTTAGGATCTTTTTGACTAAGCTGATGTCCATCACTGTCAAACCTGACCTATTTCACTTCAGGATAAGTTGTTCATGACTATTTTATGAACAAAACACTAGAATGATACCTCATTCTCACTATGATATGTAAAAAAATGAATCAAAGGTTGAGTTGTTTTTGCGCTAATCATTTTCCTTTGTCTAAAGCCAACTGTCTTTTGAACTGTTATGTTTCTTTGTGTATAAGTATAAGTCTAAAAATAGCTATACACACACACACACACACATATCACTGGTTCAATCTAAGACATTTTCATTTTTTACATGTTATGCCTTTTAAGGTGCTTGTGCACACACACACACACCACTGGTTCAATCCAATAAATTTTCATGTTTTAAACATTACGCCTTTTATTAAGGCTATGAATATGACATGGTATGTTCAAAATATTTACTAAATCTTTTTTTGGCAAAATACCTGTTACGATTAGGATCACATAAGTCTTAATTTGGTTTTAAGGAAAAAAGGTGATAAGTAATCTATAACCCTTTCCTTGGGGACTCTATCACCTTCGACGGATGTCTTATTACTTATTTGATTCATGGACTGGGCTTGTCGGTCCAACATGTGTGTAGGTGATCGGTGATGAGAGGCGCACCACTTATCTTATTTTTACAATATTTTTGCAACGACCGGCCACTGTGGACGCCCATGTGTGAATGGGTCAAACTCTTATAAAAGGTCTATTTTGACCTAAAATCCTCATTCTTTGAGGTGCAAGCTAAGAAGTACTCTTGCTCTACTTGCGTCTTCTTCTCCTTCGTGTGCTCACGTGTGTATGTGTGTGTGTATGCTTGTGTGTGTGTGTGTGTGTGTGTGTGTGTGTGTGTGTGTGTGTGTGTGTGAGAGAGAGAGAGAGAGAGAGAGTGATCGAGTATTGTGGCGGCATCGACGGTTGAGCGCGGCGACGGTGGCTCCTTCTTCTTCACGGCACAATATCCTTCACGATGGAAACATTGAGCGGTGAGTGACAAACCATTGCCCCTTTGAGCTTGCTAGGACTGTTTAATTATGTGCTTGCAGCCCTTCATGGCTCGCACGGTGTTTTGGCATGTTCCCAGCCTCCGACACGTGCAGCAAAGCGCGTATTTTTGGCGCCTTTGCCGGGGACTACCTTGAACTAAGCTTGAGGAGCACTCAGTGCAACCTCATGAAGCCATTTACTTCTGCAGTCACTTCTGCTAAGTTCTGTAATGTGCAGGTGTTAGTAGGTCTGTGAGTTAGTGTATAGATCTGTAATGTGCAGTACAGTAGTGTATAGATCTGTAATGTGCAGTACAGTATGAGTTAGTGTGAGTTAGTGTATAGATCTGTAATGTGCAGTACAGTAGACAGTGGAAGGTTGACTGTTTTGTCAGTGTGTAGTCTACTGTGATAGGCAGTGTGTGAGCAGAGGTAATTAGTGTTAGCAGAGATAATTAGTATTAATTAGCTATGTTAGTTGTAGGCAAGATAGACAGAGCTGCCAGGGGCAGCTATATGAGCGCGTGAGCTCGTTGTCCATGCGCATCATTATCCACACAAATTTTTTTGTCAAAAGAGTTTTTCTAATTAAAAAAACTTTAAAAAGGAAATTTAAAAAATCTTATTTTAAAAGTAAGGATTGGGATCATTGCCCAAGCCCACGCCCAGGCCTAGGCCTCAGTCCTCAGTCTTATGATATAGTATAGACACTACTATATATATAAAGACTAGGACCTCAAGTGAAGGGAGGGCATGTGGAACAAGTTCCTCAAGTCCTCCACCATCCCCTTCACACTCACCCTTTGGATTTACTAATTTTAGCCTTCTTCCCAACTAGGAAAAGACTGTTTTAAGGATTTCAAGGGCTTTACGTAATTGAATAGGGGGCTATAAAGCACCACACATCCCTCTAGCCAAGACGTTCGTTTTGAGCTATCACACGCCATATTCCGTGGCTTGGTTTTAAAAAAAACAAAAAATAACAAAAAAATTTGGACTGTAAACACCTAAAAAACTAGGTGGCGGCCTTCACAGGCACTCACCAATGCTTCTAGAGTATTGAGGTCACATGCACCTACGGTCGTGTGCTAGAGGACGATCATATAGAGAATGTGTCCGTTTACGCGGGCACTCATTATTCCTCCACCTTAGGCTCTAGGCCCTCAACAGGAACCTAAGATAGTACCACTCAGGATCCACATATTGTGCCTAGTGACTCTTCCTCTTACTACGGCACCATGGAAGGTTACCCAATGCCTAATCCCGATAGTTCAATCCAAGACATGCATGCCATGGGGCCATGGTCCCGGCCAAGCATGCTTAGCTGCTTGAAGGAGACTTTTAGTAGAGTCACTCGCTCCCAACATGGAGCTAATGATATGAATGGAGGGGGCGGGAAGTAAATTCACCATTCATAACCAACGTAGACCCCATGCTCTTGGAGAGTGTGCATGTGAATACTCCATTCACTGCACTCCTTGACTCTTTAGAGCTATTCCCTTGGGAGGTTATATTAAAGACGAGAAAAAACGAACATAATTTCCTTTGCAAAATGAGTCAAAACTCAATGCAAACTGCAAGCCAAAAAACTACATATAACTGCCAGAGTGGGAGTCAACTTGACCACTAAACCATCAGAGAGTAAACTGCGAATACGTGCAAAACATTAGGAGAAAGTTGGACTCATTTTTGGGCCTTTCAGTTCTAGAGAGAGAGTGGCGCTCGACCAATGAGAAAGAGGCTAACGTTACATTGAAAATCGACATTTTGAATTCAAGCTCTTTTAAAAAAAGGGAGGAAATATTATTTTTGTTCATCAAATTGCACAATTTCACGCTTTCAAGGCATAAATGTTGTAAGTCATACTAACTCTGTACCAAGGAATTTCAAAACTTTCATTGAAGACTCTATCTAGTATCTTTGTTCCTGCCTAAATATGACTTTGAGTAGCTCTACTTCCCTCTCAAAACTTCTTCCCTTTTTCATATTTGAGCTAACCTTTCTGTGTATTCTACTGCACACCATGACTACTTCTCGAAGGCCTAGCACTACCATTGACTTTGTTAGCATTTTTAATAGTTATACTACAGACGATCAAGCATGGATACCATCTCGAATAACTATCGGAAGTTGGGTTCTATTGCAAACTCGGAGGAGGAAGAGGAGGCAACGCAATGATTTCGTGGAGGCTTTCAAGGGACAAGTTAAAGAGTTTAAAGTGTGTGCACAAAGCAAGCGGGTGAAAGAGGTCCTCATACAAGATGCTTTCCAACATGTAGACTTAAGGTTGCAAACATATCCTCCAAGTTTTCCAAGGCATCGACCCAACTGTAAGTTATTTTGAGTATCTCGCTTAGTGCATGATTATATTCGAAGGTTAAGTAGTGGATATCATCTTTGGTATGTTTCAAAGATTTATCCATCGAATAGGACAAATTTGGCAACCAGTTGAGGGCATCGTTGGGATTTTTGATGCTTTCCATGCATTTATTGGTGAGAAAATGTACCAAGGAAGACAACACAAGGAACTTGCAGATAATGGAATTTTCTTTTATGATATGTCATATGTGCAACCGAGAACTTCCATTGGTTGGGGTCGTGTAGCTCCTTTGTCACTTCCATCCTTTGACAGCAAGGATTTGTCCTTGCCAGCTTCGCAAACTAGTGAAAGCTTTAGGAATAAGTTGTTTCAGGATATGCAAAAGTCCCTCAAGTATTCAATTGCCACAAAAATAGTTCGGCTCGCACTATTTATGCCTCTTGAAGTGTTTGTAGATTTTTTCTTTGATGAGCAAATAAGAACTACCGTAACAATGTTCATTTGCAAGTCTAAGAGCTGTTTGGACATTTTAGATGATAATTGGGATAAGAAACAATCACAGAACAAAATCTGTATTTTGCAAAAGAAGTCTATAATTTGCAAGTTCATTATAAGCTCTCAAAATTTCTTAGTGTCGTTTTACTATATTAGATATGATCTTCTTAGTGGGCAACTTATTCCACTCGACCAAGATACAGAGAATAGCCTTGAGAACAAACCTTTATCAATGGAGCTCTACTTTCGAGACAGACTACTTATTGTGATAGAGACAATGTCAAGCACAACTCTTGCACAGCTCAGGGTAGATCTTACATGTGAAGAACTTCCACTTTTGCCAGAATTATATGCATTCAGTCTCAACAATAGAAAGGTGCTTACTAAATCGATGAATTTTGATTGTCTTTAATACATTATGACAAAATCTAACTTTTTCTTCTTTTCAGATTCCAAGATGCAAGGAGAAAACAACATTGTGCAAGGAGTCACTAACAAATACAATTCACTTAATTGCTTCCACCGGAAGCTAGGTCACATACCTTGCGCACGCAAAGAGCTTTGATGCCATGCAAACCATGATGTACTCTTCAAAATAACTAATGCAGAGACATTTTGTGGCGGTCAAACAATGTTTCAAAAATGTACATTTTCATTGTCTCAAAACTTTACATATTGTGTTGTATCTGTCTAGATTTATACAAGTAAATTGCTCCCTTTCCCTGCTACTGTCCTCTCCCCTGGTTTGTGCCACTCGTCCCCTGTCCTCTCCCCCGGTTGCTACCACTCATACCTTGCCCTTTGCTCCGGTTGCTCCCCTGCCCTCTGCTCCGGTTGCTGCTACTTCTGCCTCTAGGGATGTTGGTCTCGGGCATCCTTTCGCGTCGCTCGAAATCATGGGCCTCTTCCATGGCTTCCCATGCTTCTTGCACCTGTGAAGCTTCCCTCTGTTCTTGCTCTTGCCGTCAACGTGTAGCCCATTCCTCTACTTCTGCAGTGTCCGCATAATATTGATTTATTGCTTCTTGCATATTTCGAACTTCTTCTTGAGTCTGATTGTGGTGTTGCATCATTTCGTTAATGCGAGCCTCTTCGAAATCCTCAACTCTTGCCGCTTCCTCTCTTGTGCGCCTGTTTACCGAGATTATAATATGCTGAATGGCCATTACAGAAAAATGCCGCACATCGTTGGGGGTGTAGTTATGTAATTGAAGTTCGTGTAGAAGCGTGATACAGACATTTGTTGCTTCATACAAACGTTGTAGCAAACAATTAAACAACACGATTACTTACGTTCGGTACATCCATAATTTGACTGAGGAGCAACAGGGCATTCAAACAGGTTTGCTAGCCAGAGCTATAGTCATCAGTCTGCGTGGGCACGGTTACCCGTTCGTGCCGCACGGTATTTCCTAAATCATGTTCTAACAAAACATGCTCTACATAGCATACAAGTTTTTTCGCGGCACTACATACATAACCACTCGAGTCAGCAACACATTACAAAGAGACGCTGCTTCCAAATGTACCCAAATGGGCCTTACATTTTTACACGACCGTGAAACGCCCTGATTTTCCTGGAGTTTGCATAGTAAACTGTTAACCCTCACGGCTCACGGACACCCCATCACCTACGAAGGACGTGTATTATGTATTTGGTAGAGTTAGGTACCGGGCTTGTCGGACTAATAGGAAAAGGGTAAGAGTGATCGCCGATGAGAGGCGCACTCTAACTGGGACATTCAAGGGATTAGTTGGCTAAGCATGGGCGCCCAAGTGTGAATGGGGTGAGCTCATATAAAAGCCAACTAAACCTAAAATTCATTCATTCTCTCATTTGTGCAATAGAAGAGTGCTCTTGCTCCATCTCCATCTCCATCTTCTTCTTCTTCACCTGCTTGTGTGTGTGTGTATGTGTGTGTGTGAGAGAGAGAGAGGGAGGGTGTGTGTGCGATCGAGCATTACGAAGGCACGACGGCAGCGAAGCGGTTGAGCGCGGCACGACTGCAGCTTCTTCTTCATCGCGGCGAGGAATCCACCACGAAGGCGAGCGTAGAGCGGTGAGTGACACACCCTTTGCTCTCTTGAGCTTGCTAGTTTAGGCTTGTTGTGTGCTTGGATCCATTTGTGGCTCGCACACGGTGTATCAGCAAGTACCTTGCTTCGACAGTGCGGCAAGGATCACACATTTTTGGCGCCGCTGTCGGGGAAATGCCCTACACTAAGCTCGGTTAAGCACTTTACGCTTTCTTGTGATGCAATTTCAATTGAAGGATTTGTGAAGAAGGAAGGTGTGGTTGTGTGGAGAAGATTTTTGTTACACTGTACTGTCTTTTTTGTTTTCTGTAAAGAAGGAGTTACAATTTTTTTGCAATGTACTGTTAGAATTAAGGTATTAGCTATGGAATGTTAGTTCTGTAAGGTTCAATGTTAGTTCTGTAAGGTTAGTTTTGTAGATCTGTTAGCTACTGTAGTACTGTGTAAACAGTGTTAGAGTGTGTGTGGCAGTATCTCTATTAGCTGTAAGTAGATAAGTTAGGTGTAGGTTAAGTGTGTGTGTGCGCGCGTGCGTGGCGCGGCCGCGGCGACTTATTAAAAAAAAACACTTTAAAAGAAAAAAGTAAAAGATTTAAAAGAAGGATCGGGCTGGGGATCACGGGCTGGGGATCATTCCCCAAGCCCAAGATCAAACCCAGACCTCAGTCCTCAGTTTTAAAATATAGTTTATACACCTTTTTATATTTAAAAACTATTTTTAGGATTTCGAGGACTATAAAGACTATTTTTAGGATTTCGAGGGCTTCACGTAGCCGAATAGGGAGTTGTAAAGCACGGCACGTTCTTTTAGCCAAAACGCTCGTCTTGAGCTATTACACGCCATATTTTGTGGCTTGGTTACAAAAAATAACCAAGAATAACAAAAAACTTGGGTTATAAACACCTTTTAAAAAAAAAAAAACTAAGTGAGCGGCCTTCACGGGCACTCACCAACGCGCTTAGAGTGTGGAAGTCATATGAACCTACACTTTGCACGAGTGTTAGAGCACGAGCATATTGGTAGTGCCTCCATTTACGCGGGCACCCATTATTCCTCCACCCTAGGTTCTAGACCTTCGGTCGGGACTCAAGGTAGCGCGACCCAAGATCCTCATATCGCGTCTAGTGATTCTTCCTTTGACTACGAAGTCATGGAGATAGTTCAAGTCAAGACATGCATGCCATGGGCCCACGGCCCGGGTCCAGCGTGTTTAGCCTCTTAAAAGAGACCCTTAGTAGAGCTACTCGCTCCGAACATGCGGTTAATGAAATAAATGAAGGGAGTGGGGAAGTAAATTCGTCATTCATGCCTAAAATAGACCCTATGCTTCTTGAGAGTGTGCATGTGAATGTTCCATCCACTGCACCTCCTGATCCTTTAGGACTATCTCCCTTTGAGGTTCTACTACCCGATGGTAGGAGTCTTGCCGAAGTGCAAGAGATCGAACGCTATATGCAAGCAACAAGGGAGAGGGAAATTGTGAACCTACGAAAGCTAGAACAAAGTCGAGCCCTGAAAGCAAAGGCTCCTATGACAACAATCATGCCAGCTGAGCAACCGAGTGCTCCCAAGGTAGCAGTCACGAAGGGGCAAGCAATGGGGAGCAATAATGCTTCCACTTCGAGGAAAACCTCCAGCATGCCAGGCCTAGATGGGATATTCCTAAACGAAAATTGGGAGTATGACCTACAAGCAGAAGCTTTAACTGATCGGTACACAGGACACACCTATCATGTGGGTTGGTTAGATGTTCTACAATCCACATCGGGTGCTACTAGCATAGATGAGCAACAACAGAAAGTCTGTGATGTCCTCCATAGGATTGTCGAGTTAGAAAGACAGAACACAGGGATTAACATGCCTTCAACAGGCCTAATGAGATTCTTGGATACGGGAAAGACCAGCCAACCAACCCTATCACAAATGGAGACTCCCTCAGTGAGCCCCATTGATCCTCCATATGTTGTTTCGCCAGGGGCCTCAGTACAATCTGAGCCCACAAGTGGCAGCTTTACCTTCCCAGATCTAGCTCATCTTTCTCTTAATGACACTACGGCTACCATGCATATCCCAGTGGTGAGCATGACAAGAAATACACCATGGAGTTCATTTGTTAACACTGCGCTGATGCCTAGTAGCACAGTGCCCCCAACTATACCTACATGTATGTATCAATCATGTGCACCTGTCGTACCTCAGCCTCATGTAGCTCCTACACCTCCGATTATTCCAAGAGCTTACAATCCACAATGGAATTATCCAAGCTCGTATACAAGTGGAGCCATGCCATTTAATAATAACATGCCATATCAGGCACCCCCTATGCCTAGGGCCACGCCTGTAAACTTTGGACCACTATCTGCTACACCACCATAAGAAATATGGGACCCAAGAGCCGCACGTATGCCAAGGCCAAGGCCAACTCCCATCTCACATGTGGTTCCAGGAGCACATACACCCATTATACCTGCTCAAATAGGAGATTTGGCAGCATTTGCTCAAACTATCGGTCGCTCTTTTGCGGAAAACATACGTAGTGCACCTGATAGAGAGCCTAGGAGCAAGGCAGTTCAAGTAGCTAAGCTCACACAGAAATTCAGTGGAGACGGAGATGCTAGAAAGCATATGGAAGTCTTTGAACATGTGTGCGATTCCTTGGAAGAGCACAATGAGCTACATAAGTGTAAGGCTTTGAGTTTGACCCTAAGCGGAAAGGCTGGAGATTGGTATAGAACCTTAAGAGTAGAAGAGAAAACGATCTACTCTACTCTTAGGAGTCTGTTCTTAAAAGAATACATACGAGAGGGAGTACTTTGGGGTGTAGCCTCTCAGCTCCAGAAAGCCCAACGAGAAGAAGGTGAATCCGTGAGAGACTTCATTAGTCGCCTAAAGAATTTGAATTCTCGATGCAATCCAAACGAGCGATTCAACAACAACCAATTGCTCGATAGATTCATTAGGGGACTACGACATGAAAGTATCTATAATGGCCTAGTCATTAGAGGTATCACTACTTGGGAAGCAGTCACCATGAATGCAATCCAATTGGAGGATAATTTAATGATTGCAGGAGAAAGAGTGTCCGCCGAGCCGAAGTCTAGTAGCTCGCAAGCGTCAAGGCATGAGCCAATGAAGATAAAGCCAATCGTGAAAGAGAAAACGATATCTGAGATGACTTTGGCATATCTCACCAAGGCCATCCAAGAAAGCCTTAGGGGTAATCGTGCTCCACAAAACACTCATATGTATCCAAGAAGGGAGCAACAATGGTGCTCAATCTGCTTGGGCCCACATACTACGAGTGAATGCCCTACTTTCAGAGTAAAGTTTAACGGGACTTGTAACGCGTGTGGTAGGTATGGCCATCAAGCAAAGGATTGCCTAATGCTTAAATGCATCATGGAAAATAGACCGCCTATAGCTTGGGCAGACTCACCTCGAGTTCCTGCATTGATGCCTACCCCACCCATGGAGCAACAGTTGCCATTACAGCACATGGTCCCTAGAACCCAAAATGTGGTCCAAACCACACCGTTGCCACCTCCAGTGCTAGGACTGCAACCCCCTCATCCAAGAGTTACACCTATGAACCAAATAGGTTGCGAGTCATCTAGTACTTATGTAGATTGCGAAGAGGACATAGACTCTAGTATCACCTATGGAGTCGACATGCTTGAGGAGTGTCCCATGTACTATATGGAAGACCATTGGGGACAAATCAAACCGGTATATCAAGCTACTGCGCTAGCAGCAAGAGGCCAAAACATTAATAGTTTTGCTAGGAGACCACCTCTTCAGTGCTACGAATGTGGTGGACCACATCGAGTAGCTGAGTGCCCCATTAGAATGCAAAAGAATGTTGCACTAATGCAAACAAGTCAAGGGAGTGCATTGGCAATGCCAATACTCACTTGTAATCGTTGTGGCATAGATCATTTGATCGCACAGTGTCCTAACAATCCAAACGCACCAAAAATCACACCATTGAACATAATAGAGATTGTTGATGGGACACCACCAACTATAAACATAGCACCAGTGAATGCACTCACACGTTCGATGCTCCAAAAGCAAAATTACATCCTCGAAGAGAGAGATGCTGCATCCATTGGCCAAGCGAGAAAGAAGAAAACACGAAGAAAGAAATCCCTTAATGCTTCTAGCTCAAAACCTAGTTCAAAGACTAACATAGGGACAGGAGAGGATCCCGTGTATATGAATGACCCTGAGGATGACTCAGATTCGATAGAGACCACGGAGACCAAAACTGTTACTACAAAGGAAAAAGCCAGTGAGGAGGATCACGAGGGGGAATTACGACGAACACCAAAAGAGTATTCAAAGTTAATAAACCACCCAGTTACGAACTCCCAAGATAAGCCACGAGAGACAAAAAATGAGGATTGCAAGAGAAAGATTGGAACCTATCCAAACCCAACAGTGGAAATTGAACAAGTCCAACAACTGAGGGGTTTGGTGGAAGAAACTCAATGAACATTAGAACCTAAACCCAAACATATCCAAATGTCGGACACAGTGTTTCCCACACAAGTTCAACCTCACAAGAACTACAGGCCGTTAGCTATACCCAGTATCATTCGGGAAGAGAGTGAGGGTAGGACATCTGAAAGTGGACACACACCTTTCCTACTAGAGAGAATGTTTGGTGAGGGAATGCCCGACCCCCTTGAGGAAGTGGAGATTCCATCTTCACCATTCTCTTGTCAGGGTCCTACGTCCCACAAGATGCCATTAAATGTTGCCAAATTGATGGATTTCATGTCTTCAGAAGTTAGAACCACCATCATGTACAAACTATATAAAGACCCCGAGCTAGTCTCAGCTCTTCGAGCCTTCCTCAATGGAGAATTATAGGCCGGATTACCACAGTTTTCACATATGAACAAACCTGACTCGGTAATGAATGATGAGGAACATTTAGCACCACCATCTGACCTAGCGGGACATGAATCTGTAATTGAAGTACCCGTTAACAAGTTGGGGCAATACTTTGAAGGTGATGAATCTAATGCTACTCTACCAATCACTACTAAAGGATTAACTGTAAAGGGGGTCCTTGACGGTGGTGCGGGAGTCAGCATGGTGACAAAGAGTTGTTGGGAGTCTATGGGGCAACCTCACCTTGAAGCCACAAGCGTAGTGGTAAAAATGGCTAATGGATCTATTGTTACGCCTATTGGAATGCTAAAGGATCTCAGGATCAAAGTCTTGGGACAGAAGGTAAGGCAGACTTTCATTGTTATGGATTTTTCCAAGCATCCTATGTCATTTGAGATGATCTTAGGGCGTCCATTCATGAGGGAAGCAAAAATGGTGCATGACTGGTCCAAAAACCACGTCTACTTACAGTTCCAAGACTCTGTCATTCGAGTTGATCTTTTAAGTGGTCGAACGTATCCTCTAGGAAATAAATTCATCATTGATAATCGATCAGACACAACAATTCACTCAGCTCCATTACAGTATTGTTACATGTGTAACGAAGACACGGATATTGGGGAGAACTCTCCTTATATGGATATCCTACCCGGAATGGCTGAGTCAGACAATGTCGATTGGGTACACCTAGCGGCAACTATAGATACATGGGGAGCTAGAGGAACAACCTGGGTAACACCAGATGGGGAAGAGATACCACACATTGCACCAGTAAACATGTTAGGTGTAGCGCATGTAACATCCGATGATAAGAAAGAGGCACACCTACCTGAGAGTGAAACCAATGATTCCTCAAAGGCTTCAGGCCAATACACATCAGAAACGGAATCTCAGGGAGAAATGGATTCAGAACCTGAAGAAACATCGAGTGAACCAAGTATAGAAACTGAACACTCAAGGCCTAGTACGACCATCTATGGTAATTTATATGAGAGTGAAGAAGATACAAGAGAAGACCTATCAGGCGAGTCGAGTTCAAACATTTACCAAAATCAAAACCTTAACAAGAAACAAAGGTCATATAAGAGACGACGATATCGAGCAAATGTGAGAGCTAGGATAAACAAGGAAAGATCTACTACAAAATGGCTTAGCTATCTAGGGGCATGTGATGCTCATCGAAAGCTAGTAGACAATTGGGGTGAACATCTCCAAAGTGTCATGTGGTGCAGCCCGCAACCCATTGACCTCGCTCAATTGGAGGTTACAGAGCCGAAATTGAGTCGAACTATAAGAAGACGTCAAAATCGAGAGTTAGCACAACAACAAAAGGAGGCAGAACTAAAAGAAAGGTCTCCGTCAGGACAAGAGCCTGCTGACTTACATACGGCTCCTGAACATTTTAAATCTTATACCACGGGGGAGCGAAAGGTTGTGTATGCCAAGGCCCAACGAATACCTACCAATGAAAGCAATGGAGTCTATGATGGTCCAGTGGTAGTTAAAGAGATAGAATTAGCAGAACCAGGTGAGGAGTCTAAACCAGTCTTTATTGCTCAAGACCTTACCGAAACTGAAGAGGCTGTACTTAAGGAGCTCCTCAAGGAATACAAGGATATCTTTGCTTGGACATATCATGACATGAAGGGCGTCCCACCTTCTATGGTGCAACATACGATTCCCATGATCAACACTGCTAAACCCGTCCAACAACGACCCTATCCAATGAATCCTAAGTACGCCAAAATTGTACAAGAGGAGATTGAAAAACTTATCCAATATGGATTCATATACCCTATTGAGCACTCAGAATGGGTTTCTCCAATAGTCATTGTGCCAAAAAAGAATGGTAAACTAAGAGTGTGTGTGGACCTCAAGAAAGTTAATGCAGCTACTAGGAGAGATCATTATCCCTTGCCATATTCAGAACATGTGCTTGAAAGAGTTGCGGGCAAGGAAGCTTATAGCTTTTTAGATGGGTACTCTGGTTACAATCAAATCACAATTGCATTAGAGGACCAAGCTAAAACTGCTTTTATCACAGAGTTTGGAGTGTTTGCATTTCGTGTTATGGCTTTTGGCTTAACAAATGCCCCTGCTACATTCCAACGATTAATAAACACTACGTTTAAAGAATTCCTAAGGGAGTTTTGTGAAGCTTTCCTAGACGACCTTTGTGTTTATTCTTCTTGGGAGAAGCATTTGTTATATCTACGAAAAATATTTGAAAGGTGCAGATTTTATCGCATCTCATTGAACCCTTTCAAATGCCAATTTTGGGTTAAGCATGGAGTCATTCTAGGGCATATAGTGTCCAAGAACGGGATATCCACAGATGAGAGTAAGATTAAAGCCATTGCCGATTTGCCACCACCTACGAACTATAAAGGAGTTCAAAGATTTATGGGCCATGTTGGTTATTATCGAAGATTTATTTTAAACTTTGCCGAGATAGCGCGTCCATTGTACAAGCTTCTTATCGAGTTTCACTGGACGGAAGAATGTCATCAATCTTATGAGTTATTAAAGAAGGCCCTAACAAGTGCTCCAATCCTGCGAACACCTGATTGGAATGTACCTTTTCATGTGCATATTGATGCATCAAATTTTGCTATTGGGTGTGTTCTAACTAGACCAAGAGAACATAAATTGGACTACCCTATTAGCTTTGCAAGCCGCCAATTAAATGATGCCGAGATGAACTACACTACTACAGAGCGCGAAGGTCTAGCTATGATTTACACAGTAAAGAAATTTCGCTAATACCTTCTTGCTACCAAGTTTGTGTTTTATGTTGATCATCAAGCATTGCTATATTTGGTAAACAAGCCGTGTTCCATAGGTCGAATTACACGATGGTTGTTAATTCTTCTTGAGTTTGACTTCACCGTTGTTGTGAGGCCTGGGAGGAAACATGTCATGGCGGATCATTTATCTCGTATCCCTAATGGCGAAGCTCCTACGGGGGTTGATGATGAATTGCCTCATACTCCTTTGTTCATTGTTGAGACAATGCCTGAATGGAGTGAAAAGATTGTTAACTTCTTAGTTAATGGTTTTCCACCCAAAGAACTGCGAAAAGATATAGCTCGAAAATTAATCAAGGAATGCAAACCCTATTGCTTACTGGCTGAAACTCTCTATAAGAGAGGAAAAGATGATGTTCTTAGACGCTGTGCCCGCGAGGATGAGTATTTATATATTCTACAAGAGGCACACATGGGCATAGCTGGTGGTCACTTTTTAGGAAAGTTGACTGCCCGAAAGATCTTACAGTCAGGCTATTGGTGGCCCACTCTGTTTAAGGATGCATCACTTTTTGCAAAGGGATGTGATGAATGCCAACGCTTCAAGAAGCCACAAAGAAGTGATAAGATGCCTCTACATCCCATCAAGGTAACCCAACCATTTGAAAAGTGGGGCTTAGACTTTGTAGGACCGATTAGTCCGGCTGCACGTAACACGCAATCACGATATATCATTGTGGATACCGACTATGTAACCAAATGGGCTGAAGCAAAAGCAACACGGAAGGCGGATGCAAAAACAACATCTAAGTTCCTCTTTGAGAACATTATCACACGTTTTGGATGCCCCTTTGAACTTGTGAGTGACAATGGAACTCATTTTATAAATGAATTAATAAAAGAACTCACATCAAACTTCATGATATCTCACCACAAGTCTACACCCTATTATCCCCAAGCAAATGGCCAAGCTGAGAGTACCAACAAAACTCTCATCTCCATTTTGACAAAGACAGTTGAGGCTAATCGCACTGATTGGGACCTAAAGCTTACATCAGCTTTATGGGCTTATTGTACTACGTATAAAGTTGCTATTAATTGCACACCGTTTAAAATGGTGTATGGCCAAGAAGCAGTTATGCCATGGGAGTTTGTCATTCCTAGTCTTCGAGTAGCTTCTCAAGAAGGTTGGGATGGTAACCCCTTAGTTGAGCGATTATATACCCTAGAAAGGCTAGATGAAGAGAGGTAATTAGCTGTGCGAAATGCTCTAGTGGAGAAGGATAGGAGAAAGAAGTGGTTCGATAGCCATTTAAAGGATAAAGACATCATGGTTGGTGATAAAGTTCTTATGTACGGGGTACGTAATGAAAAGAAGAAATTGAAATACGCTGGTAAGGGACCATATCGAGTGTGTGAAATTACCCCACAAGGTACCATTCGTGTGGAGACTCTAGATGGAGTTGAAACCATTGGATTCCTTAATGGGAGTAAATTCAAAAGATATTATGATCCTCTAAGCCAGGAAGAGTTGCAAGCCATCCATCAAAAGAAGGCTGCCAAGGAACAAGCAGAGCTTTAAAAAATCCAAGCAAGAGTTGAGGCTCGAGAACGACAACAACGTCTTAGACGCCAACGAGGGGCTAATCTAGGAATCACGAAAGCATTTTTCGAGGACACAGATGAGGACTCATTAGAATCTGAGCCACCCCTACGATACCCAATTGAGCTAAATAGCCCCTATGGGAAAGTACTATACAATGCCTTATTAGATACGGGAGCTAAACACAATTTGTTATCCTATGGAGTTTGGTGTCAATTAGGGAAACCGACCCTATCCCCGAGTATGATGCAAGTCAAGGGCATTAATAAAAAGAAAATTGCTATTCTTGGAGTCCTTCATACCCCTATTGTCTATGACAATGGAAGCATAGTGCAGAGGTTTCTAGTCATGCCCGCAGGAGCTATGGAAGGCAACGTAAACCTGGGACGCACGTGGATGTTGGCAACCAAATGCACTATTGATTAGGATAATGGTAGTGTCACGACGCGACCACCGACTCTTACCCCTATCATTCAAGCAAAGTCACCTACGTTGCAAACTCTAGAGTTGAAGGATAGCCAACATTCACAAGCCAAGGTGGTTAACTCGTCTTTGCTGGCTACCCATGAACCTAGCACTTCAACACTTGTAGTTGCAGCAAGCAGTAATATTGCAAGTACTCAACCTGCACGACCTAAGAGTACATATCAATGGGTCCCCAAGGCCTTACTTCCAACTACCTCAACCCTCCCATCCATTTCAAGAAAAAATTTCCCTGGAGAACCAAGAGCGCGCTCTAGGAGATTCAAGACCAAATCACGATGGATTCGAAAACGACTATTAGAATCCCAAGGCTACTATGATGGAAATGAGCAAATTTGGGTACCTAAACGTAAAATGTGTCCTTCCCTATCGACAACAAACCCATATGAGTCAAATAGTGTAACGCTAAAGCCAATGGCAGACCGTGGGAAGGGAAAGATCACAGAATGCTACACACCTAGTCCAGAGCTAGTTTGGGCTCCAAGGCAAAACCAATTTATTCCACCTAGCTAAGGAAGGGGGGAGTTCCCTGAAGCTTCTAGCTCCTCATGTAATTCATCCATAGAGGTAAAAGCTTCTACACAGCCTTCATCTATAGTAGTGGACCTCCATGAAGCTACAAAAGAATCCACACCTCCCAGTGTTCAAGAATCACCTGATGAACCACTTCAAGTTCCATCCTGGGAGAGTACCTTACCACCCTTGCAACTTGACGAGGCACCTAGGGTAATAGAAAACTACTGGCAAAAATTCTCACCTATTACCAACTAGAACAATTGGTTTCAAAGGGTGACGACATCATTTCAAATGGTATGATCTACCCAAGGAAGGGGGGAGTGTTTGTGGACATCCATTATTCACTTGCTTCCCTCTCAACCTTTCTCCCTGACCTCTTAATCTCCAATCTTAGAGAATGTATATATAAAGCCTTATACTCACAAAAACAACATAAAAAAGTAAAAGAGCAAGAGCCATAACACAAAATCATAAAAACAAATTATGCACAAGAACACGACCCTTGTAATATTTGCACTCTAACCATCATCTATTTGCGTGTACAGATATGGCTAGTACGCTAGATTCATCCACTCCTGCCTTGGGTGAGAGGTACCCTCGTTACTTTTCACAAACATTTCACATGGTCTTTCCAGTGCTTGCATGTGAATGGGATTTGATAGGTACGCTAGCATGTGAGAGGAATTTTGAGGAGTTAGAATGGCTGATACGTCTCTTGACCATGTCTGATCCATACTTAGTAGAGAGCGTTTCTCCCATTGCACAAGCCTACCCTTTTGACCAAGATGACTATAGGCGTCTAGTGACCTTCTTAGTAAACATGGGCACCTATGATGAAGAAGAAAATTTACACGACTACACGGATGGCACATATGGTCTCATGGATGATGACTTTGTTTATCTCGACGACGAGGATAGGGGTTTAGCCTTAGGGTTTCTCCCCAACCTCTAAAATATCCTATTCCCTTGACTCTCTAGGGGGAGTGCAAATAATTAGGTTAGGGTTCCTTATGTTTTTTGTTGTGTTCAATAAGTGTTGGTACCTTTTCCCACTAATGTGCCTCCTGGAGGTATTCCTTTTGTTTCCTAGTGTGTACAGGAGCGTGTTGCTATTGATAGGATTTGGACCTTCATGGAATCTTTATCTCGACTCACTCTTCAAATCAAGCGCGACCATCGACACAAACAGGTGTTTCTTGTCCATTAGCATTGCCCCTTATCTTTTTTGCATCTATGATTGTCTGCTTTAATTGTGATTGGTAGCCTAATATTCACCGCATTTGCTTAGTATCAAACATTTAATTCAATGTAATTTTTTGTCATAATCACTTCTCTAGGTTTAAAAATCAAGCAGTCCGACTAAGCTAGTTTGACCAAGTTAGGTGTTAAAGATCTTCTCTTAATACCATGGGGAATGCCTTCCTAATAATCAATGGTTACTTAGGTTCTTAATCCGATTTAGGCAGCATTGTGTGAAATGTACTAGGGCTTTCTAGTGGGCTTGACCCTATTGACCTTTAGCTTAAGTATTATAAAGGGAGTTTACTAGTGTGATGAGCCTGGGGAGGTGTATCAGTGTTATATGACCCCCCAAAGTTACAAAATTAAAATGCTGAAAATGAACAAACAAAAAATCAAAGTGCCACACTGTAAAATCTTAAGCTGGAAGAGAAATTTCAGCTTGATTTGGTACTTCACTCACATGTATTTCCTATGGTACTAGAGCCCTAGAGGTTCCCAGTATGGGCGCTTTTACTTGAAAAGCAAAAAACCCAAGGCATACAAAATAAGCACACACATCAAAATTGAAGCACTGTGAAAAGAATTTGGGGTGTCAAAGAAAAAGTAATCAGTCAGGCGATGATTTCATGAGAAATTCCTTTTATGGTAGCTTAACTACAAGGTCTTCTAGATATAGCCTCTAGTCAGCCCTCGAACATGAATACTTGGCTCTCGCGATTAAACAACTTAATTGACCATAGAAAATTAAGAAGCTTACCCATGGTATTAATATTCGATCTCTAGTGCCTTTCGACCGTCAAATTAGCGACCCCAGACTTGTTTAATTTTTTACCTTTACATCTGTTTATGCATTTGATTACATTGCAATTTAATGTTCATTGCTGACAAATTGTTTGAAATTCTTTTACCAATCAATTTGTCTACCTAAAACTGCATATGCTTTTTAATCACTTATGAGAATGCAATTATTGTGCCAATGTTGTTTGATTTTGTAGTGACTGAAGAAGGCTAAGGACATTCATCTCAAATGCTCTTCCACCTCGACGAACGAGCTTCAACTCAATAGCTTCCGAGGACGGAATCTACATCAGAAAGGGGGGCATGTTAACCCTCACGGCTCACGGACACCCCATCACCTACGACGGACGTGTATTATGTATTTGGTAGAGTCAGGTACCGGGCTTGTCGGACCAATAGGAAAAGGGTAAGAGTGATCGCCGATGAGAGGCGCACTCTAACTGGGACATTCAAGGGATTAGTTGGCTAAGCATGGGCGCCCAAGTGTGAATGGGGTGAGCTCATATAAAAGCCAACTAAACCTAAAATTCATTCATTCTCTCATTTGTGCAATAGAAGAGTGCTCTTGCTCCATCTCCATCTCCATCTTCTTCTTCTTCACCTCCTTGTGTGTGTGTGTGTGTATGTGAGAGAGAGAGAGAGAGAGAGAGAGAGAGAGGGAGAGAGTGTGTGTGCGATCGAGCATTACGAAGGCACGACGGCAGCGAAGCGGTTGAGCGTGGCACGACTGCAGCTTCTTCTTCATCGCGGCGAGGAATCCACCACCAAGGCGAGCGTAGAGCAGTGAGTGACACACCCTTTGCTCTCTTGAGCTTGCTAGTTTAGGCTTGTTGTGTGCTTGGAGCCATTTGTGGCTCGCACACGGTGTATCGGCAAGTCCCTTGCTTTGACAGTGCAGCAAGGAGCGTACATAAACAATCTTAGCTTCCATGTCAAATAACATCAGACTCCAATGATCACTACAAAGACACCATCAAAGATGAGGAGAAAGATTCTAAATGCAACATGGTTTTTACAAGGCAAGAAAAAACTCATGATTGATTGTATGCAATGACCAAAAAGTGCACTAGATCAAAGTTGACTCTGCTAAACTAGTTCATTAGACTCAAAAAGGAAACTGAGTTGTTCTGCAGATAAGGCGATATCAGCGGATCTATTACGTATACTTTGTCTTGAACCTTAGGGGGTAGAAGCGAGACAGCGTGGCTAACATGAATCAATGGCAGAGATTAGACTTGAGATATTTCAGCGGGCTGTCACTGCCACAAACCCATGAGTCAATACCGAGCGAGTGGGGCAGCTATCGAATTCCATCCGCCACTGACTCGCTTGGTATTGACCCATGTCTTAACGGTAGTGAGCCATCTAATGAATCAAGCGTGACTTATAAAGAAAAACTTGACGACTGCCGCGAAGACATGGGTCAATACCGAGCGAGTAGTACCACTATCCAATTCCATAAGCCACTGTCTCGCTTGGTATTGACCCATGTCTCGGTAGAGACCCATTTAATGAACCAAACGTGACTTTTAAAGAGCATGAGAATTACCACAAAGCAACGTTGACGACCTCATTCGTTGCGTTGGAGTTGGTGAAACTGCGCATGCACAGGAAGTCTTGTTGATCGAGGTTGAAAATGCATTCCAGGCAGCAGTATTTGTGCATGCAGAGGCACTATGCTAAACAGAACTCTCAACTCCTCTTCATTCTCTTCATTGATTTGCTCTAAAATAATTGACTCATCTGATATGTTGGATGGCCCTTGTGATGCAGAGCCTTGCCCTTGCATTTCTTGAGCTGTCTCCCTGGCTGCCTCAGGCTCCGTCCTAACAGTCGTAGGGTCCTCCCTAATAGGAACAGGCTCCGGATCATTTTCCTTCAATATTGGTTCCTCCATAAATGCCTCAGGGTCCACCCTGGCCTGCTCTTGCCCCTCATCATCCCTTACTGGCTACGGATCCTCCATGACTTGCTCATTTTGGTGTCTAGCTGGCTCCTCGATAACTATCTCTGTTTCTTCCATGACTGCCTTGGAGTCCACTCTGGCTTGCTCATGCCCCCCCACGGCTATCTCAGCCTGCCCATCTGTGTTGTTTCTCTCGACCCGTGATCGGGTCCTTCTGCTGTTTGTTTCAGCCCTAGACGGCTCTGTCTGTCTTGCACGAGGATGGAGAGGGGGGATATTGAGAATATCCATGGTTCTACTATCCCGGATAGGCACTAGCTGAAGCAGCCCATCATAGAGGAAACGCAACCTCCGAAGAGTATCAAAATCCCGCGGCATGATAGTAACGCGGTGTGCATGGGTAGCCAGGATATATCCATCGCTGAAGAATTCCACGAGGTAGTCTTCTGCAATTTCTTGAAGGCAGAGTAGTGCATTGCTGGCCCATCGCATGCCGACTCTCCACTACTCGCAAATCTCCCGCACTACTCGCTGGAAAGAGAGACGTGGAATAGCAGGTTGAACGTGTCGTTCTATCCTGCGCAGCTCTTGCAATACACCTCTGTGCGCCTCATATCGGCATCTTCTTGCTTGAGCATTCAAAGATTCACCTGTTGCCCTCCTAGCCGTGGCCTTTACACGAGGCATCTCTACAAATAGCATAACACAAAAAGACAATTCATTTGTCAGCACAAGGGACTTCAGATTTCAGAAAAGGTCAGTACCAAGCGAACAGGTGTGTCGGAAAGAGTTTGCCTTCCCTTATTCGCTTGGTAGTGACCTCAGAAAATAGTAATAGCAGACATCACTTATATTTTCTGAGGTCAGTACCAAGCGAGCAGGCACATCGAAAAGATTTTGCCTTCCCTTATTCGCTTGGTAGTGACCTCATAAAATAGTAATAGCATACATCACTTATATTTTCTGAGGTCAGAGCGAGCACGTGCATCGGAAAGAGTTTTCCTTCCCTTATTCGCTCGGTAGTGACCTCTAAAAATAGTAATAGCCGACGTCACTTATATTTTCTGAGGTCAATACCAAGCAAACAGGTGCATCGGAAAGAGTTTACCTTCACTTATTCGCTGGGTAGTGACCTCAGAAAATAGTAATAGCAGATGTCACTTATATTTTCTGAGGTCAGTACCAAGCGAACAGGTGCATCGGAAAGAGTTTGCCTTTCCTTATTCGCTTGGTAGTGACCTCAGAAAAGTGTAATAGCAAGCAAACAGGTTTGCATCCCCTGCAACAAAATACCAATGTGAAGGAGACGTTTAAGTCCATGCGGTCCTAACTGTCATGTCGTTCCCTCCCATCACCTCCCCTAATCTAGGGGGGCCGGTACCATTGCTTCTCCCTCCCACGTCTACCTCTCATGAAACTGCATGGCGGTACCACCCCTCATAGACTACTCATCAGCCAGAACCCGGGCTCTACTTTTCAGGCATGTCCATCTAGTCTATTTAACCAGCAGTTTTTTCAGAACCTCCCTCAGGGTTTTGCAGAACAACTACAAGAAGCTTAGGATAGTGGTGATGCCTTTCCAAGGTATACTCCCGCAGCGCCAGCAGGACCGCAGGAGGTCCCCCCTTGGCCCTCCCCCAATGTTACCCTTAATGTTCTCGACCGACACAGCCTCGGAGTGGCTGCTGTCAACACGGGAGTCAATTCTCGAGGTAAGCCGCTGGTAATTCTTTCCTTTCTGCTCCCAATTTCCAAGCTCCTAGTTTGAAGAGCTTATTTGCTAAATGCTCTATCAGGATGCTAGCCTGAAGCTGGAACAAATGCTGATCGTCAGGCACAGAGTCTCAATCCTCAAAGACTCTCTGGAAGCAAGAAGGCCTAAAGACCTGCAGTGATTGCTCGCCGAGAATGGATCTGTAGAGGCTATCTATAATTGGCTACAGGAGATGAAGGATGAAGTGCTTGAGCTAGCTAGTAAATATGAGGAAGCCATGAACTTTCACTACAAGAGGTACTTAATGTTAGTGACGCTCGCAGTGCGACGCTCAAATGCGAAAAACCACGGCATCGCTATGAGTGTCGCTAAGTTACAAGTAACTTAGCGACGCTCATAACGACGCCTATAGCGACGCCGTCAGGGGTTAAAAAAATAACCGAGAGCGTCCGAAAACTCAGATCTCATATCTGAGTTTTTGGCGAGCTCTCAAGCAAGCAAGGTAACGCGCGTTCTCCCTCTCTCTCTCTCTTTCTTCTCCACACACACACACACACACACACACACACACGAGGAGAGGAAGGAGAGCCAGGTATGCTCCTTCCCTCTCCTCACTCTCATGTTCCGTTCCCCTCTCTCTCTCCCTCTCTCTCTCTCTCTCACACACACACACACACACACACACACATTGTGTTTTTGAGAGAGAGAGAGAGAGAGAGAGAGAGAGAGCACATGCATAAACAAAAAACGCACACACATGCATAAACAAAGAATGCACACACACATTGAGAGAGGAAGAGAGAGAGAGAGAGAGAGAGAGAGAGAGAGAGAGAGAGAGAGAGAGAGAGCATGCATAAACCAAAAACGCACACACACATGCATAAACAAAGAATACACACACACGTTGAGAGAGGAAAAGAGCGAGAGAGAGAGAGAAAAAAGAAGAAGAAGAGAGTCTTAACATCGTAGGAAACTATCCCAAGAGACCTTAAAGATCTAGTCGACGAGGAGTTGAACTCAAGACCTGTTATTCATGAGGGAAATGGCATAACCAATCTATCACACTTGGGTGATAGAAAAGTTATACCATTTTTCTCTTTTTATTGGCGTGCACACACACACACACACACACACACACACACACACACACCCGAGAAGAAGAGAGTTTAATTTAACGTCGTAGGAAACTAATTCAAGAGACCTAAAGATCTAATCGATGAGGAGTTGAACTCAAGACCTGTTATTCAAGAGGAAAATGGCATAACCAATCTACCACACTTGGGTGATAGAAAGGTTATACCATTTTTCTCTTTTTATTGGGGCACACACACACACCCACACACACACGAGAAGAAGAGAGTTTTAACATCGTAGGAAACTATCCCAAAAGACATTAAAGATTAGGTTAGATGTAGACTTACTTTAAATTAAATTTAGGTTTATTTAAGTTAAATTAGATTAGATTTAGGTTTATTTTTAGTTAAATTTACGTTTGATTAGATTTAGGTTTATTTACGTTAGATATAGATTTACGTTATATTAGATTAGATTTAGGTTTATTTACTTTATTTACGTGTTATTGAAGAGGGAAATGGCATAACCAATCTACCACACTTGGGTGATAGAAAGGTTATACCATTTGCCTCTTTTATCGTTTAAGATAAGGTTAGATTTAGATTTACGTTAGATTAGATTTAGGTTTATTTAAGTTAGATTAGATTAGATTTAGGTTTATTTTGAGTACACCGAAAGATTATACTGCCTACGCGTTTGAGACACTGCATCAGGGATAATCTCGTCTTGATGCAAACTCTTGCTGCATCACTTTGCTGCCACCACCTGTTTGGATTGGTCGTCCTCTCCTCCCTAATACCAGAGACGAAGCGTGGATGAGGAGACGCATGCGCGACTACATGAGGAGAGGAGTGGAGGGGTATCAGGGAGGAGAGGACGACCAGTCCAGATAGGCAGTGGCAGCAAAGTGACGCAGCAAGAGTTTACATCAAGACGGGATTATCCCATCACCTAGGGAGTGGCAGTTGGGCCAGCTTCGAGGAGGATTTTGTCCCATCACCTGTGTCATGGATCGACGGGGTGGAGAGGTGAGAGTATTAAACTCTTGCATTGAAGTATTTGTATATGTGAGGCCCATTCACATATACATAACTAGTAGCCCCATTGGTATGTCTTTTACCCTTCAATGGAGCGAATCATCACATGTTCAATTAGGTTAGATTTAAGATAAGATTTTGGATTGAGTTTTTATATTAGAGTCTACCTTCGAGATTGCGGTAAAAAATTAGAGTTAGACGAATGGTGAAAAGATCTACTGTAAAAAGATATTAAGATGTTGTGAAATGCTACAGCTAGAGAAGAGGCAAAGGGGTTTTGTCCACTACATGCACTATCATGTAGACGTGGGTGTGTAGATTTCTTGTACCCACAAATATAGGCATTGACCAATAAAGACGAGATTATAACCCGGTGGTTCTGATCTCCGTGCACCTCTAGACCAAGGTGTGCGGGGATTGGACATGACTAGAGAATGTGAGGTAGTTTACAATGTGAACAAAGAGAGAGAGAGAGAGAGAGAGAGAGAGAGATAGAGAGAGAGAGAGAGAGAGATAAAAGATGAAGAATGCCAATAGAAGATTAAATTTTTTGTCCAGGTTATAAGATTTTTTCCCTCATTATGAGTAGTGACGAGGATGTGGGGCCGTCCAACCGAAACATCTATCTCTCAACGAGGATCTTATGTCCTTGTAATCATTGCAAGCATGCTGTGCGACGGACAAGACGCGTTTCTTTGCAGCATGTTCGCAAATTTGGCGAGTTTGATCCATCTATTATAGATTGAGTTGTTGCCAATTATAACTCGTCGGACTCTGACGCTTGCCAACATGCAGCAATCTTGCAACCCAATAGACGTGTTCGCAGGCGCATTGGTCAAGCAGCATATGTGAGGCCACAAGATGTAGCCTCTGACAGCTCGGGGGATGATCATGCAGACCACATTCCCAACGAGGCAATGTTTGAGCCCAAGATTGATGAAATGATCGAGACGATCATGGATTCAGAAAGGCTTATCTATGATGATATGAAAAGTGAAGCCAATACGCCATTGTATAATGGAGCACGTGTGTTTAGATTGAAAGCGCTCTTGGTTCTTCTCAACATGCAGGCAAAGTTTGTGTGCGCTCTCTCTCTCTCTTTTTCGATTGAAAATTCTGAGTTATCGACTTGCCTCTTCCATCACTCAAGTTGAATAGAAGAAGAACGTGTCATTGCATCATTACGTCATTGTATTTATATGCGTTATTGCGTCATTGTATTTAATGGTCTTTGCGTCCACTCCATGTACGTATGCTCTAGGTATGTTCTCACAAGCAGGGACGATGAGCACCTCCTCCTCCTCCTCTCTCTCTCTCTCTCTCTCTCTCTCTCTCTCTCTCTCTCTCTCTCTCTCTCTCTCTCCCTCTCTCTCTCTCTCTCTATCTCTATCTATCTATCTACTTGTCCATGTTTTCTACTCCATTCATTCAATATTAAGGTTAAATGTTCGTGTGTTTAATGCAAGTATGGATGATGAGGAGTTTCTTTCTTCTTTGTCACCCCAGCAGAGACAGTGGTACGTGGAGCGTCATCGCTCTGGCGCACCATCGCACGCTCCTACTCCATCCGCATCTCCCTCTGTTTCAGAGCATTCAGCGCGCTCCGAAGCTTCAATGTCGACGAGATGATCTTCACACTCGTCTAGGCGCCGGTGCTCTAGTGGTGGCGGTGGCAGTTATTGTGGGGATGCCGCCGCCGATGCTTTGACACCGCCTCGTGTTCGACGAGGCTCTTTACCCTCCCCTTCTTTTCCCGTCCCGACACCAGCCACGGCATCGCCATCGACACCAGGTTTTGCGCGGCTGACTGCCGTTCCTAGTAGCTACACACCACTAGCTACTCCTCCAGGAGTCACTCCAGTGGACACTTCTCGCTTCGGAGCTCAGACTCCAATGGAGACACCTGACGTCCGTACCCCCGTTGACACGTCTCTAGAGACCCCTGCCGGGACACCCAGGTTCACGCGTCAGCGGCGAGAGGACTTGCCTTACTCCGTCGACTTCAGCGGCGGCATCATCTTGGATAATGAAGGCAAGAAGGTGATTTCGTGCATGCGCGGTCTTTGCTCTCAGGTGTTTAGACACTACATACTAAACACCTGGAGTGAAGTACCGAATGATTTAAAAGACAGAGTCATCAGCATGCTTCATGACGAGTTTCCCATTCCAACACGAGATGACCGCTTCAATGAAGACGTGATGAAGGTTCGAATGCGCGAATACTGCAAGCACAAGCGTTTCGAAGTGCAAAAAGCAATCAAGCATGGGTGGAACAGACCAGATTCGCTGGCCAAAGAAGATTGGAAGAATGCGAAAAAAGCAACGCGCGAGAATCCCGACAAGTGGAAGCAACAAAAGGAGGCAGCCAGAGTGCGAGTAGAGGCAGGGAGCTAGCACCACTTGGGGAGCGGCGGGTGGGTATCATTTGAGGCCGATTTTGTAAGTGTTTTTGCATTGCTCTCTATGTTTGATAGTTTAGGATTTATGGGTTTTTAAATTCTAACATAATGGATTCTTTGTATGTTTTGACAGTGGGTCGATGAGACAGGACGTGATCCCACACCGTACAAGCGTGAGTACGTAGGCAAAAAGGGCTTAAACACCCTTATGGACATTCTGAGTTCTCGCGGTGGCATGGTTAATATTAGGGTTTATTCTTTTCTATTTGTTGAATTGTTTTATAAACGTCGCTATATGTTTATACTTACAAAAAGCTATCTTTTTTTTTTTGCAGAATTGCACAGATACGCCGCTTGGATGCGATGAGACGTCTGATTAAACGATGTCAGTTTAGCCATAGCTAGATAGCATTAGTTTCTTTTTGTCATAGATTATGTATCATGAGATGACTTTTATATGTCTTTTTGAAAACCATGTATATTTTTTAAATAATGACAATGGTTTGTAACTATTACGTTTGCAAAGTTTAACAATCAAGTGATTTTGCCTATGTGTACAATTGTCATTGATTTACTTTCATCAATTTACGCTTGTTAGTTTTGTATCTTTATTTTGCAAACAATACGTACTATGGATGATGGAGTTAATGGTTATATTGTCTTGTTGGTGACTATTTTGGGTCTATATCTACCTTTGCACTTTTTTTCAAAGGTGAATCAATTAATGAAACATTCAATATGGTTGATGGGTGCCCTTTCACCAAAGATTTTTCCTCTCGGGCGTCGCTATATAAGGCTCTGCAGCGTCGCTATAGATGGCTCTGCAGCATCGCTATAAACGTCGCTATATAGCGACGTTTATAGCGACGCATATAGCGACGATTATAGAGACGTTCGCGTATCGACGTTGATAGCGACGCTCTTAGCGACGCCGGGGGTTATAAAAACCCAGTGTATTTCCGTCGCTAAAAGCGTCACAAGAGCACACAACCTCTTGTAGTGTTTGCCAACAGGCTTCAGGAAGAGATAGTCTGGCTGTGAAGGAAAAGGACTACATTGTTATTGCGAACCCTAAACCCCCGAAAATTAGTAGGCCACTCTTTGTAAAGTCTGAAACTTGGCCTTTGCGCCTGTCCCTAGTGTTTTCTAACTCAAAACCCCCTACATGGGTGTTAAGTTGTAATTTTTTTTCTCCCTTATAAATTTAAAACGCGTATTTGGTAAAAAAAACCCTAAACCCGCAACAAATAGGGCTTACCTTCCCCTTATTTGCTTGGTATTGACCTCTGTACTAGTAGACATCACTTATATTTTCTGAGGTTAGTACCAAGCGAACAGGGGCATCGAACAAAGTGGCCTTCCCTTATTCGCTTGGTACTGACCAAGGAAAAGTGTAAAATCAAACATCCTATGGTAAAGACGATGGTCAGTACCAAGCGAACAGGTGCAACAAACAAGGTTTACCTTCCCTTATTTGCTTGGTACTGACTACACAAAATACAAGTGCACAAAAGGGTAGTAAGTAGCATACCTCTTCATTGTGTGTAGAGTTCTGCGTCACTAAAGCACTGCAGAACAAGAGTAAGAGAAGGATGCGCGAGAGTAAGAGGTGATGTGCAAAAATAGTTGGGATGGTTTGCTTACCGCGTAGCGTCATGGGGGTAGAGTTAATTAAAATGATGGGCAGTAGAGGACGCGAAAAGAGGCAAAATATTTGAAATGTTTGGCGGGGATACTGCCTCTAAACTTAGAATGCTTACCTCGACAAGGGTGACAACTTCACTTATGCGCGAGATTGTGGTTGGTAAATCGTACTGCATGGGAATCTCAGACCATTTATTACTGGTTATCCTTGTGAGCGCATCCCACGTGCCTTTTTGAGTGACCGTTTAGGGTCAGACAGACGCCAATTGCACTTGCAGTCGCCATCTCCATCTCCAAGTGGAACAGACAGATCGCCGTTGCCTTTGCCTTTTCTGCGCTCTTCCCCTTGGCTAGCTCTCGTGATCCTGCGTTTAGAGTCAGACGCCGATCACCCTTGCAGTCGCCATCTCCATCTCCAAGTAGAACAAACAGATCGCCATTGCCTTTACCTTTTCTGTGCTCTTCCCCTTGACCACCTCTCGTGATCCTGCGTTGAGAGTCAGACGCCGATCGCCCTGCACAGTTGCCATCTCCATCTCCAAGTAGAACAAATAGATCGTTGTTGCCTTTGCCTTTTCTGCGCTCTTCCCCTTGGCCACCTCTCGTGATCCTGCGTTGAGCGACCTCCACTCGGTCGAGTCCTTTGCTACCGTGTCGCCATTGCCATCGCCACCTTCTGGTTTTTACTCTCGGCGGCCTGTGACATCACCATCCAACCTATCTCTCTCCCCTTCCTGTGTGTTGTTAACTGTGTGTGCACCGAAGCCACTACATTAGGGTAAGATTAAAAGTCTCAAACCGCATGGTTGGAATAATTACTCCTTATGTGACCGTGCCTGAGTTTGGGCATAGTGAGTGAGTAGGCCTATATATCTATCTCTAATAACATTAAATGCTATGTTCTTATCCACCTGTTCCGAAGGCTTGGGTCAGAACCAAGCGAATAGGGCCATTCGGAGATTCTTGGGCCCCTATTCGCTTGGTTCTGACTCAAGTGACGTCACCTTTTATGACATTAGAGCACATGACAGAACCAAGCGAATAGGGCCCTTCGGAGATTCTTGGGCTCCTATTCGCTTGGTTCTGACTCAAGTGATGTCACCTTTTATGACATTAGCGCACGGGACATAACCAAGCGAATAGGGCCCTTCGGAGATTCTTGGACCCCTATTCGCTTGGTTCTGACTCAAGTGATGTCACCTTTTATGACATTAGCGCACGGGATAGAACCAAGTGAATAGGGCCCTTTGGAGATTCTTGGGACCCTATTCGCTTGGTTCTGACTCAAGTGATGTAACCTTTTATGACATTAGCGCACGGGACAGAACGAAGCGATAGGGTCCTTCGGAGATTCTTGGGGCCCCTACTCGCTTGGTTCTGACTCAAGTGACGTCACCTCTTATGACATAGCGCACGGGACAGAACCAAGCGAATAGAGACCTTGAGGGGTACTCGAGGCTCAATATTTGCTTAGTTATGACACCAAATAGTTTTGGCTTTCTTTTTCTTTCAGTCATGGGGATCATAGTCCTGGAGACAGACGTTGTGAGCGAGGATAGATGTGAAGAAAAACTATTCACGTTCTTATACAACGCCCGTGCTCATCACCGTGCACCAGAACTATCAGGAATGTTTAATGCAGAGTTTTCTATACAGAGGATTATAGATTGCTCATTGGAGTACCTACAAACCCATTTGCAACAGTATGAGGCAATCACTTGTGACAATTCCATGACAGTTGATGGCATGAGATATGTGCACCCAGCCGACCTTGACCCTGACAAGAGTGCTTCAAGGAGACTGAATCGCTGTCAGGAAAAGTGTCCCTCCAATGCACTGCTTGTACAAGACAGGTGTATGAAGCACTTCAAAAAGTGTCGCTTAGTGAAATTCTACAACGGGTTTGTCTGTTAATTATACTTGCAGACGGATGGTGAGTCAGAGACTTCCCAGTCAACAACTTTTGGTAGTTGTCCATTGGCGCTGGAGGAAGAGGTAGAGGATGTGGAGGTGCAATTCGACCCAGAAGAAGAGCGGGTAGAAGTACTAAAGGAAACATTTGATGCGGGATTAACTATTGCTTCTCTTGCAGATGCAGCAATAGGATGCAAGCAAGAAAGTCCAAGTAAGGAAGTGACTTTGCCTCTGAATTGTGCTCCCAGCTTTGCTATGGTGGGCGACACCCACTATGTTCTGCTCACAGATATCATGCATGAGCTCAATATACGAGAGGACTACTGCCTAGCTGCAATTGCGAATTTTTGTGATGCAGGCATGGGGTTTGTGGATGATGATGGAGTGGACCAACATCTTATTGCTGACACAGTTGTCCGCGACCCACAGTTCACTTCAGGGTGGCAACTGATCAAAGATACATTTAATGAAGCAAAGTCCGGAGAGCCAATTTGCCAACAGATGAGCAGTTTGAATCGACAACAAAACAACTCGGCTTGGAAAACACGGGTAGGCCCGTGGCACCCAGAGATCAGGTAATGAATAGTCAGTCTATTCACTTATGGGGGAGGTCAATGCTGGAAATGGACGAGAATCAGATGGTAACTTTTGTCGTGCATTCAGATGGTATTGGAGATGGCCCAGTGATAAAATATCATGATAATTTTTTTTGTTGACAGGTGCTAGTGTATGACGATAGTTTCCTTAGAAGAGCGGGAGGCTCACGGCAAGGGCTTGTCACTGGAGTCCAAAGCAAGGATGCGGCGTTGTCTCACTACATCGGGCATTTCAACCACAAAAAGGTTTGTAGAAACAATTCAAGTACTTGGCAATTGTACTCATCTCACTTACGGCCCATAAATTCATTACAATTTTTATGTAGATCATAATATACCACAAGGAATACTCCGACGACAATGCAAAGTTTCCACTGTTTGCAATGAAAGTTATTACAAGATTGTGTGGTGGGCACCCCCTCCCACTAAACACAAAAAGACTAATTCTAATTGAGAAACAGTTTGCTCAACGCTCAGGCTCTGACTGCGGGGGTTGAAGACCCAAAAAGCTTAGATCCATACAACAAGCGGTTGTTTCTGAGGGAAAGAAGACACCTGATGCCCGTGGGGATGTTGCCATCAACAGAGGAACGAGCTCATCTACAGAGCTTGCACATCGAGGAGGTACAAAGTGAGGAAGAAGGAGGTGCATCGAAGAGGATAAAAACGACGGGGCTCAAGTCCATCTTCTCCCGCTCCTGACTCGTGACCGTCGCCACCTCGCATGGCGCTCCGCCGCATTTGAAGCTCCCCAAACCATCTGTTTCTTCTCTTTGCGGATGTGTTGTAAAGACCGTGTAATTTCTGAACTCTTAAGAAGTTCCTTCTGCCGTGCTCTATGAGTTAGTCGTCTATAAGTCCATTGGTGTAACTCTAATAGGCTATTGGCCTTATCTTTTCCTCCCCCATGTCTAGTGTGCTTAAAATAACCTGTTCTTGCCATGTAGTGGGTTTTTTCCATGCCTTGTGTGGACCATATTGATAGTGAGCCGTATGTCTTGGCAAAATATGGACCATGGTTGAACAGTATGTGCTGCATTGAAATAAAACAAAATGGTCAGTAGAGTACAATTTAAAATTTTATTTTGTATACGTAGAATGCCAACCCACCATGTAATGTGTGATATGTTGCACACCCCACCCTGTAAGGTAAGCCTTTTTCCAATCCAGCAAAGCTACTTGAAATGATGTGAGCTTACTTTGGTCCCAAGAATGCTGCTCAACGTAGTGGAAAATTTTATCTAGTGATTTCCACACGTTCGCCTTGTGATTCTGGATTGCCCCACCACCAACATTGTCTTTAACCACTTTATGTAATTGTTTCCATTTGTTGAACAGGTTTCTCCTTTCTTCTCTATCTGAATCTTTGAGGCTAAACCCAACCTTCTTGCCTTCACTCCGCCTATCGATGCTTTGCTCGGTACCTTGTACCGACTTTGAGACATCTTAGGGTCCTCTTCGATTTTGACATTGCCTCCATGCAAACCAATGTCTGAGAGCACTCCCTCTAATGCTTTGATCACTCTTTTTGACTCACTCTCTGGCTTTAATGTCCATGCAAAACATATGTACAAATGAACCACCTTTTCAATTATTCGACAGAGTGCATGAAGTGTACATACGTGAACTCTACTCAGAGGAATATCAAGCACTGGTTTAAAAGTATTATCTTGAAGATGTCTGTTGGGAGCTCTATTCCATTGCACACTCTCAAGAGATTGTGCATCAGCCATGCAATATAAGCATGGATTTTCCACAGCTGCTCCGTGTGTTATGTTGTACATACACTTAAGAGTCTTTAAGTCACGTGCCATGTGCCATTCCACTGTGTAGTCACCAAATCCTTCCACTGAAAGAATGGCTCCGTTTCTTTGTTCACTGATGATAGAAGGAATTTGGGTTTGACTAAAAACCCAATCGAGGATTTCAAAATTTTCCTTATCAACTTGCAGTGAAAAACGAAAACACAAAATCAACAACCAAATAATCAATATTTTTGTTATTATAGAGTGAACGAAGTATACCTGCAATGATCCTAGAGTTAGAATGTTGTTTTCGGATTGCACGTTGAAGTATCGTGGATCCTCTTTCGTTATTGATGGATCCAGAGCTCTGTTCATGGGGGTAATGGTGACTCTCTCCAGCTTCTTGTTCTTCAGGACCTCGCACTCGTTGAGCTTCAAAACAAACTTGAGAACCCCACCGCACTCCTCTCGACTGATGTCAAAGAAGTGAACTGCATACCTTTGCAATGCTTCAAGATCAACGAAGAGGTTGTTGTGCTCGTTAAACTATACCTCTCTGCCGTCCTTGTGTAAGAACGTTGCTTCAATATGGAATGGTGACCCAAGTTTCTCAAACACCTCATCGTTTATGTGCCGGCGAGCAGCCTTTACATGTGATGGCTTTGGTAGCAATGATCCTCTCTGTAGTTTATTTTGAGACTTTTTAGCTAATGCTTTGAAGAGTGCCCTGTATCCCATCTGGAGATGCCACTCTCATCAAGTATTGCTTGCACTTCCATTAGTTCCAGCTGATTCTCGTTCATGAAGGAGGTAAGGAGCCTCCCTTTCAACTTACGATTTTTTTTTTGAGTTATCATCTATTCAACTACTTCTTTTGGAACTAGACGGCTGTAATGCACTCCGGCATTGAAGCCTGCACCGTTCGAGTTTGGATGCAGTAAAGACCTGCCAAAAAAGCACCATGCGTTATGATCATGTATAGGAAAGTGTATCCATTTCTTAGTGAAGCACATTGAAGAAACAAACTTCGACTTACCTTAAAGCTCGTATTCGTTTTTTCACGCCACCACTACCAACCTTTATGTTTTCAATGTTGCACAGATCTCGTTTTCTTTTCCGACTACCAAGTACGATGGCTTTCTCTCGCAAACTTGTGATCTTCTTCTCAAGGCCTTGGATTGTCTCTCTGTTTGATGAAACTTTTGAGAGCATGCTTCATTAAGTTTCTTCAGCTGCATGTTCTCCATCGCCAAGAAGTTTCTTTGCCTTTCTGCATTCAATCCTCTCATTTCCAAATGTTCGGTGTATCCCAATAGCCCATCCTTGACATCGCTTGTGAAATGTAAGAGGTTAGTGATATTAGCAAAGGGAGGTGGCGCATTTGTCGTAGGATCCTTTGGATAAATAGACCCATCGGTCCACAAATCCAAATGATGTTCCTTGTTTGTCCTTCTAAGTTCTTTCTCCTGTTGAGATAAGAAAGACTCCCTCCTACGTTTCTGCAACGATGCGTACTCTTGCAATACATCAACATGAAGATGATGTGTGTTCTTTCTTTGGGTAAGTGTTAAAGATGAAGGGGCTGAGGATTGCAAGTTCAAATTAGTGTTTTCATCAGGAAAAGAAGCGTTCTCCATTCCTAGAGTTGATAGAGAAAAAATCGGAGACTCGAAACTCATGAAATATCTTAGGTTTTGGGAGGGAAGGCCATATTCTCAAGTTTAGAGTTGATAGAGTTCGTATGGCTTATGTTTCTGGAGGGAACGCTTGTAAGTTGACATTTCAAATCATTAGTCATACGGTTAGTTGGATTCCTAACAAGAGAACGAAGGATAAGAATGATAAAGACGGCGGCTACCTACCAAAGAATGTCATTTTGGCCTTTTGTTACGCAGAAAAGTATCGCATAAAATGCACAATTTAACATTTTTATTTTCTCTCTCTAAGCCGACGTGGCACTTCCTACAGGGCCCAAAAGTGAGTCCAACTTTCTCCTAATGCCATGGCAAAAATTTGGGGAAAATCCGACAGAGTTTCCCTTGAAAATTGAGCAAAAACTCAAAAATCTCACCAAGTACGCATTAAAATAGACATTCAATGTCTGAGTAGCAAAATCCACAAATGGCATACATAGCACTGCCAAAACCCTGGCAAAATAGCTCATTCTTGACCGAGTGGCTTTATGGACGTATACTTGTCTGAAAACACCTATAAACCTACGAACCTGCTATCTGCGAGCTATAGCTAGCTCAAATTATATCCGCATAATGTATACATAGCATGAAATTGCACCAAACGATAGGCTCTCTGAAAAGCTCCACACCATCATACATGAGCACTACATGTGCCGCATTTGAAAAGATTGTGCAACCTGTGAGCAAAACTATTGAAAATTGGCACACACTACCTCATCGATCGGTAAACACGTCGATCGAAAACACTGCCAAGAGCTCGAGGAAAAAACCTGCTCTAGAATGGTATGTTAGAGCTGTATCAGTTGATATGTGCTGTCGAAGCCGAAAACTGGAGAAATGTTGAAGCCATAATGGCCGAATCGAAGCCGAAACACCGTGGAGAGGACGTCAGAGCCACAGGTCGCTCCAAAATGGGCGCTAGAGGAGAGCCAATGCCGCTCTCTCTCTATGGTCGTCAGCTGTGTCGAGGTCGAAAGTCATCGCAATGTCGTCTTTCGTTGGGCAGAAGTATGCTAGCCAAATAGCTGCCTGATTGGTGCCGAAATCGATGCACCGAGCCATCAATGCTCAAAGACCGTGTTAAGCTGTCGATGTTGAGTCGTAGAGCGTGTCGTCGAAGCCGAGCCGTCAATGCTCGAGGCCTATGCCAAGCCGTTGAAGTCGGTGTCAAAACCGATGCTGAGAAGATCGACAAAATCGGGCCGATGCTAGGTGATGCCCAGGCTTACTTGCCCGTACCTGCACATGCCTGTGCCTATGTGCGTGAGCGCACACCAAAAGTGCTCTCTCTCTACCTCTCTCACTTGCTCGCTCTGTCTCACTCGCTCTCTCTCCCAGCTATCTCTCAAGCAGGGTCAAGGAGTCGGGGGGGGGGGGGGGGGGGGGGGGGGGGGGGGGGGGTTTGAGGGCTTGATGGGAGCCGAGGGCCAGAGGTTGAAAGGTCCCGTGGGAGCGCTCCCTTGCACACAATGTTGTGTGTAAGGTCAATTTTTGGAAAAAAAAAGAACTTTGCTTTGTTGTCCACTGTCGAATTCTGTCAACAGTCCGAGCGCCTGCTTCCTTTGCTCACCGAGTGTGTGTGTGTGTAAACACCACTAGGGCCCTCCCCTTTGCTTCGATTGACCAGTGCTGCTTGCTACATCCCAGAGCTCGGCTCTCCTGCCTGAGTGTGTGTGTGTGTGTGTTGTCAGCTACTCCATGGTATGACGTTCCAGTGGAAAGGAACTCCACACTTGTCTTAGCACCGAGTATCCAGCTAACGCCAAATGGAAGGAAGTCTACCCTCTCATGCTCACATTTTTGTGCAAAAAGGCCTCACGAGCGGCCCCTAGAATCGGGGACTTTCACTTGGCTCACCTGCTTGATGCAAGTAGGAAGCTGAAGCACTCCTTCCTCCTTGCCCTCTGATTTCTTTGCAAATACTGTGTTGCCAACTCCTTGCTTCCAAGCCTTCAAGGTCGCACGTGCGCGCGCGCGCGTGTGTGTGTGTGTTTGTCTCGCGGTTCTTTGCAGCTTCCCTTACTTTTTGCACAGATACCAAAGCTTCAATGCTTGCATTTTCCCTCAATGCTTGCACTCGATTCCCCCTCAATTGCTTCCATTCGGGTTCTCAATCTCTACCGAGTTCTGCACAATGAGTCGCCAAGCTCGATTCTGCTGCTCCCCAATGCTTCAATTCCCTGCATTGCTCTGTTCGACTGTCTGCAGATACCCCGTTTCTTACTCTGATTCCTCGAGAATCTCCAAGATCCCCCCAAAGGCTGCTTCCCTTTATCCAATGTAGAGATGGATTGTTGTCTTTTTACTCTAGAGAAAGGGCCTTAATGGATGATACTTGTAGTCTTCTTTAACCTCTCGTGATGGGACCGCCTCTTTCCCTTCCTTTGAGGCCTTGTTCGTTCCCTTTCTCTCTTTTCTTAAACAATTTACTATTTTCTTAAAAATAAAATAAAAATATGGCCTACTCTATGTTATAGGGGTAGTAGCGAGACGAATAATAACACTCAACACCTCCCCAAAGAAGCATAGCGGCGCTTGGGTTGTTGGCTTAAGGAGCTCATGTAGGGTCTTGCCATTCGTTGAAACCAAGGTTCAAGCCCGAAGTGCGTGCGTCCCTGAATTGACCTCTTGCTGGCTCCAATGCTTGATGATCGCTTTTTGCATTGAAAATCGTGCCAATCTGTTGCAAATGCTTCGTACTACAGTAGCTTTAGAGCCACCTATGTCGTTTGAAAGCCATGCTCACCGAAAATTGGCCATGCGATAGGTCCCTCTACGCTAGAGAGATTTGATTTCCATGTTACACGCCCTCAACGCCTATGTTGCAAGTTGGCCTCCATACTGACAAAAATTGTTTGGTCTCCGTCTCTATTATTGTAGCTTGTGGATGACTGCGGTGTCGAAGCTGACGTCGTGCTGCCTGCGGTGGGAAGCAGGGCTCAAGTGGTGACGCAGGAGGCAGAGGACTCGAGGAGTTTTCGCGCGCCACGACACTGTCGAGAAAATGGGCACGGACACTGGACTAGTGCGGCCCCGCACGTTTCTGCAATGCAAAGCACATGCCTAAATTCAACTCACAGAAACAGAGACGACTCAGACGAGTCGAGAGAGAGAGAGAGAGAGAGAGAGAGAAGAGAGAGTGGCACACAGAGACTGAGTCACAGACATATAGTACATGCTACATACCCAAAAAGTGAGGTTAGGCTAGACTCGTTCGAATTTCGGCTGTGAGTGGCACACAGACAGAGAGAGAGAGAGAGAGAGAGAGAGAGAAAGAGAGAGAGAGAGAGACTATTCAGCATGTGCCACTGTGCTTTTGCTTAAACAATGTGGATCAATGGCGGGCTCCTGCCGTAGACGAATTCTAACACGAACGTGGGTTGTTCTATTTGTTTACAATAACGTTTTATAGAAATCCCCGCATTGCAGAACTCTCTTCTTTTCCCCTGCATATCCCTCTTCTTCCCCATCCCCAGCTTCCCCCCCCCCCCCCCCCCCCCAAAAAGAAAACCACACACACACACACACACACACACACACACAGAGACAGAGCATGGATTCCAATGAAAAGCTTAGCCATAGCTTGTTTGCCACCCCCACCTCTGTGGCCGGCGATGACGATCCCACTTGTTTGAGAATTGCTAGATCTGGTAGCTCAGCAACTAGCATGGAAGCTTACATGCAGAGCTTCCTACAGCAGCAGCAGCAGCAGCAGCAGCAACAGCAACAGCAACAGCAACAGCAACAGCATAAGGGTTTGATTATGAACACATTGAGCCCTCAACTTCCCCCTCCTGTTGCATCCATGTCCTTGCGGGCTCGCGAGAGTGCATCTATGTCCCTCAAGCACATCTTTGATCAGCAGATGAGCAATGGTGCTTCTTCCAGAGAGCAAGAGTGCAAGTCTACCACCCAAGGGCAGCAAATGGGAGGTAAGTGAGCTCCTATTTCTCCCTTGTACTCTGTTCTGAGGGGCGCTCCAAGGACTGGCAGCATAGCCACACCATTTGATTAGAAAAATTGCATCACCTCATACTCACTGGGAAGCACCGTCTTGTGCAAGACACCGATGTTTTTTTCCATCTTTATGTGATACCATCTTCTACACAGGATTTCAAGGCATGAGGAATCAATCCATGCCTGACCTTCACAAACGCGTCCCGGAGCTTGATCTCTCGTTCAGAAGAGCTCATGACAGCAATTTCGCAAGCGCCCAAACAGGCTTTGGCTCTCCCATATCTACACCCACACCTTCAAGCCAGGATTTGGTGTCTCAAGCTTCTTTGCCCATGAATAGTCAGCTTATGCAGCATAACCACATGCCCCAAACAGCGGCTTTGACAAGGTATTCGACCTTTAACTCTACACAAACGGTGGCCTGCACAAAGCTGTGCGTATTTACGCTGGATCTTGTCGATTGCAGGCTCACGACTCCTTCAAGCAGGCCGCCTACAGCTCAAATGACTGTCTTTTACTCTGGAAGTGTGAATGTCTTTGATGATGTTCCTGCAGACAAGGTAAGGCCACTCCTAATTTCACTCTTTGTCGATGCATGTATGTGCTTGGCATCTGTATGCGAAGAGTATCGAACAACTAGAGCTGATGGTATGTGAATTTGTATTCATGGAAAAGGGTCTGAATTTGAGCAGGCTCATGCAATCATGTTGTTAGCCGGGAACTCTTGGTCGACCAACTTTAGATGCCCTACTGTACCCGCCGGGTCACTGACCTCTGTTTCCACAGAGGTGATGGCAAAGGAGAGGGCTCTTTCACCTATGAAAGCAACAGTCTCAGTGCACGAGGCCCTGCCCTCTGCTACCAAAACTGGCATTGCAAGAAATGTCCCGAACTCTATTTCAGCCGCACCTGGTCTTTTGTCTGTAGCCTCTCCTCCGCCATCACCAGCTCCTGTTTCTCTTGCTGATGGTGCCAGTACTCCGCAGGCGGGCGCACCAGCACGACGACCTCATGCTGGAATAGGTACAGGTTCTTCACATATTTTTTCCTGCACTCATGGCTGCCTGTGCACACAAATTCTTTTGTTTATTGTGCATATCTAGGCTTTTTGCCCCTTACCAATGCAAATATGGTTGTTGCCGTCTACATTTCAGCAAAATTCCTCCTCTCAAAGAATCATCTGACTCAGTTTGCCTTCTCTTTCGTGCGTTGCTAGAGCCTTATGTTTCATATACATGGTCAAATAAGCATGAAATCACTTCCTTTTCCCTTGCTAGCTGGCCCTTCTTGTTCATATCACAGAGTCAGAGTTTAACCATAAGACTCCATTTGTAACACTTGAATATTTTCATGAATGCAGAGCTTCCTCATGCCCGGAAAGCGTCGCTTGCACGATTTTTGGAGAAAAGGAAAGACAGGTAAAAACAAAATTTTCTCTGTTATGGAAGTGGGCCTTTCTCTCTGGAAGGGTGTGCACAATTTTTTTTAATTAGTATAGACAGATGCTTGTGAAGGATTGTTTAATCAGGTCAACAACCATAAGCTTGCATGATGATGGATGCAATGTCTGACTAGTCTATCTTTGCATCTGCAGTCCTTAAAACAATGGAAATTGTGCCTCTAAAGTCATTATTGGGCATTGACTTCTCGTGCAAGGGCTTGTAATGTCAAATGTGTCCTGTATGTGTCACTTAGGACTGCCAGAGCATGCTCTGCTCTTGCCCGTATGTGTGCGAACGGTTGCGCACATACATGCATCGCCAGAGCATGCTCTGCTCTTGCCCGTATGTGTGCGAACGGTTGCGCACATACATGCATCTCTCACAAAAAGACCATGCAAATATGCATTGCTTTGATCTAAGGATCATAGATGGATAGTCTCGAACAATTTTAACACTAGGAGCCACCACCCAATTATTCTTTTCTGGCCTTTTTACGGGTCTGCCTGTAGAAATGGATGTGTTATTAGTGGGCATACTTGGGCAGTTTTGTGGGTGAAAGAAGGCTTAATTTGACACAGTTTTGTGAGTGAAAGAAGGCTTAAATTTGAGAAGTATAATGGTTTAATCAACTTGAAAATTCTCTTTGGAAATCCAGATTTTGTATGGTTGTGAAATGCCGGAAAATTGTATGTTGCTAATGGGATTACTATTTTCTTCTAAGCAGGGTGCAAGTGCAACAAGGAGGCGACGACGGAGAGAAGGGGGGAGGAGGTGGAGGGGAATCAGCTAGCTGCAATGACAAGCCTCATGATCATCCCTCCACAGCCTCAAGTGGAAAGAAGCCCTGCATCCGGTCGCGGTCGAGGTCACCGTCGCCATCGCGGAGCACGAGCAACACAAGCAAGAGAGGCAACAATGGCACCAACACCAAAATCGACAGTGTGGAGGAAGAATCATCCCCAGCTCAGAAGGGCATATTGAATGAGCATTGCTTTTTCCATTAAGCACTACTGAGAGAGAGAGAGAGAGAGAGAGAGAGGAGAGAGAGAGGGAGTGAAGATTCTCCCTTTATGAGGAGAAAAATTGGGCACATGTTTTTGTCATATTGTTCAAAGGCTTGTTTTTTTTTTTGGTGCTCTCTTTAGGGTAAAGGAGTAAGTTGTAATACATGTGCCTTTTAAAAATCATGCACGCCCCAATTTAGAGACAAAAATTTGGAATATGCTAGGAATCTTGCTTATGTGTCTACTTGTGATTTGCTGAAAATTGTACCATTATTGGGCCTTGGGTGTTTCTAACCCCAAAAAGACCTCAAAATTTGAACTTTCTCAAATTGACTGTCCAAATTAAATCAAAAAAATATCAATCTTGGTATTACGTAATTAGCCTTTGCATGAAAAATCTCATGCAAATTTCAAAATTCAAATCTGATCAAATTTGCAAAATCCCACCCAAAATTATACTTCTTTTCTTGAGTGTCTCTAAACTTGCTCCTCTACCCTAGGAGGAGGAGATCGATAGCCCTTTATAAGAAAAGGGGAAACTAAAGTTTTCTATGAAAAGGACCTCTCATGTGCAACAAACGTGTAAATTATCCTCACTTAACAAACTTTACTATTGTGAACCACAGTCAAACCTCTTCTTTTGAATGGTACTCTCTCTTTATACCACCCACTCACTACCTAAGGGTGGGTTCATACTAGGCAGTGGAAGAAAATTGCAAAGGGGCGTCAATGCTCCATGGCAAAAGTTGATTGGTTGAAGTTGAGGCACTCTTTCGTAGGGCTTTCCATTTTTCTTCCGAAAACCCCCCTGGAAGAGTTGACGGCCTCTCTCAGACCTCTTTGCTTTTTCATTGATTCGCCTCCACACTGTTCACACTAGGTGGCGGCAGATTTGCGAAGACTTCTTTCTTCCGCCGGCTCAGACTGAACCCAATCTAAAATACCTAAACACCTTCACAAGGCAAGCACATGCTACACTTTCAAAGATTTCAATCTTAACATAAATAATTAAAAGTACAAAAACGTATGGAAGGCGGTGGAGGGAACAACAAATCAATCGATAGGCCAGTTTGGGCCACTAGTATAAAAGAATAAAATAAGTTATGTAAGATTTGTGTTTATTATTTTTCGACGACTTTTTTTTTTCAAAGAGGAAAATACAGAATTTGTAGGTAGAATATTTACAATCTTTTTTTCCCCCCCCCCCAACAAAGCAGAGAAGATTATATTATCCGAAAGAGGGAGCAAAAGTTACAATTCAACTAAGTACGATGATTGAGACGGGAGACTCTCCCACATTACATACCATCTTACATAACAACGAGATCCATAAGTATGAGTATTCTTGACTCAAGTACATCAGAAATTCCCCTATGCCACCTCATATGCCTGTAGTGACTATTTGATTAGATAGCTTTTCCATGAAGTCTTTAGCTTTAGAGATTGCTTCATAGGTTTTCGCAATAGCTTGTATGTTAAACACCGTCATGTTTTGAATTTCTTTTCTCTTCCAATCAATCAGTGGCAGATCTTGCTCATCATCCGATAATCCCAGCAGAGTCTTTGCTGCATCTATCTACTATCTTTTGACTTTCCACACCTTCGTGAGTCTTTTCATTTCCTAAACTCACTCTCCACTTACACACTTAAGATTTTTTTAAAGGCTTCTTATTATTTTGAGATTGGAGACCTAGTTTCCACAGACAACGGCCGACCAAGCTCCGACAACGTGCAACTTTCCATCGGCATAGTGTTGTGAGAATTTGTGATTGTGCCGTTTTTGGTGTAGTTTTCAAACTAAGCCCGTTGCATGCCGGTGAGTTCTCCTTTTCTCTCTCCTGTCTGCACCTCACTCCCTCTCACTATAGGTTGCTGTGAGCCGTCGTACTTGTGATCAAATTCGGTCGGGAGTTATTGAAAACTAAGCCTTGTGTGACCATGCCCTAAGAGACCTAATGGGGGCTTACTAAATTAGGAATATTTTCCTAGAATGGAAAGACCCAAGAGACCTAATGGGGGCTTACTAAATTAGGAATATTTTCCTAGATTGGAAAGACCTAAGAGACCTAATGGGGGCTTACTAAATTAGGAATTTTTTCCGTGATTGGAGAGACCTAATGGGGGCTTACTAAATTAGAAATATTTTCACTAGAAACATAGGAAGTGGACATCACCTTTTTACATTATAGATCGGCAATACCATTTTTATAGTGGGACTTCCTTAAGGTCAATATATGTGTAATTGGTTGGCAACTAGGCCCCCATGTGAATTGGCTCTTAAGAACTAGATAAGGCCATTTGCTATTTATAGAAAGTGGATATCTAGTCCAAGGTTTGTCTTGAAAGATTACTTTACTTCCTTAAGGTCAATATATGTGTAATTGGTTGGCAACTAGGCCCCCATGTGAATTGGCTCTTAAGAACTAGATAAGGCCATTTGCTATTTATAGAAAGTGGATATCTAGTCCAAGGTTTGTCTTGAAAGATTACTTTAATTTTTAATTGGATGTAAAAGTCTTTGTGCTCTTTCATTCTCAATGCCATCTGTGTGCTCAAAAAGCGTCTTCTTAGAAAATAAACTCAATTAAGTCATTGAAGGCCAAAATTGAAACTTATAAAAAGCCTTAAGCAAATTCAACAAAATTCTAACATATTTAGTGTAAAAACCAACTAAATATGATATATGTGGGGCTAACATTGAAAGTGGGGTTTTTATTAAGGGGTATCTTAGGAGATGCACCTTTGTTGAAAGCTAGGAGGACAACAAGGAACATGGATGGAAGAAAAATCCTATGATCTCTGTCGCGACGTGGCACGAGTGTTCTGCTTTTTCGCCATGCCATGTGAACGCTCCAGGCCAGCTAGCCGTGCATGATTGGTTGCTTGCGCGTTTCTGCAGCTATCGTCGCTCTGTCTGAATCCAACCTTATTAAAAAAAAGAGTAGTGCGTTGTGGAGGGGTGTTGTGGGTTAGGTCAACACATGAACATCATACACAGCAATAATAACCATCTACTCCACCATACTTCATTAACAACAATTCAGACACAGTAAACCTAACTACTCTGAATATCAGAGTAAGCAGAAAATACACTGAATAGTTGCTGCACTGTACCATCATCATCGCATTCATATCAGAGAACAGATACATCGTGCGCAGATACATTCCCCACTTTTATAGATAAATCCGACTTAACTACCCAGTCACAAGACATTCAGCAGACTGCAACTGAAAGACAACTACATCCGACTTAGCAAAATACAGCTCAGTAAATATCCGATAAGTCAATATCCGACTTAGCTATTCAGAGCCAGTTTCTAACATGTGCCTCTCAACACATGGCACGCCCCGGTGGTAGATTTCGCAGAAATCTGACCCGGATCCACATATCCCTTGATCAGGAATCCACCCTCTGCTGCACAGCTTCTTCCTTACTCTGGTCCTCAGCATTCACTTTATGATCCACCAGCTCTGCTTCCTTTACTGCATCTGATTCTGTTGCATCAGCTTTTCCCATTTCCACCTCTTGTGCTCTATCTGCAATCTCAGTATCAATCTGCTCTTCTGCCACTTTCTCCTCAGCTACATCCTGCAAAAAACTATTAGTAAAATTCCCCTCTTTCTTTTCTGACACTGCAAGCTGCTGTCTCTTATTCTCTTCCATCTGCTGAACCTGCTGCTTCAAACAGTCTCTCTCCTTTTGCAATTCCTCCACTTCCTTCAACAATTGTGCTTCTACCTCATGCACTAACCCTGCCTTTAACACCTCATATGGATACTTGATGACAAATCTCATTCTTTCCTTGGTCTTTTGCCACATCTCCTGTGCAACCAAAGCTAACTGCTGCTTGAGAATAGACACTTCTCCTTCTTTCATTAATACCGCACTCAAGCTAATTTCCTCTTGTGCCAACATCTGTTGCTCTAATATCTGCAAAGGTTCCAATCTCAACCTCTGCATCTCCACAGTGACCTGTAACTCTGCATTCCTCTTTGCCATGTCTTCCAATTCCAAAGCAACCGCTGCCTCCACTTTCTTAGTCCATTGCTTAAACTCCCCCAATGATCTCTTCACTTTTGCTAACTCCATCTTCTGTTTCCCCACTGTTTCCTCCATATCCTGCTCATACTTTACTTTCATCATAGCTATCTGCTCTTCAAACTCTTTCACCTGTGACACCTGTTCTTTAACCTCCATCAATTTTTCTGCATTCCTTTCAGCTTGCATACTCTGAACCTTCAGCATATTATTCTGCTGCCTCACAAATTCCTGCACCTGCTGCAGCATCTGAACTACTTTATCACTGTCCAATTTCCCAGTATCTACTGATACTCCAGAGACTTCCTCAGTACTGAAATCTAATCTAGAAAACACTCTGCTGACTGGTTCAGACTTCTTCCTCTTGTTGGATAATGTGAAAGCCTTACCAAGCCTTATTGGTGTTTCCTCTGCTTTTACCTGCATTGGTGAATCAACATCCATGGTACCAAATTCTGCAAACTGCATTTTTGCTGTGATTTCTTCAAAGGCCTCTCCTGGAGTATATTTGGCTTTCACCAAATCCTCATAAGCCTCCATATGCTTAGCATTAAACTTCACAAATCCTGTCTTTTCAGAATGCACCATGATGGGATGCTCAATCTGAACTGGTTGCTGCTTCTCCTGCACCAGTTTTTCTGCTTTCACAGGCCACCTTGCTTCACCATTCTGTACTCTCTGTGCAAAAAAAAACAATGCTGACAAGTAACCACATAACCTACTATTTGCCTGTGTCTTCCTCTTGTCTGAAGAATGAATCTCTGCTGCCAACTTTTCATACACCCAGTGAGCCCAGCTCACTTCTCCTCCCTGCTCTGCATAGCTTAATGGTGCAAAGTTTTCTTTTGACATATAATCAAACTTCACTATAAAGCATAGCCTCTCCAAGTACCACTTAAGCTGCTCTCTCCTAGCATATGCCACATTCTTTAACATGTAATACTGCCTGCCTCCTTCTCTTGGACCAAACTCTTTTTTCAGTGCTTCCTCTGAACACTTTGGAATAGGTGTATTAGGATGCAAAGGCAGCTTGAACACCTCAGACACCAACTCCACATTGAGTACCACATGCGGTGACACTCTCCCCTTAGTCTTCCTAAGTATTTCCAACTGAGACTTTGCATATACATTGTTTTTACATTCTTCCCAAGGCAGAATGGCAAACTCATACAATCCTACCTGTTGCAACCATATGGCGTTGCGCTCTGCCTGACAATCTATGTCAACTTTGAAATCCATAAAAGGGTCCATTAATGTTTGCATCACCTTACCTTCTGACACAGGAGTCGGCATTGGCGTTTCCTCTTCTGCAGAGTCACTATTTTCGTCTGCACTGCTAACGTCAAGCCGCATAGGCAAAGCTTTGCTTCTCAAACGTCGCCCCGAACCTTCGGTCTGCTCCTCATCAGGCTATGGTTGCATGGCCATCAATTGCTTTGCTTTCGGCATGGCAGGACTGAATAAAGCTTCTTCAAGCGAAAACCCGAATGCTCCGCGCTGCTGCATGTGTACTAAACTTTTGTTGCATGTATGATTATACTCGCTGCACCATGCACACATATCTCTACCCAGTATCCTTGAAGTGCTACGAAACTTCTTTTCAGCACACTCCCCGAAGTTATTAGTCCGGCCTAATAATTTCTTATTAAAAATTCCGACTTGGTCAGTTCCGACACAGGTACTCTTCCAACATCTGCAATGTTGAATCGGATGTGCACTTTGGAACTGCCTGCTTCCTCCAACCCGTGAATTATATGGGATACTATGAAAAGACCTCCTCAAATCCATGCAAACCAGCATTTTACCTTTTCCTTTTGCTGATTCTGAATCTCCTGACTGTAGGGGTATTACAGTTATGCAGGCTACACTTGGCCAGTCCAAATGAGGTGGCTTTCCCTGAAATTTCTTCAGCCTGAAACCATTAACTGCCTTTTCCACTCTTGTACCAAACACATCAGCTATGATGAATGTCCCTTGTCCTTTATCCTGCACAATCTGATATGGTCCCTGATATCTCAATGACAATTTACCAGGATGTGGTCCCAGCTTAGAGTTGTACAACATTACCCAATCTCCAACCTGAAAGATCTTGAACTTCACATTCTTGGTCACCCATGCTTGTCTTCTTCTTTGTATGACTTCAGTAATGTAAGAGCTTACCAACCTATCCTCCTCCAGCTGCATCAGATACTTGTTCCTGTGTAGTACTGACAACTTTGGAGACTGCTTCTCTGCTGAGACTCTTAAACTTGGTACCACAAACTCCATAGGAACCACAGCTTCCAGCCCATACACCAGCTTGAATGGTGTCATACCAGTAGTGACTTTGAAAGTTGTTCTAAAGGACCATAAGGCAGAATCCAACTTATCATCCCAATCCTTCTGATTCTCTATCACAATCTTTTTCAAAATCCTTACCAGTGTTTTGTTAGAGCTCTCAGCCTGACCATTAGCCTGTGGATGATATGCTGTAGACTTCTTGTGCATAATCATATGTGTCCTTGTTAGCTCTGAAATTACTTCATTCAGAAAATGAGTTCCTCTGTCACTTACCAGCTCCACTGGACACCCAAACCTGGTCATAATGTTATGATAAAGAAATCTGGCCACACTTGAAGCTTTATTATCCTTCAATGCTACTGCTTCTACCCACTTAGTGCAATAATCTGTAGCCACTAAAATGTATCTGCATCCCCTCTTGGAAGTTGGTTTGACAGGTCCTACAAAGTCCAAACCCCACTTTTGAAAAGGTTCCAAAGGCAAAATAGGATGATCCCCCATCCTATCCCTGTTTGAATCAGGTTGACCTGTTTTCTGACAAATTACACATCTTTTGGCATAATCATGTGCATCCTTTAAAACTGTAGGCCACCATAATCCAGCCTGCAAAATCTTCTTCCCTGTAGTATCTCCAGAGAAATGCCCTCCTGCTGTGCCTGAATGTGCTTCCTGCAAGACTGCACTTTGCTCAAATTCTGGTACACATCTTCTTATCACTTGATCAATGCCTTTCTTATATAGTGCCCCTGCAATAACTAAATAGGGTCTGGTTTTCAGTGCAAATTTTCTTCTCTGATCAGCATTGAACTCCCTTGGTATAGTTCCATCAGTCAAAAACATCAGCAATTGATCATACCAAGACTCAGTCACAGCGGTCTGCACATCAAACAGCTGAGCATCAGGAAGTGCATCATCTACCCCAATAGGTGCTTCACCTGTTTCAATCCTGCTTAGATAATCTGCAAGTACATGCTCCTTCCCAGGAGTATGCTCAATCTGAAAGTCAAACTCCTGCAACAACAACATCCATCTTGCAAGCCTTCCAGTAAGAAGTGGCTTCTTGATCAAATACAACAAGGCCTGATGATCAACATGAAACACTATCTTGTTCCCCAACAAGTAATGCATGAACTTATTCAATGCATATACCATCCCTAAAGCTTCTCTTTCTGTCACAGGATAGTTTCTTTCTGCACCTGTGAGAACCCTGCTTGCATAGTACACAGGTCTGAACCATCCCTTCTCCTTCTCCTGCATCAGTACAGCTCCTATTGCTATATCCGACGCATCAACAAACACATGAAAAGGCAATGACCAATCAGGTGGCTGCAAAATTGGTGCTACTGATATCATTTTCTTCAACATCTGAAATGATTTCTGCTGAGGTTCATCCCATACAAATGCCACATCCTTCTTTGTTAATTGAGTTAATGGCAAGCATACATTAGACAAATACCTCAAATATCTGGAGTGCCACTTTGTCTGTCCAACAAACCTCATTAACTCTTTAACATTGGTAGGAACTGGTGCTGCTTGAATGGCTTCTATTTTCTTGACATCTATAGCCATTCCTGCTTCTGACACCACATGTCCTAAAAGTATTCCACTCCTCACAGCAATTACACTTTTATAAGGATTCAGAGCCATCCTGAATTGTCTGCATCTTTCAAAACAGAGCTTCAGATGTAGCAGATGTTTATCCTTCTTTCCAAACACTGAGAAATCATCCACAAAGACTCTCATAAAGTCCTGTAAGTAAGGTTCAAACACCTTATGAGCAACAAAATTAAATGAAGGTGGTCCATTGGTTAACCCAAAACTCATCACTGTGTAGGCAAAGGCTCCCCATTCAGTTATAAAAGCTGTTTTATGCTGATCCGACTCAGCAACACTAATCTGATTATAACCAGAAAATCCATCCAAAAAGCTGTACATTTCATGACCAGCTACTGCATCCAACACAGCATCACAAAATGGCATAGGAAAGGGATCAGTAATGGTTGCTGCATTCAATTTTCTATAATCCACACATACTCTTAAAGCTCCATTTTTCTTTGGCACAACCAGTATAGGAGACAACCATGATACTTCATGTACAGGTTTAATGAACCCTACTGCCAGGAGCTTATCAAGCTCCTCCTTCACCTGTTTGGCAAAGTTAGGATTCATTCTATATCTTTGCTGCACAATTGGTTTTGCACCCTCTTTCAAATTAATCCTATGCTGATGTAGTGCTGGGTCAATGCCTCTCACCTGAGAATAATCCCAAGCAAACACATCCTTATAATCAACCAATAATTGCAACAGCTGTGCCAGAAATTCCCCTTGAATGTGTGCACTCACTCTGACCATTCTTGGTTCTGCCTCTGTTCCGAAATTTAGCTCCTGAAGCTCCTCCTTTTCTACCCTGCTTGATGCCCCAAACTTCTTTTCATAGATTTTCTCAGCCATATCCCTGGCCTCCTTTTCTTCCTGCTGAATCTGTTCCTTATCAGACATAGCATATTTCTGGTCCACCAACTGCAACAGTTCCTTACCCTGCACTGTCTGTCCTGGTGCTAAACCTGTATCTGGCTCATCATGTTTCTTACCCTGCTGTAACATGCTTTCCACATCTACTTCAAACACAGGTACAACAGTTGGATTGGCCTTCAAAAACTCTTCCTCTTGGTCATCTGTGACCTCATCAGCAAAATTAATAGTCTGAGCAAACAGTGGTTTCTCACTTAATGGAACCATCTTCCTTCCCCTCATAGGTATGGTTACTTTCTTTTTCCCTTTTTTCAATATGACAACATTTTCTCCCCAGTCCTGTCTTACTTTAGCCAATTTGAACCAAGGCCTTCCTAATAGCATTTCATATGCAGCTGCTGAGTCTGACATTCTGAGTACCACAAAATTAACAAAAAAGGATAATCCTGACACCTGAATTTCCTGTGCTTTGAGAATTCCCAAAGGTTGTACCCTAGATTGGTCTGCCATTTTCACCTGAAAAGGTGCTGGAGCCATAGCTCCCAACTCCATTCTTTTGTACACTGCTTCTGGTAAAATATTCACCCCAGAGCCTCCATCCAATAACACATCATCAAAATTTTCTCCAAGAAAGTGTACTTTAATAATTGGTACCACAAAGTCCACATCTGCTGGATCAATTCTATTTGCTGCTGCTGGAGAAAACTGCCTGTCCATTGTGCCAAGTCCATTCAGGTTCTGCAGCTTTTTGAACAATCTGTCTTTGAAAGCTGGAACCAATTGCAACAACTGATCCAAAGATAATTGAAGAGGTGAGCTAATAAGTATTTCAAACCAATCCTTATCCTGTTTATTTTCCATCTCCTTACTCCCTTTATTCTGGTCTTCCTTTTCTTTTGGGTCATCCTCAATATCCACCTGCTTTGCCTGGTGTTTGGCAATCCTTTTTGTAACCTGGTCTCTTACCCCTTTTTGCTCCTTCCAATCCAAAGGTGCTTTATCCTTAGACCTAGTCACTGCTAGAACTTCAACATGATCCTCCTGCACACATTGGTCACAGTCACTAGCCCATTGATATTCCTCTTCATTCCCTTGCTGCTCCTGTTCTTGGTCAGTATCTTGCATCTGCTTATCTTGAGAACACACATCAAACAAGATTACATTTGCCTGAGCTGCTGGCTGATTTTGCTGCTGTTGCTGTTGCTGATTTTCAGGTTGATTGGGCTGATTATATCTCACAATGGGCATTCCCCTTTCTTCCCTATGCTTCACCCATAAAGCACAATTGGGACCTACCCAGTGATCTGGTGCACCACAGTACACACAGGGTCTCCTATTATTATTGTTCTCCTGCTCTCTCCAAGGAGGTCTAGGAGGTCTTGCCCTCTGAAATGGTGGTCTTCCCCTAAATGGTACTGCTTGATTTGCTCCAATTTCTGGTCTTCCTCTTCCTATGTTAGGTGCTGTCTGCCCTATATTCTTTGGATTATACCAACAGCTAGCAGTACTATGTCCATCCCTTTCACAAATGTGACAATACACTTTCTTTAGGTGCTACAACAGAATAACCAAACTTTTTAAGTTTGCCTAACAAATCTTGCTCAATACTCTGCTTTTGCTTAACTTTCTTCTTCTTACTGCTCTTTTTCTTCTTTCTTTTTTCTGTTTCCTCATCACTGTCTGATGGTGAGTCTGAATCTGAGTTCCCACTTGAATCTGTGTCTTCAGATGCTTCTTCTGAATCTGAGTCACTGTCTTCTTTTCCTTTTGCTTTGGTCATGCCAAGTCTCTTCTCCACCCTTGCAGCAGCAGTAACAAGGTCATCCAGACCTCCAACAATATCAATGCTAGCTACTGCTCCCTTTAAGCTGCTTCTCAATCCTTTCAAAAAATAACCTGCTAACATTTCATTAGTGGGTCTTTCATTCCCCTGCAATCTTTCTACTAAAATTCTGAACTTCTGTGCATAGTCTTCAACCAGCATCTTATTTTGCTTAATGTCTCTGAGTTTTCTCAGGACATCAGTCGGAGTCTTCTCCTTTCTAAATCTCTGCAGAAATGCCTGCTTCAAAGCATTATAAGTAGCAAAATGTGCAATGCCATATTGGCTGAACCAACTCATGGCCTTTCCTTCCAATGTGGCAGCAAACTGTTCCATCTTTACTCCATCAGCATACATCACCTGATAGCCACTTGCCTGCCACTTAGTTTCAAACTGTGCCACATGACAGTCAGCATCTTCCTTACTCCCTGCTCTAAACTTGGCTGCCTTGACCTTTGGGTTGGGTGGTGGTTGAGCCATTGGAATGGGTTGTGGTGGTCTCCTAGGTCTTTGCCTGGTAGCCCCCTGAAGTGGGTCAAACTGGATCCTTCTCCTGGTGGTTCTTCTTGCCAGGAATAAAGCTCCAATAAATTGCCTCACTCTCTCTTCTCCTGCTGCTCCTGATCCTACCCCTCCTTGGTCTACAGGTTGCTGCCCCTGAGCATCGGGTGATTGCTGATTGTCATGATCATAGTTAAATGGATCAATGTTTCCAGCCTGTGCTTGAGCCCTTGTGTAGTACACTCTTCCTACTCTCCTGTCTCCCTCTGACATGCATCATTACTTGAAAATAAACGTTAACCCAGCGGATCGCCAAATGTGTTGTGGGTTAGGTCAACACATGAACATCATACACAGCAATAATAACCATCTACTCCACCATACTTCATTAACAACAATTCAGACACAGTAAACCTAACTACTCTGAATATCAGAGTAAGCAGAAAATACATTGAATAGTTGCTGCACTGTACCATCATCATCGCATTCATATCAGAGAACAGATACATCGTGCGCAGATACATTCCCCACTTTTATAGATAAATCCGACTTAACTACCCAGTCACAAGACATTCAGCAGACTGCAACTGAAAGACAACTACATCCGACTTAGCAAAATACAGCTCAGTAAATATCCGATAAGTCAATATCCGACTTAGCTATTCAGAGCCAGTTTCTAACATGTGCCTCTCAACAAGGGGACAAAGATGTTATTGTGGTGCAATGGTTGGGTTTCACTCGAGGGTGAGGTGCCAAGCTCAACTCGTGGTGGATGCAAGGAGATTTTGCTGTAGTTGAAATCAACAAGCACACCATGGGATGGAATCTGTGAAGATTCCACCCGATGCAGAGTTGAAGTTTGGGTTTTCCTTTGATTTGTGGTGTGTTTTTGTGAGCACTAATGTCAATTTCAACAAGGTGAAGACTCACTTTGGCAATTCAAAACAAAAAGTAGAAAACACAGACAAAGGACCACTAAGATTTTTGTTTTTTTGTTTTCGTAAAGGGAGTTTTTGAGGTCCTTAACCAATGGGATCTATTTACAAACTAAGAAAAGGCATTCAAAAATTTGTACACATTAATTAATTAGTGCTACAGATTCCTTTGAGTGAAAATTGCAAGCAAAAGTAGAGCGTTGTTGACACCATCCTGCAGAGCTGCAGTCGCCCACAGCTTCGTGCCCCCCCCCTCCCCTCCCCCCCCCCCCCCCCCCCCCCCTCCTTCCCTTCACTCGTTGTGCCTTGGCCATTTGAGATGGGATCTCTCCCTCTCTTTCCCATCTCTCCCTCTTTATGCATTCGGTCTTAGACATATCACGTCTCTCCATCTACGTGTTCGTCATTAGGGATCTCCTTCTCGCATGGTGATGCACAAAAGAAATTGGGAATATTCCCTAAATACCCCTCTAATTTGTGGAAATTCCCAACATACCCCTCAAATTTCAAAATTTCCCAATATATCTCTAGTATTTAGTGAAAAATTCCCAATATGCCCTTCAAGTTTTCCAAAATTTCCTAAATACCCCCGGTTGTGAGAGTGAATATCTCCAAAACAAATTATTTTGTAGATATTCATAAGAAAACTGATTGTCGATCATACAAGGTGCTAAAACTAGAATTTAAGTTGACTATGCAAGTTTTGGAGATGAATTGCTTCATTGTTTTTAGACAAAATTGCCTTTTTTTTTGAGAGGTAATTTGTGACAAATTACGTGCTAAGCACTCAAAAACGGATCTCAAATGTCCAAAAGGAATAAAGATTAGAAAATCTTGAACAATCGAACCAGAATAAATACAAGAAAATTTGAAATTTGAAGGGTATTTTGAGAATTTTAATTTTCCCAAAATAATATCTTTGGGTGCTTCCATTCCCGACACATGGAAAAACTCTCTCTCTCTCTCTCTCTCTCTCTCTCTCTCTCTCTCTCGTTCCACCACCTCTAGGCCTATCCTTCGCTCAATGCTTTTTCCTTTTATTCAATGCAGCTAGAGGCCATCTATTCAAACCAGATTTTTTTTTTGGCACACTTATAAAAGTAGATCTCGTCCTCCAGCTGCCCACCTTACCCTCATCCTCAATCTTTTCCTTCCCATTCAAACCAAGGGATCTTTGTAGATACGATCTAATAAAGCCCCAAACCAAAATTGGCTGGACCTACTAGACATGTTTTAAGATGCCAACAATACTATACCATGGTAGCGAGGAAACTTGAAGTGCGTTGCCAAACCTACTTAATTAACACTAGTTTGGTACCAAAAAAGACAATATTGTTCTTTTTTACATGAATTTAAATAAAATGGTACATGAAATCTAGAAAACATCTCAAGAGATGCTTTTTGCAAACTTATAAAATGTTATCCAAAGTACTCATGGAAATTATAATCCCTCACCATTCTACATTAAAAGCACTTACACAAAACAACAGTTGATGTTGCACTAAAACTTGTACTGTAGTTTAAGCAAAATGAGCAGGCTACATGCAATAATCCATAGTAGCTACTTACATATGTGCTTGACATTTTAAATTTGCAACATTTGTGAATTCAATTAACGAACACAAAACATTTAATTAATCTAAATTTGTATAATCTTATGTTGCATATTTACTAGATCTAAGTGATTTAATAGTTATGCAAGCCACATTTGATGATTTATGTCGTATCTTAAAAATTACACATGTTAAATTCTTATTTTTTATTTATCAAAGATTAGCCATAAAACAAAGTCCACTTTTGGATTTATTCCTTCATCTCATTTATTTTTATACAAATACCTCATATGGACACAATTAGGGACTCTATATGCACACTTTAATTGGTTATTCATAGCAATGTTTGTTTTGCACGAAATTATGTTCTATAAATTTTCTTAAAAGAGCTTAAAGTACAAGATGCCTGTGAGTTTGAGACCTTGAAAAATGCTAAGTTGATGGATGTTGGACTTCGACTACTAAAAACAACATTTAAGATAGCATGGAGGGAAACTCAGATTACTGATTACATGGTATTCTTCAAGCACTCTTGTAATGTAAAGAACTATGTGAGTATTTACTTTGCTAAAAAAATTGCTTAATCTGTAGCACATGAATTTCAACCATTTACCATACTTTATTCAAAAGTATGAGAACCTAGGAATCTGGAATACCCCAGGGTTGGAAAAGTCTCATTACATGGCATGAATGCTTACTTCAAACACGTACAACATGGTGGCTCTCAAAATCCTTCATTGCATGCAACAAAAACAATCATTAGCCTTTTTATCAACAACACATGGAACTAGACATTTATAACAATAGAAGATTAAATGATTAGAAGCATTTAACAACTCAAGCGCTCATGAAGGCCAAAGAAAGTGGAGGGAGAAAATGGAATATGTGAACCATAGGTGGAGCAAGAGACTCTATATGTCACATTATTAAAGAAACACTATTTTTTGTTTCAACTTGTTGATGATTTACAAAGATCTTATGGCACTTAGCCCTTGTGTCAGCATATTATTAAGTGTTCCCTATACTTTAAGAGTTCATTTGGGTTGTGTTCCCCTAATGAGAGCGTCATTATTGTGTATGTGTAGTAATAGGTTACACGACCATTCATATACCTAGGACAATATCCAAAACACTCTCTTCTTGCAAAACATTTTTCAACGAGGTCTGCATTCTGCGATAGCATTGGTCAACCTAGGAAGAGTGAGAGGGTCTTCAACAAATTTTTCTTTACGGTAGTCCACTTTCTGACTTTTCATTGTGAAAGACTAGGATGAGTGCCTCACAAAGTTTGTCAAGATATTGTGCTAGGATTGCATCCCTTTTGCAATACTCTCTGGTTTGACAATGAAGAAAGTCATCCTTGTCAGCAATCAGAACTGTAGACACAAAGACGAGAGAGAGAGAGAGAGAGAGAGAGAGAGAGAGAGAGAGAGAGAGAGAGAGAGAGAGAGGAAAGGGGGGTCCTTACCATGAAGCTTTTGTCTTGTATCCAAAGTTCATCCCTCCATAGGTCCACCGACCTGCTTGACCCCATTGTGGGTGCTTAAACCAATCCTCTACTTCTTGATTGCTACTTGAGAGCCTCAGATTGCTTGAGGTGACCGTATCAAAGAGCATCTCTTTATACTTTTCTACATTCTCAATGCAAAGTTTGAGGCACTTCTGTGGCATACTAGAGCTTTCCATTGCCTTGTCGTCATCACTACTATCTTCAGAAACAAATCCAATCCTCTTCTCTTGAAATTTCGAGATAGTCGCCAATGCAAAGTCTTCTTTAGATAGAAAATAGTCTGGACATCATGGAGCAAAATGTATAACCTATCACTAAATATATTATTGTCGTTGTGTGTGTGTGTGTGTGTGTGTGTGTGTGTGTGTGTGAGAGAGAGAGAGAGAGAGAGAGAGAGAGAGAGAGAGAGAGAGAGAGAGAGAGAGAGAGAGAGTATTCTATCATAGTAGCAAAGCAACTATACCTTGAGTTATTCAAGAGAGGACTATTGGAATTAGGATTGCAGAGAAAACGCACACAACTTGGAGAAGACGAAGGAAGCTCAAGGCACACAATGGAGAGTGTGTTACTTAGTGTGCAATGGAAAAATAGATAGCCCTAGGGTGATGGGCATATATACAATGCTCGGGGGAAAAAACCTCGTAAAGAGGGAAAAAATGCCCCGGTGGTCCTAGTGTGTTCACACACATCACTACCACATGTATATGATAACAAATCCCCCTTGGAGTGATGCGGTGAATGAGAGCTGGTGCATGAGTAAAGGGAAGTGCCATGCCTTGAGGACATGATCATTCCACAAAGGGGAGTAAGCCCAAAGCTTTGCGGAAAGCTTCAAGCTTCTCAGGAGACAATGCCTTTGTGAAAAGATCTTCAAGTTTGTCCTGTGTTGGCACATAAGCCAAGCTGACCTCTCCTGCTGAGAGCCTCTCCTTGACATAGTGGTAATGCACCTCAATGTGCTTTGTGTGAGCATGAAAAATTGGGTTCCTCGCAACTGCCAATGCACTCTGACTGTCAGTGTAGATAGTGTTGGCAGTGTCCTGTCCAACACCCAAATAAGCCATAAGGTGTCTGAGCCATATGCACTCAACCGTAGCTGGGAGACTGCCCTGAACTCACCCTCACAACTCAAAGTGGCCACAGTAGGTTTCTACTTGCTCACCCATGATATACATGAACTTCCAAGCATGAAACAAAAACCACTTGTGGACACTCGCGTGTCAATACAACCAGCCCAATCTGAGTCCGAAAAAGCATGTAAGTCTGGCGGCAATGATCCCCCCTTGGGATAAAATAAGCCAAGATGTAAAGTGCCACTAAGGTAGCAAAAGATCCTCTTGATAGCCTACCGATGCTTAGACCCTGGGCTATGCATAAATCTGCTGATCTGTGAGACTGCAAACTGAATATTTGGCCTCGTGTTTCATACATAAATGAGGCATCCAACAACAGTTTGATAAAGAGTGACATTTGTAGGATCAGCAGCATCATGTAGACTCAATTTCAAACCTGTTTTCATGGAAGTGGAAATAGGTTTGCAATCCTCAAGTCCAAACTTACATAGCAATATCTCTATGTAACTTTTCTGACACAAGGAAATACCACCATCACACTGCTTAAACTGTATGGCCAAGTAGTGATGCAACAGCCCCAAATATTTCATCTTGAAAGTAGCATTCAAATCAGCCTTAAATTCAGAAATATGTCTCTCATTTGGTCCAGTGATCAACAAATCATCTACATAAAGAACCACAATGAGAAGTACATCACCCTCATGCTTTACATACAATGGGCTGTCTGTTGAACTGTTACGAAAGCCTTGTTTGACCAATTGAGTGTCAGATTTCTCATACCAAGCACGAGGAGATTGCTTCAACCCATACAGAGCCTTCTTACATCTACACACTTTGTCCTCTTGTCCTTTCACGACAAAACCGCGAGGCTGCGTTACATAAACTTCCTCAAATATGTCACCATTCAAAGCAGTAACAATGTCTGATTGATGTACATCCCAACCAAAATGAGCTACCAATTCACATAGAAAACACACAGTAGTGATACGACAAGTGGGAGCAAAAGTCTCTTCATAATCTATGCCTTTTTGCCGTGCATAACCTTTTGCAACAAGTCGAGCCTTATGGCGATTGATCTCACCATCCGGCTTGCGTTTCAACTTGTAAACCACTTCGTACCAATGGCCTATTTGCCAGGAGGCAAATCACATAAAGTCCATGTGTCATTTTCTATAAGTACATCATATTCTGATTGCATGGCAGCCATCCAATTTTTTGAATTTTGTGCTTCATCAAAAGATAGAGGTTCCTCAACATCATGTGAGCTAGACACAACCAAAGCATAACAATCTGATGCATAAGATGCATGGCGAGAGCCTGAACGAGTACGACTAGACAATGGTGCATCCAATTTACTGTCACACAAAGTGTGCACCACCCGTTTTGGCATACCTCTAGCTTGCTCATTTTCAGCCCTTTCCTCATCAAGTACAAATCAAAAGACCCCTCTTCCTTCATAAACTTGTAAATTTTTTTAAATTTTTTATTTTAAAACCCCTCTTGTACATGTAATTTTGTACTCTTTAGTATATAAAAAACCCCTCCGGGTGAACTCACGTGCTACACTTACATATTTTAAGGTGGCACCCCCCCCCCCTAAGGGTAGTAGTTACTCTTTCCAAATGACTCTTGGAGTAACAAATCTTGTGAGTTGTCTCAACTTCATCTTCATCATCCAAGAAGCGAAGGTCCTATTTTAATCCTCCTCTTGACTTGTAGCATCCAATGATGGTTTCATTACCTTGCTTACCATAAACTTGTCCTCCTTGTGTATTTAAAGTTTCTCCTTCACCTTAGACATGGATAGCCTCAATAACAGACTATGGCTTTCTCTTGATAATGTCAATGATTTCTTCATGGAGCTCTTGCTTTGCTATGCCAAGGACCTCACCCAAGGTAAATTCAACTTACTATCCAAAATCCTCTCTTCCAAAACCTTTTTGAGATCTATCGATGCCTCTATATTGAATTGGAGCTTGTAGACTAGACCATTGCTTTAGCTTTTGTTGCTTCCTTCTTATTTTCTTTAGAAACTTTCTGCATAGGCACCTTACGAATAGACATCTCTTGTGGAGAAGTTGATCTAGGAGGCATTGTGTCGTTTCTTCCTCCACTCCGATTGGCCCTTTTTGAAGGCCCTTCATCCCCATTATCTCACCTACGTTTCTCTTCAACATACACATGAACTGACAAAGAGGATGGCGTCATCCCAGGCTGTTTCTAGCTGAATTATGAAAAACCTCTTTAGTCATTTTACCCTTCAAAGCAGATTGTATTGCGCATGGCCACAATCATCCAATATTGTTACATATTTCTTCTGGATCTTGACTCCCTTCTGGATAATAGGATCTACATTGAGCCCATAGGTAGCTGCTTCAACCATTGAGATGGCATGGCCAGTAGCCATGTCCTCAACTAGCTTCTTCATCCCTCCTTTGCCAAAGTTTTTCCCCAAGGGCTTACTTGTTTTATTTAAGTTAATCTTGCCATCTTTGAAGAAAACAAACTCCTTCATCAAAGAATATTTAAAGCTTATGGTCAATACTATCACACCATATGTATCTATGTACAAAGCTTTCTCTATCTTGAGGTCTTTGCTCTATAGATTGACCTAATGGTTTCCCATTTTCTTCTAGTCTTGTAAGATTTAACATCAACACTTGAATTACTTTAAAAATATAATCTAAGATGGGTGTGTTTATCTTTGGTTCCACAATAAGAGGATTTATGGAACTCTCAAGAACGCTTGGGGCTTGAGTAGGGTTGACTATCATCTTGTCTCTTTGTTGTTGTGGCTTAGCTAGCAATTAGTCTTTGGGCCTCGTTCAACATCTCTATCCTCAAGTAATAGCTTTAAATTTGCTTGAATCTCATTCCCTGCAACTTGCAAGAGAATATCTATTTTCTTTGAGTTTAGGGTAACCTTTTCAGTCCTTGATAGTTGATCGTAGCGTCGTTCAAATTTCCTTAGAAAATTGATCGGTGAAAGCCCCTCTTTTGGCCAAACAACCCACTTTGAAAAGGTTCTTTTTGTCACCCTTTCAAAGTTCTCTATGAAATACTCTTCCTTCAAGGATAATTTGAATGCTTCTTAAGTTCCCCCATGTTTGTTTCTAATTCCCCTTACATGCTCTCTAATATCATGAACCACAACTAGCTCAAGACTTTGTACCATCTTTGCTTCAATCACTTGATAGGGCTCCATCTCCTTTACATACCCACGAAGATAAATTGTTACATCTCTACCATCAAATCGGTCAATTTTTTTCACCACTGATTGAAGGGCTTTGGTTGAAGAAAGTTACCTTCTTTCGGCAGCTTGTTGCTGTTGCATAAACACAACAAAATCTTGAAACATTTGCAGCGTGACTGGATCAAACCGCACCCACTATTGCTCTAGTTGCTCCATAGCTTTGAAGCTATGATTTGATACCTTCAAAGAAGATTTTTAACCCTCACCCTAGCCTACTTCATGTCGGGTTCACCAGGTACACTGTCAAGAAGTGTGCAATGCGACAAGGAAAGCATGGAGCCTCTGACTGTGAGGGTTTGAAGCAAAATCAAGTGATTTGTAGAACCTTTGAAGCTAAAGACACACTCAAAAAGAACAAAACTCAATCTGTAAAATTATCACTCTAGGAAACAACCAATATCAACTCAAAACTTGTGTGTGTGGAAATTGATTTGTAGCCAATTGCACAGATATGGTGCTCTTTTGCCCTAATAAAACCCCCTAATTTTGTTGGAAATACGCACAACTTGGAGAAGACAAAGAAGCTCAAGGCACACAATAGAGAGTATGTATTGCTTGGTTCACAATGAAAGATAAGATAGCCCTAGAGTGATGGTTGTATATACAATGCATGGGGGAAAAAACCTCATAGTGAGGGAAAAAATGCCCGAATGGTTCTAAGGTGTGTTCACACACATCACTACCACATATATATGGTAACAAATCCCCTTTGGGAGTGATGCAATGAACGAGAGCTGGAACATAGAGTACATGGACATGCCATGCCCTGAGGACATGATCAACCCATAAAGAGGAGTAAGACCAAAGCTTTGCAGAAAGCTTTGAGCTTCTCACGAAACAATGCCTTTGTGAAAATATCTACAAGGTTATTTTGAATTGTCGCATAAGCCAATCTTATTTCTCTTGCCGAGAGTCTCTTCCTGACATAGTGATAATGCACCTCAATGTGCTGTGTGAGAGCATGAAAAATTGGGTTCCTTGCAACTACCAATGCGCTCTGGCTGTCACTGTAGATGATGTTGGAAGTGTCCGTCCAACACCCAAATCATCCATATGGCATCTGAGCCATACACACTCAACCGTATCTTTGAAGACTACCGTGTACTTAGCCTCACAACTGAAAGTGGCCACAATATGTTGCTTCTTGCGCAACCATGATATGCATGAACTTCCGAGCATGAAAAAAAAACCACTTGCGGACAATCACTTGTCATAACAACCAGCCCAATTTAAGTCCAAAAAAGCATAATCTGGTGGCAATGATCCCCCTTGGGACAAAACAACCCAAGATGTAAAGTGTCACTCAAGTAGCAAAACATCTGCTTAGCAATTGCCAATGTTAGACCCTGGGCTATGCATAAATTTGTTGACATGTGAGACTGCAAATTGAATTTTTGTCCTCGTATTACACACATAATTAAGGAATCCAACAACAGTTCGGTAAAGAGTGACGTGGTCAAGATCACCAACATCGTGAAGAATTAACTTCAAACATGTTTTTGTGGGAGTGGCAATAGGCTTGCAATCCTCAAGTCCAAACTTACATATCTATAACATGTTTAACACAAGGGAATACCACCATCACTCTACTTAAATTGTATGCCCAAGTAACGACGCAACAACCCCAAATATTTCATCTTGAAAGTAGCATTCAAATCAGCCTTAATTTCAAAAATATGTGTCTCATTTGGATCAATGATCAACAAATCATCCACATATAGAACAACAATGAGGAGTACATCACCCTCATGCTTTACATACAAAGTGCTTTCTATTGAACTATTACAAAAGCGTTGTTTGACCAAATGAGTGTTAGATTTCTCATACCAAGCACAAAAAGATTGCTTCAACCCATACAAAGCTTTCTTATATTTGCACACTTTATCCTCTTGTCCTTTCTTGAAAAAATTACAAGGCTACGTTACATAAACTTCCTCAAATATGTCACCATTCAAGTGAGAAGTAACCATGTTTGATTGATCTACATCCCATCCAAAATGAACTACCAATGCTTATAGAAAACGCACAGTAGTCATACATGATCTATGCCTTTTTACTGTGCATAACCTTTTGCAACAAGTCGAGCTTTATAGTGATAAACTTCACCATCCGGTTTACATTTCAACTTGCAAACCCACTTTGTACCAATGGCCTTTTTGACAGGAGGAAAATCACATCAAGTCCATGCGTCATTTTCTATAAGTGCATCATATTCTGATTGCACGACAATCATCCATTTTTTGAATTCTATGCTTCACCAAAAGACAGAGGTTCCTCTATATCATGTTAGTTAGAAACAACCAAAGCATAACAATGTGATGCCTAAGATGCATGGCGATAACCTGAACGGGTACAACTAGACAAAGGTGCATCCAATCTACTGTCACACAAAGTATGCACCAACCATTTTGGCATACCTCTAGCATGCTCATTCTCATCCCTTTCCACATCAAGTATATCATGTACATCTACATCTGAAATTGATTGATTTGTAACATTTTTAGAAACCCCCATAGGATGTACATTTGCCTCATTGGAATTTACATTCAAGTTTCCACCACTAAAAAGAGGCAAGAAACTGTCATAAGTGTCATGTGAGCTTACATTATTTTCTCTAGTACATGATAGCAAAGACTGAACAAAATCCTCCACAAACACAACATGCGTGAAACCAAGACATGCTTTGTTTGTAGATGGTCTAACCTGTAACCTTTGCTTTCAATACTATAACCAACAAAATATTGCCTTTGACAGCCTTATCATCCAATATTTTGCAGTGCGTTTGTGGCACCGAAGCATAAGCCAAACAACCAAAAATGCGCATGTGATCAATAGATGGCTTTCTATCATGCCATGATTCATATGGATTCATAGACTGCAAAGCTTTTATAGGACACTTGCTAAGTACATACATAGCAGACATGATGGCCTCAAGCCAAAAGAAATGTGGCAAAGCTTGACTTTTGACCATATATCGTGCCATCTCCATAAGTGACCTGTTTTTCCTTTCAACAACACCATTTTATTGAGGTCTATACGACACTGTACATTGGTGTTTTATCCCACGACTAGCCAAAAATGCATTAAACTCATGAGACATATACTCCCCCCCTCTATCTGAATGGAGGGTGCACATAGTACATTTAGAGGCATTTTCAGCAATAGCCAAAATTTGCTTGTACATAAACACTTCCGAATTAGATTTAAGTGGTTACACCATGCATGCCTAGAGTAATCATAATGAAAGTCACAAAGTACAACTAATTGCCTAAGGACAGAATTTGCATAGGCCCACAAACATCACTATGCACAAGTTGCAACCTGCATGTAGCCCTAACTGAACCATCCTTTGGAAATTTCAAATGCTACATCTTACCACCCAAAATAAAACCTTCACAAACATGATTCTCACACGTGCTTCAAGAGGTGGCAAAGAAACAACCATATCATATTTCTGCAAACGTAGCAAACTGGCAAAATGCAGATGCCCAAAACATGCATGCCAAAGTTTAGCATATGAAATAACCTTTGAATCCACAGCTGCATTTGCAAAACTCTACCCATACTTGTCATACAAAGTGAGCTTATACTTAACAAGTCACAATGCGAGGTAATGTGCTTTGTAGCACCACTGTCAAAGTGCATATGTAGTAATTGACATACATGCATCATGGACATAAGGATCATAAGTGCACTTAACACTAAATGTACATTTGCTTCTACATTAGCATCACAATCTCCTTTCACAAACGACTCCACAATGGCCACACTTGTAATGGAACCAACCTCTTCTTTCTTAGCCTCTTTTGCCTTCAACTTAGGACAATCCTTGATCAAGTGATCATTAGCTTTACAGTAACGGCAACCAATCTTCTTTTTTCCCATTACACCAGAATTCCCAGAAAAAGTGTTGCCAACAAAAGCATTAAGAACCAAGTGTAAGATGCGATTCTTTCGTTTGAAGGGTGATTGAAAGAACCCTCCACCTAGTGGCGCTTGAAGAGGTAGAAAATTTCAAAGGCACATTTACCATTGTTATGGGACTACCAATGTTGAATAAAAAAAGCCTCTAAAATCCGTGTTATCAGGTTTATGGGCAGGCTGTCTAAGCCTCATACACGCTCAACATGGGCCTAGTTATCTTTTCTAACTGAAGCTTTGCAACCGTGGTGAAAAGGGCTCAGCTACATACTCGTGGCTTAGAGGGCTCCCCCATTGAACGATAAAAGGGCCTTTTATTTGGAGGACCCTCTAGGGTAAATATCCCATATTAAGGACACTGAGATCGGGCTCGCTCAAACAGAGACTATGCTTTGACATTTGAGGCATGGAGTATCTCATTTGGGATTTCAAGAGATCGGCATTGTGCAAAAGAAGTGTGTCATCTTCCAATGGAGATCCGTCAATTGCACATCATCATTTTGATATTTAGTTCAACAAAACAGAGAGCTTGAAAGCGGACGCAATCCAAGGCAAAAGAAGTACAATTCCATGAGAGGGCTTGATCTCCGATCTAACGGTCGTGAGCGCTCCATGAGTTGATGAGCTAACGAGCTAAGCACTTTCTCACACCGTCTTGTATGTCTAGTGGTGCACAAGTACCCTTTTTATTGGGATAGGACAAGCCTTGAAAAGGGGTATGTCCCATAACTGGCCCCTTTACCCTATCTCTTCAAGGACCCTTCAAAAGAAATGGTGGGTGCCCCATACACCCAAAGTTTCAAACTACTACTGGATGACTCACCAAGAAAGCCTCTACCTATTTCCAAAAAATGAAAAGTCCAAGAAATGGAAACCTGATGACTTTTTTTTGAAAAGTGCTCAGTTGAGATTGAATTGCATTGTCTTAAATATATAATATCTAACCAACCCAAATGATTTTCTCATATTAAACTGATCATTTAATATGGGATAACAAATGGGAACAAGGGTTAGAATATAGACATGTGCTTACGGATCTATCTCAACACGGGGCCAATGATAAAGGGGCCCAAATGAGAGATGGTATGTCAAAGAGCAAGGTTAACTAATGAAGCTTAAAAGACCTTAGGGTTAGCTTCATTAAAGACCTCCAATGGTTAGTGTTAAAATTCTTTTTGACCTTAAGCAAGCTAGGGTTGTGCTTGAGGTAGGAACCTTAAGCAAGCTAGGGCTGTGCTTGAGGTGGGAATCCGACCTAAACTTAGGCAAGCTAGGGCTGTGCTTGAGGTGGAAACCCGACCTAAACTTAGGCAAGTTAGGACTGTGCTTGAGGTGGGAAATCCACTTAAGGTGCTTGTCATACTTGATGACTAAGGTACTTGAGGTACTTGTCACATTTAATGAGGAAGTTGCTTGAGAAGCTTCCTATGCATGGGGGGTAAGATGCTTGAGTCGAAAAGAGAACCTACTCACTTAATGAAGAAGTTGCTTGAGAAACTTCTATGCATAAAAATCTCAAAGTTAAGGGAATTCTAAAAGAGCACATGGGACACATGTCAGACTCTCACTAAGCTTACCGACATGATGTGCTTGAATGCTATTGGTTGGGCTAAAGAGAGGTCCAATGAGCTTCTACTTCCATCATATTTTCAAGCTCTCTCTCACTCTAAGGGGTAAGGAGGACACTTTTCAAAAGACTACCCATGTACTTGACTGCATGCTACATGTGATTGGCCAAGGGGGAGAGGGGTCCCATGAGCCTGCAGCATGTGGAAAAGACTCCACTCGCCCAAACCAAGGAGGGGGGGGTGCTAGGGGGATATACACCATCACACACACTCATTTGAGACACCATTCTCTCTTGGTGAAAGTGGAGAACACCACCTCCTTCTCCAAACTTGTGAGAGTGAAAGCCTACACCAACACTCTTGGCTATGGAATGAAAATCCAACCAAGAGCCATGCTTCAACGCTTAAGCTTGCCATATTCTCCATCTCCATTACTATGCTATTATGTATGCTAGCAAGAAGAGTAATGATAAGTGAGGAACTACTTCTTTCTCCTATGGAATGTTTCTTCTTCCTCTTCCCTATCCTCATTCCCCGCTAGCTCTCTCCACCTTCGAAGGTGTTTGAGGCCTTGGGACTGAGGCTTGGGATAGTTAATGCTTTCTTCAAGTTTATGTTATGTTTGTGATGCATGAAGCTTTCCATCTTCATTGCATCACCTAGGTAATAAGGAACACAAAGATTGTATTGTACAAAGTCTCTCTTGATGGGAGAAACTATAATACAAATGCCTACTAGAGGGGGGACCGGCTCCATATGAATCCGGTCCTCAACTATTGGCATGTTCTCTAAACTCTCTCTCTCTTGCAAAAGTATTGTTCATGCCAAGTTAACTAAGTACCATGTTTATGTTGCTACCATCAACTAAGTTCACCCGCTATGCTCACAAAGTAATCTCTTAAAAGTGCTTCACCTAATTTCCTAATTACGCTACTTCCAAAGTTCATAGGCAACTTCCATTACATTGGTATCAGAGCATTTGGTTTCTCTTTTCTTGCTTAAGAAGAGAGGTCGTTAAGTAGCCTACTAATGGTTGATTTTGTTAATTATATTAAGGTAAGTGGGATTGGGATCTATTATCGGTTTTGTTGAGCCCACTATGTGGGATATGGTAGACATCTCGGGAGCTTTGGACTTAATAATGGAAAGTTTTTAGACTTGCCTACGGCTTTACCATTATTGAGCCATAAGAAGTCCGAAAGGAGATATCCCTAGACAACTTCGCTATGTTAGATTCACTCCACTACTCTCTATAATTAACCAATTCGAGCCATGGGTGTAGATACTCAAGTGCCTATTTTCAAAGGCTAAGAGGAGTAGCAACTAAGGTTTTGAATTGCCAAAGCATACACTAAGTAAACACTAAGTTTAATTAGCATGGCTGACAATAATCAAGAGAGGAGAATGAACATTGATAACTTTGATTTTGCACATGAAGGTGCCAATGATGATGCTCCCATGTTTGTTAATTATCTTGTCACTAGGTTGCAACAAGCTATGGGCAACCCCACTTTGCAAGCTGAAGTTACTCAACAACTTCGTGCTTATGGGATTTCCTTTCCTCTCCAAGAGGAGAGAGAGCTTATGAGGCCCCTTGAAGAGACCCCCAAAAGAAGACTCTCTCCCATACGAGAGGAGGAATCCAAAGATCAAGAAAGCAATGAATCCCTAAATTCCTCCGAAGATGTGGCTCCACGAAGAAGGAGGACTAAACGATCGCCAACTCCTCCCAAGAGGAAATGGTTAACCCATAGTCCTTCTCCTCGTCACTCCAAAAGGGAAGAGAGGAAACCAAGGAAGAAAAGGGCAAGAAAGAGGTCACCCTCTTCTCCTTCTTCTTCACCTTCCTCCTATACCGATGAAAGCTATGGCTATTCTCCTAGAGAATATAAGAGGGAAGGAGGTCGCAAATCTTACCCTACATGGCGAAGGTCACAAAAGCTCAAGAAGTTCAAAGAGGGAGGAAAGAGTATCTATTTTCTCACTTATGATGGCACCTTTGGTGCTACCGACAAAGTATTGGCCTTCATCCAACAATTTGATGCGGCCTTTGGAGACGAGGGCTTCAAGAAGTCCTCCAAGCTACACCATGTAGTTATGCACTTTCAAAAATCGGCTCGTCAATGGTGGGCTAGCCTTTGAGGCAATGGCGAAGCCCCAAAGACATGGAAAACTCTACGAGTTCCCATAATGAAGCAATTCCTTGCAAGTGATGCAAAGGACAAAGTGCTCACCGAATGGCTGAGTTTAAGGCTTCTCTCTCATGAGTCTATCCACAAATATGTGGACAAATTTTGGGATTTACATCTCAAGGCTACTGTCTTTCAAAAGATAGAGAGCAAAACCAACAATTTTGTGCGGGATTACCTGAAGAAATGGCCGAGTATGTCAACTCTCAAAGGCCTAACTCTATCAGTGAAGTAATCCACCATACCATGGTTGCTTCACGCATATTTCCAACAAGGGGTTAGACGGAATGTCAAACCATGGAAAATAAAGACAAGAGTGATGCAAAGGGAATAATTAATGTCCAAATATTTTCCCACGGCCATACCAACAACAACAACAACAACAACAACAACAACAACAACAACAACAACAACAACAACAACAACAACAACAACAATCGGTCCAAGGAGAAAGGAGTTTACAAAGGTAAAAATAAACTCTCTCCTGAAGAGCTTGAAAATTTTTGCAAGGATCACAAATGTTTTAAGTGTGGGGAGCAAGGACATGGCTATCGTTCTTGCCCCAAAAGAAATGCTCGCAATGAGACTTCTAGAGCTTCCACTATCGAAGCTCCAAACTCATTGCAAAGGATCACCTTTCTCCTATGCTTGGGGAAAGGTAAGGGAGCATGATGCTTTCATCTTGTTTGACCTGGTTCTGCTCTCAACTTCATATCAATGGAGTTGGCCACCAAGTTGGGCATTCAAGCTTTTGAGATGGGAGATGCTGTAACGGCCGATGCCGCTTTCAAGGGACATCAAGCCTACGTTACTCGCTTGATCGGGAAGTTGAGGCTTCATGTCCAAACCTATGTTGACGAAGAAGACTTATTCATCTCTCCTCTCCAACATGAGGATGTTATCCTAGGGATACCATGGTTCGACTGCATGGCTGCCAACATGAAGTTCCCTGAAAGGAGAATCTACTTCACCTCTACAAGGGAAAGAATATGTATATAGATGCTAATGAGTTTGGTCATACTATACCACTTGTAAATCCTCTCTCCCTTGATAAATCAATGAAAAGCTCAATTTCTGCGTACATGTTTTTTGTCAAAGAATCCCTAAAAGGTCCTAATGTTTCATCAAAGGTGAATGGTAGGAATCAAGAAGAGTTAGACTTGTCTAACTTTCTAAAAGGATTCCAAGATGTGTTCATTGATGATATCCCTATGGACTTACCTCCAAAACGAGGGGAGGATGACCATTGAATTGAGCTCCTATTAGGAAGCTCACCGCCTAACAAACCTCCCTATCGAGTTTCACAAGCTCAACAAGAGGAGATCATGAGGCAAGTACAAGAATTGGTAGACAAAGGAATGGTGAGGCCTAGCTCCCCTCCCTTTTTCTCTCCAGTCCTTTTAGTGCAAAAGGAAGATGGTACATACCGCTTGTGTGTGGACTATCGCGCACTAAACCATATCACTATCAAAAATAGATTTCCCGTACCTCGAGTAGAAGATCTGTTTGATAAGCTACAAGGCTCTACCTACTTCATTAGGATTGACCTTAAAAGTGGCTACCATCAAATAAGGATAGTGAATGAAGATATCCTAAAGACTGCGTTTCGTACAATGTTTGGCCTTTATGAATATCTAGTCATGCCTTTTGGCTTGACTAATGCACCAGCTACATTCAATCGATTAATGGAGAAAATTTTTAGATCCTACCGCAAATTCATTGGAGTGTTCTTTGATATATCATCATCTACTCCAATTCCTTGGAGGAACACAAGCAACATCTCCAAGTGATTTTTCAAGCATTCAGGGAGAATAAGCTTGTTCTCAATCAAAAGAAAAGCTAAATTTTCCTTCAAGAGATTCAATACTTAGGTCACATTATCTCTTGAGATGGTATCCGTATGGATCCATCAAAGTTGGAGGTAATAAAAGCATGGCCTAATCCAAGGAATCTACATGAGCTAAGAAGCTTTATTGGTATGTGTGCATACTATAGACACTTCATAGCAAAATTCTCTCAAATAGCAGGACCATTACATGACTTAACAAAGAAAAATGTTAAGTATTCATGGAGTGCTAAGGAGAAAAGTGCTTTTGACAAGCTCAAAGAGAAGCTTATCTCCCAACTAGTCCTTATGCTTCCGGATCTCTCAAAGCCATTTGAGGTCCAATGTGATGCTTGTGGTGATTGCCTTGGAGCAGTCTTGCTTCAAGAAGGGCATGCCATAGCATATGAGAGCCGCAACACGGATGAACAGGTCGTAGGCATTTATGAGAAAGAGCTGTTAGATGTTCTACATGCCCTAGACACATGGAAGCACTATCTATTGGGGACTCCATTCATCTTACGAACATACCATCAAAGTCTCAAGTACTTCATGAGGCAAACAAAGCATTCCGACAAACAAATGAGGTGGGAAAATTTTCTTTCACAATTTAATTTCCCCATTGCTCACATTGCTGGTAAACACAATCAAGTGATTGATGCACTTTCGCGACGACCAAAAGTTAATGCTGTGTCAATAGCAACTCACAATGATCTATCTTCTATGATAGATGAGTATGCTACTTACCCTGACTTTAAAGATATAATGTTAGCCCTTGCTTTGGGGAAGAAAGAGTAACCATTCACCTTGTAGGATGGTTATCTTCTCCATGGAAATAGGCTATGTGTTACCCACTCCCTTCGTGAGAAATTTAGGTATGAATCCCATGCCCCTCCCTATGCGGGGCATAGAGGCATTCAACCTACTCTTCAAGGAGTAGAGACGTACTTTTATTGGCCTACCATGAAAGTGGACATACAAGAGTATGTTTCAAAATGTGTAGTATGCCAAAAGACCAAGTATGATAGAGGGAAGCAACCTGGATTACTCCATCCATTGCCAATTCCTAATTCACCATGGGAGAGTATATCCATGGATTTTATCTTTGGATTACCAAAATCTATCCATTGGAATACGGGAATATGGACAATAATCGACAGGTTTAGCAAGCAAGCACACTTTATCCTTGTCAAGAAGACTATTAAGGCACACCACATGGCAACTCTCTTCATATCATAGATTTTCAAACACCATGGATTGCCAACATCCATCGTGTCAGATAGAGATCCTAGAATGATCAGTAATTTTTGGAAAGGTCTCTTCGAAAATCTAGGTACAAGATTGAATTTCTCTTCGGCCTATCACCCACAAACGGATGGCCAAAGTGAGATAGCCAATCTTACGATTCTTGATCTACTAAAGACCTATGTTACAGAAGTAGATCAATGCTCACAATGGGAAAGTACTTACCTCTTGTAGAGTATGCGTATAATAATACTATCCATACTTCTACGAGAAAAGCACCTTTTGAAATCATAGAAGGAAGACCTAAAAGTCCCTTGCTACTTAAAGTACATGGGAAGATCTTCGTTGCCGATGAGTATAGCCGCGACCTGCAAACATCTTTTCAAAAGATTAAGGAGGCTATATCCATCTCCCATCTAAGGAAAAAAGTTGTTGTTGACAAGCACAGAAGAGGGCCTTAACGTTCAAAGAAAATAATTGGGTCTTACTTAAGTTTCCTAAGGCTCGATTGAGGCAAACGATGGGCAAAAATCCTACGGGCCATCAAAAGTATTATGCTAAACTAGCAAAAAGATACTATGGTCCTTTTCAAATTTTGAAGCCAATCAATGAGGTGGCTTATCAACTCAAGTTACCTAACCATTGACTCATACACAATGCTTTTCATGTGAGCCTACTCAAGCCCTCAAAGGAGAGCCTCCAAATGAACCAATTATTGAAGACCTCCCAAAATCGAAGATTAAGAAGAAGTACTACAAGCCGAAGCTATCCTTCGGCATGAAGACAAGGTACTACAACATGGTAAGATTATCCAACGGTATCTTATGAAGCTCAAAAATTATCCTTTTGAAGATGCTAGATGGATGCAAGAAGCTTAAGGATAGTATGAACCTTGTCAACGCTTACAATGCTACATTAGAGTAACCAAATATACATGTTTTTGTCTTATAAGACTAATTCTCTCTTTATTGTGCACAAATTTAAGTAGTATGCATACTAAGAACCATGTTTGGGATGATGATGTCTCTCAAACACCATGTAGAATTTATCACTCTACTTGGGAGGATGAAACGGACTAAAGAGCAGACATGCTTGTGGAACCTATGTCTCCCAAGCATCAAATGGATTAGTCATCCATCTTGGAATGATGTCATAGGGTAAAAAGAGATCCTCTACCCGCTAAGACAAATTGACTAATGACTATGAATTTATCTCTTTTACCTCATAGTCGAGGACGACTATGATTTCAAGAGAGAGGTATTGTCATTAAATATCTAATGTCTAACCAACCCAAATGATTTTCTCGTATTAAACTGACCATTTAATATGGGATAATAAACGGGAACAAGGGTTAGAATATAGACATGTGCTTACGGATCTATCTCAACATGAGGCCAATGGTAAAGGGGCCCAAATGAGAGATGGTCTGTCAAAGAGCAAGGTTAACTAATGAAGCTTAAAAGACCTTAGGCTTAGCTTCATTAAAGACCTCCAATGGTTAGTGTTAAAAGTCCATTTGACCTTAAGCAAGCTAGGGTTGTGCTTGAGGTAGGAACCTTAAGTAAGCTAGGGCAGTGCTTGAGGTGGGAACTCAACCTAAATTAGGCAAGCTAGGGCTGTGCTTCAGGTGGGAACCCAACCTAAACTTAGGAAAGCTAGGGCTGTGCTTGAGGTGGGAGCCCAACCTAAATTTAGGCAAGCTAGGACTGTGCTTGAGGTGGGAACTCCACCTAAGGTGCTTGTCATGCTTGATGACTAAGGTAGTTGAGGTACTTGTCACATTTAATGAGGAAGTTGCTTGAGAAGCTTCCTATGCATGGGGGGTAAGATGCTTGAGTCAAAAAGATAACCTACTCACTTAATGAGGAAGTTGCTTGAGAAACTTCCTATGCATAAAAATCTCAAAGTTAGGGGAATTCTAAAAGAGCACATGGGACACATGTCAGACTCTCACTACGCTTAACCACATGGTGTGCTTGAATGCTATTGGTTGGGCTAAAGAGGGGTCCAATGAGCTTCTACTTCCATCTAACAAATATCTAGATATTTTCAAGCTCTCTCTCTCTCTCTCTCTCTCTCTCTCTCTCTCTAAGGGGTAAGGAGGACACTTGTCAAAAGACTACCCATGTACTTGACTGCATGCTACATGTGATTGGCCAGGGGGAGAGGGGTCCAATGAGCCTGCAGCATGTGGAAAAGTCTCCACTCACCCAAAGCAAGGAGGGGGCATGCTAGGGGGATATACACCATCACACACACTCATTTGAGACACCATTCTCTCTTGGTGAAAGTGGAGGAACACCACCTCCTTCTCCAAGCTTGTGAGAGTGAAATCCTACACCAACACTCTTGGCTATGGAATGCAAATCCAACCAAGAGCCATGCTTGAATGCTTAAGCTTGCCATCTTCTCCATCTCCATTACTATGCTATTATGTATGCTAGCAAAAAGAATAATGATAAGTGAGGAACTACTTCTTTCTCCTATGGAATATTTCTTCTTCCTCTTCCCTATCCTCATTCCCCGCTAGCTCTCTCCACCTTCGAAGGTGTTTGAGGCCTTGAGACTGAGGCTTGGGATAGTTAATGCTTTCTTCAAGTTTATGTTATGTTTGTGATGCATGAGGCTTTGCATCTTCATTGCATCACCTAGGTCACAAGGAACACAAAGATTGTATTGTACCAAGTCTCTCTTGATAGGAGAAACTATAATAAAAATGCCTATTGGAGGGGGGACCGGCTCCATATGAATCCGGTCCTGAACTATTGTCATGTTCTCTAAACTCTCTCTCTCTCTCTTGCAAAAGTATTGTTCATGCCAAGTTAACTAAGTACCATGTTTATGTTGCTACCATCAACTAAGTTCACCCGTCATGCTCACAAAGTAATCTCTTAAAAGTGCTTCACCTAATTTCCTAATTACGCTACTTCCAAAGTTCATAGGCAATTCCCATTACAGCATTAACCACAGAAGGTTACAAAGAGCCTTGAAAACTCCTTTGCACTGGGTTTTCCACAAAAAAATACATCAAAGGGGGTGAACCTCCCCAATATCCTTACTTGTGTAGCTTGCAGTTTTGGTTCCTACTACAAAGGAGTTTCCACTAGCACATTTCCAGAAAAACATTTGTGTCAAGAGGATCACACTTCTTTCAAGAAAGTAACGGATTTTTGGACTGCCAACAAATAGATCTCAATATAGTAGTTCCTACCATGCATATGTCAGTGAAAAGATCCAAATTATCAATGTTTCTGGAGTCCGTGTTTAAAGAAGGGAGTTCCCAAATGTGTGTAACCCCTCCTGCAGATCGTGGCCATGAAGACACTGAATATCGGACATCCCTTGAACATGTGCATGAGGGATTCATGCATGTGAAGACACTGATTATCAAAAATCCCCTGAACACGTGCATGAGGGATTTGTGGAGATTGTGGCCATGAAGACACTGATTATCGGACATCCCCTAAACACGTGCATGAGGGATTCTATTGGGTGCTTGCATTTGACACAATTACGTTTGGCTAGACCTCTTGATTTGGCCTTATCTTTGGTTGGGATGAGACCAAAACGTACTCTCCAAGGGAAGACTTTGTCTCTCTCTTCACATTTGGCCTTCCTGATGTTTCCAACTACTTGACTCCATTTTCCCGCAACCCACTTTTTGGATGAGATAATATTGAGGTGTTCGATCCACACCCCCGTAGAGTAGAGAAATTCATAGATTTTTTTTAGCCTTGGACGAGCATAATAGTCTTTCTCTAGGCCACTTCCGAGATTTCCAATCAAGCGGTATGGAGCAGGGAGGAAGGGTTAGGTTTGAGATTTTTTCCAATAGTCTTATGATGAGGATGTCCTCTTGGAGGGAGAGATTGCTGCATAGCTTCAAATGCTCCAAGGAATTGCCAATCCCCTTTTTGAAATTCCCAAGAGAATCCAAGGTGTCAAAGCCCGTGTTGTTAAGATTCTTGGTAGTATGGTGTTAGCTAAGGTCTCTTTGACTGGTCTAGTCATGCTACCTTGATGCCGTGGCTCATGTTGAGCACGACTACCCATGTAATTCTTTTTGTTAGTTAATATATATCTAGTACTCAATTTTGAGTACTAGAAAAAAACGTTTTTTTGGCTATTTCGGTCATTAAGATCCAAGCCTTTCACTATGAGACCCCATGAAGACTAGTGACTAGCCGTACCTTTCTAGTACTTGAACTTATTAGAGGAGGTCAAAATGGTGCTACCTTTTAGCTAGGGGGTGGTTGAGACCAAAGGAGCAGATCACTGCCCACAAGGGTCTAAAAAGCTACTCTCAATAGGGACACACCTATTCAAAGACTCTCTCTTTAGAAGCTTGGCCCTCAAAGCTCTGAGCAAGCTTCGAAAAGATGTGGACTCAAAAAGCCCTAGGGCTTGGGATATTTTTGCCAAGAGTATTAAAACTCCATCAAAATTGTAGGTCTTAGAAGAAAGAAAAACCAAGAGGAACGGCTCTAGCATTCACTGACGAAGTTGAAATCTTAACCACCAAAACACAGGTAGGCTTCACCTCAGAGGCGGCGCACAAAAGAAGATGGCTAGAAGCTAAAGCAAAATTAATCGCTCTCCAACTAGAGGAGGTGAGGAAGGCCATAATACTTTTGAGAGAAAAATTTCTCTAATTGGACGGGCTAACCATACATGCTTCTTTAGGGCCCTCAAAATCAAAAGAATTTGGGAGCTGGTCCACTTGCTCACAAATATGGATGCAAATGATATTGAAAATCCTGATGAAACTGCTTTGTTAATGCTCAACCACTTGCATCAGATAATAGGCTAGCCTAAAGCCTACTCCCTTGCGATAGATGGTGCTCGATCAACTCTCCTCGGGAGCATCAAAAGGACGGTATCCCACTTTGCCAACCTCTTTGAGAAGGCATTCACCGAGAATGAATGCTCCCTTGCACTGCATGCTCTAGGCAAAGAGAGGTCCCTTGGCTAGGATGGGCTGACTACTAAGTTCTTCTTGGAATTTTGGGATGATCTTAAGTCTCCCATCACAATAATGGCCAAGCAAGACCTTGGTGATTGGGTCCTAGACCTAAGAAGCAAAAGAGGCCTCATTAAGCCTATCCCCAAACAAGTTTTTTGCTCCCAACTAAAGCATTGGCACCAGATAATGCTGATGTCTATTGCCTACAAAATTATAGCAAATTTTTTTTTCCTTAGGCTCTCACCCCTCCTTGACAAAGTCCTCACACTCTACCAACATGGATTCATAAAGGGAAGGTCAATTTATGATAACATTCTGGCAACAATGATCGGCATTGAATATGTTGCTTACATTAAACAAGAGTGTATCTTGCTTTAGTTGGATCTTGATAAAGTCTATGATAGGATAACATGGTCATTGATTGAAAATGTCATGAAGTCATCAGGCTTTGGGCCATGGATGTGCCGCCTTGTTAGCACCCTTAGTGCTGGTAGCCAATCATAGCTCCTCTTCAATGAGAGAATTGTGGGTGCTTTCAAAGCTAACGAATCAATACAACAAGGATGCCCACTTGCCCCTCTAATGTTCGCCATTGGATCCCACCCTTTTGTTACACAACTAGAAGACTGTTCTGCTAAAGGAGAGATTCAAGGATTGGCTTTGCCTAATAAAGACCAAGTACTAGCAAAACTTTTTGCGGATGATTCCATGTTCTTCCTTAAGGCTTTCCTTGAGGTTATCAGGGAGGCTTTGACAATTGTGCAAACATTTTCCTTAGCCTCGGATGGAGTATTAAAAAATTGAGATTGAGCTCTCTCTCTCTCTCTCTCTCCGAGAATGACACGTTTAATCCATCTACTTGGACCGAGGAGATAGTGTCAAAAGGAAAGATATTTCGGCACTTGGAACACCTTTGGGGTGGGACAATACTCATAAGCACATATTCTTGTGGGTTATGGAGGAAGTCAAGATTAAAGCCCTGTAGGGGATGGAGCACTGGGTTACAAGAGAGCCCCCTCACTCTCCTAGAGTCAGAGATGGAGAAACAAGGCTTGGGTTAGACGTGGAGGAATTTGTCCCTCTTTCCCAATGATGGAAGTTTTGGCTTTGCAATCATGGAATGTCAAAGGACTAAAGACCCGAAAGAAGCACGCCCTTTTTTGGGAAGAATTTAGGAAGAACAATGATATTAAATGTTGGGCCATACAAGAGCACCATCTGGATGCCCATAGAAAAAGAAACATGCTATGGGATAGAAGTTAGCATTTTACGAAGAGGGAGTGGACGAATATAGTGGAATCCCCTCTATTTTTGACAAGGACCTGGAGCCCAAAGGGGGATATTTCTAGGCGAGCAATTTTTGGTGAGTGCTTTTTAGTAATCATGTGAGCAGATTCTAGAAAAGATTCTCTACCCCCCCCCCCTCTCTCTCTCCCTCTCTCTCTCTCTCTCTCTCTCTCTCTCTCTCTCTCTCTTCTATTGTTTCGCCTTCACGCTCCTTGGCATCAAATCTTTTAGTGTCTTGCAACCTATATCTCTCTCTCATTCAGTTTTTTGTCTTGTCCTCTCCCCCTCCTTCTCTCTCTCTCTCTCTCTCTCATCTCTCTTTCTTCTTTCTCAAGCACCTTAACATCCAATCTTTTAGTGTTTAGGGCCAAAGACTCTATCTCATTCATTTTTCCAATATCCTCTCCTTCTTCTCCCTCTCCCCCCCCCCCCCCCCCCCCTCTCTCTCTCTCTCTCTCTCTCTCTCTCTCTCTCTCTCTCTCTCTCTCTCTCTCTCTCTCTCTCTCCATCATCGTTCCACCTTCACGCACCTTGGAGAGAGAGGGGGAGAGAGTATGAATTTGAGAGAGAGAGAGAGAGAGAGAGAGAGAGAGAGAGAGAGAGAGAGAGAGAGAGAGAGAGAATCAAAGAGGATAGAGATAGGCAATGAGATAATAGGGAGGTTTATACATAGACAAAGATGTGCCACCTTTCAAATTGTTTCAAAAACAACAGAGACACGGGTACTTGAAAGATGAACATCCATTAATCATAGAAGACATTACATTTTATTGCACTTGCATTACATAGAAAACGCTTTAGAATCACCAAAAGAGTTCATCCTCTAGAAGCCTCCGGATTTGTAGGAGTGCTTCACTTAAGTGGCAAAAGAAGATTCAAAACGTTCCCTAGTTGCTCCTTCATTTTCTCCCCGTGCTCCTCTGTGATGAGTCCAACCTTCTTCTAGCAAGAGAAAGCGATCGTTCAAGCTTAGCAAGGTGCACATATTGAGGTTTGTGCGGCAATGATAAAGGTGATACACATTGATCGTTGCCTTGAGAGCCTCTTTAAACCATTCGGCTCCATACAATGCCTCTCCATTGGGAATGGCTTCCATGGCATCCCACACAAACTTGATTCTATTCTCAAGATCATCGGTCATTGAGCAAAGAAAGTGCACTATTGTAACTAGTGGATGGTTTCACAAAAATATCACAAGCCCAATCAATTTATAGCAATTGTGGGAATATTAAATTGTTTCTATTTGCACTATTCACGATGTGACACATAAACAACCACCTTCCAATTTTAACAATTATTGAAAAAACTGCAAAACAATGCACCGAAATGTGGCCATCATAAGATCAAATTAGAACTTGGTAGTATTGTCCACTTTGTGATTTGACATACAAGAAATTGGAAATGGCCAATGCTATGCATCCATGCGTGGATAGGTTCTACCTCGGTTCAGTGCCCTAAATATATCAGCCTTTGCTATAACTGGTTGATGGATAAACATGTTTCTCAATTTGGCTTAACCCTAATACAAAAAAATAAAAATAAAAAAATATTTACATGCAAGATATGGTTTTTGCTTTGTCACCCATTCCATGAAGTCTCAACATGGGCACGATGGTTGGTTGCAAATACAAACATTGTACAACCCGACATGACCATCTTCACTTTGGGTCTCTACTTTGAAGACCTCACGAACACCATCTTCCCTACATATCTCTTCTACGACCTTTGCTCTCAGCACAAGCACTAGTTTGATCTTGCAAGGAACGTCCTCAAAAATGGAATACCATTACCAACATGCATACCATCTCGCATTGTGGCTTGTGCATTGCCTTGAGGAGAGGATGTATCTTTTGACTTGAAAGGAGTATTGGTTTGGTTTTGTGTAGGAGAAACTGGTGTTACAAGAGAGCTTCCTTCTTTCTTGAACTCCACTTGATACCCCCCTTCATGCAATATTTGCACCTCATCCTTAGTTAGGTTGGTGCCCACATGCACGGGCCAAATGTGTGGTGGATGCTGAGGCTGCGGCTCAATTTTCTAGTCTACTATGTAGCAATGCTAGACATGATCCAAACAAAACCAAAACCATTGATGCACCACACATTTGGGATGCTTTTGATATCCTTCAAAAGATGGGGCTGGTATACCAAGGCTTGAACCTGTAATATTGCTTCCACACCTTCGTCCTCCTCTTGGTGTGCCACTACATGTGGCTCTACTCCCTTGTGGAGTTCATCATATGGTCCACATTGTCTCATTCACCTTGCGTTCCACTACATATTGCCCTCCTAAAGCTGTACTTTGTTCCGGGATTTGTGATGTCCCTTCTTGTGCAAAGTTGATCACACGGGGTCTTCCACACTTCTTACGATCTTTGGTAACCGAGTTGTACTCAGACCTATGCGATGCATCATCATCCACATTGATAACCTCATTTGGCTTGCTTTTTGCCTTGATGTCTCCTTATCTCCTGTCAATGAAGTCGATTGTTTATACATTGGAGTGCCCTCGGTAGCCTTGTTCACCGCTCTTATTACTTGACTGGGATGTTTTTCATGGCACTCCGCAAGCTTTTGTATCGATGGACCCTTCCCAATGTGTTTTCCATGGCTGTATCACTACAAGAGGTTATGTGCTCTTGTGACGCTCTTAGCGACGGAAATACACTTGGTTTTTATAACCCCCGGCGTCGCTATAAGCGTCGCTATAAGCGTCGCTACGAGAGCGTCGCTATATGCGTCGCTATAGGCGTCGCTATAGGCGTCGCTATAGACGTCGCTATATAGCGACGCTCATAGCGACGCCTATAGCGACGCCTATAGCGACGCTCTCACAGAAGAGTATAGCGACGCATATAGCGACGCTACAGAGCCATAAATAGCGACGCATATAGCGACGCCTGAGAGAATATTTTTTTGGTGGCAGGACATTGAATGCCTGCCACCCATCAACCATATTGTACTTGATTCACTTTTTAAAAAAAGTGCAAAGGTAAATAATAGACCCAAAATAGTCACCCACAAGACGCATTGTTTGCAAAATTGACAATTGTACACATCATAGACAAACTGAATTGATTGGCAAATGTAATAATGACAATTGTACAACATCATAGGCATAAAGAATTGATTGGCAAAAGGAATTGCGGTGACAAATGTAATAATATACATGGTTCAAAAAGACGTATAAAATCCGTCTCATGATACATAAGCTATGAGAAACCCTAAACTAATGCTATCTAGATACGGCTAAACTGACGTCGTCTAATCAGACGTCTCATCGCGTCCAAGCGGCGTATCTGTCGGATTCTGCAAAAAAAGACAATAAAACAGTTTTCAGTAAGTATAAACATATAACGACATTTATAAAACAATACAAAAAATAAAAAAGAGTAAACCCTAATACTAACCATGCCGCTGCGAGAACTGAGAATGTCCATCAGGGCGTTTAAGCCCTTCCTGCCTGCGTACTCGCGCTCGTACGGTGTGGGATCACGTCCTGTCATCGACCACTGTCAAAACATACAAAGATTTCATTATGTTAGAACTAAAAAACTCATAAACCCTAAACTATCGAACATGCATAAAGAGCAATGTGAAAAGACTTACAAAATCGGCCTCAAATGATGCCCATCCACCGCTCCCCAAGTGGTGCGAGCTCCCTGCCTCTACTCGCGCTCTGGCTGCATCCTTTTGTTGCTTCCACTTGTCGGGATTCTCGCGCGCTGCTTTCTTCGCATTCTTCCAATCTTCTTTGGCCAGCCAATCTGGCCTATTCCACCCATTCTTGATTGCTTTTTGCACTTCGGAACGCTTGTGTTTGCAGTATTCGCGCATTCGAATCTTCATCAGGTCTTCATTGAAGCGCTGATCCCGTGTTGGAACGGGAAACTCATCATGAAGTATGCTGATGACTCTATTTTTTAAATCACTTGGTACTTCACTCCATTTGTTTAGTATATAGTGTCTAAACAGCTGAGAGCAAAGACCACGCATGCGCGAGATCACCTTCTTGCCGTCATCATCCATGATGATGCCGCCGCTGATGTCGACGGAGTAAGGCAAGCCCTCTGGCCGGTGACGCGTGAACCTGGGTGTCCCGGCAGGGGTCTCTAGCGGCGTGTCGATGGGGGTACGGACGTCAGGTGTCTCCACCGGCGTCTGGGCCCCGAAGCGAGGAGTGTCGAGTGGGGTGGCTCCTGGCGGAGTAGGTAGAGGTGTGTAGCTTCTAGGAACAGTCAGCCGTGCAAAACCTGGCGTAGACGGCGATGCTGTGGCTGGTGTGGGGGCGGGCAAAGAAGGGGAGGGTAAAGAGCCTCGTCGAACACGAGGCGGTGTGGAGGCATCGGTGGCGGAATCCCCACAACAACCGCCACCGCCACCACTAGAGCGCCGGTGTCTAGAAGAGTGTGACGCTCGTCTCGTCGACGTCGAAGCTTCGGAGCGCGCCGAATGCTCCGAAAGAGAGGGAGATGCGGATGGTGTAGGAACGCGCGATGATGCGCCAGAGCGATGACGCTCCACGTACCACTGTCTCTGCTGCGGTGACAAAGAAGAAAGAAACTCCTCATCATCCATACCTGCATTAAACACACAAATATTTAAACTTAATATTGAATGAATAGAGTAGACAATGACGCAAAGACCATTAAATACAATGACGTAATGACGCATATAAATACAATGACGCAATGAATCGAGTGGTAGAAGAGGCAAGTCGAAAACTCAGAATTTTCAATCAAAAGATGTGAGCGCGAGTAGAAAAGAGCGTTACACACCATGGAAGCTACTTAGAGAGCTAGAGCTTTTACAGCACGGAGCAAAATTGTTCAAATACAATATTTGTGGCTTTAAGAGATCTCTCTCTCATCCTCGCATAACTCAGCATAACTTCCTATATCTATATAGAGCTCTCCGTTTAAACACATATCCTCTGTTTCATGTTGTAGCTCCTCTGCATGCACCCCATATAGAGCAGTAGCATCTTGATGCTCGTCTGGCACCACCGCAGCGGCTTCTGATTGAGCATCTTCTCTGATCTCCTCCATTGATGTCGTTGTGATTGGCACATGGTAGCCTTCATACGTCCTTGCACTACGAGGGGCTAACTCTATGACGTACCACCAGTTTGATGTAGACTTTGTAGGATGAAATACTACCTGCCAAAGCCACATAACTTACATGAGAGCTTTCAAGCACATAACTTGTAAAAGGGGGATGTTAACTATTTATATACTTACTTGTTCACAATGCTCGGGTAGTACGAAAGTGTCTCTTAGGTCAGTCCATTTCTTAGTAGAATCCACCTCAAGAAAACCAGACTCTCCTCTACGCACAGTAGCGTTTCGACCCTCCATGATTATCTTGAACCATTGCACGTCGAACAAGTCGACAAAAAATCCTCTGTAATCGATCCTCAAAATCTCTTGCAGCGTGCCGAAGTAAGTGAGTTCCGCCACCACGGGATCTGCATCAGAGGAACGTCGTCGACTAGACTGTTCAAATTTTGCCATGATTCCACAATCTTGAGTAAAACGCTTTTTGTCGATTCGTTCCACCCTAAAATGTCGACCTTTACACCATGCTGCTGTGTATGACTTATACTACAACGAACAAAGATTATGAGTGGCCGTTCAAACGTTTATAAATAAAGTCACTTGCTAGTCGTACATTGCAAACTTACCTTGGTCGCGCAACCCCGAGAGTACTCCCACTCTTCTTCAGTCACTTCGTCACCGCATTGTTGTGCGCTTTTCAATTGGTTGTGCAACCATCTTAAGCTCATGAAGGTTGGTAGGCTCTCCAGAACCGCTGGATAGTGCATCGGTGGTCGTCTTCCCCGTCTCCACTCGATTCGTGCCCTTTGTCGCTCTTGCTTTGCATCTTCATATTGTGAAATCCACTTTTGCATCACTGGATTGTGAAGCATGCAAAATCGGTTGATTTTAGCCTCTAGATCTTCCGTCATCTTCTTCTCAACACCGAGATTGCACATGACAATCCCAGATATGCGCTCATCATCTATGGTTCGCCATAGCGTGTCCCGGGATTTATCAAATCCGTCTAGCCACTCTCCAATGTACACTAGGGACTCTGATACCAACCAACCTTCTGCCATGCTACCCTCCGGACGTGCCTTTTGACGCACATATCCCTTAAGCGTTTTCATGAAACGCTCTAAGAAGAACATCCATCTGGAATGAACTGTGCCAGCTATTTCCACCTCATCAACTATGTGAATAAGAAGATGCACCTGAATGGTTAGCATTGTAGTAGGAAAATGTTTCTCAAACATGCACACAAGCTCCGCAGCATTTAGTTTGGCGAATGGTATGGAGTCTACGTCGATCTCCTTTTGTGAGATCCATTGCACCAGCTTTGCAAGTTTGTAGATTGTGTTACGGATGTCGAGAGACAAACATCCCTCAATGGCAACCGGTAAAATAAACTGTAAAGTATGTGCATCAATGATATTAAAGTCCACATTTTATGCAATGATATTAAAGTCCACTATGAACGTACCTGACACATTTTATGCCAATCGTGTGACTTCAAACCGGTAAGCTTTCCTTCTTTAGTAAAACACGTTCGGAGCGAGTGCATTACGCCAGTGGGGGTCCGCAAAGATCGAATGGCCTCTTTTACTTTGCGTTCTTGGGCTCCTGTGAAAATCCATGGTGCTTTAGGAAGTTTTATCGATCCATCAGACGCTGTTTGCGGCCAATATTGCTCCATACGATCCACATTTCTAAGGTCAACTCTGGCTCCCAAAGTATCTTTCTTGCCGGTCAAATGGTCCCATAGTAGATTACCCACATTCTTGAATATGTGCATTGGATCGAGCAAGTGATTGATCACGAGTCGAGGCCAGTATGGTAACTCGTACCATAGAGATAGTCTCTTCATCCCTGGAGGCAATCCGTCATCGCACATCTCCTTCTGCTCTAACCATGCTTGTGCAGACATCCTTGGTGGCTCTCTTCCCAAAAAGCCGTCGCGTAACACATGATTCTCCGGAAGATACGCTTGATGACCTTCGTAGATTTGCTTCTTCAGTGAGGGTGCCCTACGTGCATTCAGTCTAGGTCCACATGTGACACATGCTCTGTATCCGCTTGTTTGAAGCCCTGCATGTATACACATGATAATAGATCAACTATGGGGAAAAACCAGATTTACAGTGTCTGAGAGAGGAGTGTCAATAGATCACCTGAGCATTCTGTTAGCCCGGGATAGTCATGCATGGTCCACATTAGAATACCTCTGATCAAAGCATTCCGTCGTCCTGTGTGTCGGCTCATATCCACCACCTCTATGCCAATCCACAATTGTTGTAGCTCTTCCAATAGTGGACGAAGATACACATCCATATTCCCCACTTTATATCGCCCTGGCACAATCAAGCTTAGCCATAGGTGCCCCTTCTTCGTAGTCAACCACGGGGGAATGTTGTAGTTGACGATGACAACGGGCCATACACTGTAAGATGTTGATCTTTGACCAAATGGATTTACGCCATCCATAGCCAGGCCTAAGCGCAAATTTCGAGCTTCCCTGGCAAAATCCGACCATGTTCCATCTATATGTTTCCAGGCTGCGCAATCTGCAGGAATTCGTAGCACACCATCCGAAGATTTATTCTCCTCATGCCATGATGCTAGGGCGGCCATGGACTTACATTCGAAGAAATGCTTGATGCGAGGAAGCAAAGGAAAATGTCGCAAAACCTTTTGTGGAATTTTTGTCCCGTGGAGATCTACTCGATATCTTTCGGAATCACATTTCGGACACTTCTCCATGTCTGTGTATTCCCCTCTGAAAAGAATGCAGTCATTAGGACAAGCGTGGATAGAATTGTAATCCATCCCCAAGTTTCGCAAAATCTTTCTTGCTTCATCTCGGGAATCTGGCATCACATTGTCAGCTGGTAGAATGTGCTCTTTCAGCAATCTACACAACATAAAAATATGATACAGTCGTGTAAAAATCTATCAGATCATTATACACCATGAGTTCTATTAAAGTAAACTAATTGTAATAGATCACCTGAAAAGCGCTGTGATGCTAGTGTCACTCCATCCAAACTTTGCCTGCATGTTGAGAAGAACCAGGAGTGCTTTCAATCTAGACATACGTGCTCCATTATACAATGATGTATCGGCTTCACTTTTCATATCATCATAGATAAGCCTTTCTGAATCCATGATCGTCTCGATCATTTCATCAATCTCGGGCTCAAACATTGCCTCGTTGGGAATGTGCTCTGCATGATCATCCCCCGAGCTGTCAGAGGCTACATCTTGTGGCCTCACATATGCTGCTTGACCAAAGCGCCTGCGAATACGTCTATTGGGTTGCAAGATTGCTGCTTGTTGGCCAGCGTCAGAGTCCGACGAGTTATAATTGGCAACAACTCGATCTATAATAGATGGATCGAACTCGCCAAATTCACGAACGTGCTGCAAAGAAACACGTCTTGTCCGTCGCACAGCATGCTTGCATTGATTACAAGGACATAAGACCCTCGTTGAGAGATAGGTGTTTCGGTTGGACGGTCCCACATCCTCGTCGCTACTCATAATGAGGATAAAAAACTTATAACCTAGACAACAAATTTAATATTCTATTGGCATTCTTCGTCTTATCTCTCTCTCTCTCTCTCTCTCTCTCTCTCTCTCTCTCTCTCTCTCTCTCTTTACCTCACATTCTCTAGTCATGTCCAATCCCCGCACACCTCGGTCTAGAGGTGCACGGAGATCAGAACCACCGGGTTATAATCTCGTCTTTATTGGTCAATACCTATATTTGTGGGTACAAGAAATCTAAACACCCACGTCTACATGATACTGCATGTAGTGGACAAAATCCCTTTGCCTCTTCTCTAGCTGTAGCACTTCACTTCATCTTAACATCTTTTCACAGTAGATCTTTTCACTGTTCGTCTAACTCTAAACCCTAAACCGTAAGTAATTCTTGCGTGGACTCGATCTAACGTAAATAAGCGTAAATCTAAATAAACGTAAATCTAACTAAAAATAAAGCTAAATCTAATTTAACGTAAGTCTAATGACTAGAGGTTGTATAGATGGTCATTGTGTCGGGGATGTAGTGACTCTTGCCGCCCTGAAGATCCACCTTCTTCCCTATCTTCTGAAGACATTTCACCAGTACTTTTGGATCGACGGAGCCCACTATGAGAGAAGACAGCAATACCCTATATTCCATTGAGGGCTTTCTTCACCCGCTTCATGCAGGCATCGCAGTCTATGGAGACCCGCATCTAATCTAATATAACATAAATCTAAATCTAGCTTAAATAAATGTAAATCTAGTTAAAAATAAACCTAAATCTAATTTAATGTAAGTCTACATATAACCTAATCTTTAACGTCTTTTAAAATAGTTTCCTACGACGTTATAACTCTCTTCTTCCTGTGTGTGTGCGCGTGTGTGGATGTGTGTGCCAATAAAAAGAGATAAATGGTATAACCTTTCTATCACCCATGCCAAGTATGATAGATTGATTATGCCATTTCTCTCTTGAATAATAGGTCTTCAGTTCAACTCCTCGTCGGCTAGATCTTTAGGTCTTTTAATTTTAATTAGTTTCCTACGACGCTCCCTTAGTTTCTCTTTCTTTCTCTTTCAATGTGTGTGCGGTTTTTTGGATCGTATGCATGTTTTCTTTCTCTTTTCCTCTCTCAATGTGTGCGTTTTTTGTTTATGCATGTTCTCTCTCTCTTTTCCTCTCTCAATGCGTGCGTTTTTTGTTTATGCATGCTCTCTCTCTCTTTTTCTCTCTCAATGTGTGTGTGCATTCTTTGTTTATGTATGTGTGTGCGTTTTTGCACTCTCTCTCTCTCTCTCTCTCTCTCTCTCTCTCAAAAACACTATATGTGTGTGTGTATGTGTGTGTGTGTGAGAGAGAGAGCGAGGGAGAGAGAAAGAAAGGAAGGGAACATGAGAATGAGGAGAGGGAAGGAGCATACCTGTCTCTCCTTCGTCTCCTCGTGCGTGTGTGTGTGTGTGTGTGTGTGTGTGTGTGTGTAAAAGAAAAAGAGAGAGAGAGAGAGAGAGAGAGAGTGAGGGAGAGCGTTACCTGCTCTTTGCTTGAGGGCGCCGAAAAACTCAGATCTGAGATCTGAGTTTTTGGGCGCGCTCGGTTATTTTTTTTACCCCAGCTGGCGTCGCTATGAGCGTCGCTATGAGCGTCGCAAATTTACAAAGAAATTTGCGACGCTCATAGCGACGCTTATAGCGACGCTCATAGCGACGCCGGGAATTTTTTTTTGGAGCGTCGATGTGTGAGCGTCGCTAATGTGAAGAGCCTCTTGTAGTGTATGAAATGGACTTTGTGCTTTGTAAGATGGAATTTTCTAGGTCAGTTGTACATGCATCATATAATGAAATGCGTTTACAAAAACCCTCCTCTGCTAGCCAGCTGCCATGCTTGCTCTTGGAGAGGTTTGTGCGTGGAGTGTTTGGTCCATCATAGCTTCTTTCTACAGAGGTCATAAGGCCACCCCAATATGCAATACGAATTTCCCACCAGCTAAGCCATGAATCCATGTATGGAATGTTACGGTCTATGCAATGATCGTTACGCCACCATTGGTGTATCAGATGAGCCTCTGCTAACTGCAGCTCTTTTGTTGGTGCTTGCCTCCACTTCTCACACATTTCTTTGTGTATGTGTTGAGAAGCTTGCGCCACATACTTTGTTGTATATTGATTCAAGCTTTGCGTCCAATGGAAAATAGAAGAACGCTCTCGATCGCTCATTGTATTATTCTTGTCGCCACCATTGAAAACAATTTGGATTGCATTCCAATTTGCTTGATCTTTGTCTGCCATGTAGCCAAAACAATTATCTCTTTCATACCCACATGACATCATTACATCATTGAGGCACTCCCAAAACAGACATTGCAATTATGTATCCTCCTCTTTCATTTCACAAGTTGCAATAGTCAGAAGGTCCTGCATGCTGTAAGCAAATTGTTAGAGGGAAAGTCAAAGTCAACTCACATTGCTGTCAAGGTGCAGCATGTACCTTGGATCATAGACAGGACATGCCATAGTCACCCAATCATTCACGCGTCTAGTGTGATCAAACTGGATCCACACACGTCAAAGAACTCCATCCCCGTCTTGTCTCATTTGGTTCACCAAGTCCACATTGATGGATGCTGGACCAACTGTGGAAATTTTGAAGACATAACATTTGTCTCCCTCCTTACCTTGACTAGGAAACCTACTTCCATGGAAAAATTCATATGTGCAGTCTCGTTTGAGCTTAAGGAGTGCATCAATGTCAAAAGATTCTTTGTTGTCACCTCTCCGTAAACTAGACACTGATCTTTGAAACCTATCAAAGTTCATAGTGTTTAGAGACAAATTAATTTAGCATAAAGTTCTGCATCGAAATAAGAATTTGAGAAATTCACATACCAATTGTCTTCCACCAATGATCCCAACTCCTTAGCAATTTCAAATAGCTGTTGCTCACCTAAACTTCCCTCGTCGTTGTTGCTGCGAAGAAGTGTTGTACTTATAATTTCTTTCGAAAAGCACATTTGAACCTTCTTGGCTCCTGCATATGGATCTACAGTCAAAATCCTTTGCACCATCATCTTGGTGCTATCTGTTAGTGTTTTGGATGTACCGCTACACACATTGTGTCCATGTGTGCCACGATGAATCATGACTTTGGTTGCAGTCTCATCTGCTGGCATGACATAATATACTACACAATCACATGTTGCAATGCAGAAAGCAATTGCCTTACAAAAGTGGCATGTAAGGCTGTTATCTCCAATCTTACAATATTGTCCGAGTGTAGGTGCGTTTTGTATGTACCCATTGAAATGGCTTGTATTGGGAATATGATAATTAACCAAACGGGCACATTGTTCATTCATGCACTTTAGAGATCCTAGGCAATGACTAAGACGCACTACACCTGGGAAAACTATATTGGTGTTCGAAACTTCGACCACACAGACGAGGATCATAAGTCATCTCAGTATCACCAACTTCGATCACTAGATCTAAAGTTTTAAATTGCATTGGATAAATTATTTCTAAAAGAAATGATTCTGATATTATAAATTAACCATTGTAAAAAGGATAAGAAAGTTCTTTATCGAAAAACAATAAAGAACAAACCATAAGAATAAGCTAAACAAACAAGTTAAACATAAGACCTTATTATAATAACTAACAAATTGTTTATATACTCATGTGTAATAATATAACCGTTATAATTTAAAATTTAATAATATTTTAACATTTCAACAAGTGTATTTGAAAAATTATATTTAAAAAATCCAAAAATTTGTTCAAAATATATGTGTGTGTACTCTCCCTAAACTTCTCCAAACGTGTGTACCCCTCACCCCCTTCCCCCGCCCGCCTCTCAATCCTGTGTACCCTCCACCCTCCTCACACCCATCTCCTTCCACACTCAAGCTCGCTCCTTGAGTGCACCCCGTCCTCATGCATGTGCCCCCCAGTGCCCCCCCCGGCCCCCATACCCCCCTCAAGCTCACACATGTGACCCCCTTTCCCCCTCCTCGTGCATGTTCTCGCCTTCTCACACGTATGAGATCCCCCCTCTCCCCCCCCTCACACATGCCCCCCCCTCCCGTCCCCAATACCCCTCTCTCAAGCTCATGCGTGTGAGACCCCCCCCCCCCCCCCCCCCCACAAGACCATGCATCATGGCTACCATCGTGGCGGCCACATGTACCGTTGGTAGCTGATGATACACTGGCTGCCATGATGGTATGCCCAAAGGAAACGTGGCACGTCACGTGTATTGTCGCTTGGACGATAATACAAATGGCATGCCACGTGCACCTAGAAGGTATGCCACAGTGGTAGCTGCACCACCACGTGGGCACCGAGTTGGTGCACGTGTTATGCTACATGTATCGTCGGATGCCAACGATACACGTGGCATACCACACGACCACAAGGACAGCTTGCATGGCGGTCCCATGGCCACGTGGTATACCATGGGCCACTAGCGTGGACCTTGGTCCGCACGCTAGCACGTGGACCGTTGCGACACACGCTGTCGTCTGTCCCAACAATCCACACCTCAGCGAAGAGGAAAGCGCGTGGACAGTGGGACCTGCACTGTCCACAGCGCATGTCCTCCCACGCCCCCACACGCCCCTCCTTCCCCCCCCGCCACACACACACCCGCATGTGTACTGTCGACTGCCGATGATACACGTGGCATACCATGTGGCCACGAGGACAGCCTGCGTGGCGGTCCCATGGCCACGTGGTATGCCATGGGCCACTAGCAATGGACCTTGGTCCACATGCTAGTGCGTGGATCATTTGGACACACGCTACCGTGTGTCCCAACGGTCCACGCGCCATCGAGGAAAGTGCGTGGAGCGCATGTCCCCCCACGCCCCCACGTCCCCTCCCCACACACACACCCGCACGCGCATACACGTACACACACTTGTGCACGCAGTACACACGTAGACGCACATACACACACACAGACGCATGCATACGCATACACAGACATGTGCACAGACACATGCACACACTCACATGCATGCGCACATACACACACTCACACACACACAACACACACACATATATACATGACACACACACATATAATCATAAATTAAAAAACAAAAAAATTATTATATTTTGCTTTTGCAAGTTATATAAATAAGGTCAAGAAGTTTTTTTTCACATCATTCTCTATTGAGCTATTCTCTATTGAGCTAATCTTTCAGTCTCTATCTCAAACTCAACTCTCTCTCAAGCTTTTAGTTGGTCTTTCTCTCAAGCTCTGAACTTTCCATTTATCTTTTTCCTTTAAGCTCTCAATTTCGGACATGCCATACATTTCTCTATTTCTCTCCATCTCTTTAGCCAAACTATGAGGACAAGAAATCAATAAAAAAAATGGTGTCATAGATGAAATTTTTGCTTCTTCATCGCAAGAAGTTGCACAGTGGTCCACTCAAGAGAGCAAACAATTTCAAGCTGTAAGCTATCTAGATCAGATTGTTTTCGTCGTGATTGGTGTCGTTGGAACTGACCAGACAATTGGAGAATTGAGCCATCACGTGGAAAATAATATCACAACAGACGTCACATGAAATGAATCGTTTGAAAATGTGGTTGACAAGCATATTTGTTTAAGGTGGGTGGATGCTCATAGAGCTCTCTATCATGGCAAACTTCCACGCTTAACTCTATGTCGACTTCTTCCAAACCCCACTATCCGCACGCATGATGACCATGTGGTGGATTTACAACTCTCCATTGCAAATAAAAGCTACCAACCAACCATAGCAAGATTTATCGTAAGTGATCGGATTCCTGGGGAAGATCATAAACAATTCTCTCGTTGCGGTCATACCTCGAGAGATCTTGCGATGTCATATGACTTGGACGAGGAGCTTCGTCTAATCCCTGAGCTTATTCATATGGATGAGAGATACTTTGTGGTTTGGGATGGAAATCATAGATTGGAGGCATGGATGCGATGTATGAACAAGAATGACATTCCCATTGAGGAGGCACCGCACGTGGAGTGCGTGCTTGTGAATTTTCAACCCCATGAGACAACGGAGTTTCTATTGGTTTTGGGAACGATAAACATGTAAATCCAATTGTTTCTTGCGAATGTGAATGCATCTTATTGTTTATGACATTGTTATTACACCCGAGTGTTCTACAGGGCTACGAGGATTTCAGTCCCTCACACCACTAGGCACGATATATTCATGATGAGAAAGCTAGGGCTAGCGGATCCAACTTTACTCCTTCAGAAAATACTGGAAAGAGCACAATTGACAGCAGAGAGGGCTTTGAACTTCAGGGGTCCAAAGTTGATAAAGTTGCTAATGGGTGTCCTTACTCAACTCATTTGGAAGATATGCATTGAAAGCAATGTTAATTGAGCATGTGATTTGATTATGAATTTTTATTATATATATTTTGATTGTGTCCTTTGCAAATGATAGGAAGATTTTGATGCTATGTACAATAGAAAAATTGAAGGTGTGCCATCAAAAGGTAGCTTCGACTACAACTTGGTACTTGACACATACGAGCAAAGTATCATTTTGGCACTGTTTCAATCAGAGCAGTATTTCACGCGCAAAGGGCTTGAGATAGCAACAATTGCAAATCCAAAAAATGGCAACGACTTAAAAAAAATAAATAAATCATTTACATGTTGGGATGAGAAGACCACCTAAATGACACCATCTAGAGTGACAGAGGTTGCGTGTGCACGCATTAGCCCAGAAGAGTAAGTAAATGTTTGTAAGTCTTTTGATATCTTTCTCTCTTCATTATGTGTCAATAAAAAAGAAGAATCTTTTCCTATGCTAGAAAGTGCCGCTTAATCGACATGCTCCAAGGTGGCGGTGCAACCTTGAAAGAGAATGACATAGGGTTGATGGAGAAAGCATGGATCCAATGCCTTCGCTACCACGTGTATTGGGGGAAGTTAGAAAGGTGGATCAATTGATTATGTCCTTGAATCAACATGTTGGTGATCTCACTTGATTCCTCTTATTTGTTACAGGAGAGTTCTTGAGATGGCCAAGAAAATGGAGGGCGAGAATCAACATGTTGCAAACCTACACGAGAAGGCTGAAGAGAGGCATGGTTGCACTATCAAACACATTGGAGAAATATAGGAGGAACCACTTTGACAAAACCTTCAAGAAGTGGAGTGCACGGATCAAGTCCACACATCAGCCTGAAGAGCAATCCCACTTCGCTTGCATGGCATGACGCATGTTTTACAGGTTTGACTTTGGCACAAAACATTACTTGTTGTTTTGTAGATGGTGGAGAGATGCTTTAGTTTTTCCCATTCCCGAGCACACTAGTGATGCATGGTGCATGTCCAAGAGAGAGGAGACGGGCTTATATCCGGATGCGTGGATATATGATTTGCGGCCAAAGAAAGCGTGGGGAAAGTGTCCGTGGTGGTTGGATTACCCCAATAAGGAGTACCCACCCGAAGAGGAAGAGCTTTATATAGGTAGAGTACTATCTTTATTTTGTCTTTGACATGCAATACGATATGGACACACTAATTTTAATTTTTAAATCAATAGCAGAGCATAATGCTTCATGTGAGAAAGCTGTTGTTGTAGAGGATGCACTCTCTCTGAACACAATGAAGAAACCGGCCTCAAAGAAAGACCCAAAGATTGGATCCACATCGGGCAAGCAAGCCCCGTTGGCTCACTGGCAAGGTGGGAAAAGAAGGAAGAGAGCTATGACCTCCAGTGATAGTGAGAGCGAGCATGTAGAATGAGGAGAATTCTGTCGAGATCAGCCATAGTGCTCATAGCCTTAGTTCTTGGAGCCATAGTGCTCAGAGTGAACAAAGATCACCATCACTTTCCTTCACTCCAAGACCACTAGGGGACACCCAAGAGTCACCTCCATCTTCACCATCACAGGAGAGGGCTATAGAGGACCTATCGGACATGGCCAGAGTGGTTGGAGAAAACCCTCCAAGTTTGTAAGAATGATTAATGTTGAATTGTTCTCCTTAGCACTGCATGCAAGATATATTTAATCATATGTTGGGCATACGTATATGCATGTAGAGCCATGCCACCTTGTAGTGCATGCTAGTGTAAGTGCTTGGCAAAAGCTATTCCTGATGTGGTGTGCAATGAGAGGTAAGCCATGCTATTTTGCCTTCCTCGTTATGTCCACAATTTTAGTGCTAACAAAGATTTTGTGCAGGTCTCTCCATTCAGTACGCAGATTCTTGGGATCTCTATCAGAGACAAGGCATATGAAACCCAATTTAGCATGGGTGGCATACGTTTGATGTACATGATCTTTCCCATACACACTAGGCCACCTACAGCTGGCATGGGTGGAGTTCCTTTATGGAATGAGTGGGATAGCGGGCTTGTGGATACGGCATTCCTTCTCGCAATCGAGTTTCTTTGGGCAGATGGCATGGTTGTGGTGACATGCCATGCATAACATCTATCCACTGTCACTTCAAAGGCAGAGGGAGCCAATTTGTAGTTGTTGAGAATATTGTACATACGGCTGCCAAAGTCTAGCTGCATGACTGTTCAGGACTATGTAGAGGGGGTATGTTGACTTTTGTTTAAATGTTGTGAGTACCCGTAGTTTCCACATTACAAAATATCTTATTGTCAATGTTATTTGTAGGTTGGTACTTTGTTGCTACTCATTTTTGCACCCCCTAGAGATGTTGGGTGTCGGCTTTCGAGGTATGATCGAGCGGATGGAGAGATTGCAGCAAATGTATGTGGCTTCTCTACAGATGACGACATGTTGTGGGAGAAGCTACCAGGTATGGATCCCACACAATGGATGCCGTATGGGCAAGCCGTTCTGTAGAGGCATTGAGAGGGGTCCAGCGTTTGCTAGGTGCTTGAAACTTATTGGATGTTTTAACTTCATGTTCCTAAAAAATTGGAGGTATAAGAAATCTAAAGAATTTTTTTGGTTTGTAGGTGGCTACTAGGTACCTTCACAAACATGGGAGATGCTGTGTTTGATTGTTTTGTAAAAGTGGGGACATTGGTAGCACAATGTTTACAGCTACATAGGCATTGTATCAGTTGTGAGAAGGATTGGTCAGTTCTGAGTGTATGTCTAGGTCCAACTCAACGGCTACCTTGCAATACAGGCTTGACATTGATGTTTGGAAGGTTAGCTAGAGCTCATATGTCTAAGCATCCAGCGCAGGTGACATAGCAGATTCGTCCATTGGAGCCACCTTTACCACTTAGCAGTCAGGGAGGTACGACGGTAGCTCCACATACGACTTTCACATCCTCAGTCCTGCATGGACTTCATATGGAGCTTCCTCTAGTGCATTTAGTGCCTCCACATCAGAGGCCCCCCCTGGAGTTGGTCTAGTGCCCCACACATTACCTACAGGCCTCCTGTGAGGGCCCCTCCCCGATACCATAACCTTTTGGCAACAGGAGGGCACCTGACAGGTCACTAGGCCCTATTCGACTGAGAAAACATAGTCAATATAGACAAGATTCTAATGGACAGGCTCTCGTTACCAAGTAACTTGAAACCATTAAAAAGGATTCCTAGCCCTGTCTCGCAGGCAAAGCGTGAACTGTTACAATACTATTACGTTCCTAATTCTCACCTTCCGAGAGAGAGAAACCCCAATTGCCTTTTTCCCCATACTTTCAGAGGCACGTACAATTGGAGTTCTCGACTCTTGGCACAATGAGTCTCTAATTCGCAGTTTTACAAGAGGGAGAGGAGAGTTTCTTGACTAATTGAGACCACCCATCCTTGACTAGCAACCTGAGCCAGTCCCCACTTTCCACCCCCACACTCATACTTTGTTCTGCTTGTTTTCTAATTACTACCACATGATTGTTCATACACAAAGTTCCTTTTTTGGGTTTCCATCACAAGTTCATTAAGACAGTCCTTCAACCAATTTCAAATTGGAACCAAGACAATCCTTCTAGAAGAAAAACAACATACGATCCTTCTTCATTAAAATATCCCAATCCCAAGAGTTCACTCTTGGCGAGAGTTTATTGCTCTCGATGTCTTTAGTTGCCCATACAACTAAATTGTCCTGCAATCTGGGCACCAACCCGTAGTGACTAACTTGCAATCTGGGCAACAACCCGCAAGTACTATCTTGCATTCTGGGCACCAACCCGCAAGATGTGTGCAACCATATGCACTGCTTTAGCGTTCACTTCTCTAAGCTCTCTTCCCTGGATATCAAAGGGAGTTTTGACTATATCAGTATAGGATTTTGAATGAAGAAGGTTCGAGAGTTCTTCTACTAGGCAAACATTTCTTTCCTACGAGCAAACATATTACTTTCCAAACAATCTTTCACTCTTCAAAGAAAATTATATAAAACATATGCCGTAATTTGTGATGGTTTTATGATCCATAGAGATTGTTTTCCCTTTTTCTACTCTATCGTCTATGCAATGAATGCAAATACTTAACAAAATTAATTCCAACCTTGTCTATTGTAGGACCATTGCCTAGCGAGATTGGTGGCACATCCTCCAAGGCAATTCTTTTTCCTTTATCACCTTCTCAGCTAGTGCCAACCTCATCATTGTGAGTCTCGCTAACACGGGTCCTTTTTGGGGCCATCTTGTCTGTAACTAACTTGAAAATGTGTAAGAACTAATTGTGCAAAAACCAATTTGATGATAAGGTTGATGGAATATTGATTTCATCTATTCTTACACTTCTATTCCAATGATTTATGCTTATGATAGGCAAGAAATTTTATGTAAGGTCTAATAGACAATACTCATTCACACCATCCATTTATGCACTAATCTCATGATTAATCACTTATATATACTTGCAAGAACAATCGATCATTTGAATTGGAAAATTCTTCAATATGCTTAGCTAATCATGCAAATATTTAGGTTACATTGATGAAGAATTGTGCATGCAGTCAACACAATCAATTATGTAATCGAGCGGTGAGACATTCATTACTTTGTAATGTAGAGAAATTACCATAAAATAGATATAATGATTGTTGATTTCCAATTGAGGATAGGTAAATAAGAGTATAGCATTTGATAGTAGAGTAGAAATTGGAAAGGATTCCAATTGAATGGCAATATGATAGCAATTGGAAAGGATTCTGTGAGGTGACCAACCCCGAGAAGATTGGGGTGACTTTGATAGATGGCCTTTGTTTATTCTCCTTTTCCATTGATGACACCCTACTCTATTTCCACAAAGTAGAGATACGAGCAACAGAAGAGAGGAAGTTCTCTATCCATTGTTTACGTGGTTATAAGGGTCATAGGCCACAAGCCAGGTCGATAATCTAGGATTCTAATGAAACTGTTTCCTATCATCAAGATGAAATCCCATTGACATATTTAGAATCCATAAACAAACCTTTTCCCCCACGTTTAAGAGTCACGGCTGTCATCCATAAACCATAAATATGATATGAGACTTGGTCTAAACTAAATAGTAATCTTGTGTCACGTAGATTTGAGTCATCTCGACTCCTGGCACAATGAGTCTCTAATTTCACTTCTCTTGATAAGAGGGAGTGGAGAGTTTCTTGAATAATTGAGACCACCTATCCTGGCATCCCGCTACCCGCAAGGCATCCCGCTAACCGCGAGGAACAAAAGAGAGCCGATAACCTCAGCTTAATCTCCGCTAACCGCGGAATCATCTCGCTACCCGCGAGGAGCAAAAGATATTCTTTCAACAATTCTTCTCTTTAAATAATTCTTCAAACATGATCAACTAATTCTTCATATCAATCAAAATCCACTTATTAAACAATAACAATTTGTTAAGCAATAACAATTCAACAAACAGTGACAATTTATCAAACAGTCCTTTCACTAATCTATGAAAACATATGCTTGTTTCTTGTGATAAATCACGTTTCTTGGATAGCTTAAGGGATTCCCTATGCTTATCTTCCCAAGTCATCATGAATAGCAATGCAGAATTATAAATTTGTCTTACCAGATTAACGACATGTTCGATTACCTCCCGTGTTTGAGGTTGAACGACTTCAACTTATTCCACAACCAATACCTCTGCTTGAGCAACGCTTGGAGTAGTTGATGCCTTCCTTTGCACCTTCCTTGGAGGTGGAGCGACATGAGCGTCCTTCGAGATTCGAGTTACTTGCTTGGGGCCATCGTATCGATGTAGATAAGAGGGAAAGAGAGAAAAGAACTCCAAAATTTCAAGGGCAACACGACGATCGTAGAGAAAGACTTGGAGATGGAGATGGCTTGAAGGTAAGAGCTCGGGGGAGAGAAGATAAATCCGACGTCAACGCAAGAGAGCTTCTGCTTCTGAGAGTGTATATCTGTCTCTCAAAAGTGAGGGGAGAGGGGTATATAGGTTCTCAAGGCCAGCTAAGAATAGAGGGATAAGTTCGCGTACGTTCGCGGCTCCCTTTTTTTTGCGTACACAAATTCCGATGCACGATTTCGGTTCTCCATTTTTAGAAGAAGCTCGGGCTCCAAGACAAGAACTCTAAACTTAACTCCCTCCTCTTCCTTTCCTAAAAATACTCCTCCTTTTCTAAAATTGCTCCTTCTTTCCCAAGAGTCAACTCTTATCTCTACATACAATCTTGAGGCTTAAGTTTCCCATCAACTTTATTGTTTTCAAGTGAACAAGGGTCATAATTAATAGTTCTAAAGTACGATTTTTGATTCGATCATTTCATTAGAATGCTCTTTGACTTAATAAAATGCAACCTCAAATATTTGCAAAGTAAATGAAATACTTTTATTGAAAAATGTTGGGTACATTACAGATTCCAATTGAATAATAATGTATGGAAGCAATTGAAAAGGATTCCAATTGAGAGAAGAGATTGATAATAGCTCAATTAAAAATAGATTTACATTAACCAATGTGCTTTGGAGGTATTGATCTCTTAAAGCTTTGATGTAGAAGCCACCAAGTTAATTGCCACAACAGCAGAGCTCCCTTCTCCCAAGTGTGTTCAAGTGTGTCTAAAATTGAGTATGAATGGACTTTATATAGGGCTTTGTAGGTTGCTTGAGGTCCAAGGCATGCCCATACCTCCCTTGCTCACCCCCACTTTCCAAATGAAGGATTAGAGGTGTCACAAGCCTCTCACTTACCACTAGAGGTGTCCCCTTTTTCCCAATTGAGTGATACATATCATGTACTTACCCATGCTTAGGGTCAACATAGCATAAGAGATTGGCTATGGCCATGGGTCATTTATGGTCATACATACACATACCCATACATACACATGCACATACATGCTCATGCACATGCATACATATACATACCTTAGGTTTATGATTTAATTTATTAACATTAGGATGAAATTTAATTGTCTAAAGTGAGCTTGGCTTGCCAGAATTCAATTCTGAAACTTGCTATTAAAAGAGGAGCTTGAGGATGACAGACTAAGGTGTCAGATGCACACACCTACTATATTTAGTAGTTTTTGATACAAACACCTATTTTTATGGAAATTCAGGACGGGATAAATTTAGACGAGACAGCCGCGTCTAGGTGGGTGTAAGCACCTCAAAACTTTTTATTTTTGGACGAAAATGATAAACAAGTAAAAATTTTATTTTTGAAAATCTTACAATAATATATTTGACATTGGTTCATCAAAGCTGGAAAAACTACCAAAAATAGCAACTTTTTGTTTATGACCAAAGGCATGATATGTATTCCATTACATGGGAATGCCCTTTCCAAGGGTGGCAGAGACCTTACATTCTCCCCAACTTGGAAAATTGAGATGTCCTCATCTCAAAGGTATGTCCGGATGATCTTTAAGGAGAGTTATTTCATCTTCCCATGTTCCATCTTCTTCAGGGAAATCTTTCCATTTGACAAGGTGTTCGATGATGCTTCTATTCCTAAGTTTTCTTTCTTGAGTTTCTAGGATATAGTCAGGTTGAAGTTGAAGGACTCCTTGAGTTGGAACAACTATTTTTTCGGTATCCAAAAGTTGATCGGGGTTATCAACATAGGGTTTTAGTAGACTAACATGGAAGACATCATGAATTTGAGGTTAGAAGGTAGATTTAGCTTGTAGGCTTGATCACTTATTACTTTGACAATCTCATAGGGTCCGTAATATCTTGGGCTGAGCTTCTTGTACTTTCCCAAGGACAGGTTACTTTTCTTGGGCCTGACCCTAAGGAATACCTTGTCTCCTTCTTTAAATATTCGGTCTGATCTCCTTTTATCTGCATAATGCTTTTGTCTATTCTGAGCAGCTTGAATATCCTTACGTATTGCTTTGGTTTGGGCTTCCATATCTTCGAGCATTTGCTTTGAAGCTTCTACCTTGATAGTAGGATCTGAGAATTTTAACGGAGCCAAACATTCTTGACCATAAAGAGCCTTAAATGGTGACATGCCAATGCTTATGTAGTCAGAGGCATTATAGGCATATTCAACCAAAGGTAGATATTGGATCCATTTCTTTGGTTCCTGTGAACAATATGCTCTAAGAATGTCCTCAATCACCTGGTTACTCTTTCACTCTGACCATCTGTCTGAGCATGATATGCTGTGCTAAAACAAAGTTGTGTTTCGATGGCTTGAAAGAGTGAAGTCCACAACTTTGAAGTAAATTTCGCACCCCTGTTGTTAACAATTCTCTTCGGTAGACCACGAATCTAAATATTTCTTTTACAAAGATTCGACTAATGTCCGAGGTAGTGAAGGTGGTTTTTACAGGCATCAGGTGGGATACCTTAGTGAGCATATCAACAACAAAAAATATTGATTCATAGCCTCCAACAGAGGGTAATCTCATGACAAAGTCCATACTGATACATTCCCACTTCATTTGGGGTATATCAAGAGGTTGAAGATGTCCAGGTAGCTTGATTCTTTCAGCTTTAATCTGTTGGCATGAGAGACATCGCTTCACATAGCGAAGAACGTCCCCCTTCATTCCTAGCCAAAAGTAGCTTTTTCTAACAGCGTTTAGGGTCTTTGCATACCCAGGGTGTCCTAACGTTGGGCTATCATGAGCCTCAAATAGGATTTCTTTCTTCAATGTTGGGTCCTTAGGTACACAAAGCCTTTGTTGAAAATAAAGACATCCCTCTTGAACAGAGTAACCCTTTAATGATATGGTCTTTGCTTTAGGTGTTATGCCTTGTTGAATCTGCCAAGACAACTGCTGATAATCTGGGTCTTTCAAGACTGCTTCCTTGATTTTGTCCCATATAGGATTATTGGGTATAGAGATAGCACTAAGGAAAGCTTTGCGGCTAAGCCCGTCCGCAACTACATTGTCCTTCCTAGGTCTAAACTTTATGTCAAAGTCGTATTCTTGAAGAATTTCAATCCATCTCCTTTGCTTCATGTTGAGATTGGGTTGTGTAAAGATCCACTTCAAGCTTTTATGATCAGTAAACTAACTGAAATTTGCGACTGGGAAGATAATGTCTCCATAACTTTAATGCATGGATGATTGCTAAGAGTTCCAAGTCATGGGTTGGGTAATTATTTTCATGATCTCTGAGCTTTCGAGAAGTGTAGGCTACAGGTCTACCTTTTTGAGTAAGAACTCCCCCTAAAGAGAGTTTGCTAGCATCAGTTATAACTTCAAACTCTTTATTGAAATATGAAAGCTTAAGAATAGGAGCTGATACTAGGTAACCTTTTAGCTTTGCAAAACTGGCCTCGTGTTTGGCTCTCCACTCGATTCTCATCCCTTTCTTTAATAACTCTGTTAAAGGTGCCGCAACAAGAGCATAATCCTTAACAAATATCCGGTACCATACTGTGACCCCAAGAAATCCCCTTATTTCACTGACGGAAGTAGGCTGAGGCCATTCTACGATGTCCTTAACTTTATCTGGGTCAACTGAGATTTCTTTGGAAGATATAATAAAGCCAAGATAGCTGACTTGGGCTTAGAAAAAGGTACATTTACTCTTCTTAGCATAAAGCTGATGTTGACGTAAGAGCTGTAATACTTTACGAACATGCTCTTCATGATCCACCTCATCTTTAGAGTAGATCCAAATATCATCAAAGAAAACCAAGACAAAATCATCCAGGTAAGGTGTAAAAATATCCTGCATTAGTCGGTTGAAGCTTGGAGGAGCATTAGTAAGACCAAAAGACATTACTATGAACTCATAATGTCCATACCTAGTATTGAAAGCTGTCTTTGGAATGTCTGATTCTTTGATTCTTATCTGATAATATCCAGAGTGAAGATCAATCTTTGTGAAGATCTTAGCCCCGTGTAGCCTATCCAAGAGTTCATCAATTCTAGGAATAGGATACTTGTTCTCAACGGGGACTTGATTAAGACCACGGTAGTCTATGCAAAGTCGTAAAGAACCTTCCTTCTTCTTTTATAAAAGGACTGGAGCACCCCAAGGAGAAGTCCTTGGTCGGATAAATCCTTGCTCAATAAGTTGCCTAAGTTTCTCTTTAAGCTCGATCGCCTTAGGGAGTGACATCTTGTACGGTTTTTTCAAAACAGGTTCACAACTAGGGATAGTCTCTATCTCGTGATCAACCTCTCTAGGTGGTGGAAGACTTGCAAGATCTTCAGGAAACACATATGAATACTCTCTCAACCAATTAGGTTGAAAGTTTGAATCTGTGTCCTCTACCTTGTTGAGTTTAACTACATAGATTTGCTGACCCTTTCGTAATCCCTTAAGAAGTCTAATAGCCTCGACTAAGTGAGCTTTTGGATTCCCATTCTTTCCTTGAACTAAAACTTCATTCCCTAGTTTGTCTGTAAAGGTAAAATTCCCTTGTGCACAATGAATATGAGCTTGATTTTGTTTCAACCAGTCCGTTCCTAAGAAACCATCATAAATGCCTAAAGGTAAAGTGTGAAAGTTTGCAGAAGTAGAGTATCCCCCTAGTTCAAATTCTACCTGTCCTGCTGTATGCTAAGTTAGGACTTCCTTCCCGTTTGCTAGTTCCACAATTAGTCTCCCAGCAGGATACTGGTCTAGTTTTAGCTTTCTCATGCATTTAAGAGAGATAAATGAGTGTGTGCTTCCACAATCAATTAAAAATTCAATTTTTTCACCTTGGCGAGACCTTGGTGCTTGAATGACTGCATATTACTGGCGAGCACTTGGGTTGTCAATTGCGGCATGCAGAGTTGCTCTCTCTTCAGCTTGGTCTCCCACTGTTGGTTCTTCCATAATAATGGCATGAGTTTGAGCCATCTCTCCTCTTCCACATCCTCTTCCTGCATTCCTTCCTCCACGATGAGTAGTTCGACCTCTACCATTTTGTGCTACAGGAATGGCATTTGCGTTTGTTGCTATGCTTCTTCTAGGACAGTAACTCCTATAATGACCTAGCTAATCACACTCGTAGCAACGAACATTTGGATGTTGCAGTTGAGTTACTGTAGCTGTTGCTGCTATAGGGCAAGGTTGATAAGCTTGATTAATAGGTCTGGGGATCCAATTGTTGGGTCTGGCCCTTTGGCTTCTAAAGTTTTCTTGGCAAGCTATGTTGCCCTTAAGAGAGCATCCTCGAGTATATGGGTCTCATTGCTTCAAGGCGCATATCTAGTGGTTGATTCAACCCTTGACAGAACGTGCTACCTGTTGTTCAATAGACATTTTTGGGGCATATCTTTCACAAAGTTACAACTTTGGAGTAATACTCTCCCACAGATAAAGATAACTGCTTTAGAGCAAAAAATTCATTCATTTTGGCATCACGATGAGCAGGTGGAAGATATCCTGCTGTAACGACTTTTTTAATTTCCTCCCAAGACCGGGAAGATCCTATAACACCCAAGTCCTTGCAATGTTGTTTCCACCATATTTTTGCATCGCCAACAAGACAAAACATTGCGAGCATAGTTTGGTTTACAGGTTGGGTTCCTGCAGCTTCGAAATAGTCTTCCATTGCCTCGATCCAGGCTTCAGCATCACGCTCGACATGGGCTCCCTCGCCTTTGAATGTGGGTGGTTGGGCTTGTTTCAGGAGAAGTTTTTTCTCTTGTAGGGCCGTATACAAAGCATTTGACAGTACCTGCGCAATAATACATGTGCCGATGGTTTGATTTAAAGACTTAACGCTATATCAAGTGCTTTAGACTTCCACAACTCAAGAAAAAAAAAATTAACGCAACTAACTTCACTAAGTTCAAGATGCCCTAACTTTATTTATATCAAGATATATACAAAGTTGGGATCTCATTGAGAAGCTAGATGAGCATCTTTTTCTTCTATCATGATATGTACAAAGGCTGGATTTGCTAAAAACTAGATGATTCTCAAAGCTGGATTTCCAGGGACATAGTGGTATAGTCGATAGGTATTTGTGGAGAGGTTCTTGCAATCTACTATTTCATTTGAATAGTAGATCTTATACACATCTTTGTGGGGTTCATAAAATACAAGACTTTTATTTTCAGGAAAGATATCAGGGATAGAGATGGGTTTGATCCTATAGCTAGGGATCACCTTTACCACTTGATTGTAAACCCATTCATTTAAGGTCATCTCAAGGCCATCTTCTAAGATAACAGTGTAGTCATCTCTAGTAGTGCCAAGGAAGTAATAAAGCTGAATCACTTGCAGCTCTTCCCCCCACCGAAGCTTCTTTAGATCAGAAGAGAGGCATATGATATTCTTCACATTGATGTAGAAGATGCCACCATCGCAGTCCCATGCAAGTTCCCATCCCCTTTGGATTCTTGTTGATGGAGGAGTAAAAGCCTTCATCAAAATATTCATCATGTTGCATCGAAAAGCAAAATTTGAAGAGCAACAAGCTTCAAAATACATTATCTCAAAGGTTTTGAACTTGCGATACTCAGTGTCGGCATCTTCTTGAAACATCAATGCTGGTGAGTTCTCGAACTTTAAGTTTCCAATTCATTTTTCCAAATTTTTCAAACAATGTCAATTTATCCAGTTTCATAACCTAGGCTCTGATACCACGTATAAGGTCCCCTCCCCGATACCATAACCTTTTGGCAACAGGAGGGCACCTGACAGGTCACTAGGCCCTATTCGACTGAGAAAACATAGTCAATATAGACAAGATTCTAATGGACAGGCTCTCGTTACCAAGTAACTTGAAACCATTAAAAAGGATTCCTAGCCCTGTCTCGCAGGCAAAGCGTGAACTGTTACAATACTATTACGTTCCTAATTCTCACCTTCCGAGAGAGAGAAACCCCAATTGCCTTTTTCCCCATACTTTCAGAGGCACGTACAATTGGAGTTCTCGACTCTTGGCACAATGAGTCTCTAATTCGCAGTTTTACAAGAGGGAGAGGAGAGTTTCTTGACTAATTGAGACCACCCATCCTTGACTAGCAACCTGAGCCAGTCCCCACTTTCCACCCCCACACTCATACTTTGTTCTGCTTGTTTTCTAATTACTACCACATGATTGTTCATACACAAAGTTCCTTTTTTGGGTTTCCATCACAAGTTCATTAAGACAATCCTTCAACCAATTTCAAATTGGAACCAAGACAATCCTTCTAGAAGAAAAACAACATACGATCCTTCTTCATTAAAATATCCCAATCCCAAGAGTTCACTCTTGGCGAGAGTTTATTGCTCTCGATGTCTTTAGTTGCCCATACAACTAAATTGTCCTGCAATCTGGGCACCAACCCGTAGTGACTAACTTGCAATCTGGGCAACAACCCGCAAGTACTATCTTGCATTCTGGGCACCAACCCGCAAGATGTGTGCAACCATATGCACTGCTTTAGCGTTCACTTCTCTAAGCTCTCTTCCCTGGATATCAAAGGGAGTTTTGACTATATCAGTATAGGATTTTGAATGAAGAAGGTTCGATAGTTCTTCTACTAGGCAAACATTTCTTTCCTACGAGCAAACATATTACTTTCCAAACAATCTTTCACTCTTCAAAGAAAATTATATAAAACATATGCCGTAATTTGTGATGGTTTTATGATCCATAGAGATTGTTTTCCCTTTTTCTACTCTATCGTCTATGCAATGAATGCAAATACTTAACAAAATTAATTCCAACCTTGTCTATTGTAGGACCATTGCCTAGCGAGATTGGTGGCACATCCTCCAAGGCAATTCTTTTTCCTTTATCACCTTCTCAGCTAGTGCCAACCTCATCATTGTGAGTCTCGCTAACACAGGTCCTTTTTGGGGCCATCTTATCTCTAATTAACTTGAAAATGTGTAAGAACTAATTGTGCAAAAACCAATTTGATAATAAGGTTGATGGAATGTTAATTTTATCTATTCTTACACTTCTATTCCAATGATTTATGCTTATGATAGGCAAGAAATTTTATGTAAGGTCTAATAGACAATACTCATTCAAACCATCCATTTATGCACTAATCTCATGATTAATCACTTATATATACTTGCAAGAACAATCCATCATTTTAGTTGGACAATTCTTGAATATGCATAGCTAATTCATGCAAATATTTAGGGTTACATTGATGAAGACTTGTGCATGTAGTCAATACAATCAATTATGTAATCGAGCGGTGAGACCTTCATTACTTTGTAATGTAGAGAAATTACCAAAAAATATATATAATGATTGTTGATTTCCAATTGAGGATAGGTAAATAAGAGTATAGCATTTGATAGTAGAGTAGCAATTGGAAAGGATTCCAATTGGATGGCAATATGATAGCAATTGGAAAGGATTCCAATTGAATGATAATGTATGGAAGCAATTGGAAAGGATTCCAATTGAGAGAAGAGATTGATAATAGCTTGATTAAAAATAGATTTACATTACCCAATGTGCTTTGGAGGTATTGATCTCTCAAGCTTTGATGTAGAAGCCACCAAGTTAATTGCCACAGCAGCAGAGCTCCCTTCTCCCAAGTGTGTCTAAAATTGAGTATGAATGGCCTTTATATAGGGGTTTGGAGGTTGCTTGAGGTCCAAGGCATGCCCATACCTCCCTTGCTCACCCCATCTTGCCAAATGAAGGATTAGAGGTGTCGCCTCTCACTTACCCCACTAGAGGTGTCCCCTTTTTCCCAATTGAGTGATACACCTCATGTACTTACCCATGCTTAGTGTCAACATACCATAAGAGGTGGGCTATGGCCATGGGTCATTTATGGTCATACATACACATACCCATACATACACATGCACATACATGCTCGTGCACATGCATACATATGCATACCTTATGTTTAGGATTTAATTAACATTAGGATGAAATTTAATTGTCTAAAGTGAGCTTGGCTTGTCAGAATTGAATTCTGAAACTTGCTATTAAAAGACGAGCTTGAGGATGACAGACTAAAGTGTCAGATGGACACACCTGCTATATTTAGTAGTTTTCGAGACAGACAGCTATTTTTATGGAAATTCAGGACAAGATAAATTTAGACGAGACGTCTAGGTGGGTGTAAGCACCTCAAATTTTGTTATTTTGGGACAAAAATGATAAACAAGTAAAAATTTTATTTTTGAAAATGTTACAATAATATATTTAACATTGGTTCATCAAAGCTGGAAAAATTGCCAAAAATAGTAACTTTTTGTTTATGACCAAAATGGCATGATATGTATTCCATTACATGGGAATCCCCTTTTCAAGGGTGGGAGAAACCTTACACCTCCCCACACATGGGTCGTACCCTTTGGCAATCGGAGGAGTTCCTCCATCATTTGGTGCACCCACCACTACTTTTAGGCCCGTCTCTAGACCATATGATGGGTATTCCTCGGCCATAGATGCTTTGTCTGCACGGCCCCCGTTGGCACGAACTTTGTTTCTTCCGAGAGAATATGGCCCTCCACTGCCCTTCTTTCATCCACCTTACGCATGATGTATTCCCCCCCATGTGTATTTACTTTTGATGCAATGGTACATTTAAATTTGGGGTTTGCTATATTAAATATACCATCATTGTGTGTAAAACATTGATGTTTTTTCTTATCATTAGTGTATTGAATGCACCTAGGATGGTAAATCATGTTTTGGTTTGAATGTAAGCCGGCACTAAATGTGCAATCTTCAATGTTACATTTTAGTTGAACTTAGGGAGTGAGAGACACGTAGCGAATGGTTTTAGACTCTATAATAGCCGAGGGAGAGAGAGAGAGGAGCCAAAAAATAGAAAGGGAGAGAGAGAGAGAGAGAGGTAGATAAAGAATCTTTTGGGAATCTACTCGCCTGATTCCTAATAAGCGCTCATCAAAAATTGCTCGCCCAAAAATTACGTCCGAGCCCAAAGTAGTCCTGAATCACCCCTCTAGGAGAGTCTTAGGAGTGAGAATCATTTGGGCTGATCAACCTATCACCATAGTGAACATTTATGGTCCTTGTAATGCCAAGGATAGGGCCAAATTGTGGATGCATCTTAGGGACTTCCCTCTAGAAGGTGAGTAGCTTCTGATAGGAGACCTTAATATGGTGGAAAAGAGCAAGGATAGAACATGCTCTACCAATCTGTTGGCAGGTTCTAAAAAAAATAAATCGCTTGGTCTCTTTGAGAAATGGGATCTGATGGACCTAAAAGAGATGGGACCTTGGAACAATATGTCGAGGTTCACATACACAAGCCTCTAGTATGCCGGCATGACGTCTTGGGTCGACAAATGTTACTGCTCTCACCAAGCCAATTGGATCATGTCGCTACTCAAGATGAAGGTGTTGAAAACAAAGAACCTCTTAGACCATCTTCCCTTACACTTGGAACTTAGGAAAGACAAATTGGATGGGAAGACCCCCTTGTGGGAGCAAGAAGATGCTTGTCACAGGGGACACACTTATTCAAAGACGAGTTGTTTAGAAGCCTCGCAAACAAAGCTATGTGTAAACTCTCTAAAGACATTTGCCTAGAAAAACCTAAAGCTTGGGACCTCTTTGCCCCGAGTGTCCAGAAAGTGATTGAAATCTCGGCCCCTCGGGTGAAAAAGGCCAGTGAAGACCATGTGAAGTAGCTTGAAGAGGAGGTGGATCATCTCACTTGAAAAAAAGCTTCTGGGCTTGCATTCGGGATGAAGATCACAAAAAATGGTTGGAAGCTAAATCCAACTTGTCCAAGCACCAGTTCAACGAGGTCAACAGGGACAGATTGATATCCAGAGAGACCTTCATTCAGTCTGAGGCCGTTAATCAAGCACATTTCCTCAGGGCCTTGAAAATCAAGAAAAGTTGGGCCTCTATCCACTCGCTCATAGATGAGAAGGGGAATGATGCGCAAGATCAAGATGAAATGGCTAGGATGATGCTGGAGCATTTAAATTAGATCATTGGCCATCCTCAGACCCGCTCTCAAGAAGTGAATGAGGCTAGAGCGACCTTGCTTGAGAGTATCAAGAGGATAATACATCAACAAAATCTAATCGTCTTGAGCTGGCCTTCTCGGAAGATGAGTGCATGCTTGCATTGCATGCTCTTGGCAAGGAGAAATCCCTTGGCTGGGATGGTCTTACCATAGAATTTATCAAGGAGTTCTGGGATGACCTCAAGGGCCCAATCACATAAATGGCTAACCATGCTTTTGTCAAGGGGTGGTTGGATCCTTCTGTGAAAAGAGGGCCCATTAAGCCTATCCCTAAGCAGGTGTGTTGCTCGTATCTCAAGAATTGGTGCCCTATAATTATGATGTCTGTGGAATATAAAGTCATTGTCAAAAGAGTCGCTCTTAAAATTTCTCCTCTCCTAGACATGGTAATCTCTCCCCATCAGCACGGGTTTATCAAAGGGAGGTCGATATATGACAATACCTTGGCAGCAATGGTTGGCATTGAGTATGCAGCCTTCATGAAGTAGGAGTGAATCTTGCTACAACCTGATTTGGACAAGGCATATGATCAGATTATGTGGTCCTTCATTGAAGATGTCATGAAAGCTCTAGGCTTTGGGCCTTGCCTTTGTCATCTTGTTCACACTCTAGGGGTAGGTAGGAAATCTGAGCTCTTGTTCAATGAGAGAATTGTGGGATCCTTTGAAGATAGGAGATCAATCAAGCAAGGATACCCCCTAGACCCTCTTCTTTTTGCCATTGGATCCCATCCCCTAATAATGATGCTTGAAGCTAAGCTGCTTGCGTGGGGTGAAATTTAGGGTCTAACTCTACTTGGCAACGATCAACTCCTCACCAATATTTTTGAAGATGACTCCCTCCTTTTCTTGAAAGCCTACCCTCAAGTCCTCAAGAAAGTGCTAGAGATCGTACAAACATTCTCCGCGGCTCCGGGGTCAAAGTGTAGTATCGAGAAGTTGCGACTAATCTCCCTTACAAAAACCGACACATTTGACCCATCAGATTGGTTGAGGGAGATCGTATCCAAAGGAAGGATCTTTTGACATCTGGGAGCACCCTTGTCATATATTTAGTGTCAGGTTTTGTGTGAAGTTTCATCACATTTTTCCACTGACGTACATGGATCACGATCCATGTCCCCTTGTCATAGATTGAGACCAAATTTGTACCATAGCTAGAGCTAATCATAAGAAGAATAGTGGTATTTTCATAATTGAATTTGGACCTCAATTGAGGATCTTCAAACTAAAATAGATTGTGTGCAAAAAGCACAATTGTTTGGCCAGTTCAATTCTTTTTTACTAATAGAGTAACTATAAACTCATAAACACCAAGTCTTTCTTGTATAGATTTCAAGGGCTAGAGCACTACATATTTAAGTGATTCTAAGTCAAGGATGTGGAAGAAACTTAAGAGGTAGCAGGTTAGGGTTTTGCAAAAGTGCTATTTCTTGATGTATTTGAGATCACGGAGACTATACCAGAGTAGAAACCCTATTGTAGGAGACCAAATTAGCATTATTTCCACTAAAAAGAGTTTGAATTAGGGATCATGGTCTCGGGGGGTTCACCTCTTAGACATGTAAGTTACCATGTGAGTTCAAATGAATGGCATTTTTAATTGCCAAAATTTTAAAAATTTAACAGGATTATATTAATAGAATGGGTTTTTTAATTGATTTCAGAGAAAAACCCGTAAGTTTTTGAAAAAAAAGAGATCATTTTATTACCTTAAACATGTAAGTAATGAGGTTTTTTTAATACCCTTTGAATGCACGTTATATGAATAGTTTCTTAAAGGTGAACCTTCGAGATCACGGCCTCCCTTTGAGCCTATTCCAGAGGAAAGTCTATCTGATACTTCATCAAAGGATCCTATACACGGGATACAAAAGTGATTTTTAAAGAGGGAACAAACATGGGAAAAATACCATCGCAACCCGCAACAACTATGAAACTATTGCACTTGAAATACCAATTTGAAAATGACCAGAGTGCAAAAATTTACAAAGACAATATTGATCTCTACTGTGTAAAGTTAGAAGACAACCTTCGTTAGTTCAAGGACTTAGTGCCTATGGACTACAGTGGCGATCGATACTTTGATGATGAGGGTAAATTGTATCTAGTTGCACAAAATCCCTATATTGTGGACAAATGGGGAATGAAAGGCACAAAGGAAAAGGTTGACATAGATCCTGAGGATAAGCCACCTAAGCTGGACATTCCAAATGCAAAAATGAGGCGAATAAATGAGACAACATGAAAAACACTCATGTAGTATTGTACAAGTATGCCAACATAGAGAAAATGCTCTATTTTAAGTGCATTGAGACCTACATTGGAGAATTTTCAGAGAAAAAACAATTGTACGATTTTGCATACACTGAAGGTAGAGATACCTATGTATAAGTATGGGCAGAGATACTTTGCAGTTAGACCGTAAGGAGTTGAGAGATATACATAATTTGGAGGCATGATCCATGAGTATTATGTCACTCCAAGCATGTTCAAACCTACCGTATCGGAGATGAAACTAGAAAAAAAAAGATTTGAGTCTGGAGATAATGAAAATGTCAACTCATTTTGTCCACTGTAGTTTTCAGTACCTAGACCAATGGGATCCTTGAGTTCAAGGGTCCCAATGACCACATATTAAGGGAGAAAATATCCAAGCATGATCTATACAACGAGAGTTCCAAATACCTGGATAGAATCAAGAGATGTGAGACTTGAGGAGAGAGCCATAAAACAAGCGCCAACTAGGATTCCTAGTGGGGGTTACTAGTCTATAGGTGTCTTGACAAGAGAACCTGGAGTCATGAGAATGGTTGCCAGAATACAATGAATGCCACCATCTCAAGTAGTGAAGTGTGTTGTCAAAAATTACAATGGGTCAGGGGATCCATATGCACATGTTTCACTCTTCAAAAAAGTTTTAAGAGCGGAACAAGTGGTGGATTTCCATACTCAGTATGAGGGATTTGGGTGGAAATTAGAAGGAACAACCTTAACATGGTTTCAACCGTTGAATAGAAATATCTTCCTAACATAGAGCAGATTCTGCAAGATTTTACTGAGGAATCCTCTAAAATGGGATCGAGCACAACACAATGTCCCAAATCTATGATTTTAAGCAGGAAGAGAACAAAAAAGTGAAGAAAGATTTACCGAACATTAGATCCTTAGCACTCTCATGGATCCCTTGGCCATGATCTCCATCCAAGCTTGGACTTATGGCACACAATGCTGAAAGTGCTTTTCTTTTTCCTCCACCACCTTATGAATAGCCTCAAGCTCCATTGGTGGTTTATCAATCACTATTGATGTGGGGTGCACATTACTCATTCTTGCAAAAATTATCTTTAGGGTTATATCTCAATTGCGATTTGTTCTTTGTTAGTTCCTATGTCGTTGGTGCATAGCATGAGACATATTAATAAACCTACACCAATCTGATTAGGCAAAACTACAACATACAATGGAAGGCCAAAAAGGTTTTTCTTGAATGTGCTAGCTATTGCCCATGGGTTGTGTGCAAAAAATCTCATGGCCATGTCTAGCATCCATTCATCTTGAATAACAACAATAAAGGGCCTTGGATCAGGATCTTGTGCAGAGGGGTTATATGGCTGGAAATAACACACCTACCCTTGACTTTTTAAGTTTCAAACCTCGACCCACATAGCACTCCAATCATCTTTAGAAATCTTTTCTCTCAAGAAAAGAGAAACAATGTCACTATGTAAAAACAATTTGAGTAATGCTTAATTTGTAATAAAATATGAGTCACCTTGATTGCGTATTAGGTAAAGCAATAAATTGCTTGGTCAACAGCTGAAGATAGCTCATATTGCAGCTTCTCTTTAGACAAAGACATGTCTTGCTATACCCACATCCAAAAAATCTTCCATGCAACACTCAATAATATTAGGATGCACGGGTAAATGATACAAATCCTCTCTTGAACCAGGTATATGCCCCTCATGAATAGGGTAAGTGGATATGAAAGCAATCTTTGAGGCATGTTGATATTGAACTCTCACTTGGAAAGGACAACCACATCTCTTGGACCTCCTAATCTGATAATGTGAAGGGGCTAAGTGAATGGGCATAAAAGAGTCTAGGAGCATTCAAATTAGTGAATATCGACTTGAATGGCCGGCCACTTTTTGCAGATGTGTGATCACTTGGTTACAAATCACTTTGGGTTCATTGCTTAGTTCACATTGGGATCACTTTGAGTTCACAAAACAATGAACAACTTAGATCTTGCCCGCCTCCCAACCCTTCTCCCAACCATTGATCCCACCTCCAAAAGGGGGTGTCAAATAATCACGAGGGTGTGTAGCATCACTTTAGTTGGTTAAAAATGACTTTTGACAACCTCTTTATTGCCACATGTTTACTTTTAGCTTCTTAAATCATCGGTGCTGCAATTAAAGCTCTATAGACTATAACTAGATTTTGTTGAGTGGTGCCGGTTATGGTGGGTGATGGCATGCAGGACTCATGGCGAGCAAGTGCAGAGCAACACACACACACACACACACACACACACACACACAAAGAGAGAGAGAGAGAGAGAGAGAGAGAGAGAGAGAGAGAGAGAGAGAGAGAGAGAGAGAGAGAGAGAGAGAGAGAATTTGACACAACAGAATGAAAAACACGCTATGATTGTATTATTATTTTGTGTAAACAACCTTACAATATGTCAAGATAAACTTGCCATGCACACTAAAAAGGTAACTGAGTCTTATATGCATGCCTCAAAGGCCTGTTCCTATGGGTTTGACACTTGACACACTGGAAACCTAACAATCCCCCCTCAAGCCCGAACTAGACGGGCCACTCTCATGATAACTCGAGTTTTTGGTTTACTCACCAACCATGAGTTTTAGGTTCTCTCACAACCAAGGATTTCTGGTATATCCATAACCTGGTGCTATGATAAGAAACCACCCCTTGAACAGATGTATAGGGTGTAGGTCAAAGATTTAGCTACCAATGAGTGGAGTTTTTGGTTCATTGCCAAACCTTGGGTTTAAGGTGTACCCAATAACCTCACGAGAAGTAGAACAAAATAGGACTAGAATAAAAAATTGATAATTTGGGAGGCCTTACCACTCATGTGTGGCAGTGTCTATTGCCCGTACAATTTATTTTGACTAAAAAACATGAAAAGAGTGAATTTAAAAAGCTTCATTGTCAACAGAATATATTGGAGATTTGGTGTCTCCCTCAATCACATGAATTTTATTTTTACCCTTTTGAAAGCATCTATTTGACAGATGATTTGTTTTACCACAGTGAACACAAGGATTCTTCTTGAAACAGTCTTTTGTCTGATGATTGTTGCACCAAAAAATGGCACAAGATCTGGTACCACTGAATGGTCGAGATGAAGCTGTGGTAGCGTCACAATTAGTGACCGCATAGGCACTGCAAGTATCAGAAGAACTAATGGGGGATACTGCATTGGAGACTGTATATGCACCAGGAATAATAGGAGAATTGATACGGGGTACTCTTCGTTCTTCTTCTTGAAATGAATTGATAATACCATCCAAGGAGGGCAGCAGATATTTCTCTTTTAAAACAGTAACAACCTGATGAAATTTGTTAGGCAAACTTTTTAACAAAATGGCTATGAGATCTTCTTCTGGTACTAGGAATTCGACATAAACAAGTTGAGTTTTAATACTCTTCAGCTGGTTAACTAAAGATGTAATATTTTCATCAACACACATAGTAATAGAATACAACTCCATCTTTAGACTCATCATTGAATACTTAGCTTTAGCACCCAAAACCTTCTCTAGCTATATCCAAGTAGCATTGGCAGATTGCATGTCATCCAGATAATGAATAAAATCATCTTCGAGAGATGTCAGAATAATACCTAATGCTTGCTCGTCCTTGCATTGTTGCTAGGCAGATAACGCTCGGGTAACTGCAGCGGATGTGCCTGCTTCATCGACTGTTAGATTCTTGCGTATCAGTTATCCCTTCACTTTGATCAGCCAGGTGTGGAAGCTGGATATGTTAAATTTATCCACCTTTGAGGCCATATTCGATATGCCAAGGATAGCTTGGTCCTGTTTGCTATGCTTGCGAATAATGATCATCAACCTTGGTTAATCAAATTTTGAATTGCTTTTTAACATATCACTAGATCCGTAGCATAACCAAACCTTCAACACTGCTTGGAAGAGTCGGGAGTAACTGAATTGCATTCAATGGCCCATTTGGAGTAGCTTAAGCTTGGACACTGAGCATCGAGCATTGAGCACCACAGAGCATTGAGCACGGGTTGTGAAACCCCTTTTGCTTAAAGCCCAAAGGCTCAACAAAGGCGGCTGGTCCAAAAATATGACACTTTAAATGGGAAACTGTTGGGAGAAGAGGGGGAGATCGATTGCTTAAGCTATTCAACACATGCTCTCAAACATCACCATCAACCTGTCCACTTCTTTTCCCAATTTCCAAGCGCGCGTGCGCGCACGCACACACACCTAGACAATGACACACACACACACACACACAGACACACACACACACACACACACACACACACACACACACACACACACACACACACACACACAGAACATAGAATTGACATAGACATGCTTGAAAGAGAGTGTAAGAGAATTGTAAGAGATAGAGACTAGATTAGAGAGTACACAACAAATATAACATAGCATAAGAGAGTAGAGAAGAGAATCTGCAAGAGAAAGGCCTAAATCTAGCCCCAAACTCCACGACACCTCTCTTGTGGAGTTGGTATTTAATTTATTTTCGAGTTTAAGGTGCCAAAAATCGAAGCCCCTCTTTTTACAACCACTTCACTTTTGTAAATGAGTGAAGCTCATTAGTTCTTGCATGACCCATAAGGGGAGTTCTCACTAGAATTATTTACAAAGCCATAGTGGCTTATTGAAATGAGATTCTAAAATACTGTGCAAATATAAATGGCAAAGAGTAATTGCCGACGCCTCTTCATCAACTCCCCAAATTCCACTCTACAAAATCATCATCATCAACTCGATTAGAAAATAAATAGACAGCACATAATTAACCATTACGCCAGCTATCCCAATTGCAGCTAAACACTACAACAGGAGGGTGCCTTGTCTCGTAACATCCCTCCCACCAGGGATAGCAACTGTCCTCAGTTGCTCAATAGAGAAATCAGCTGGACCGTGAGTGATAGAAATTGTGGAGAAGGTCAGGGAAGTTGCGAAAAAACTTTTCAGGCATCCATTTGGCATCCTCTCTAGGGTAGCCCTTGAAAGTCAAAAGGTAACGGCTATAAACCATTCCAGTGCATGTAGTGGTGGTCTCGTGATCAACTATTTGAGCTGTGATTACTTGAGCATGTGATTACTTGAGCATGTGATCTTGAGTATTGACATGAACATATGTTTGTAGATCTTAGTTTTAATGAGGCATTGTCTGAGCACGAGCCTGTAGAAGCACCTTCCTTGCAAGTAGAGCTTCTTGAGAGTAAGAAGTGTAGCACTGCTGCTGATTTTTCACCTTTGTCTCCGAACCCCAATCAAATCTCAGAATCTTCTCCGCATAGCAAAAAACTTAGCCCAAGAGGGAAGTTGAACAAAGCCTCTTCCTCAGCTATAAAAAAGGCTTTGCTCACAGTTAGAGGTAATGTTTATTGTCTTTTATGTGGATGAGTTACTCTTCTTGGTCTACAAGTGAAGGTGGGTCTTCATAAATGTGGTTTGTAGGTAGGGGTCCTCTAAATGAGTGTAAAAGAGTAATGTGAAAGGCATTGTGAATGTGCCAATGTGCAGGTAGGTCAAAACGGAAAGAAAACATCATTAATGATAGCTGAAATTTTAAAAGGTCCATAAAAACAAGGAACAAGCTTAACAAAAACATTGGTATCAACACTTTTGATTCTTCAATTTTCAATGCGAAGTAAAACATGATCACCTTCTTTGAATTGGTGTGCCTTGCGGTGCTTGTTAGCATGCTTGGTGTAAAGTTCTTGTGAGTGTTTAATGGCAGAATGCACACTTGCATAAATATCATGAAAGTTAGTATTGAAATCATCAACGGCAGGCACAACATTAGAAAGACGTGAAGCAGGAGTAGGAAGAGAGTGACCATATACAATTTCAAATGGAGATTTACCCGTGGCAGTGTGAGTGGTATTGTTGTATGAAAATTGTAGAATATGGAGGTAATCATCCTATTTCTTAGGTTGAGAAGAAACATAAGCCTTTAACAAGTCAATAATAGTTCGGTTTTGCTGACTTTGGTTCTGACTTTGGTTTGACCATTAGATTTAGGATGAAATGAAGAAGTGAAGTCAAGTATAGTGCCAAGATTTTCAAACACAGTAGTCCAAAAGGCACTACAAAATTTTGAATCTCGATCAGAAATAATCACTTTAGGCAAACCATGATGTGGGAGAATAGTCTTAAGAAACAAAAGTGCAGCTTGATGTGCTGTGAGTGTTTTCTTACAAGGAATGAAATATGCTTGTTTAGAAAAATGGTCAATAATAGTCCAAATCATGTCATGTTTGTGCACTGTAAGTGGGAAACCAGTAACAAAATCCATTGAAATGTGTTCCAAAGGTCTTTTAGGAATGGGAAGAGGATGTAAAAGTCCCAATTTCTTACCTGTAATAGCTGCTTTGATTTTCTGACAAATCAAACAAGTTGAAATATACTGTTTAACATCCATTCTCATAGTAGGCCAATAGAAATCACGACATAAATTTTGAAAAGTTGCAGCAAATCCTCTATGTTCAACATAGGGTGGTTTGTGCAAGTCAATAATTAATGTATAGAAAGGTTTAGTCACACACGGTTTTTGTTTGAAATAAAGGAAGTTTCCTTGAATAGTGTATTCAAGAAATGTGTGCACAAAATTATCAAGCATATGCAACCTTGTCGTTTTGAAGTCATCATCATGTGCATAAGTGTTGGGCATAGTGTCAAATGAAGTTCCCGTAATGGTTGATAGATGATTAAGTGAGGGTCTTCTACTCAAAACATCAGCTACAACGTTTTCTTTACCAGGTTGGTATTGAACGTTGGACTGAAAACTTTGAATAAAAGCGGCCCACTTAATATGTCTATCATCTAATAAAGACTGAGAAAGTAAATATCAGTACCCATTACATAGTGTTTCCAAATTTTCAATGCATGTACCACAACAGTCAACTCTTTATCATAAGTACTGAACTTTGTTTGAATTTGCGGCTTTCAAAAGCAATTGGATGGTTATCTTGCATAAGGACTGCACTGATATCTTTTCCACTAGCATCAGTGACTACCACAAAGAATGGTCTTTCAAAATCAGGCAATTGCAATACAAGCGCATTAGTCAAAGCATGTTTAAGTGCATTAAATGAGCTTTCTTGTAAATCAGTCCATTCATAAGGTGTGTTTTTCTTCAACAGGAGAGTCAAATAGTGTGACTTGTAAGCAAAATTACGAACAAATTTCCTGTAATAGCTACAAAGACCAGTAAAAGAACGTAGCTTATGCAAGTTTTTGGGTCTAGGCCATGACTCAATGGATTCAATTTTCTTGGGGTCTACATGTATTCCCTTACCCGATACAATGTGTCCCAAATATTCAATTTTAGATTGGAAAAGTGAACTCTTTTTAGGATTCAAATACAAGTGATTTTGTGCAAGCAGATCAAATACACGTGTTAAATGCTGTTTATGTTCTTCTTCATATTTACTGAATACCCCAATGTCATCAAAAAATACAATCACAAAATCTTGATGGTCAATGAAAATTCTATTCATCATGCGTGTGAAGGTGGCTGGTGCATTTGTCAAACCAAATGGCATGACAAGGAATTCAGAGTGTCCAGTTTGTGTTCTAAAAGTAGTTGTGCAGACATCATGTTCAAACATTTTGACTTGATGATACCCTGATTAACGGTCAATTTTGCTAAAGATGTTTGCCCCTTTCAGTTTGTCTAATAGATCATCCACTCTAGGAATAGGAAACCTATTCTTAATGGTGATCTTGTTTAAAGCCCTGTAGTCGATACACATACGAAAGGTTCCATTTTTTTTCTTGACAAGAAGTACTCGAGCTCCATATAGTGAACTACTAGGTTGGATTAGGCCTCGGTCAAATAATCAATGATTTGAGTTTGTATTTCCCTGTGTGCGGTTGGATTGACATGATAAGGTGCTCTATCAGGAGGTTCACTACCCAATATAATATCAATTTTGTGGTCTTTTGGGCATGATGGTGGAATTCCAGGTGGAAGATCATGCATGAAACAATATTTAAATTGTAAGAGAAATTCATCGTGTGTGGAGTTACGTGAAGTTTTAGTTTCAACATAAATTTAATCTACCAATACTAGATATGTTTTCTCCTGTTTTCAAATTGCTCTTTTGGCTTGAGTGTGAGAGAGGAGTGATTTTTTTTGATATGCTAGTGTTGCTTGGATGGAGAAATTTTTATTATTATGAGTGAGAGACATTGTACGTTGTCATGCTGTGGCACGTATATAGTGAGAATGGGCATTAAACGATTTATCTTGTGACTTTTTGATGCATAAGTATACTTCATATAAAACTCATATGCATAAATAAAAGCTTTCTACCATACCTTAGTATTACCTTTGAAGTAATATAAATGTACATTACTATTAGAAAGTACTGCAAGAGAAGTATCAATGATTGTGCCTCTTTTTGTCTGGGGGAAAAGCATTTGTATATTTTTTCTAATATCTCAGCTATACCCTACCATATATAAATTATTTTCTTCTTTTCACATTTATTTAATAATATAACCCTTCAATAATGCATACCTTCTTGGATACATACAAGAGGGAAGGGCCTACTACAAGACTTTATGAAAAGGAAGATCCAAAGCTTCTTGGACCATCCCAATTTGAAAATCCCAACCTAAGGGCGTGGAGAAAAGGCCAAAACCAAGTCAAGCTCTTTTAGTAGGCCAATTTTGCCTTTTGAAGCATGTCAATCCGAGTTACAGGTCAAAAGTTACAGGGAAAAGAGTGAAAAATCCTCAACTACACTGCAAGAAGAGATGGTAAACAGGTGAATCAAGTGAAAAGAGGTAATCTTGGTCTTTTTCCATAAAATAAGATATTTGGAGGATAAAAGACACAAGCATGTGAATGTGACACCTCAAAGATGCTTTGAAGGACAAGACACACAAGTTGGGACCCCCTGCTGGAGCCACATAGAAGATGCCTAGGTGGGGCCCACATACATCATGCACCCACATGGAGCCTCAACGACCAAAAATGCTGAATTTCATGATATTTTGATTCCTAATATTGCCCATTTTAAGAAATATCCAAAGAACATTTGATTTGGGTTAACTCTTTAGCCTAATCAAGTGATTATGTAAAACATGGCTCCCTCACCTATAAAAAGGGCAACCTTCTCTTCATTGGGGTAAGTTATGAGTGAGTGAGAATAGCTCAATTCCATAGTGTCACACTCATCTTAGTGCCACACTTTCTCTTGAAGAAAGGCTGAAGTCTTGCCTCATCTTCTCTCTCCATTAAGGTGGTGGCGATTGCTCTCATGTATTCAAACAGCAATTTTGTCAATGTAAAGGGCACAACCTTCTTACGGGAAACAATTATGTGCACAAGGTTAGTAGCCATATCTTCATCTTTCACAAGAACCTCTCTCTCTTAAGGTTCTCATTCTCTTCCACAAACTCTAGAATCTCTTTGCTATAGGTACTTCTCTCCCCGCAGTATCCCTATTGCCTAAGGGCAACAATAGGGCTTGGGAGAGAAACTCTTTTCTTCTTCTCCTTTCACTTCTTTCACACCTTTATCTTTGAACATACTAAGTATATCATCGATGAATAACCATAATCCACATAGAGGCGATTTCTTTCATTTCCATTCTGTGCAATCTATTAGGGTCAACATTTGGATTAGTCGAAAGATTCACTTTCAGCAACGCATAGTGTTTCTATTTGGTCCTGAAAGGCTTAACGAAATACTTCTCTCACCAGATCCCATCATACTACCTATTATTGACTATAACTTCTCTTTTGATGTGAGTGTGGTTATTTTATTATGAATCAAGAGGATTTGTACTCACAACTAATCCCCATCACTAGACAAAACATATACATTATAGTAAGCACAAAGCTACAGTTCCAAAGAGCAATCCGTAGCTTATTTGGACAACAAAGATTAAATATCATTAACTCATCCATTAACCCTTTTATCCTACCCATGATACGATATGATCGTAATCTCGATGTTTTTATTTTTGTTTTGTTCTGACTATCTTTCATGAGTTCTCTCCATCACGTGTATGTTTGTAAGCAAAAGTGAGCGGCTTCTTTGGCTACATTTCTTCTTTAGCTTTAGAAGCTATGTTATCTACATCTTAGCTCCTTCTCATAACCCTTGAGCTTCCTCACAAACTCTCACAGCAAGAGGCCCGGTGCCTTCCTGGAAAGACCGACAACTTCTTGACAACGTGTTTTATAATTAATCAATGGGTCAAATTCATGATGAAATGGCATTCCCAAAATCATATCAAGACCATGCAAGGGTGCTACCAAAAATGTTCGTGCTCGTGTAAATTCACCAATGCAAACTTCAACAGTGACTTGGGTTTTATAGTTAAAATGTTGATTATTAAAAACAGTTTGGACCTTGTGAGGTGATGAGACTTCAGAGAGAGATAATTGCTGTGCCGAACGTGTGGAAATGAAATCATGGCTACAGAATGGTGACACTTTCACCTTGAACAGTGCCTTGCACTTTAAACAAAGTATGAGGAGATATAAGAGTACCTGAGGATGGGTTGTCATCCTTATCATAATCAGGATCATATCCCTCACCGTAGTTAGCTTCCACTTCATTGTCGTCAAAAGTAGCATCTTCGATGAGGTTAAGAGTAGCTCCGTTGGGGCGGTTTTTGTTGAAGGGTTTTTGACTTGAATTTCTGTTAATTCCATTGGAGTGGCCATTGGATTGACAATTGCCCTTAGCAGGACCATTTGGGCAGTTATCTGCATAGTGACCATACTGAAAGCATTTACAACACTTCACCTTTTTGTTACCATTAGAATTTGGACGAGGACGTTGGTTGAAAGAATTTTGGTTGCCTCGTTGCTGCGTGTTGTTGTTGGTTGTATGAGGTTGAGCAGTTGTAGGAGAATTGTGAAATCTACATCTCTTGAAAAAAGTACGGCTTTGGTGTTTGTTGCTGTCAAAGTTATTAGAGAAAGGAGGTCTCTTATTACGGTTAGTGTTAGCAGGTTGATCAGTGTGAGAGGGTTGTCCACCTTTCTTCTTTTTTAAATTGAGAGCCAAATTAATAGCCTTTGACATAGAATCTGTTTCAAACATATCTACCTCAGCACCAATTTGTAGTGCCAAGCCTGATATGTACTTACGCTTCAATTTCGTGCGACTAACATGTTCAATAGCTTGCAATTGAATTAAACAATTCCAAAAACAATCAGTGTAACCCTGTACATCTTCATTTCGACCCTGTCGAATTAAATCCCATTGACATCGTGCTTTAGCTTTGTACCGTGTTTTAAATGCCTGGCATGCATTTAAAACACTTTTTTAAATGCATGCCAGGTACGTGGTCTTTCCCAATGCTGTTTGGTGGCGTTCCACCACAATGCAGTGCTGCTAGTGCTTTGATGCACACTTTACCATTTCCCGCTCGGGAAAGTCTTCATCGTGGAAATAGTCATCTAACTGACTAACCCATGCTAGAACTGTGCTAGCGTCCTTAGTGCCATCAAAATCCTTGAAAGTGAAGGCTTTTCTGCTAATTTTGTTTTTCTTGGGTGCCGGTGCAGATTCGGTGCGTGCAAAATGCAATAATTTATCTTCAAGTTCTTGCCTTTGCATGCGTTCATATGTGAGGGATTGTTGTAGATTTAGAAGTTGTTCAGCAGTCGTGGGTGCCTGAGGAAGATGTGCCATAATTGCGTGCTTTTTATTATCATTTTTTTCTTCTCGTTTTTTTTTCTTTTGTTTTTGTTTGTTTGTTTTTTTTTTAATTGATAGATAATAATGTTTAAAAGGGATATTTGATGATATTTACAGATGCATTATGCGGAATAAGTTAAAGAGTGTAAAATAAATAATAGAAATGAAATGTACTTAGCTGAGAATTTGCGGTGGCATCCAGTCCGGAATGGCGATGCACTAGGAAATTGCCAGAAAAGTAAGCGGTCCGACGGTGCGTCTGCAAGTCGGTTGAATTTCGTGGCGCCCAAGCTCTCGTACCCCCAAAGCAAAAAGCAACAGCAGTCGCAAGATTTTTTCACAAGTTATTCAAGTGCCCTGCTCCTTGGCGGATGATTGTCGGCTCAATTGTGATAGCCAGTTTTGAAAAAGAATCAATTTTGTTCTTTGAAAACTTGACGACTTCGAAAGAAAATTTATCTTCGCCGGTGCCGATTAATTTATTATGTTATTTTTTGCCAGTTCAGAGCTGAAGAATTTCCATCGGTGCCGACCAAGATTCATGGGTGAGTTCTGTCGAGGACCAAGAGTATAGGAAGAAGGGGTGACTGACCTAGTGGTGTGTAGTGAGGACTATTGAGAGGGGTAAGCCCTGGAGGAGTAGCTAGTGGTGTGTAGCGAGGAGTGTCAAGTGGGGGTGAGTCCTAGAGGAGTAGCTAGTGGTGTGTATCCAGGAGTATTGGAAAGTCATGCAAAAGCCAGAGTAGAGAGTGACGTTGCGGCCGATGTGGGGGCAGGAAAAGAAGGGGGAGGTAAGGAGCCTCGATGACTACGAGGCGGTGTGAAAGTGTCACTGGCGCCTCCTCCACAACAGCCGCTATCTCCACCACTAGAGCATTGGTGCCTAAAGGAGTGTGTAGACCATCTAGTCGACATCAAGCTCTCAGAGCGTGCTGATCACTCTAAAGTAGACGGAGAGGACAAAGGAGTGGGACGATGCATCGGCATTGTGGTGGATTCATACGACCTCCTCTGCTTCCGGTCTAAGGAAGAGTAAAACACATTTGAATCCATACTTGCAGTAAACAAAAACACATTCGGATATTAAGCATGTTAATGATAAAAATTTGATTCAAAACTTGAAGTTTCACAAGTTTAGTACAAAGACAAAAGGGGGGGAAATGTTCAAATACAAATTCCTTGACAAAAGGGAGCAAAATTTCTCAGATACAATGTCCATGACTTGAGAGGTCTCTCTCTCATCCTTGCATAACTCATCATAACTCCCTTTGTCTATGTAGAGCTCTCCATCTAAGAAAATGTCTGGAGTTTCATCCAGGAGGTCCTATGCATGCATCCCTCCTTGAGAAGTAGTTTTGGGTTCGTTTGGTGTCACATCCATTGCTTCTTGTTCATTTTCCTCACCGGTCTCCTCCACGAATACCAAGGTAACTGGAAAAGTGTATCCCTTATACACCCATATACTGAGTGAGGCCACCTCTAAAACATACCACTAGTTTGGCTGCGACTTTGTAAGATGGAATATCATTTGCAAGAGCAATGTATCTTATATGAGTAGTGAAGGCACACAAGTCCTCTAAATTCGGATGAGGAAAAATTTATTGACTTACTTTGTTCACAATGCTTGGGTAATAGGAAAGTGTCTCAAAGGTTGCTCCACTTCTTGGTTGAGTCCACCTCAAGGAAACCCGACTCTCCTCTGCGCATAGTAGCATTGCGACCCTCCATGTTTATCTTGAACCATTGCACGTCAAACAAGTCTACGAAAAAACCTCTGTTAGTCTACCCTCAAAATTTCTTGTAGCATTCAGAAGTGTGTGAGTTCCGCTACCACAGGATCTACATCGGAGGACCGTCATCGACTTGATTGTTCGAATTTTGCCATGACTCCACAATCTTATGTAAAATATTTTTTTTCAATCCATTGTACCCTGAAATGCCCGACCGTTACACCACGCTGCCTTGTATGACTTATACTACACCAAAAACGTTAATGAGTGGCTGTCAATTTGGAAAAGATGCCACTTTTGATACAAAAAACATGTCGTCTAAGATTAAAAGTATACCTTGGGGTTGCATCCACGCGAGTACTCCCACTCCTCTTCAATCACCTGTTTGCCACGTTATTGTACGCTTTTCAAGGCATTATGTAACCATCTTAAGCTCATGAATATTGGTCAGCTCTCAAGACTTGTTGGATAATGCATCGCTGGTCATCTTCCCCTTCTTTAATCAAGTCGTGCAGATTTTTGCTCTTGTTTTGCATCCTCGTACTATGAAATCCACTTTGAATCACTGGGTTGTGAAGCATGCAAAATTTATTGATCGTAGACTCTAGATCCTCTGTCATGTTCTTTTCCACACCAAGATTGCACATCATAATCCCAGAAATGCTCTCGTCATCAATGGTGCGCCAAAGCGTATCTCCTGCACGATCAGCTCCAGAGAGCCACTCTCCAATGTCCACGAGGGACTCTAAAATAAGCCAACCCTCTTCCATGCTACCCTTTAGACGTGCTTTCTGATGACGTATATATCCCTTGAGAGTTTTCATGAAACGTTCTAAAAAGAACATCCACCTTGAATGGATTGTGCCTGCTATTTCCACTCGGGGGGTGGGGGGGGGTTCACTATGTATAAATTGTGTATATCGCGTGCATTCAAAGACTAGTATTAAAACTCCTTATCTGTGAATTTTTGACAAATAAATTACGCCCCTTTTCTATTCAATCTATATATGTTTTTTCCAATTCCATTTTATGATACCCTTTTGTATATGAAAATGTGAAAAAATAAAATCTATTAACCCCTTCTGCTGCGTGATAGTCACAAAATTATTAGGTGACCCCCCCAAATATTTCGACCTCGTCAACTACATGAACAAGAAGGGGCACTTGAATGGTTAGCATGGTAGTAGGAAAGTGTGCCTCAAACATGACAACCTCTGTAGTGTTTTGTTTGGAGGATGGTATAGAAATTGCATTGATCTCCTTCTCATTAGGAAGAGAATGGGGTTTAGAAGGGCCTCTTTATTTGGCAATTTAAGAAAGTCAAATCTTTAATATTAAGAAAGTAATCAAAGGACATCTTTTGAATTACAACAAGCAAAACGGCTAGATTATTTAAATTCAAAGTTTCCCCCCAAAATGGAATTTAAAATCTAGCCGGCAGAACCATATCATGTAGCATATCTATGGAAAGAGCTCGACGTGTAGATTGCAAATTTATGATCTCTGCTCAAATCAGAGATCATATGTGGGAGTCATGGAAGGCTGAAAATCATAAAAATTTCCACCTCCTTTTTGGGAGAAAAAGTGCATCCTTTCACCACTCTTACACATCTCTTACACACCCACCATTCTTGCACACATGGCGTACACCTATTCGTCAAAATGTTAATCACCACCATAAGCTCATGGAAAATAAAGAGGACCTCCTACACCCCATCCTCTTCTTAATGTCAGAGATCCATTGCACCAATTTCACAAGTTTGTAGATTGTTTGGCGGACACTAGGGGACAAACAACCGTCAATGGTCATTGAAAAATAAACTGCAAAATATGTTTAGCATTGGGATCATAGTAGGTCTAGCAAAATAGATTCGATGTTGCTCTAGTTCAATTCGAACATACCTGACACATTTTATGCCAGTCGTATGAGTTTGGTCTCATAGGTCATTTTGGCCTTTTGAAGACATTGAATATAACATTCCCTTTCATTTCATTCTCTCTCTCTCTCTCTCTCTCCCTCTCCCCCTGTCATGGCTTTTGTTACGACTATCTTCCCCTTCTCTAAGAGCTCGATTGGCTTTGCCACTCCTCCCTCCCCCCTCCTCAGTTTCGGCACTTCTCCCTTGCTGGAGTTGCCAATGCTATTTGAGCTTGAGCTTACTAAAGATTGAGACCTTCTAAATGTTCCCCCCTCCTTAGTTTTGGCCCTTCGCCCTTGTTGCAGTTGCCAATGCTGTTCGAGCTTGAGCTTGGTAAAGGTTGAGACCTTCTGAAGGTTCCCCCCCTCCTCAGTTTTGGAAATTTGCCGATGCTGTTGTTGTCAGCGCTGTTCGAGGTTGGTAAAGGTTGAGATCTTGTTATTGATTTATGCTTTCCTGGAGCTTAGCTTCTCCATCCTTTGCAGGGAATTACTCCCCCCCTCGCGTGGCATTCCTACTAATTATTATCCCCCGCCCACTTATGTCCCTGTTTTCTCTCTACTTTGCTAACCTGTGTGCTCTCTGTGACAGGCCGAGGACCTTTGGGACTGTGCCCTGCACCACTTGGGGTTATGGATCTCTCTCCTCGGCACCCGTTCCCATCGTGCAGGGGCTTCTCCTTTGCATCAAAGATGCTCTTTTCCATGCTACCTTCTTCGAGCTTGAGAGGGCTGCTAGAGTGGCCGATATTCACTTAGAGCTTTTCCTCCTCAATCTGCTCGACCTCCCTGCTTGGTTCAGGTTGTATTCGCTCGCCCAAGAGAATCCCCGGAGCGCCATCCAAAGGCTAAGGGAATTGGCAGCGAATCTCAAATCTATTTCGGGATAAGATGAGAGAGAGCAGAAGGGATGATCGGAACAATCTCCCAAATTCATGAGAAGGTTCATGGCAATCCATGGCAAAAAGCTGCGTGGTAACGACCCAATTGCCCGTCAACATAAGAGGCAACTTCTCAATGGGTTTGATGATATCACTCTAGCCCCACCATCGGAAGCCACTAGTTCTCTCTCATACCCAACGACCTTGATGAAGAAGAGAAACAGCTTGCCAATCAAAGTTTTGCAATTAATAGCTCATTCCTCTTCATACCAAAGAAACCAATGGAGACCTACACTGACCCCTTCATCCCCAGTCGCTTCTTGGAAATCCTCCTCGGAGATGCTCACTACAAGCCTTGGTCTCTCGGCAACTTCACTCTCGTGGCCCCTCTCTCCGAAGGTTTGCTTCTTACTCTACTAAATGGTAAGGATAAGCAAGCTTTGAAGATTAGATTACAACAAATCCTTGACTCTAACTCATCTAATCTCATTGAAAACTCCCTAATTGCTACCCCTTTCATAATGTCTTGCTTTGAAACAAATCGATGCAAGGCATCCTATGGTTGCACAGTGGGTGTCAAGGAAGTAATTGCCACCACAGAAAGGGACACCAATTACACAACTCAAATATGGAACATCCACCGCCCCTTCCTAAAATGTGGTTGTGAATATGTAGGCCAAGCTGAAGCTTGCAAGGATGGTAATGTTTTGTGGTTTGATCACGCTCTGTGGATGATCATGAATCACCTGCCTGTTTTCTTTCCCAGCCATAGCATAAATCACTCCACCATTGCGTTCCTCAGTTGGATCGAAAAGGAGGCCCAAGAGGAAATTAAGGCCGTCGTAAAATCTAATATCTAACCAACCTAAATGATTTTCTCATATTAAATTGATCACTTAATGTGGGAAAATAAACGGGAACAAGGGTTAAGATGTAGACATGTGTTGATAGATCTATCTCAACACGGGGCCAATGGTAAAGGGGCCCAAATGAGAGATGGTCTATCAAAGAGCAAGGCTAACCAATGGAGCATAAGACCTTTAGGTTAGATTCATTGAAGACCTTCAATAATGAGTGTAAAAGTTCTTTGACCTTAGGTAAGCTAGGACTGTGCTTGAGGTGGGAACCCAGCCCAAGCTTAAGGTGCTTGTCATGCTTGATGACTAAGGTGCTTGATGATTGAGGTGCTTGAGATGCTTGAGATACTAGGGTTGTACTTGATGTGAGAACCCAGCCCAAGCTTGAAGTGCTTAAGGGCCAAGCTTGTGGTGGGAACTAGGCCTAAGATTGAGGGGCTTGAGGTGTTAAAAGTCAAAGATCTATTCCTTGCAAGGAGAAGGCGAGTCCTATATGAGGGGGGATGAGAGAGAACACCCACATACTCACACAAGGCCGACTTGGTAAAAAGAAAGCAAAGGGGACACTTGTCAAGTTCCTCCTCATGTTGCCCTCATGGTGTGCCTGAAGCCTATTGGTTGGCCACCCAAGGGGTCCAATGATAATTTAGGAGATTTAATTAATTATCTTTGCATTTATCAAGTCCTCTCTCTCAAAGGGGAAAGGGGGACACTTGTCCCAAGGTTACCCTTGTTGCTTGTAATGCCTCCTGCTTGTGATTGGCTAGGCCTGGAGGGATCCAATGAGCTTCAAGCATTTGCTACAAGGGAGGGTCGACCAAAGCAAGCTAGGGGGTTGCTTAGGGGGTATACTCTCCTGCTTGTGATTGGCTAGGCCTGGAGGGATCCAATGAGCTTCAAGCATGAGCTACAAGGGGGGGTCGACCAAAGCAAGCTAGGGGGTTGCTTAGGGGGTATACTCTCCCACACACACTCACACAAACTCTCATTATGCATTGTGAAAAGTGCAAGAGCCCCCTCTCCTTCTGCAAGTAAGTAGAGGTTGAGAGCCTACACCAACACTCTTGGCTATGGAGTGCAAATCCAACCAAGAGCCATGCTTCAATGCTTAAGCTTGCCATCTTCATTACTATGATATTATGTATGATATCAAGAAGATTTATGATAAGTGATAAACTAATTCTTTCTCCTATGAAATGTTTCTTCTTCCTCTTCCCTACCCTCATTCCCTGCAAGCTCGCTCCACCTTCAAAGGTGCTTGAGGTCTTGGGGCTGAGGCTTTGGATAGATAATGAGTTATTCAAAGTTTATGTTATGATTGTGATGCATGAAGCTTTTCATATTCATTGGATCATCTAGGTCACAAGGAACACAAATATTGTATTGTAACAAGTCTCTCTTAATGGGAGAAATCATAATACAAATGCCTATTGGAGGGGGGACCGGCTCCACATAAATCCGGTGCTCACTTGTTGTTATGTTCTCTAAATTCTCTCTCTTGCAAAAGTATTGTTCATGCCAAGTTAACTAATTGCTATGATTATGTTGCTATCTTCAATTATGTTCACCCGCTATGCTCACAAAGTAATCTCTCAAAAGTACTCTCATTAATGTCCGCTACTCTCAAGTTAAATAGGCCGATTCCATTACAAAGGCCATGCTAATCCATCTTTTTTACAGGCACAAGCTCAAAGAAGCCATCAAGTATACAATAATCTTCAATCAACATGCTCCCTCTATTGGTTTCACTTTGGAAGTGGATAAATTCATCTACCAAGCTATTGCTCCTGCAAAAGAGGTGGATGCTCGCTCGGGGAAGAAGCCTCGCTTGGGTGCCTCTCGCCATAATCAAGGCCGTGGGAATCATTCGTATACACCACAAAGACCTTCCCTTGTCTTGCAGCCTTGTTGGCCCCTCCTCTTGCCTTTGGACTTTGCCTTCAATAGCTCTTCTTCTGCTCCGCTCCGCTCCCCTCCCCCTCTTACCCTTCTTTCTCTTCGCAATCTTCCACCCTTGCTGCACGGGCTCGCCCTACCTTCTCTCAGAACTGTGCATCTAGTGAAAAATCTTTAATGTATGATTAATCCGGCTTTTTTTAGCTTCTGAGTAGTTTGTCTGTTTTCTGGCTAGGTTTTTTATTGGCAGATTCTTTGTGATGGGCATGGTCATCTAGCCCTTACCCCCAAGCCTGCCTCTAAAGCCCTTTTTGTTCCTGTCTTTTTTGCCAATCCCCTCCTGCATATTGCCAACTTTCGCATGTTCCTCTTATTGTTCTTTTTCGGCCTGAACAGTTCTACCACCCTGGCTTGGGATGAAGTTATGTTTAGCTGGGCATTTGCCCCCCCCCCCCCCTATTAAACTTGAGATTTGTAATGGGAGATTAGTCTTTGCTTGCTTAAATGACTCGACCACTGATTCTATATGTAAGCATTATCAACATGGCATTAACAAGCAATCTAGTCACATCATAACTTTGGAGTTAGCACATTTTATGAGTCCTACACTTCACAAACTACTTTCACATGGACTGGGACATATTCCCACACAACCACCTAATATGCTGGAAGGTTTTATGGAGATTTTCAAGCTTGTGGATCACCTTATCTCTCTAAGATGCATTTGCATCCCCCCTAATCTGTCAATAATCAACTTGCAACAAGCCCTCTATGGCTACTACTGTAACTTCTTACCCATCAAGAGGCATCAAAACACCCTCCCTAATATCTCCCTGGAGATAAACGCGCTCAAAAAACAATTTTTCATAACATACCTTGATAAGGCAGCTAATAACCCCGTAATTATTTGTAAACACCTTATCATCTCAGAGGCTAATAAAAGACTCCAAGGCCCGGATTTTGAGCTACTAGATATGGATGTCAATACCACCTTATCTCATATCCTAGCGGGGTTTTCACACCGCATTACATCTCTTCATCACTCACTCCCCTTTATAAATGCATCCTTCAAAAGTCACAAGGATGCTTTTAGATGGATCACCTGTGGGTCTACATGTTGCTATTCTGAAATCTCGCTTCTCATGGCTTGTTTACTAGCACCCCTCTCCTAAAGCAAAGGGCTAGAAACCTTAACCTTAAAGCCCTTCTTTGCCACAACCTTATTGTGCAATCATGGTGGATTGGAGACTCTATTTATGATTGTGTTCTTAAACTCCCCAAGCAAGCTAGCTCTCTCTGCTCAGGGGATGTAAAAAAAAACTACGAGAACATCCCTCACCATGGCCCACAAGGCCTCATAGCCCACATACTAAACTCATAAAAGCGGCCTTTTTCCTCTCTCACCTCCCTTTTGTCTCCTTCAAAAAACTGCCCACCCTTTGTGTAGAAGGTACTTGGTCAGCATACTCCTACAAGTTAGGCTTATCATTCAATGAACAACAAGTGATTGAGCTAAAATCTTGCGTCATTAACAATATGTTTATTCAACACCAAGAGGTTGTATATAGGCAATCAAATGGCATCCCCATGGCGTTAGCTTGCTCCCCCGTTTTGGTGCAATCTCTACTTGCATTCTTTGGAGTTTGATTTGTAGCTATCACTCTCTTTTCTCCTAACCCTAAACCTTTACTCTTCTAACTGGGAACTCCCTTCAGATACTTTGATGACATACTCAACATACCTTTTCATGGATAACCACACCATCTACCATGCTTGCCTCTCAATTGAGAGTACAGAAGGTCAAAATGCAAAATTTCTTAACCTTCAGCTCTCAATTCATAACAAGCAACTCATTAAGCACCTCTCCAAAAAAGAGGATAACCTCTCTCTCCTTCCCATCAAGTATCTCCACAGGTCTAGTAAAAGACCTTCGGAATGGGCACATAAAATCATCTTATCCCAACTAAAGCCTATTCTTTTTTGCAACACCCATGCTTCTGAAGCAGCCCACAATATAAAATCTCTCATCCAACCCTTTTGTAATAATGGTTTTGAAAACGCCAAGTTATGGAGACTGGTTAGGGGTCACCTTCAAAGGTTTGTAGCCTCATTGCATACTTGCTCAATTTTGGAAGTTTTAGAGCACACTAGGACCCCTTAGGGGTCCTAGTGCCCCCTATCAAAGAAACTAGGGATACTAAAAACCAGATTCTAGTGCGGGTGGAGGAAGGCCCCCCCCCCCTCTCTCTCTCTCTCTCTCTCTCTCTCTCTCTCTCTCCTTCCCACAACCACCGCATAAACACAACCCCCAATTGTTGACTCTTGGCATGGATACCCCACCCTTATTTCAATGACCCCCTTCTACTCTTAGAAAAATGGGTGAGCGTGGGTTTCTTCTCCTTAGGGAGGGTATTTCAAAAATAATTCAAACCCCCTCTATTTTATGCATACACTTTTCAAGCATTGAAAACCCCACTCCCCCCTCTCTCCACGACTCAACTCAACCATTTTTTTTTGGAATATGCCAAGACTTGACAGACACTATTTAAGGTGAAATCTCTATGTGCCTTTTTGTACAAACTTCACTTCCCCTCAAAGAAGCTACTTACCTACACTCAAGCTTACTAATGGACACTTCCAACCAGGTTGTGTTTTTGTGGCTTGGTCTTAAATTTCCAATTGGTATTTGATCTAGGGCAACATCGATAACAAGTAGGGGCTTTCTACGACACCTTTCTTCCACCTTATGAACTAACTTCACGGTTCTTTTTGTGGGTGATGGTCGTAGGTAACAGGATGCTCCTTTCTCTTCATCATTTGCTTTATGGAAATTCTGCATCTACATCCACTTCTTCTTGTAAAATCTTGGGTTGGTTGAGCTTATTTTAGCTCTTGGATGAGGATAATTTACATCTTGGGTCTTTTGCAAATGGTGTCTATCTCTTTTTTATAAAAGAAATTTTGATAAAAAAGGCTATTAGAAACCTACTCTCTCTCTCTCTCTCAATGTATGTTTGAGTATGTGTGTGTGTGTGTGTGTGTGTGTGTGCGCACGTGTGCGCGCATGTGTGTGTGTGTAGGTCGTCTCTCTCTCTCTCTCTCAATGTTTGTTTGTGTGTGTGTAGGTCGTCTCTCTCTCTCTCTCAATGTTTGTTTGTTTGTGTGTGTGTGTGTGTGTGAATGGGAGGGAGAAAGAAAAGAGGGGAAGGGAGCATGAGAGAGAGGTAAGGGAAGGAGCATACTTGGCTCTCTCTTCTCTCCTTGGTGCGCGCGCGCGCGTGTGTGTGTGTGTGTGTGAGAGAGAGAGAGAGAGAGAGAGAGAGAGAGGAAGGTGAAGGAATTACCTTCTTCTTCATCGCTAGCTGGAGAGGGCCAAAACTTAGATCAAGATCTGAGTTTTGGCATTCTCGTGTAGTTTTTTTACCCATTGTCGGCGTCACTATGAGGGTCGCTATAAGGTCAATATATGCTGATAGCGACGCTGCTAGTTTTGAGCATCACACAATGAGTGTCGCTAAGCTTAAGAGGCTCTTATAGTGTAGAAGCACAATATTATATCCATCAGCTACATCATGCATCGTAGAGCCAAATTCCACCAACTAGCAAGGTAAAATACCCATGGTAATTATACATAACACAATATATCCATCAATTCTATCAAGAATATTGAAAACCAATTATGAAAGCTGCAGGATAGTGGAAAAAAGCAATAATATATCAACGAAGCAATAATGGTAAAAAAAAAGAAGCAATCAAAGCTAAGCTAAAGTGACAATATAATCATTAGCTCCAACAAGCCTAGCATAAGTCTAGCATAAGCAAGAATCTCCTATAGAAGAGAGTACAAAGTAGCTATACATGGTGTTTATCCATAAAACATAGAAAAGCACAGATAAGCACTCTCGGGGGGTGCACTATGTAATCATGTTAATGTATAACATGAGTTCGAAAGGAGGGGTTTTAAAATGCAGAAAATTTAGCCAATTTAACAAAGATACATTAAAATAAGTGGTTTATATATTCAATTTTGAAAAAAAAATCCTAAAATAAGGGGCCATTTCATTCATTCAGACATGGTAAAAGAGGGGTTTGTTTAATACCCCACGAACACATGTTATCAAGGGGAGTTTTGAACGGTGAACCCCCGAGTAAGCACTCTTCTTGAGACATATGGAAGTCGTGTCTAGGCAGATCATTAGGTCAAGCTAAGTAACAAAGTATGTGTGTGTGTGTGTGTGTGTGTGTGTTTCCACCCTTACCCAAGCACCATACTCAATGTTAAGGCAATAGGCCCATTGAGTATAGGCCTACTACCTCATCAAGTTGATGAGAGTAAAATAATCAAGTTTGAAACTTACAAGAGATGTATCACATCAAGAAGTCCATAGTGAAGCAAATCTCAACAGAATAATATCCGATAACGTCTTCAGAGAAGACTGTACTCTCGTAGGAGTTTTAAGGCTTTGTCACTCATTGGAAAATAGTGTAAGATGTCATACATAATCTTTTGTGGATATTTTTGACAAAAATTGCATATTTCTCAGGGTCTCCATTTAAAGGTAATATGTTCCTAAAATCAGAAGAATCAAAACAATTACACATGGGTGGGTAAATTTGGATTAACCTGCAACCTAAAACCAGTAGAGCCAAACGATTACAAATAGCCATGAGCAGGAACCTAATCTATAGACAAGAAAAGGCCACCTAACACGTATCAACTTAACAAGGAATTATAGACAATGGGACAATCAAAGCTTATAAACAAAAAATAATTTAAATCCAATGTCCCTGTCCACCCTGAGTTACCTGGGAGGGCCTTGTATTTAGTATGTGTGTGTTGTTGTATTAAACTTAATAAATATACAAAAAAGAACATAACGTTCAAATGAGAGCTCTCTCTAGATGGTTGGACAAAGAGATTTGTACAAAAATGACTCATTCTTAGATTCATTTCTATACAATATAATAAGAATGAGGTGTCATTCCAATGATCCTATACAAAGAAATAGAATTGTGGAGGTCATCCATGTCATTAGGACTTGTTTGAGGTCTTCTTGGCCCTTTAATATGCCCCAAGCCTAATTTACAATGATTAAGTAGTGGAGCAATAGGAGGAAGCCATGTGGATAGAAATGCTGGGTTTATCAGTCCCTAATTTCTAGGGACAAACTTGGAATCTAGGCTTTTCTTTTTGGTAAATGGACAAGAAAATTCCAAAATATTCAAAATTAAAAGATTTGGCCCTATATATTTATTCTAAATTGTGTTGTATGGAATAAATAGCCACCCTCAAAAAGTGGGCTAGGTTAAAAAATGTTGCTTCAGCATAAATTTGACATTCAAGTCTACTTTTTCCCTCCCTCCACTCACTTCTTCTCTCTCCAAATACCAGATCTGATCCCTCCTCTCTCTCGAGCAAAAAACCTCGGTTTTCACTATCTCTCCTATTGGAAGAGTACTTTTTGGCCTCCTCTCTCTCCAATCTACCTCCCCTTCCCTCCCAAGCCTAGTTCTAAGTTTTGGCTCCTTTGTGGCTATGGAGAGCTTGTAATACAGTCCATTTTTTCCTTCTTGGAGGCCTTTCTCTCATGCTTGCACCCAATCTCCACTCTCATCTTGGGGACTCACATACATCTTGTAGATCTTAGTAGCTTCAGTTACCCAAGCTTACGGTTTAGGGACCTTTAATTTGGAAATCTTTAGGGTTAGAGAGATTCAACTTAAAAGCCTTTAACTTAAAGAGAGATTCAAATTAGAGAGATTCAACTTAAAAGCCTTTAGGGTTTGGGAACCTTCAACTTGCAAAGCTTCAGGGCTAAGGGAGATTCAACTTCCACAGTGCAAGAAGCTTGGATACCATGAGTTGTAGACCTCGTTCAAGGGTAGACTCATTCTGCTGAAGCAACAAGCAAGATGAAATCTCCCCTCATCAACACATTCACCTTGCTAAAGGGACATAATTCCATGGATTTGCTCATGGCAACAACTCTACAAACCATTAATGAGGATAAATATTTCTACGAGACAATGCTTGAGAGTAGCACTTCCCACATTCATCTCACATGCTCGGAGCGCATTGATCTTGGCACAATCGCCATAACCAACAAAAACCTTTGCAAGAAAGATGATGCAACACTAGTAAGTACTTCATTCTTCTCAAGTCTCATTGTTGTTTCTTGGAATCATAATCTGACATTCTTTTCTTGCAGTCTACTTTGGAGATGGATCGGTTTGCCCAACAAACAGGTGGATCTTGCACAGAGGGTGACTCAAAGGACGTCACCCTCTGGCATTATCTCCCAAGCTTCAATGAAAAGATGATCCGGGTCATCCACAACAAGTATATAGACTATGCATCAGCGGAGATGTACAAGTGTAGAGCACTAAGCTCTATTTTGGCCAAGTTTCTTATAGCCTTAAATGCCCACAAATGTATTCCAGTAAACAAAGAGGCAGTAATCCATATTTTTGGTGAGAAAAGGGCCAAAGAAGATATTGTATCATCCATTGGTGAGAAACCATCTTTAAGGAGCCTAGGTCAAGATGGCCTCAACGAGCTTGTAAAAAGGCTATCTTAGCTACGTGCATTGCACGTCTGGATGTATCTTTGAAATTAATAAATTTATCATCTTGAGTGAAGTTTTGTCATGATCCATGTGCATTAGGAGCCATTTGGCCACTAACATGAAGTCTTCTTGCCATAGGTGAGCCTCACGGGCCTTTTGTTCTCCATCGTTGTGATAATGTAGGCCAAAAGATCCGTTATGTGGCCTCGTGTGCCACAGAGCGATTTTGGCACTTTGATAGGGAACGGCTCCTTTGGTCTACATTATCACAGAGGTGGGGCACAAAAGGCCGTGAGAATGAGTATGGGCCAAAACATGACCCCTAATTACTACTTGTCCGGCTAAGATGGACCCCGTGAGCATAGAAACACATGTTCTGAGCACCTTGTGGATATCTATATAGATTCAATTGATTGATTGTGCGTCACGAGCCATTTGCATACTAACATGATTTATTCTTGCCCTAGTTGATCCCCACGGGCCTTTTGGTCCTTACCACTATGATAATGTCGGGGAGCTGTTCCATGGCCCTATGTACCACGGAGCACCTTTAGGAAGTTTGACCAAGTCATCAAATTGCCAAAAGCCGCTCCGTGGTGCACGGGGCCACAAAATGGCTCCTTTGGCCGGCATCATCACTTCAGTATGGATCAAAAGGCCCGTGGGCATTGGTATGAGCACCACATGACTCCTTATTGCTACTTGCAGGCTAACAAACCTCACGAGAAAATAGATTAGAGAAATTGACCAACTAACCACATTCAAATACATAACCAACACAACCTTAAAATTTTCAAACAACACATTGCAATTGCCAAACATAGATATGATAATTTCAATATCAAAATAACTACATGATGAAGTTGGCAAAGATGACACTTGAGAAGTTACAATGGCTTTCCTATCTAGGTTTTACAAAAGTAATCATCACCATGAAGGCAAAGTTCTAAGGACATATCTAAGGGCTTAATAGTCACACACTTAGAATGGGCCATTTCCAAAACCGTGTCTTAAAAGAGGGATACAAGGCCGCTGCTTGCACCCTGGTCACACTATCTGGGTACTCATCCATAATCTCTTTTACAAGCTGGGAAAATGGGGACTTAGGGATTATAAGCTCTATACTCTTCTGGTACTTACAAATTTCACGCAATGCACATGTGCCAGGTCTCCCTCGACGCTTCTTCTTGAGAGATAGTGGTGGTGGTGGCGGCTTGGTAGTGCAAGCCCAAGGGGCATATCATTGCAGTACTACTTCTTGCACCTCTCAACACATTGGGTTGGCCTCATCTATAGTTTGTGGAGGATTCATCCTCTTCTTCATCGTCTTCCCTATTGGTGCATGAATATTTTCACCTGATGCTTTAGTTGGGGGTTATTTGGCCTTCTTTGGAGTCTTCTTGGGCGGCTTCTTAGGGTTCCTTTGGGTGGCCTTCTTGGCCATTTCCTCCTCCTCTCTCTTTTTTTCTTCTTATCTCTCCCTTGAGAGGCGGCTTGCCTCTTCTGCCATTGACCTCCGTCATTCTTCTTCCTTCCTCCTCTCGTCTGGCAGAAACTTCTCATAGACTTCTTGAATCATGCTATTACAAACCTTCTCTATGAGCTCGACCACATGCTCATCCGTGAGTCGTTGTGCATCTATGTTAGGCCTCTACTCCCGACGCATACTGATCTCTGGGTTTAAGACCTTAGTAATCTTATCATGTAGGTATCATCGCTCTTGGAGTGCCTTGTAATTCCTCTTTGCCTCTACGATCAGATACTTCTATTCCTCTTCATAAAACTCTTACTCCATTAACCTCTAGGTATCTTGTTGATTCTGATAAGAGTTCTTTTGGTCTTGGAGCTTGCTCTTGGCCCATAAGCACTTTGCCTCTTCATTTAGCTATTGTAGTTGCTCGATGCTGGGTATCACTGACCTCTGAGCATGTGGGAGTGGATCTAGACATTCAAAGAACTGCACAATTGTGATGTTGGCCAAGTTTTTTGGGATGTTGTTGGTTTATAGATTGTTGGTTTCCTAGTTGGTTGTTTCTTGGTTGTTGGTCTCCATGGAGGAAGGTGAAAGTAGGGAGGAGGAGATGCACACAAGAGAGAGAGAGAGAGAGAGAGAGAGAGAGAGAGAGAGAGAGAGAGAGAGAGAGAACTCACAAAATTATAAAAGACTTTTAAAAACTCACTTCGATTTTTAAAGGACCCAAGTTTTTTTAAAAAAACAATTTATCATTGATATGCTAAATGAAAATTACAAACTTTACTGTGTGAGAAGCCACACACGCCTTACTCTTCACCAATTTCTCCGCCACGCCCATGCTCTCTCACATGCATTCGACCCATGGCATCCTTGAGTGCTTTGAACACTCGCCACTTTCATCATATGGCAACTAAGACACAAGTTTCCTGTTGCCCTGTGCTTCTTCCTACTAGTTAGTGCACGGTAGAACCAATTGAACATCTTGTGAAATGCATTGCTCTGGATCTTGCCACCACCATGCTAAGTGCTCTTAAAATAGGCAGTCTTTGCTTGATAGTGTGACCTTTCCATACCTGAGTGCAAGGGATCCATACTCGTCAAGAAAGTATGGACTGTGGGCGAACAGGATATGCATATAATGTATGATATGGGTTTCGCCATTGTATCTCATTTTCACTAAGGTGTGGCCACTTAAGAAGCCTCATCATCTCATCGCATGCTTTCTACACATGCACTCTCTTCATCCATAGTGCTGCCGCATTGCCAAGGTAGGTTGTTACGTCATATACATGCTTCCATATCTAGAAAGGAGTATGGATTTGACCCTCACCATAGTATGAAAGAAAGTGTCTTTCCTTTGATCCATACATATCTTATTAGGGTTATCTTGTGTGGTTGTTAGGTTCTTGCGATCCTTTGAGAGGTTTACTACACCTGAGTGAAGCCCCATTGATGACAAGGTCATGTCAAGCGCTCGAATGCACTCCTCTCACCGTGACTCTGGATCCATGTTCCATGCAAAATTTATGCGGAGCATTAGAAACTTGCCCAAAATTCTAAGTCTCAAATGCAAGGAGCACACATGTTCTCGATTAAGGGGAATTAAAAGAATCGATGAACATTTGGATCCTCCTCTGCATGAGATGGTGGCTTGCTTTGATCGCAAGTCATGATGCCATTGAACCACACATGCCCCCAACTTGCCTTTTGATTCTTGTTTGGGCTCCTAGCACCTGCTTTCTTACAAACTTTTGATCTTCTGACCCCTGTGCTCCCTAGGTAGCTTTGCATGGCAACATAAAATGCATGGAAATAAAGTATTTTCATTGCCCTTAGTGCCCAACATTCATTTTAGTGTCTTCAAGTCACCACCAAGGTGCCACTCTATTTCAAAGTCGCCAATGTCAGGGACATCAAGGAATGCCCCATTGCATTGTTGATCTATTGCCTCTTAATACTTGACTGATTGAAATACCACCTCAAACTATCATGGTCCTTGTGTGGGAGTGCCCATGCCATTTGCCACCATATTTTCTTCTCTGATTGCACCCCATAAAAATATTGCCTTTGTCTCTCCCTGTCAAGCAAATCGGCCGCCTCTTCACATTCTAACCCTTTTCCTACCAGTGCTCTGCTCATGAGTGTGAGGCTTGTGTGTTCCACCCTCTGTCCTTTGACAACCTAACATTCATCTAATTTTAACACAAATATAGCTTTTCCACATGTATCCTCTATTGTGATATCCTAATATTGGATCATAGCTTGTTGTAGTGCTTCTACTTCAACGTAAACATTGTTGAACGTGTTGTAAACAAAACTCTTTGACGACATTGGCATGTTGCCATCCACCCAATTGTACCCACCTACCAATGTTGAAACATCATTGTTTGCAGTTTTTCTTGCCATAGCCATGTTGTATGGGTTTGGTAACATTGATCGAGACATTCCCTTGCTGCGTAGATGCCTTGTTATACATGTATATAATGCTTTATACCCTTTTCACTGATCCTAGCTGAGTCGCACACTATAAGCATGTTGCAAGGGGGAATAATATTTTGAAAGTCCTTCATAGAACCTTCTAAAGGGATTGCTGCAATGTAGCATGTGATCAGAGATCATCTTTAGTCTTTCTCATCAACCATGTGTCAAAATATGGACGCCTTGACCAACTCCTCGGTACTATTGCAACCTAGAATTGCTTCCGCACATTCTCTGCAAAAAGCAAATAGAAAAGGAGTCAATTACTAAATTCTACTAAAAAATTACACTCTTACAACGTGCAACTATCTTGTTTAGCGGACATTTCTCGTATGAGCACCTCCAAGTTTAGCAAGGAGCCCCATATCTATGTGCTTTTGTTGTCTCTTTTTTTGAATCCCATAGGAAGGTGAGTAAAGTGGTCGACACGCTGTTTGAGGTTTGAGTTGATTTCCAAAGACGCAAGTAATTTTCTACATCCTGATCGATGCTTTCTTTATCTCTGTCAAGCTTCATCTTCTGCTGTGTAAGTTGCTTCCTTCATTCCGCTATTTGCACCATGATTTTCTCCTTTGTTGTCAAGGCTGATGTCCGAAGTTGTTTCTTTTCAGCTAAGCTTGTGACTTGCAGCATGTCTAGTTTTGTGTGAAGTTGATTACAAGTCGAGAGCTCTTGCAAGCACAAAGTGTAAAGCCTCTAGAAATAGCCTAACAATCCGTGGTAGCCATAACCCAAAAAGTTTAAGAGCTGTGTGATGTTGTGGGAAGGTGGAGATCCATCTGTCTGAGGATCAAGGGGGGTATGTCCATCATAATAGACCAATTGTCTCGATTGCTTTGCGAACTTGATTACTCTTGCTCCAAATCAACATGTAATCTGAACTTCCAAGGATTGTTGGTGATGTCTCGCATAGCCATGGTAGCTAGAGATGGAGATGGAACTAGAAATGGAGATGGAGATGGAGGTGCAGGTGCAGGTGCATCTAGAGATGGAGATGGAAATGGATATGGAGATGTAGGTGGAGATGAAGCTAGAGGTAGAGGTGGAGTTGGAGATGAAGGTGGAGGTGGAGATGTCAATGGAGATGGAGATGGAGCCTGCAACGATGTGCATGTTTTCACCACTGCACAATAGACAAAGAAAGAGCTATGGTGAGCTATTACAAGAGAGAGATAGGGAGGGTGGAAAGAGTGAGGGAGGTAGAGGAGCTTCAGATCTACATGCTATGGCTTCTAGAGAGGACAAAAAATCCTAAACCCAAGCATAACTCACCAAAATCATTTTAGAGAGAGAAAGACATTTGCAACACCTCCAAAAAGGGGGAGAGAAAAGTGACAAAAATTTCAAATTTAAAAGTGAGGAATGGTATGTGGCGCTGCACTAACAGTCATTTTTTGCACTAACAGGCATTCTTCATTGCCCGTTGCTGCGTGCTATATTTTCACAAGTTAGTGTTTCCAGAGAGTAAATAGAACAATTAGCTAGAGGCTATCCATCACAGTTTCCATTTAAGCAAAGCATTCCCTACATTCTCGCCATTCAAATTTTCAAAGCAAGGCATCGACTACAATTTATAAGATCTTTTCCATCAATTCAAACAAGTATTTATATGCCTTAAAAGAATATCATCAGTGCCTCAACACCAAAAAAAATATAGGTAACAAAGCCTAGTCCCAAAATCCGTATTCTTTTTTAGAGCAATTTATCACAAGCTGAAAAAGTTGCCTTCCTTTTTAAATAACTTCTAGAGTCCCTTTATGAAGACAGTTCCACACTATCAAGAGAACTCAATAAATTTTATGAAATAACACTAAAATTTGAGGAGTATTAAGAGTCGCGGCCAAGATTGGTAAGCCAAATATCATCAGTGTCGTAGCCATAGTAATAACAGAGGTAAGAAATGCCCTTTAAATCCATAACAATCTTTTTTTTAAAATATCAGAAACGAGTAATGTTAATAGGCAATCTTTAAAAAAAAATGCAATGTTCCATGTTTAAACCATATTTGAGATTATGATAGCAAACAATAGGTAGAGCTCAGACTAGGTATGAGACCAAAGTTTATCAATTGCAACATTATCAAAACGGTTAAGCATCAACAAAAAACACCCACACTTGATCAAATAATCCTAGTAATATTTACACAATAACCAATAAAAGCAGCATCATAAGCAAATATTTTCCATTATGTTAGTAAAAAATGCATGCTTATAATAACCAGTGGATTTTGAAAAAACCCATGAAGAGGTAGTGTATCCAACAAGCTCCAAAGTACATCATAGAACCTTTATCACAGCATAACAACCCTTATACCCATGCATTTTGTCATTATAGCTGTAAGAAGAAAAGATGCACATCAATGAAGCACAATTATCATCATACTCATTCAACTTAAATAATATTGCAAAGCTATAAGCGAGGGAACAATACCCCTCACCTATAAAATAGATTTTATCAATAGGCTGAAATCATATTCCAGTTGGATACCAAATCTACGTAGTCTCAAGCGTCCTTGATGTATACGCTCAAAGGGGAGGCCAATCGGCACCAAAGGGTGCAGCCCTAGTTCGGTTGCAGGAGATACGTCACTCGGGTACACCAAGTATGGGTGGGAAGGAGTAGCATCAACACAAAAATAGAGGGAGCGGGAGACCTAGTGTAGTCCATCGGTAAGTCAAGAGAGAAAGGAGTTATCTCACGGTTCAATTAGAAAGTGAGAGAGCGCTTATGTTTCTGGTAAGGCAGGGAAAGGACCACGCCACTGTGGAAAGTTAGAAGCCATAAGAATTATTCAAGCCACCCACTTCACCAAACACAAAGGGAGGGTCCCACATGATTAATTAAAATTATTAGGTCCAAAACCATCCGGATTCCCTCTTTAACTCAACCAAGGGGGAGGTTCCCACATGGCTTAACTATCCATAAGCGTTGTTAAATTTCTAGCACGGTAAGCAGCTTCAATAAGTATAGTATAAGGAAGGGTAGTAGTAACTGCAAGGAAAACCACCACAAGGTTCTGGTAGTCGCACAATATTATATCCATTAGCTACATCATGCATCGTAGAGCCATATTCTCCCAACTAGGAAGGTAAAATACCCATGGTAATACATAAGACAATATATCCATCATCTCTATCAAGCATATTAAAAACCAATTATTAAAGCTACAGAATAGTGGGCAAAACCAATAACATATCAACACTGAAATAATGGTCAAAGAAAAGAAGCAATCAAAGCTAAGCTAAAGTGACAATATAATCATTAGCTCCAACAATCCTATCATAAGTCTAGCTGCATAAGCCAAACTCTCCTATAGAAGAGAGTACAAAAATGATGTTTATCCATAAAAAACAAGGAAAGCCCAGATAAGAACTCTTCGTAAGCCATATGGGAAGTCCTGGTCAAGGTAAGCGTAGTGGCAAAGTGTGTGTGTGTGTGTGTGTGTGTGTGTGTGTGTTTTGGATAGTGTTTCCTAAGCATATTGTGTGCCATACACCTTTACCTATGATTGCCTACAATCATCCATAAGATGTAGAAGTATATCATAGAGGTCATGTGAGCACACACCTAGATCTTTATGGGAAATGACAATGATGGTTGTATATCATCTTACACAAGAATTGCATCTTGACTAAATCAAAGTACGCTTTGATTTGCAGATGACAAAGCATGTAACCTTTTATTTCTAAATTGTAGCCGACAAAAAAAACACTTCTTGGTCTTATCACCAATAGAAACATCTTTAGAAGAAGTGAATAGATAGCAATGATACCGAATGCACTTTGTCGCATCAATGTCAAAGTAGCATACATGTAAATTTGGAGTCACTATCATGACTAGAAGGGTGATACTCACAATGTTTTAAAGTCTTGCTACCAAAAGGAGGAGCATTGGAGGTGGAAACATTGTTGCTTCCCTTTGAGCAACCATACTTGCTCGATAAATAGCATGTAATTGAGCCCATTTCTCTTGGAGTGAGCGTCTTGTGACGAAATAAGAGACAAGAATCAAACTTGAAAGCTTTGGGTATGCCCTCTATCATGAGTCTCCAAGTGGAAGGAAGAGTTGAATAGCAAACCAGTATTAATGTATGAAGATATGTTTGCACAAGGGAATGATTAGGAATAACGACACAAATAGCATCAAGTTCTCCTTGATATCTATAACCTCTACCATAAATAAATTCATCTCATTCTTTTCCTTGGACTCTAGTTATTTACTCAATTAAGGAAAAATGACCGCCATTACAAAAACTTTGGAGTCAAATTTGGGCCTTGTAAAAGAAATGCCATGTCCGCATAGAGAGGGATAATTAAAAGTGATATTTCTTCATTTTTTAGTAAAAGAAAAAATGTATAACAAAAGGATTCAATTTTATATCATATGTACTTCATTAAATACAAAAAAGACAAGTGCTTAGAACTCAGTGTTGTGTATCTCAAGAGATTGCTTTTCTAAGGACTAGTAGGTGAAGAGGAGTTATGAACAAAAAATGTGACAAGACAATTGTGAACATTTGTCTTCCTTGTATGTTATACTTTTGTAGTGTTTGAGATTGTAAGGAGGAGCCAAACATGGCTATTGCAATGTGGAGCACAACATGCAGCCATGCCCATGGCTAGGAAAGAATTTAAAAATGTGCTAAGCAACAATTCTTTCGTGCACTTTGTCTTTGTGTTTTTGTACCTTTGTATCTTTCTATCTCTGCATATTTTTCTGTCTATATATCTCTCTCTCATATTCTTCATCTCTCTCCTCATATCCCTCTATTGTTTGATGAGTATAGGTGGTTGCCAACATGCGAATAGCTAATTACTGACAAATGGATGAAAGATTGTGAGTGAAACAAAAATCTTACCAATCCAATATAGCCTAAAGGGTTGTGTCTACCTTTGTGTTATTCAAGATAGCACCCAATCTAAAGATTTGTGATGTAGCTTATGCTTAAGTAGATCACACATGTTGTATGATCTCCTTTCTACCTTTGTGTTGGTAAAGATAACACCCAATCTAAAGATTTGTGATGTCATGCTTAAGTGGATTAGACACCTTGCTCATTTACACAATAGGTACTCTATTTCTTTCCCTTGTACACTTTGAAAATAAGCCACTAGCAAAAGGGATTTTGGAGGAATGTATCCTATTATGCTTATCAACAAATTCATAGATGTGTTCCATCTCAAGATTTATAGAGCTACTATGGTTGGCCATATAATGGCCAGACTTTATTTTGAAACGTTTAGGGTGGATAAAGAAATTAACCATTAGTGTTGAAAATGAACATAGTGATTGCATTCGATTGCATTGTGAATACAAAGGGTTCTTTTATAAAAATTTGTCACATGGCCCTTGCCTTTTACGCATGCTTCACACACACACACACACATCTTGCCTTGATCAATGATGGCGCACACATTCCACATGACTCCTAGACTAGGGGGTTTTCTCCACGAGTGTGAGGTGCTACAATGCTCGCACCCCAACAACCATCCCCATGTGGGTATTGTTTGCACATAGTACAAAAAGTATAACACTCACATAAATTGTCTCCCCTCAAACACAAACAAGGATGAAGGAACACAAATTTGCCTCCCCTTGACACATAGGGTGTAGGTACACAAATCCTCCCCTCACACATAAGTAGGAAGGCAAACACAAGCCTATGTCCTACAGGCAAGGGTGAAGTACACAAACTTTCCCTAACACACACAAACTAGGGTTGAGGAGCACACTCCTCCCCTATACAAAGAGGGTGGCACAAAATTGAGGCTACACATAATTTTTTACGGTGTATTTTATATGGTTGAATGCGAGGATATTCACCCCCACACAAACCACAATTGTTATCTTTGCCATGTCAGTTGGTTGTTGTTGATGTTGTCCATTGTTGGTTGATGTTGTTTTTGTGCTCGACTAGCCATTTTTGGTGGTCATAAGTGAATGAATGACGGTTGTATAGGCATGATATACCCAGCATAGGGACACATTGTAATCGCCATTGAAGAAGGTCTTGTTGTCATAATGACAACAATGTTTAATCCTCTTACAATGGTGGGCTTAGATGCAAAATGATATGTATGTGCATATATCACTCAAAAGCATATGAGGTCATATTTGTACACATATTTGATATCCATTTTGTGAACAAGGAATGTCCAAAGTGATACAAAAGAGATGCCAAGAATGTAGTGTTTACACTCACAAGTGCTTTGCACTCTCTTGCTTAAACCCTTCGAAGATAACGGTGTCACCCTCCTTGAAGAATGTGTGTATCTACCCTTTGTAGAGAATAGAGATGTTATCACCTGTGTATGGAATTGGAGGTATAGGAAAATTGGAGGTAGGGTAGAGGAGCCAGTAAAAAGACGAGTCCTTGTTTAGGGACCCGTAGACCCCCAACTAATAAAACGTAATTTACCCCGTTCAGAGGCACTAGCGCGCCAGTTTCTCCGTGGTTAGCGTGGCTGAGAATGAATCTGTGCCATTCGATTCAAGGTTCAAGCCTCGCTGTCGTCTGTGCCCCTAAATTTCCCCCTTGATTGTTTTGTCACTGGACCCTGTTTTTTCACACGCGATTCTGTATTCCTCGCCGATCTTCGCCTGTGGAGCTCCCTTCGCGCTGCCATTTTTGTTGGAGCTTGTCGACGCCAAGATCTTTCATTTGCACACCTCCACGCTCGAAATGGTGGAGTACAGCTCTCCCAATTGCGCGCGCATTTTGACCGCCTCTAAACTTGCTCTTCTACCCTATAGGAAAAGGCCCTTTGAGAGCTTTGCATGAAAAACCTCTTAAACAATTCAAAGGGTAATTTAAAGCATGCAAATGACGGGTGTTGAATTGAACGATGACAGTCGATGGTGTCGCTTGAAGTTCGGGCAGAGAATGAAGCAGTGGCTGTGGAAGCGGTAGCGACTCGCGAGTATTGACTTCAGGATTGCAGGGTGTGAGGTAGATGACGGATAGCCGATGGTAGTGAGCAATGGCGCGAGCTCGGAGTGGTGGGTCTGGTTGGCTGTGGATGTTTGGCAGGCAAGTGTGACAGGCTACGAGGAGCCTCAACATGGTTCTGAATGTGCAACCTAGTGCACAAGCAAAGAAGGCGAGGAGGGGCACCAATTGAGAAGGTGGGAAGTAAATTGATCTGCAGCGGGGATGTATCAAGCTCTAGACTGGTGCAGCTTTGCAGGCAACATTGATGATTTAATTCTGCAGAGTGCCGAGGCACTGATTGCAACACGGTTATGGTGGAGCTGTTCGCTGTGGCAGGTGTATCGAGGCCAATGATGGGAATTTTGTAGGTGCAACAGGGTTGTTTAGTGCGCAGGCAGCTAGAGGGATTGAGCAATGGTTACGGTAAGCGAACTTGAGTGGGGATCAATGCAGCGACAAGGGCGATAGCTCATGGGAAGCAATGGAAAAGGGGTTGTTGGCACAGCTGGGTTTGGCAAGTGAGGCTAGCTCAAGCATGTGGGGCAATCAAAGCATGAGGTGAACTTTGTTAGGTTTCCAATGTGTCAAGTGTCAAACCCGTAGGAACAGGCCCTTGAGACATGCAGATAAGACTCAGTTACCTTTTTAGTGTGCATGGCGAGTTTAGCTTTATATATTGTAAGGCTGTTTACACAAAATAATAATACAATCATAGCGTGTTTTTTGTTTTGCTGTGTCGAATTCTCACTCTCTCGGTTGCTCTGCACTTGCTGGCCATGAGTCCTGCATGCCATCACCCACCATAACCGGCACCACTCAACACTGGTATCAGAGCCTATGCTCTCGGCCTTGGCTTGAGACGGCGTGGGAGCAGCCGCCTGTAGAGTGAAAGCAAGCATATCAACCTGGAGCAAACTGAGCAAAACCGCTATCAACGAGTTTGTCCTGGCTTTCTGGTGAGCTTTCGACTCGTTACCCGTTGCTAAAAACCACCCCGTAGCTTGTTGTGCGAGCAAAACAGTCATCCACTCCATCGCCCATCAATGTAGAGACAGACAGAGCTCATTATTTTTTTTTTTCTGTTTTACGAAACTGAGCACCCTCCTGTTGTAGTGGTTAGCTGCAATTGGGATAGCTGGCGTAATGGTTAATTATGTGTGGTCTATTTACTTTCTAATTGAGTTGATGATGATGATTTTGTAGAGTGGAATGCGGGGAGTTGATGAAGAGGTGTTGGCAATTACTCTTGGCCATTTTATATTTGCATAGTATTTTAGGATCTCATTTCAATAAGCCACTATGGCTCTGTAAATAATTCTAGTGGGAACTTAGCTTATGGGTCATGCAAGAACTAATGAGCTTCACTCATTTACAAAAGTGAAGTGGTTATAAAAAGAGGAGCCTCAATTTTTGGCACCTTAAACTCAAAAATAATATATTAAATACCAACTCCACAAGAAAGGTGCCGTGCAGTTTGGAGCTAGATTTAAGCCTTTCTCTTGCAGATTTTCTTCTCTACTCTCTTATGCTATGTTCTATGACTCGTAGAGATACCTGCAGTCGCGTCCCCTCTTGAGACACTACTCAAGATCCCTGTCAAGATGCATGCAATGACACCTAGGTTCAGGGGGGCCACCGAGAGGGCTTTCTATACTCGATTGACATCAATGGCGGATTGATCTTGGATAAGGACGGTAAATAGGTGATTACACGCATGCGCGGCTTGTGCTCTCAAATATTTTGGCACTACGTATTAAATAAATGATCAAAGGTGCCGGATGAATTGAAAGACGAAGTTTTCAGCATGCTGCTTGCTGGGTTTTTCATGGAAAATCACGATGAGCGCTTGAATGAAGACTTAATTAGATGAGGGTGCGTATGCATGAGCACAAGCGCTCCGAAGTGAAGAAAGCATAAAGTATGGATGGAGCATACCATCTTGGCTAAGTAAAGAAGATTAAAAGATTGCAAAGTAGAAAGCGTGCAAGAATTTCGACAAGTGAAAGCAACAAAAGGCGGCGGCCAGAGCGCGAGTAGAGGCAGGGAGTTCGCACCAGGCAAATGGGAATCATTTGAAGCCAACTTTATAAGTGTCATTGCATTGCTCTCTAGGTTTAGTAGTTTTGGGTATTTATAATATTAAATTTCACATAGTTGTTTTCTTTGTATGTCCTGAATAGTGGTCGATGACTGGACATGACCCCACATCTTAAGAGCACGAGTTTGTAGGCAGAAAGTGCTTAAACGTCCTTATGGACATTCTGAGCTCTCGACCTAGTTTGGTAATTTTGGCTTAGTGATCTTGGCCGCTGTGACTCTTAATACTGCTCAACTCTGAATGTAATTTCATAATATTTATTGAGTGCTCTTGATAGTGTGGAATCATCTTTACCAAGTGACTCAAAAACTTATTTCAAAAGGAAGGTAGCCTTTTCAACTTGTGAGAAATTTCTCTAAAAACCAATATGGCTTTTAGGACCAGGCTTCGTTACCTATAATTTTTTTTGGTGTTGAGGCACTGATGATATTCTTTTAAGGCATATAAATACCTGTTTAAGTTGATGGCAAAGATCTTATAAACAGTAGTCGATGCTTTGCTTTGAAAATTTGAATGGCGGCAATGTAGGAAATGCCTTGCTTAAATGGAAACTATAATGGATAGCCTCTCATTGAAATATTTTTAAACATGTGCATGCTAAAAAATTTCCCAAATCTTGCTAGACATCTAAACCCCAAAACCTTAAGGTGATTTGGAACTCTAGTTTATCCAACACTATAAGAGGAGTTGTCTATAACCTCTAGCATTGCCGCGAAAAAACAAAGAAAAAAGGAGAGAGAAAAATTTACGAGAGCAGTAATAACCGCGGCTATGGACGGGGTAGTAGTTTCTTAGCAATAAGGGTGATAATAGTTGCGGTAATATATCCGCTTCTATTACTGTGACAGTTGCCCCGCATCTATTACCGCACTTATTGCCGCTACACGCCAATTCAAAAATAAAGGTGCTCATGTGGGCCACCCAAAATTGGGTGGCTCAAATGAGCACCTTTATTTTTGACCTGCATAAAACAATGAAACATCAATTGTTTTTTGGAAGAGTATAAAAAATAACAAAGAAATAAAATTGAATTTACTTTACCGTGACAATTTAATATACAAAATATCAACTATTTAGAAAAGTTACAATAAAAAGTAAATAGTTGTATATACATTGTGCCACATTGGGACTTTACAAAAGTTTGGACAAAATATTTTTCTATCTAATCCTCCTCTATCTCATCGTCATCATTCAGAGGCACATACGTTTAATCACTTTGACTCTAAATAAACCCAAACCAAATTAAACAATTATCAACAGCTCAAAACAATTGATACAAAATTACTTGTTTAAACTTACCGCTTGTAGTGATCCAACCGCCGCGTCGAATTGCTCGCGAGAGATGTGGTTGTTTTCGAACAACCATCGCCAAGTATCAAATTCTATATGTCGCTCCCGATACTTTACTATCTCTCTGGTTGGTCGAAAGAGAGTGATATTTTTCTAAGTTAGTAATAACAATACCAGATCATCAACTACAATCTTTATAATCACCGATCGACGTTATAGTTTAATCAATCTTACATATTTATTCTTCCGAGCTCTCTTGCCTCCTGAGCCATAGTGCGTGGGAGTTTGTCTGGCACGAGCCTTGCGTTGTTGTCTGTATGATGAGTCCGTCTCGCAGCTTGATCTCTCTTTTCTTGAATTGCCCACTCCCACTCTACGTTTTCCATGTTGCTACCGTGGTAGCTCCTGTCTGGATCTCTGATCTGGTTGGCTGCTGTGCATCGCACACTGGACTGCTTGTTTTTTAGAAATGTCTTTATGTAGCCTTCCAACCACTGTTGTGAAAAACGTTGATCGGGGGCATTTGGAAATCTATCTAACAGAGCCTCCTCAATGTACCGTGCATGATCGGGCAATTGGTCTCTAAACTTCACAAAATAGTTCTTATACATTGAATGTATAAGACTTTGTAGATGGCGTTGAAATGCCCTGTCCTGTGTTGTGCCGAAGTCCATTTTCTCGCCATATTTAACCTTGTAGTTGTGTCCATGCGTGTTTGGTATGGGTGCGTTAGTATCCTCGTCCTTTGCGTCAGGGGAGGCACGCGCTAAAAGTGTGGACTCCGTTCCCCCGCCACTACCAAAACATGCGAAACCACAAGATCCGCTACCGCTTCGTCTCTCACTGCGCTCGCTGCCCTGAGACTAGCGCTGACATGCGCTGCTAGAGGAAGTTTGTCGACAGTGTTTTGACAAAGCAGGAGTGGAATGGAGTGGCGTTGGACCGTGTGATGATTTGGGAGTGGGACCCTGCAAATGGAAGGGGAGTAGGAGCTTCCGATGAAACGGGAGAAGGAGCCTGCGATGGAAGGGGAGTAGGAGCCTGCGATTGAAGGGGATGTAGACTGAGGTGCCATCGCTGCAAGGCTCTGTAGGTAAGGAGTCCCTCCTTGACTCCTCCATGGTGTAAATTGCGGAGAAATACCGTAGGTTGCAGGCTTCTGTGGAGTGTGGCGACCAAACAAATTCTCTATCTCTTGGAGGTACTGGTCTTCTAAAGAGAGAGCCCACTCTAGGTTTGGATCTACGATCGATGGAGGAACTTGGGAAGGGTTAACTAGTTTAGGGTTAACTAGCCAGAAAAATTCTTTATTTCTTTGCTTGTTCTTATCGACTCAAGACTTGGGTCCAATGGCCCGCGACATCCACTCCGGGTGGGAGCCCCACCTGGGATGTGAACCAACCAAAAGAAGAGCCAGCTGAGTGCTCCCCACCAGTTGGTCTCTCATCTGACATCTGCATTACAAAGAGTAATATAAGATTAAGCTTTCTCCCTTACTCACTCATCTATAAATACATACACAAGTATATTAGCACATAAACACGTAGATACATATACATATACATACTAGTAGACCTCAGTAGAGGCTAGTAGTGCCAAAGGTCAAGTGACACCTCTTTAGATATCATACAGTCTCAACCGTGGTAAAACCAAAGGTACATTGCAGTAATCCATGTAGGAGTGGACCAATGACCGCAACACCACGATTAAAAAGGGACTATATCCAAGAGGAAGCGTATAACCTTCGGGTGCTATGGTCCCGTACTTAGTGCCTACATACATGCATAAACAAATATATATGTACACACAAATATATATACATATACGTAATGTAGCCATCGTTTTGAGTAGAGATAAAGAGTTATGGTTGTAAATGTAGCCATTGTTTTGTGTTGTGCACAGTACGAGAGTGCTCTTGCTTCTGTAGAGTGCTATGAAGAAGAGCTTCTTTATTTTGCTTCTTGTGAAACATCTCTTCACATCAGGTCCTTGCTAAAGCGATTACTTTGCCTCCATTCTGAGGTACGATATCGTTAAAAGCTGTCCAACCTAATGCATATTCGGTGGGGAGAAAGAGATAGGAAGAGAGATAGAGAGAAAGATAGAGAAGTTAAGGAGAAGAGAGTAAAAAGTAATTTCCAAGGGTCTATCGATGTCACGTAAAGAAGGTCTTCTTCATAGCACTCTACAAAAGCAGAAGCATACCCGCACTACGTACACCACAAAATGGTTGCTCCGCCTACAACCATTGCTATTTATCTCCCTATTTCTTTATCTTCCTCTCTCTATCTATCTCTTTCTGTCGACATATATCTCTATTTCTCTCTCTCCCTCTCTTTCCCTATCTCTCTATATCTCCCTCTCTCTCGTCTCCCCCCTCTTTACTCTCTTTCTCTCTCCCTCTCTATTCTCTACCTCTCTCCCTCACCCTCTTTTCTCTCTATCCCTATCTCTCTTTATCTCTCTCCCCCCTCCTCTTTCCCCCCCCTCTCTCTCTCTCTCTCTCTCTCTCTCTTCTCCTCCTCTTTCTATTTCTCTCCCTCTCTATCTACTCTCTCTTTCCTTCTCCCTCTCTCCCTCTTTCTATTTCTCTCCCTCTCTATCTACTCTCTCTTCCTTCTCCCTCTCTCTCTCTCTCTCTCTCTCTCTTTCCTTCTCCCTCTCTCTCTCTCTCTCTCTATTCCTATCTCTCTTTCTCTTTCTTTCTCTATTTCTTTTTCTCTCCCTCTCTATCTATCTCTCTCTTTCTCTATTTCTCTTCCCTCTCTATCTATCTCTCTCTTTCTCTATTTCTCTCTCTCTCTCTCTCTCTCTCTCTCTCTCTCTCTCTCTCTCTCTTTCCCTCTCTCTCTTTCTCTCTCTTTCTCTCTCTCTTCTTTACCATTGAAGATGTATGCCGCGCGCTTGAGAAACTTGCTACTCGCAAGGCAGGTGACCTTCAAGGTGTCAAGGCTGAAATGATTAAATGGACAAGCAAGAAAACACGATATTGGATATGCGATATGTTTAACCTTGCACTTCAGTATGGCATGCCTCATGATTGGAGTGCAAATTGGATCAAACCTTTGCACAAAGGAGGAGATGTAAACAATGTGAACAACTATCGCACTATAATGGTTGGTTCTTTGATGGCAAAGTTATTTGGATGTATCATGGAGATGAAGATAAGTGAATGGGCTGAAAAGAATGGCAAACGTGCGCTTGGCCAAGCAGGTTTTCGAAAGCATCATAGCACTATTGATCACCTTGTCACTCTTCGAGTTCTTATGGAAGCGTCTCGATTGAAAGGAAAAAAGTTGTATTGTTGCTTTGTGGATTTCAAGAAAGCTTTTGACATGGTACCGCGAGGAAATCTTTGGAGACGTATGCAAAGCCTTCAAGTGCCGAGAGAATTTATGCATGCAGTCTTTCGCATCTACCAAAAAGTGATATGTCGATTACGTATGGGAGATGGAATTTCAGAATTTTTTGCAAGCACTATTGGTGTCAAACAAGGATGCCCACTTTCCCCAACCCTCTTTGGGCTACTCATTGATGAATTGGAATACATGGTTCTTGATTTTATGCAGCAAGAAGGCATAAAAGAGGTTAAGATTGGAAATGCGGTGATCATGCTTTTGCTTTATGCCGATGATGTAGTGCTCTTGGCACATACCTTAGAAGATGCACAAAAGCTTATGAGTGTCTTGGAACGCTTTTGCCTACATAGCGGGCTGATCGTGAATGGATCCAAAACCAAGGTTATGCTTGTAAAGACCCTCAATGACGAAAATCCATGCATTGTATACAACAATGAGAAACTTGAAGTGGTAGATCACTTCAAGTACCTTGGCCTTGAGGTTCCATCCAATCATAAATGGAAGGATTGTGCAATGCGTCGCTTGGAAGCCGGAAAGAGGGCTTATTATGCATTTGAGAACATGTGCAATGCAGGAGAGATCAAGTGTTGGGCTCTCAAAAAGTACCTCTTTGACACATTGGTGACACCGGTGCTTCTTTATGGAGTGGAGGTGTGGGGTGGAAGCATCGGGAAGTCTACTTGGAAAGAGTTTGAGAATGTCCAAAAGCGTTTTCTCACCAACTTTCTCCAAGTCAAGACACAAACACCCTATATGCTCTTACTTCTTGAGTCCGGATCGCTTCCCATTGAGGTCTTGGGCATGGAAAGGGTTGTGGAGTACATGCGTAAGACACAACGTAGCCCTTTGCATCGACTTCCTAGAATCGCATATGAAGCAAGTCAAAAGGTTCAAAAGACATGCAAGAGCAAAATACTAAGTTCGGGGTGGATGCTTGATATCAAGAAATGGTTTGGAAGATGGGATGCATGTCACTTGGTCAAGGATGCGTCGATCGACTCCCAAGTTAATGAGGCCTTCTTACAACGCCAATGTATCATGGCTTGGGAGAAATCCGGAGGTTCTCGCTTCAGCCATTACACCACACACGTTGCCCCAAACTACAAATCTCTCTTCTTCTCGGAACGAGGTAACCGAACCCATTCCTACATCCTTGAGCCCATCCCGTTGAGTGCGATCCGCACCATTGCCTCCATTCGTCTTAGCTCCCATTCTCTACGCTGCGAGACAGGACGTTGGGGCACTGGCGAGGAGTGTCATCGACTTTGCACCTTATGCCCTCGTCAAGTGCGAGAGAGTGAGTACCACACACTACTTGAGTGCTCAGCTTTTGACCACATTAGGTCCTCTTTTCCCCATATATTCAGCCATGAGCTCTCCCTACATACCTTCCTCTCCCAACCACGATGTGGACTCTCTATTGCTACGCTCATTTCAGCCATTTTTGAGCATCGAGAGTCACTTATAAACTCCACTCACACCACGTGACATGTTCATTTGGTCCCATAGGTCATATTTGACCTCCCAGGACGATAATAGAACTATCTATCTATCTATCTATCTCTCTCCCTATTTCTCTTCCTCTCTATCTACTCTCCCACAACAGTTCACCCTTTTGGATCATAACTTCTTCATCTGAACTCCGATTTGGGTGATCTATAGCCTCAATCGAAGAGCACAAATCCCTCCACGCATTGATGTAAAGAAAAAAAATTTTTAGAGTTATGAAAGACATTTTTTTTAACAGCATTTCCGAAGTGAATAGGTTCTGAAAAATTGACTCTCATCTCTAGTTTTACATACAATGTCTTCTGGCACTCGCAAGGGTTCTTCTTCTTCAACAAGGTCCACAACCATTGTGGAAAATGATTCAAAATCTCCTAAGTGTGAATATAGAAACACAACCATCCAACCAATGGCATCAAAAACCATGATCATGGCATATTTGGTATCATTGCAAGAGACCATAAACAAACAAGGCGAAGACTTACGAGCACTTGCAATGGAAAATGGTTGAGAATGAGAATCTCAAGAGAACACTTGAGATGCAAACAACATGTTTGATGCAACTTGAAGAGGAAGTCAAGGAATGTAAACGCTCTCTTGTGGAGTTGAATGCTTTGAAGGAGCTGATGAGCAAAGTAGAGCATGACCATGTATTGAAAGAGGAGAAATTTGACACCATGAGATGGGATGTATGTGTTGGGCTCAAGCCCTCGGTCAGTTATCTTGAGTGTCTAGCCTATGGGAAATTCCCTTTATGGAGCATGCAGGTGACTTCACTTGGACTCCAAGTTATGCATGGCAAGGCTACCCTTTATATGTAAGGCTATAGATCAATTAAAAATAGCGTTTTTTATTTGTGTGTCGAGATCTCTCTTATCATCTCATTCTTCTTCTTCCTCTACACGCTGCACCTCTAGCCATGGATCCTCACCGCTTGCATCCTCCATAGCCGCTGCAACCCAACAATTGGTATCAGAGCGTGTGGTTCTCTCTTGAGGCGGGCAGATCTTGGCACAAGAAAATCGGGGCTCTTCTCTGGTCATGGCATCTTGAAACTCTGCCCTAATTGGTGGCGCTAGCAGGGCTTGCAGTGGCAACCAACTCGACACACACAGCATCTCAAAATGCCTCTGCAGGCTGCTTCTCAAAATGCTGTCATCTCTAGCAGGTAGTTTTTCGAGCATATCAAGATGCTATCTGTCCAGCTGTAGTAGATGCGGTCTCTCTTTTACTTGCATATCAAAATGCTGCTGCAAATCATTGAGCCACCGAGAATGCATTTCAAAATGCTACTATAATTTGGCAGTTTGTATTGAAATCCAACATAGTTTTAGTCAAACTTTTTGGCAGTTTTGTGAGCATATCAAAAGGCTGCTAGCCACAGGGTCCCTTGTTAGTGACACACACAAAGGTAAGAATAAATGGTAGCGTCAAGAGCTTGAGATCGACAAAGAAACCAGATGAAACGAGAAGATACATGGGTTGCCAATTGTTGGGAGATGCACAATCCTTATGCAAACCATTTTCTTCGAGCACTTAGTACATCAACAAAAAGTACAAAAATTTCTCAGATACATAGATTTGTTATGTTTTGTCCTTTGTTAACACAATTATGTTTTTCCAGTCAAAGCCTCTTTTACATTATCTATTGTCAGCCATGCCATGATACACATTTGTACGGGTTTTAAACACTGCCACAAATACATAAGTGGTAAGACCTCCCAAAACATATTTGTTCTCAGTCCTTTTTTGTCCCACTTCTCGTCAGGTTACTGGGTACACCTTAAACCCAAGGTTTGGTAGTGAACCAAAAACTCCATTTTTGGTAGCTACATATTTGGTCTACACCCTATCTGTTCAAGGGGGGGTTACTGATCTAGCACTAGGTTATGGATACACCAGAAATTCTTGGTTGTGAGAGAACCTAAAACTCATGGTTGACGAGTACACCAAAAACTTGAGGTATCATGAGTTGCTTGTCCAATTCGGGCTTGAGGGGGGGATTGTTGGGTTCAAGCCCTCGGTCAGTTATCTTGAGTGTCTAGCCTATGGGAAATTCCCTTTATGGAGCATGCAGGTGACTTCACTTGGACTCCAAGTTATGCATGGCAAGGCTACCCTTTATATGTAAGGCTATAGATCAATTAAAAATAGCGCTTTTTTTGTGTGTCGAGATCTCTCTTATCATCTTGTTCTTCTTCTTCCTTTGCACGCTGCACCTCTAGCCATGGATCCTCACCGCTTGCATCCTCCATAGCCGCTGCAACCCAACAATATGCGACATGAAAAATGTATGCACAAACAAGTCTTGGGCTGATGTATGAGGTAGCAATGTGGTTTCTAATTCCTTACTCATGCAAGATATGGTTCAAACAAAGAATGTTGAGAATGTGGATGGGGAGGAGTTGAAGGAACGGGAACGACGGTCCAAGAACATTGTTATTCGTGGAATTCTCGAAGAGAAGCTAGAGACACCTCCTTCTCTTGCCATTATTATCAAAGATTTATTCAAAACCCACTTTGGCATGTTCGGAGTTATGGTCTATGGAGCACATAGAGCGGGGACGTGAATTGGCTTTAGTATGTATGATATTTGGCCCCCAAGCTCAAACTTTGGTGTCCTTAAGTTGAAGATTTTACCCTATTAGCTTAGGAAGCAAGGAGCTCCTCGCTCGGGAGAACGGCCGATTGTATGCACCATGCCAGATGAGACCAAGCAAAAGATTATCCTTGATAATAGTTGGATCTATTTGAGGGATACAAAATGTTTTGTCTATGACGATTGCACTATTTAAGCAACAAAATATGCGTCGCAAGGCATATGAGGAAAAGAATAAGAAAAACAAGGAGATCTCTCATGAAGAAAATGTGCCCAAGGAGGAGGCAAATCCCTCGAGCAAATAGGGATGCCTGACCTATGAGACCGAGTTACAATTGAAAATATGCTTTTGGAATTGTAATGGATACCCATGGAATGCGGGGGTTGGCATTGATGAACTAACAAGCAAAGCCGATGTTGTACTTCTTGTTGAAACTTGGGAGCATGATACACAAAGGATTAACGGCTTGGATAATTACAATGTACATTCATTGATGTGGTCAAACAATCTTAAGCAACGAAGAGGACAAGGAGGGATAGTATGTATGGTTAAGAAAGGATTGGAAGATTTTGTATCAATTGTGAAAGATAACATGTTATGTATGGCTGAAAATTATGATACCAAAAATAGAATCCATTTTTGTAACCGGTTGCTACATTCCTCATCATGATTCTCTCTTTTATGCTTGCATGGATAGAGATCAACAGCCATTTTTTGATTTAGAAGAGGAAATTTCTTAAATCAAATGTGTTAACCACTAGTGTCCACTTCTAGTAGTCATGGGCCGGGCTTATCGGTCCAATATGAAAAGGGTAAGAGTGATCGCCGACGAGAGGTGCACTCTAACAAGAACATTAAAGGGTTAGTTGGCTAAGTATGGGCGCCCAAGTGTCAATGGGGTGAGCTCATATAAAATTCACCTGAACCTAAAAATAATTCATTCTTTCATTTGTGCAATTGAAGAGTGCTTTTGCTCCATCTTCATCTTCTTCTTCATCTCCTTGTGTGTGTGTGTATGCGAGCGCGCGCGCGCGAGAGAGAGAGAGAGAGAGAGAGAGAGAGAGAGAGAGAGAGAGAGAGAGAGAGAGAGAGAGAGAGAGAGAGAGAGAGAGAGCATTGCGACAATGGCACGGCGGTGGTGAGGAGGTTGATCACAGCACGGTGGTAGCTCCTTCTTCTTCGCGGCGAGGAATCCTCCACGAAGGCGAGCATAGGGCGGTGAGTGACACACCCTTGCTCTCTTGAGCTTGCTAGATTAGTCTGGTTGTGTGCTTGCAGCCATTTGTGGCTTGCACACAGTGTATCGGTAAGTCCCTTGCATTCACACGTGCGACAGACACGCACATTTTTGACGCTGCTGTCAGGGAAATGCCTTGCATTAAGCTCGAGTAGCACGCTATGCTGCTTTGTGGTACATTTTGAAATTTAGGAAAGGTAGAGAAGGAAGGTGTGTGTGTTGAGAAGGAGTTTCTTTTGCTACAGTGTATTGTTTTGCAAATAAGGTGTTGAAAGGTACTATGTTTTCTCTGTGATAAGGTGTTAGAATTAAGGTAGTAGATCCATAATGTTAGTTCTGTGTAAAGTACAGTAAGTAGAATAGTTAGCTAATGAGTTGTTGTAGTGTTGTGTTAGTGTGTAACAGTAGCCCTATTAGTTGTAAGTAGATAGGTTAGGTGTGTGTGTGCTTGCGTGCACAGCGCGGCCGTGGCGACCTTATCCCAAAAATATTTTTTTTTTAAAAATAATTAAAATTTTAAAGGTAGGACCAAGGGCAGGAACATTCCCCAAACCCAAGCCCAAGCCCACACTCAGGCTCAAGCCTCAGTCACCCTTTAAAATTACTTATTTTAGCCTCATGCCTAAGTAAAAATCGACCTTTTTGAGGACCATCGGAGCTTCGAGTAATTGAACGTTGTGCTGTAAATTACACCACGACTCCCTGAGTGATATGCTTGTTTTGAGCTATCACACGCTTTAATCCAAAAATTGATCATTAAAAAATATTTAAAAACATAAAAAATGAGTGAAATCGGGGTTCAAAACGCCCAAAAATCAACGGTTAACCTTCGAGGGTATTCATCGATGCTTGTAGGGTGCCGAAGGAATATGCATCTACACTTTGGTTGTGTGCTAGATGCCAAGCAACTAGCGAGCATTATGACTTATGCGAATTCTCATTATTCCTCTACTTGGGCTCTAGACCCTCAGTGGGAACCCAAGGTAGCACCACTCAGGACCCACAAATAGCGTCTACTGACTCTTGCTCTGACTTCGATGTCATGGAGGGTTACAGAATGCCTAATTCTGATAGCTCAAGCCAAGACATGCATGCCATGGGCCCATGATCCGGGCTGAGAGTGCTTAGCTGCTTGAAGGAAACCTTTAGTAGAGCCACTCTCTCTGAACAAGGAGCTAACAATGTAATTGAGGGGGGTGGGAAAGTAAATTCTCCATTCATGACCAACGTAGACTCTATGCTCTTAGAGAGTGTGCACGTGAATATTCCATTCACTGCACCCCTTGACTCTTCAGAGCTATTCCCCTCCAAGGTTATATTACCTGATGGTAGAAGCATTGCCGAAGTGCAAGAGGTTGAGTGATATACCATTGCATCTAGGGAAAAGGAAATCGAGAGATTACACAAGGTGGAGCGACGAAGAGAGTTAAAAGCGAAAGCCCCTATGTCAATATCTTTCCTAGGAGAGCAAAGCCCCTATGTCAATATCTTTGCTAGGAGAGCAATTGAGTGCTCCTGAATTAGCGACCACTAAGGGTCAACCCATAGGGAGCCACATTGCATCTAGTTCAAAAGACACCCCTAGCACCTCAATCCTAGATGGAGCGTTCTTAAATGAGAACTGAGAGTACGAACTACAAACGAAAACTCTAACCGACCTATACACCAGTCACACCTATCACGTGGGTTGGTTACATGTCCTACAATCCACAACGGGTTCTACTAGTATGGAGGATCAACAACAAAAAGTTTGTGAGGTCATCCATAGGATTATTGAGCTAGAGAGATAGAACAAGGGGATCCACATGCCTTCAACGGGTCTCATGAGATTCTTGGATACAAGGAAGGCTAAACAACCAACCTTATCGCAAATGGAGACTCCCTCGGTAAGTCTGATGGATCCTCCATATGCTATTTTTCCAGGGGTCTCAGTGCAATCTGAGCCCACAAGTGATAGCTTTACTTTTCCAAGTCTAGCTCATCTTTCCCTTGATGACACCATGGATACCATGCCTACCCCAATGATGGGCATGCCAAGAAACACGCCATGGACCTCATTTAGCGGCAACCATAGGCACTTGGGGAAACAAGGGGATGACCTGGGTAACACCTGAGGGGAATGAAATGCCACCACTCGTACCCTTAAATATGCTAGAAGAAATGTATATAGCTTCTGACAAGACTCATTCTCATATAACAAATAAAACATACAAGTGGGTCCCTAAATCTTCTTTAGCGACCATGGTTGATGCTAAAAAATAGAAGCCTTGTAAGAAACGTCCCACTCGCTCCAAGAAATGTAAGGAAACATGGCATTGGATTCCTAAACAACTATTGGAAGCCCAAGGCTACTATCAAGGAAATGATCAAATTTGGGTGCCAAAACGTAGATTGTGTTCTTACCTGTCACCTGAGCCATGTGAGTCAAACCCTGTGACGACAAAGCCGATGAAAGATCGTCGTGGGAAAGGAAAAATCATAGAACACTATATACCGGATCAGGAGCTAGTATGGGTTTTCGAGCAAGAAAGGCTTGTTTTGCTCAACTTAACCATAGAAAAAATGAATAAAGCTTCTTTCTCTTCATGTAGTTCCTATACTGAAATAGAAGCTTTGACACAACCTCCACCTACCATAGTACATATCCATACAAACAAGGAAGAGTTTGTACCTCCCATTGTAAGTTTACCGCCTACAACAACGTTGCAAATAAAATCATGGGAGAGTACCTTACCACCCTTGCAACTAGATGAAATGCATAGGGTGGTCGAAAACTATTGGTTAAAGCCTTCACCCATAACAACGTGGAACAATTGGTTTCAAAATGTGATGAGATCATTCCAAAAGGTATGATCTACCCAAGGAAGGGAGAAGTGTTTGTTGATATCCATCATTCACTTGCTTCCCTCTCAACCTTCCTTCCTAACCTCTTAATCTCCAATCCTAGGGAATGTATATATAAAGCATTATACTCACAAAAACAAGATAAAAAAGTAAAAGAGTAAGAGCCACCAAACAATAATGTGGAAACTTACAAGTTCTATACATAACACAAAATCATAAAAACACATCATGCACAAGAACACGACCCTTGTAATATTTGCCCTCCAAGCATCATCTATCTGTGTGTACAGATATGGCTAGTACGCTAGAGTCATCCACTCCTACCTTGGTGAGAGGTACCCTTGTTACTTTTCACAAGTGTTTCACATGGTCTTTTCGGTGCTTGCCTGTGAATGGGATTTGGTAGGTACGCTAGCATGTGAGAGGAATTTCGAGGAGTTAGAATGGCTGATACGTCCCACGACTGATCCATACTTAGTAGAGAGTGTCTCTCCCATTGCACAAGCCTATCATTTTGACCAAGATGACTATAGGCGTCTAGTAACCTTCTTAGGAAACATTGGTGGCTGTGATGATGAAGAAGATTTACATGATTACACGGATGGCACATATGGTCTCACACATGATGACTTTGTTTTCCTCGACGGCGAGGATAGGGGTTTAACCTTAGGGTCCCCCCCAATCTCTACAACATCCTATTCCCTTGACTCTCTAGGGGGAGTGTAAATAATTAGGTTAGGGTTTTTAATTGTGTTCAATAAGTGTTGGTACATGTTCCCACTGATGTGCCTTTGGAAGGTGGATGTTTGGTGGTGACTATTGTGAAATTTGTGACTACATAAGGATAACTTTGAAGGACGACAACAATGGATGTTTACATGTTACGACGGATGTTCTCCATTATATTAGGTGTACTAATTCCTTTTATCTATGCTTCCACATTTACATGTTTGCATCTTGTCATTTGAATTCGAACAATGCATAAAATCTATAAAGTTGTGACATTGACAATTTAGATGCTATAATTTTTTCAAACTTCTAGTACCTTGTTCTTCTCTTTGAGTTTGGTATATTAGTTGGCTTTAAGTAGGTATCAGGACCTTAGGCTAAACTAAGCCACTTAATTGTTGCTGACTTTAATTCCTAAATAGTCTATCAATTGTAGTAACTTTAGTATGTTTTAAGCTATGAGGATATAGTTCTCTCTAGTTTATTCCACCTAAGTGTGACTTGTGTTATGGAAGCCCATGTGTTAAGCTGGTATTTGAGACCTCGAGTCTCTCGCGCTCAAGTTGGTATTTGAGACCCTGAGTCTCCCAGTTTTGCTGGTATTTGAGACCTCGAGTCCCCCAGGTACTTGTAGAAACTATGACAACAACAAAAAAGAAAACAAAGAAAAAGAAAAAAAAAGAGAAAAAGAAAAGAGAAAGAAAATAGCACAAACTTCCTTGTATTTTATGTGGATCACATTTAAGTGGTATAAATGACAGGACCACTAGTCCTTAGACCCCGACAAGCATTCCTAGGGTTAACTAGTCTTTAGTTGACATTTTTTAATTAATGCTGGTCAATCCAATACTTACTTTATCCCTAGCTCTTGTGTACTTCTCTTTTAGTCGACCTGATACAACCTAACTCAATTGCATTTTATTCAGATACTACGCTTGTTCTAGTTGACAATGTTATAATTCATGAATTTGTTTTTGCATTTCCTAGAATATCATGTATGCATCTCACTTATTGCACACCTACACATGCTGTCTTTGAGTTTTCACAATGTTTTTTTTCATCTAACACATGTACTTCTATGGTGGATCTTGATGTTGCACTTGTTGGGATTCAGGCCAACTGGCTAGACATCCCACTTACTACTAACCCATCTACTGACTTAACCATGTATACACTTATTCTTTAATACAATAGAATAAGGAGCTGCAACAACAGGATAATGTTGCTACGCACACACCCAAAGCAGGTCTCTCGCTGCTCTCGCACTTGCACTCGCACACGCTTCCTGCGGAACCTTCAACTGGTATCAGAGCAGGGTTTGTGCTTGTCGTTTTCGCGTCCGCGTGCGCGCGCACTTTCAAAAGTGCAAACATGTTATCGATTTTGACATCGTCAAATTTAGTGTCCCGAGAGCGTTTCCAACAGGTGTCCTACAATTTTAACCCCCCCTTTCAAACCTGTTCGTGCAGTCGAAAGCTTCATCCGAGCTCCGCTTCAGGAGTTGTATCTTTTCAACCCCACTTTTGCTATAGATACAGGTACAGGTACAGGTTGTTTAGAGACTATTTTGGGACGGTATATAGCCATTTTATGGCTATTATGTGCTATTGAGATAGTGTTTATCAGCTGATTAGGAGCACTTTTCGGCATCAATATTGTCTCGGGTTTTTCAGGCATCCATCTCCTTACAGGTTCTTGCATACATACAGGACATCCAGGTTTCTTACAGGTTGTAGTGTTTAGCATCAACACAGATTTCAGTGGGAGTATTTGATGCACATATGCATTGTTTTGGCACTTTTGATAGTGCTTGAGCTCTTTTGAGAGTTTTTTTACTTCCCACAGGGATTTGTTTACTGCTTGCACATTTTGTTTGGCGCCTATTTGAGCATGTATACTGCACCTTGCAGTATTGTTGACAGTGGATATACGTTGAGTTGCAAAAACTTCCATATATACCTTTTGTGGAGCCGATCTGGCTTGTTTCCGGCAGTCCCAACCGTTTCTCAGACTCGGTTTGGAGGCCCTTTCTGAGACTGGGCTGGTTTCTTGTCTCCATAACCTTTTGTGAGGGTCGATAGCGTGAGGTTTTCTTGAGTTGGGGGATTCTTGAATGTTGAGATCCTTTCGGTGATACAAGTTGCTGGAGTACCCCTTTTTTCATGGCCTCGCCATAGGACATGTATAGAGAGGGCTAGGTGCATTTGACGCCGTGTTGATAGTTTTGGGTCAGCTTTTGACTTTTTGTGCACAGTTAGTGGTTGATGCATCTGTCTTATGCTCTGAGAGCATTACTTTTTATGCGTTACGGATCTCTTGTGACAGTTTTGGATTGAGATTCTGTCAGTTTTTCTCGGAAAACTTTACCGAATTTTTTTCAGAATTACCAGTGTTTATCCCCATATTATCTTTAGCTTGCAGCTATGTCATCTAGCGGTGAAAAGGATATTTACAATATCCAAAAATTTGATGGGACAAATTTTGCTATCTGGAAAGAGCAGATTCAAGATGTTCTTATACAAAAGGGCCGACTGGATCCTATCATGGAGTGCCCAGAGGGAGAGTACATAGATGTTGAGTGGGAGAAACTTGATGCTAAGGCCAAATCTACCCTCCGTTTCCATTTGGCCGAATCTGTATACTTTACTATAGTTGGAGAAAGGATTGCTAGAGATGTATGGGATAAGTTAAGACCCAATCGTTTTCTTTAAAGGCTTGGGCTCTTCTGTGCTTGTCAGCAGCAGCCTTTTGCCTTTGCTGTGAGATAGAGATAGCATCTTTAATCTTTTGAAAAGATTCTTGTAGGTCTCGGCTATACTCATCTACAGCGAAGATCTTCCCATGTACCTTAAGTAGCAAGGGACTTTTTGATCTTCCCTCAATTACCTCGAAAGGTGATTTTCCCGTGGAAGTATGTACAGTGTTATTGTAAGCATACTCCACTAAGGGTAAGTACTTCTCCCATTGGGATCTTTGATCTACTTCCGTTACATAGGCTTTTAGTAGATCGAGAATTGTGTATTCTAGTTATGAGAACAAAAGTGCCACTAATAAGGTTTTCTTGATGAAGAAGCTGTTTGACCTTTGTATGAAGAAAGAGGGCACTATTTCTACTCACATTAATGAGTTCAATATCATTTTCACTCAGTTGACCACTTAGGGTTTGGTCTTCGATGAGGAAATCAAATGTATCTTCTTGCTATGCAATTTACCCTCGTCTTGGGATACGTTCTGTATTGCGATTAGCAACTCAGCACTGGTACCGGTCTAGTGTACAATGACATCCTTGGGAGTCTGTTTACCGAGGAGATTTGCAGGAAATCTCTCGAAGGCACGAAGGATGGTGATGCGTATGTTGCTAGTGATAGACAGAGGGGTCGCACTCAAAGTCGTGTCAAAAGCAAGGAACGTGGGGGCTCATGCAGTAAGTCTCAGGGTTCTATGTGAATGTCGAGTGCTATCACTACCATAAAAAAGGGCATGTGAAGAAGGATTGCAGGAAATGGCAGCAAAGCAAGAAGGATAAACAATCCGGTGAAACTTCTAAGTCTTATGATTCAAACAAGGGAAAAGCAAAGTTAGAGGAGATAAATGTGCTAGAGTCTTCAAATGATCCTATTGTAGAGACTCTTCCAATGGTTGTTATGCCACTTACCTCTGACGTATTGGTCTTCACAGTAGATCTACCTGTCGAGGCTCTTGTTACAGAAGATGTGCAATATGCACAGAAATGGATAGTAGATTTTGGTGTGAGTTTCCATGTGACACCACATAGAGAGTGGTTCTCTACTTATTATCACTCTTGTGGCAAAGTGAGACTTGGTGATGCTTATGAACTAGACATTGAGGGTGTCGGAAACGTCAAATTGCATCTAAGGAATTGCACGTACTTTACTTTATGTAATGTCAGACATGTGCCCAAGTTGACTAAAAGCTTGATTTCTGTTGGTCAGTTTGATGATTTGGGCTACAACACCACATTTGGCAATGGTTCGTGGGTAGTACGCAAAGGTAATCTTGTTGTACTCAGAGGTCAGAAGCATGGTACCTTGTATTCCATGCATGTGTCAAATGTTGGTCATGATTACATATCTATAGCCGAGCTTCCATCTACTGAGTTGTGGCATTTCCGGCTAGGTCATATTAGCCAAAAAGGAATGAGAACTCTGATTGGTTTTGGCTACTTACCTGTCTTGTCTTACGTTGACTTTCCTGTTTGTGAGCACTATATCTATGGCAAACAGACTAGGTCCGTGCACTTACCATTGGGTCAAAAGCAAGCTGAACCTCTAGATTTGATACATAGTGATGTTTGCGGTCCTATGTCAACCAAATCTCTAGGGGGGGCTAGCTATTTGTGACATTCATAGATGACTCTACTCGAAAGGTGTGGGCATATCCTTTGAAACATAAAATTTCTTCCTGTGTTCCAGAAATTTTTAGCACTCATTGAGAATCAGTTTGGCAAGAAACTCAAGAGGTTGCGGACTGACAACGGTGGAGAGTATGTCTCCAAGGAGTTTGATAATTTTTGTGCTAAAAGGGGGGAAAGCATTGAGTACCCTAATGCATGCATTCTTGAAACTCAACAAGGAAGATGCACCCAAATTTGATGCTGAGCGAGCTGAAATGGCTAAGGTACCATATTCTTCGGCAGTGGGAAATCTCATGTATGCTATGGTGGCCACAAGACTAGACATTGCTTTTGTAGTGGGAGTGGTGAGCCGATATATGGAAAATCCTGCAAGCAAGCATTGGGAAGCAGTGAAGCACATTCTTAGGTACCTCAAAGGTAAGATTGGTAGGTGTTTACGCTTCGGGAACAGTGATGCATCCATCGTGGGTTATGCGGATGTAGACTATGCCGGTTGTGTCGATAATAGAAGATCGACATCTGGCTATGTCTTCATATTTGCTGGAGCAATAGTATCTTGGAGGTCATGTCTTCAAGAGTGTACGTCGTCTTCCACTACGTAAGCAAAGTACGTTGCATTGTCGGATGCAAGTAAAGAGGATGTATGGTTATCTCGCTTGGTCAAAAATCTTGGCATTGATGAGACTCCAGTGATATATTGTGATAGTCAGAGTGCTCTTGAATTGGCAAGGAATCCCGTGTTTCACTCCAAATCGAAACACATTGAAGTCAGGTATCATCTCATGAGAGATTTATTGGCCAAATAGCTCATTGATTTGGTCAATCTACACACTGACGACAACCCAGTAGATGCTTTGATGAAAGGCTTAGCTTTGGAGCAGTTTACACATTGCAGTGAGTTGATGGGTATAGGTTGAAGCCACTAGATTGCTTCACGGTTGTACATACCGGGTCACTTGGGCTGCGTTGGCCTTCAAGTGGGAGTTTGTTGGGATTTAGGCCAACTAGCAGGACATCCCACTTACTACTAACCCATCTACTAACTTAACCATGTATACACTTATTCTTTAATACAATAGAATAAGGAGTTGCACAGGATAACATTGTTGTGCGCTCCACCCAAAGCAGATCTCTCTCTGCTCTCGCACTTGCACTCGCACACGTTTCTCGTGGCATCTTCAGCACTGTTATATACCGAGGACGGAATCTACATCAAGAAGGAGGGCATGTTAACCACCGGCGTCCACTTCTAGTAGTCATGGCCGGGCTTGTCCGTCCAATAGGAAAAGGGTAAGAGTGATCGTCGATGTGAGGTGCACTCTAACATGAACATTCAAAGGTTAGTTGGCTAGGTATGGGCGCCCAAGTGTGAATGGAGCGAGCTCATATAAAAGTCACCTTAACCTAAAAATTCATTCTTTCATTTGTGCAATTGAAGAGTGCTCTTGCTCCATCTTCACATTCTTCTTCATCTCCTTGTGTGTGTATGCATGAGAGAGAGAGAGAGAGAGAGAGAGAGAGAGAGAGAGAGAGAGAGAGAGAGAGAGAGCAAACGATCATTGCAACGATGGCACGAGGGTGGCGAGGCGGTTGAGCGCGGCACGGCGGTAGCATTACATGAAATTTGGACTCACAAAGGGGCCCTTTAAGGAGTTTGACTTTACCTCTCTACCAAAACGGTTGAATGGATAAATTTTTGCAAACAAAATCCAAAGTTGACATAGGTTTGACAGGTAGAATGTACTCTTCAAGCTCTATCTAATGATATATAGCATGCCATGAGAATCCTCATATTTTAGAAGATTCTTTTTTTGATTCACCTATGATAAGTGAATTAAAAAAAGAATCTTCTAAACTATGAAGAGTCTCATGGCGTGCTGTATATCAGTAGATAGAGCTTGAAGAGGACATTCTAAATGTCAAACTTCCACCAACTTTGGAGTTTGTTTGCAAAAATTTATCCATGCACCCGTTTTGGTAGAGAGGGGTAAAGTCAAACTCTTCAAAAGGCCCCTTTGTGAGTCCAAATTTCACCTAATGCTCCTTCTTCTTCGCGGCGAGAAATCCTCTACGAAGGCAAGCATAGGGCATTGAGTGACACACCCTTGCTCTATTGAGCTTGCTAGATTAGTCTTGTTGTGTGCTTGCGGCCATTTGTGGCTCACACACAGTGTATCGGCAAGTCCCTTGCATTGACACGTGCGATAGACGCGCACAAAAGGTGAAGGTGATGTTATTGTATTTGGGGATATAAATGCTAGACATAGTGGGGACAATGTGATTGACTATATGCTACTCTTCGAAGCCATCATGTATCGTATAAAGAGTTTTATTTTTGGCCAATGAACCCCGAAATCTGACAATCACACCTTATGTATTAACCTTTCATGTGGAGAAGCAACTAAGCATGAAAATCTCAGACAAAGGAAAGAGAAATTATCACTATATATGTATTTCAAATGGGCACCAATGTACATTGAAATGGTTGAGAAAATTTTATGGATGAAGAAGCTTCAATTCGATGCACCATTGGAAACTAAATGGGAAGCTTTCAAGAAAGTTATTTGTTCTTGTGCCGAAGAATGCTTTGCTATAAAGAATCTCCATGGTATCAACAAAGATAGATCACGCAAAAGGTGGTTTGATACAGAATGTCAAGATGCTCAAAAGTCCTTGATAAAGCTTGATGCAACTATGGACAAAGACAACTATCAAAGTCATTTGCATACATACAAGGCATTGATTCAAAAGATGAGAAGTAAAGAAACAACTTTTTCAAGTCCAAGAAAAGGCACATGCATGTGGAAGATTTTGGAGAAACTTGAGGGGCAAGCGAGTTGAGAATTTTGGTAACTTGAGTCTTGTGGATATGTACACACATTGTAGGCAATTATATGAGCAAGCAAATGCTGAAAAAAATACAATTTTATGGTTCACTCTCATGTATGCCCTCTTTTTTTTACTATTGAGGATGTATGCGGTGAGCTTGAAAAGTTGGCCACTCGCAAAGCGTGAGATCTTAAAGGTATCAAGCCGGAGATGATCAAATGGACGGGAGATTTTATCCATGAGTGGATGTGTGATATGTTCAACCTTTCACTTCAACATGGTATGCCTTATGATTGGAGTACTAATTGGGTTAAGCCTTTGCATAAAGGAGGGGATTTAAAGAATGCAAACAACTACCGGACTATAATGATTGGGTTTCTTATGGCAAAGTTGTTTGGGTGCATAATGGAGATGGAATTGAGTGATTGGGCTGAAGATAATGACAAGCGTCCAAAGGGACAAGCGGGTTTTTGTCGATGCCATAGCACCATTTATCATCTTGTCACTCGTCGTGTTCTCATGGATGAAATTCAATTTGAAGAAGGCAAGGGATTGTATTGTTGTTTTGTGGACTTTAAGAAAGCCTTTGATATGATTCCACGTAACAATTTGTGGAGAAGGATGGAAGAACTCCAAGTGCCAAGTGATTTTATGCTTGTGGTTTCTCAAATCTATGAGAAGGTGATTTGTCAACCGCGCATGAGAAGAGAAATTTCAGAATTTTTTGTAAGCACTGTTGGGGTTACACAAGGATGTACATTGTCACCAACTCTCTTTGGTCTATGCATCAATCAATTGGAACCAATGGTACTTGAATTTATGCAAGAAGAAGGCATTGAAGAGGTCACTATTTGCAATGCGGTGAGGTGATCTGGGGTGAGCAACAAGAGAGGCAACCTCTAAACACCCCTCAAGGCTGCCGTCCTGCTCAATTGGGGTTGGAGAAACTACAAGCAAGAAACACCAACAACAAATCCACATCCAAACGAGTGAAGGGGCACCACCTAGTTATGGTATGCAAAATAGGATGCAAGAAGAGAGATTTTGTCACACTCAAGAAGATGCGCCACAAAACACACACAAACAATCTCACACCAAGACACACACCAAATGGAGCAGAGAGAGCTAGAGCAAAGGGAAGATAGAGAGAGGAATGGAACTTTCGTATTACCTTGTTTGTGGCTTGTGAATGGATATGATTTGTTACGATGCTATCATAGAGCTTGTACAAAGATAACTCAATGCTTAGTGAATGCTAAACATTGCCAACACCCAGACACTGTCTTAGGGTGTGGGAGACCTCTCACCACAATACCCTCTTACAATGGACACAAAAATGGCAATGAAAACACATTAAAACACTTTCTCAAGCAAGATCAAATGATAGAAACTTAAAATACACAAGTCGCCTTGAATTCACCAAGTCGTATTGCATAAGTGAAAGGACGAAGATTTGAACATCAAATCACGCTTTTGATACACCAAACCTCAATTATTGATGATGGAGGAACATATACAATAGTAGTTTTGATATTTTGAACTCATGCTCTCTCACTTGCAATGTGTAGCTTGAAAGCTTCTGTCAGACCAAAAGTAAAGCTCACAAAAAGGTTGCTACGCCTAAGTCTCTCCTCATGAATAGAGTATTGGGGATGCTATGTGAGATATTGGGGCTTATTTACAAGAAGGAGAGGGGCCTATTTATAGGTTGGAGACCTCTCATTAAGATTGTTAGAAATCCTAATTTACAAGCTAACAAATCAGGATTATGATTTTTTTGAATATAAAAAAAACATTGCGGGCCTTCTTTGTCTGCTTGAATCATGAATGTGGGCTCAAAAGAGAGCATTATTGATGGCAGATAAGGTGAAAGTAGAGTTCTAAGGAAGGAAGGAGAGAGAGAGAGAGAGAGAGAGAGAGAGAGAGAGAGAGAGAGAGAGAGAGAGAGAGAGAGAGAGAGTTAGTTACTATGTACATGTCTTGAGGTGAGGTGTCTTTTATGGTTAGGCCAATGGCTATTTTGTGTTAGTATGTTAGTGGTTAGTGTTAGTAATCACTAGAAAGTTAATTATATATTTACAATGGGTAGAATGAGGTGGATGGTTGAATGAAGTGAGGAAATCCTTGTGCTGGTGAAGCTTGAAGAAGTTTTGGACTTACTTGTGTAGGTTCTCAAAATGACTATCAATCCTCTTCTTCTTCTCTTCTTTATGCCACCGCCGCCAAGGTTTATTATCCAAGGAAATCATCACAAGCATCACATTGGACCTCAAATGGCTTTGAGAGTTCCGGAAGTATGAGGATTGGTTGGGGGATAAGATTCTCTTTGAGCTTGTCAAAATCATTTTTCTCCTTATCAGTCCATGAATACTTAACATTCTTCTTTGTTAAGTCATGTAATGGTCCTGCTATTTGAGAAAATTTTGCTACGGAGTGTCTATAGTATGCACACATACCAATAAAGCTTCTTAGCTCATGTAGATTCCTTGGATTAGGCCATGCTTTTATCTCGGGGGGTTCACTATGTGTAAAACTACCATATCACGTGCGTTCAAGACGTGTTTGTAAAACCCCTTACTACTGTGAATTTTGTTAAGAATATAATGAACCCTTTTCTTTTAAAATCTGTAAGTTTTTTTTAAATTTGAAAAAATAATGCCCTTCTATATATATATTTTTGTAAGTTTCAAGAACTTTAAATACCCTTCTATTGAACTCACGTGATAGGTTACATTTTTATTAGGTGACCTCCCCGGGGCTTTTATTACCTCTAATGATGATAGCCACTTTTAAGATCAATCCTACTAAAGTAGGTAGAGCCTTGTAGCTTATCAAACAGATCTTCTATCCGAGGCACGGGAAATCTGTTTTTGATAGTGATATGGTTTAGTGCTTGATATTCCACACACATACGGTATGTTCCATCTTTCTTTTGCACTAAAAGAACTAGAGAACAAAAGGGAGGGGAGCTAGACCTCACCATCCCTTTGTCTACCAATTCTTGTACTTGCCTCATGATCTCCTCTTGTTGATCTTGAGAAACTCAATAAGGAGGCTTGTCAGGCGATGAGCTTCTGATGAGATGGCCATCATCCCTTGTTTTGGAGGTAAGTCCATAAGGATATCAGCGATGAACACATCTTAGTAGAAAACTAGACAAGTCTATCTCGTTTTTATTCCTACCATTTACATTTGATTAAACATTAGGATCTTTTAGGGACTCTTTGACAAAAATCATGTACGCAAAAACTGAGCTCTTAATTGATTTATCAAAAGCAGGAGGATATACAAGTGGTATAGTACGACTAGACTCACTAGCATCTATATACATGCTCTTTCCCTTGTAGGTGAAGTAGACTCTCCTTTTAGTGAACTTCATGTTGGCAGCCGTGTGGTTGAACCATGGTGACCCTAGGATAGCATCTTCATGTTGAAAAGGAGAGATTAAAAAGTATTCTTTGTCGACATAGCTTTGGACATGAAGCCTCAACTTCCCAATCAAGGCAGTAACGGAGGCTTTCTATCCCTTGAAAGTGGTGTCTATTGTTATAGTATCTCCCATCGCAAAAGCTTGAATGCCCAACTTGGTGGTCAACTCCATTGATATGAATTTGTGAGTAGAGCCAGGGTCAAACAATATGAAGGCATCATGCTCCTTTACCTTTCCCCAGGCATAGGAGAGAGGTGATCCTTTGCAATGAGCATCCTCTTTTGGAGCTTTGATGGTGGAAGCTCTAGGAGTCTCATTTTGGGCATTTCTCTTGAGGCAAGAACGATAGCCATGTCCTTGCTCCCCACACTTAAAGCATTTATGGTCCTTGCGAAAAGCTTCAAGATGTCTAGGAGATTTTTTTTTTAACCTTTGTAAACTCCCTTCTCCTAAGACTGATTGTTGTTGTTGTTGTTGGAAATGCCATGGAAAGAATTTTGGGCATTGGTTTTCCCCTTTGCATCACTCCTTTGTTTTCCATGGGCTTGACATTTCGTCTAGACCCTTGTTGGAAATTGATACGCAAAGGAACTATGGTGTGGTGGATTACTTCGATGATAGAACTAGGCCGTTGAGAGTTGACGTACTCGGCCATCTCTTCAGATAATCCCACACAGAATTGTTGCTTTTAATCGATGAAATCTCTCTTTTGAAAGACAGTAGCCTTGAGATGTAAATCCTAAAACTCGTCTACATATTAGTGACTCATGGGAGAGAATCTTCAAACTGCACCATTTGGTAAGCACTTTTTCCTTTGCATTGCTTGCAAGGAATTGCTTCATGATGGAAACTCGTAGAGTTTTCCATGTATTTGGGGCTTCATCGTTGCCATGAAGGCTAGCCCACCATTGATGAGCCAATTTTAGGAAGTGCATACCTACATGACGTAGCTTGGAGGACTCCATGAAGCCCTCATCTCCAAAGACCGCATCAAATTGGTAGATAAAGGTCAATACTTTGTCGGTGGCACCAAAGGTGCCATCATGGTTGAGAAAAGAGATACTCTTTTCTCCCTCTTTGAACTTCTTGAGCTTTTGTGGCCTTTGCTATGCAGGGTAAGATTTACGATGTAAGAAAAGCCATAGCTTTCATTGGAAGAAGAGGAAGGTGTAGAAGAAGGAGAAGAGGGTGACCTATTTCTTGCCCTTTTCTTCCTTTGTTTCCTCTCTTCCCTTTCGGAGTGAAGAGGAGAAGGACTATGGGTTGACAGTTTCCTCTTGGGAGGAGTTGGCAACCGTCTAGACCGCCGTCTTTGTGGAGCCACATCTTCAGAGGAACTTAAAGATTCATTACTTTCTCTCTCTTTGGATTCCTCCTCCCATATGGGAGAGATTGTTCTTTTGGGGGTCTCATCAAGAGGACTCCTAAGATCTCTCTCCTCTTGGAGAGGAAGGGAAATCCCGTAAGCACGAAGTTGTTGAGTAACTTTGGATTGCAAAGCAGGATTTCCCATTGCTTGTTGCAACCTATTAACAATATAATTGAAAAACATGGGGGAATCATCATTAGCACCTTCATGTGTAAAATCAAATTTATCAATGTTCATTCTACTCTCTTGGTTATTGTCAGCCATGTTAATAGGATTTGTGGGTTTACTTAGTGTATTCTTTGGCAATTCAAAACCTTAGTTTCAACTCCTCTTAGCCTTTGAAAATCAACACTTAAGCATCTACACCCATGGCTCGAACTGATTAATTATAGAGAGTAGTGGAGTGGGTCTAGTATTGGAAAATTGCCAAGGGATAGCTCCTTTGACTTCTTATGGCTCAATAATGGTAAATCCATACGCAAGTCTAAAAAGACCCCATTATTAAGACTTTGCTCCCAAGGTGTGCACCATATCCCACATAGTGGGCTCAACAGAACCAATAATAGATCCCAGTCCCACTTACCCTAATATAGTTAACAAAATCAACCATTAATAGGCTACTTAAAGACCTCTCTTCTTAAGCAAGAAAAGAGAAACCAAATGCTCTCATACCAATGTAATGGAAATAGCCTATGAACTTTGAGAATAATGGAAATAAGAGACTTAGAGAGAACATTTTTGTGAGACTACTTTGAGAGCATAGAGGGTGAACTTAATTGACGGTAGCAACATTATCATATTACCTAGTTAACTTGGCATGAATGATACTTTTCCAAGAGAGAGAGTTTAGAGAACATGACAACAATTGAGGACCGGATTTATGTGGAGCCGGTCCCCCCTCCAATAGCCATTTGTATTATGGATTCTCCCATCAAGAGAGACTTGGCACGATACAGTCTTTGTGTTCATTGTGACCGAGGTGATGCAATTGAAGATGGAAAGCTTCATGCATCATGAGCATAACATAAACTTTGCAAGAAGAATTAACTATCTCAATCCATAGTACCAAGGCCTCAAACATCTTCAAAGGTGGAGAGAGCTAGCGGGGAATGAGGGTAGGAAAGAGGAAGAAGAAACATTCATAGGAGAAATAAATAGTTCCTCATTTATCATCACTCTTATTGCTAGCATACATAAAAGAATAGTAATAAAGATGGAGAAGATGGCAAGCTTAAGTATTGAAGCATGGCTCTTGGTTGGATTTGCATTCCATAGCCAAGAGTGTTGGTGTAGGCTCTCAACTTTTCTACTAGCTTGGAGAAGGAGATGGAGCTCTTGCACTTTGCACTTCACACAATCAGAGTGTGTGTGAGTGTGTGTGGGAGAGTATACACCCCAGGAAACCCCCCTTCTTGCTTTGTTCGACCCCCCTTGTAGCTCATGATTGAAGCTCATTGGACCCCTCCATGCCTCGCCAATCACATGCAAGAGGTATATTAAGCAACAAGGGTAGGCTTGGGACAAGTGTCCTTCTTTTCCCTTTGAGAGAGAGGACTTGATAAATGCAAAAACAATTAATTAAATTAACGAATTCATCAAAAAATAGAATGGAGTCTAGGAGGGCCTCTTTATTTGGCAATTTAAGGGAGTCAAACCTTTAGTGTTAAGAAAGCAATCAAAGGACAACTTTTGAATTCGAACAAGTAAAAAAACTAGTTTATTTGAATTCCAATTTTTCCCCCAAAAATAAAATTTAAAATTTACCAAGCAAAAGTATATCATGTAACATATCTATGGAAAGATCACGGCGTGTAAATTTTAAATCTATACTCTCCGCTAAAATTGGAGATCATATGTAGAAGTTATAGAAGGCCAAAAATCATAAATTTATCCACCCCCTTTTAGAGGAGATAAGTGCATCCTTTGACCACTCTTACACCTCTCTTACACACTCACCATTCTTGCACACATGGCATGTATCTATTTGTCCAAATGTTAATCACCTCCATCATCGCATGGCAAATAAAGAGGCCCTCCTAGACCCCATCCTCTTCCTAATGTTATCATTGAACCCCTTGGTAGGCCAACCAATAGGCTCTAGGAACACCATGAGAGCAACATGAGAAGGAGCTTGATAAGTGTCCTATTTGCCTTCTTGGTACCAAGCTTGCCTTGTGTGAGTGTGTATGTGTGTTCTCTCTCTAGACCCTACAATTAAGGCTCGCCTCCTCATGAGTAGGGATTACTTTTGACTTTTTGAACACCTTACCCTCAAGCACCTTAGTCATGGAGAACCTTAGCACCTTAGTCATTAAGCACCTCAAGCACCTTAGTCAGCAAGCACGAAAAGCACCTCAAGCACCTTAGTCATCAAGCACCTTAGTCAGCAAGCACGAAAAGCACCTCAAGCACCTTAGTCATCAAGCACCTTAGTTAGCAAGCACGACAAGCACCTCAAGCATGGGCTAGGCTCCCACCTCAAGCACAGTCCTAGCTTACCGAAGGTCAAAGGACTTTTAACACTAGCCATTGGAGGTCTTTAATGAAGCTAACCCTAAGGTCTTTAAGCTCCATTATCTAACCTTGCTATTTGACAGATCATCTCTCTTTGGGCCCCTTTACCATTGGCCCCGTGTCAAGATAGGCCTGAAAGCACATGACTATATTCTGACCGTTGTTCTTGTCTATTTCCCCCCAAGGGATTCACTCTATATAGAAAATAGGACGCCACCTGCGAGCAAACAACTTTGATAAAATCCCTATATATGATTCATATTAGGGAATATGACCCCACTTTCTACGCTTATACGACAATCAATGAAAAAAATTATCATACCCCTATCTTACATATAAAATTTAGGTCTCACATGATGTAAATGAGTAAAACTAGTAAAAGAGTGTGCAACATAGTGACTGACAATGTACTAAGAAACCACTTCTACTGATGATAACTAGATGTACCCTCAATGTGTCTTAGTTTGACTTTCAAACTATATGCCTGATCAGCCTGCACTCTGCTACTCATCCAATTTTGACCCATCCTAAGCTGGTGTAAATCAACCCTTGACCTGCTCCAAATTAGCCCTTATCTATGACCGGCTTGATGCAAAATTGATGTGTGAATTGATAAAAAACTTTCCCAAAATCCATCCAAGTTCTAGTGCACACCGGTGACCAATCGTTACAAGTAATCAACTCGGGTCGCGTCCCCTCCCCCAACCCCAAATAGATATGATACCCCCCTCCCTTATTTTAAGCTTGGGACATAAATAATTGGGGGCCTGTCCCTAACTTATACGCTTATGTAACTTGTTAAAAAACCCCCTCCCCTGAACTTGGGACATAAATAATTGGGGGCCTGTCCCTAACTTATACGCTTATGTAACTTGTTAAAAAACCCCCTCCCCTGAACTTACGTGGTGCGGTAAGTTTTCCATGGTGAATCCCCCGGGATTCTCTCACATTAAATGATGAGTTTAATATGAGAAAATCATTTGGATTGGTTAGATATTAGATTTTATGACAAAAACACTAGTGCATTATCCTTTTAGAGCACACAATAAAAGGTAGTCCACAACATAATATAAACTAACCACTTCTACAAGGACATTCAACTTTGGAACTTACATCATTGAATTTGGTAACTCCAACATCCTTCAAATACCAAATTTGATATCTCAACTATATAGTGTTTACAATTGTAGAGGTAGAACATAGTATGAACTAGCCAAAATCTTCATACTTTTTTATTTGACTTTGTATATGAATTTGGTACTTCTAGTACCAAATTTGGCACTTACAATAATAGGTTTTGAAACAAAGTGGCATCATCCAATAACAAATTTTTTATTTCTAGTACCAACTTTGGTACTATATAGTGTAAGATTACTCAAAACACCAGCATGTTACATATCCACATGAGCAATCATTAATTAGGTGCACTACACCACTATTCCAACTCTACATCCAATGCTAAATCTTGCACTTTAGTACAAAATTTTCTACATGAAGATACATAAAAAAACAAAACAATCATAAAAACACAACACATCTTCTTGGATGTACTAGATGATGTCTCATTACAATCCTTAGAGTTCTCACCATTCAAATCTGTTAGAAAATAGGGTGTAGCTAAGTAGATATTGGAGTAGTTTACTTAATTTAGAGAGATAATTTTCACACACAAGAGATTACAAAGTAGAGAGGGAGAGAGAGCACGCATGATATACGTGGTTCACCCAATGTGGGCTACGTCCACGGGAAAGCAGCCACTCAATGGCTTTACTTCAAACTAGAAATAGGTTACAAAGGGATTATACCCTTAATGGAGATCCCGCTTTGCTTCACTCTCAACACCTCACATACACCTTGTTTTATCAACTTCACAATGCAAAATGTGTGTAGAAAAAGGTCTCCTTTTATAGGCCAAAAGGAATGCCGTCTCTCATGAGAGGTAGCCGTGTGTAGCTGCCCTTCTGTAGACAAGTCAAAGTTGGACTCTCTTACGTGCCCATATTGTGTGGCTGCCCTTGAGAAGACAAGTCCACCTAGAAATTGGCCACCGGCCATTGACTTTTGACCACTAGCCACCGGCCCCCGGCTATCCGGCCAACCGATCGGCCATTTTTCGACCACTTTTTGGCCGCCATCTGGCCATAATATTCTTGCAAAAAGTGGATATTTTGGCTCAAGACAAAGCGTGAATTTTTGGTTTTTCAGTGAGTGATTTTTCTTACACATGGATTCTCCTCATAATGGGGACGTTACAAAAGTGTGTTTTAAAGACTAAAAATCACAAGGAGTAAATCATGCTCCATACTTAACAATCTCCCACTTGGAGACTAATCTCCACGCCAAACCTGTGACTCCTTTCCATCCTAGATTCTTATCTTTGAATGCCAATTGGAGATGAGAAAAATCTCAGCTTCTCCTTGTTGACCACCTTTGTAAACATGTCTGTAGGATTCTCACTTGTGTGCACCTTTCCTAGCTTTAGCCTTCCTTTTTCCAAAAGAGTACGTATGAAGTGATATCTCACTTGGATGTGCTTTGTCCTTGAGTGAAAAGCTAAATTCTTCACAAAATGAATGGCGCTTTGACTGTCACTGTAGAAGACACAATTGTCTTGCTTGTATCCAAGCTCCTCCAAGAATTTGTGAAGCCACATAATTTCTTTGCTTGCCTCTGTCATTGCTACATATTCTGCTTCTCTGGTAGAAAGTGAGACCAATTTTTGCAGCTTTGAAGGCCAACTTACTGCTATACCTCCGACTGCGAAGACATAGCCAGTAGTGCTCCTTCAAGTATATTTGTCACCTGCCATATCTGCATCCTCATACCCTTGCAAGAAAATATCAGTGCCTCCAAAAAACAAAGATTTTGTTATTGTTCCCTTTAGATATGTAAGTATCCACTTCACAACTTGCCAATGCTCTTTACCTGGATTATCCATGAACCTACTCACAACTCCCACTGCATATGCAATGTCTATCCTTGTCCTGATCATAGCATATATTAGCAAACCTAATGTTACAACATATGGAGCTTTAGACATAAAGCTAATCTCCTCTTGTGTCTTTGAAATCATATTCTTGGTTAGTTTAAAGTTACTAGACAAAGGTGTAGAAACCAATTTTGTATCTTGCAATGCAAAACTTTCTAGTACCTTCTTGATGTAATCCTCTTGAGATAGCTTTATTGTCTTCTTCGTCCTACCCCTTGATATCTTCATACCGAGTATCCACTTTGCAGCACCTAAATCTTTCATTGAAAAATATTTAGATAGCTCCTCTTTTAGGTCTTTGATATCCTACATGTTAACACTTACAATCAACATGTCATTAACATACATCATTAGGATGATGAACTTCCCATCTCCCAAATTCTTTGTGTACACGTAGTGATATGAGTTGCATCTTTTGAATCCATGATCTGGCATCCATTGATCGAACTGCAAGTACCACTATTTTGATGCTTTCTTTAAACCACACAAGCTCTTCTTTAATCTATAAAATCATTTTCTACTTACCCTTTACTTCATACCCCTTTAGATTACAACTGTTTTTAACAAAAAAGTAAAGGGGAAAATGATCAAATTAATCTAAAAAGCTCTGAGATATTTATCAGAGATAAAATACATCTTTAAAAACCCGTGATAATAATTTTAACCACAAAAAACTAGTTTACCTAGTTATCTCAACAGAAAAACACTATTTTTAGGAAAAAAATAAAAGAGGAAAAAATTCAAATTAAACTAAAAAGATTTGAGATAATTATTAGAGGTAAAATACGGTTTAAAAAACCCAAAATAATTATCTTAACCACAAATACTTAGTTTAATCTAATTATCTCAGTAGAAAAATTCTTTTTTTTAACAAAAATAAAAGCGAGAAAATAGCAAATTTATCTAAAAAGCTTTGAGATAATTATCAAAGATAAAATACATCTTAAAACACCCATGATAATTATCTTAAGTACAAATAATTAGTCTAACTAATTATCTCAGTAGAAAAACATTGTTTTTAAGAAAAACTAAAAGGGGGAAAACAACAAATTAATTTGAAAAGCTTTAAGATAATTATTAGCATACATCATAGCAAACCCATGATAATTATCTTAACTATAGATAAGGTAACATACATCATAGCAAACCCATGATAATTATCTTAACTATAGATAATTAGTTTACCTAATTATGTCAATAGAAAAACACTATTTTTAAGGGTAAATAAAAGGGGGAAAATAGTAAATTAATATAAAAATCTTTAAGATGATTATCAGAGGTAAAACACATCTTAAAAAACCCATGATAATTATCTGAACTACAAATAATTAGTCTACTTGACTATTTCAGCAAAAAAAATACTTTTTTTAAGAGAAAACAAAAAGGAAAAAATAGCATATTAATCTAAAAAGAATTTAGATAATTATCAATGGTAAAACACATTTTCAAACACCCCTAATAATTAGAAAAACACTGCTTTTAAGTGAAAACAAAAGGGGAAAATAGGAAATTAATCTAAAATTCTTTGAGATAATTATCAGAGGTAAAACACATCTTAGGAAACCCGTGATAATTATCTTAGTTTAACTAACTGTCTCAGCAAAAAAACACTATTTTTAAGAGAAAATTAAAGGGGGAAAATAGCAAATTAATCAAAAAAGCGTTGAGATAATTATCATAGGTTTAAACTATTGTTAGGAACCCGAGATAAATAGATCATACCCAAATCATTAGTTTAGCTAATAACTTTAATTAATATTAAAAAATCTTGTGTATAAATTGAGAAAAGGAAATTAGTAAATAAATTTATATAATTACCCAATAATTACCAGAGATTAGAAGCAACTTTTGAAGGTTGGGAAAATTACCTTAGCCCAAATAATAAGTATAGCAAATTATCGTCGCCCAATATTGTCTAAATTAGACCATAAATCTAGAAGGGAAATTTATAATTCAATTTTATGAGTTAACCAAAACATTATTGGCGCAAAATAGGGTATTTTGTAACATAAATTAAAAAAGAAATTTAGAAAAATAGCTCCAATAATTATGTGATAATTATGGGAGAATACTAATAGTACAAGGAAGCTACAGGAGAAATATCTCATCCAAATATTTAACAAGGATACCTATTACTCGAAAAATCCTTATGGATAAAAGGAATAACAGAGATTATTCATTTAATTCTCTAATCGATTAAGTTCTTTTATAAAGGTAGCCAATATGGCTCCAAAAGGAACCAGAGGAAATCCTCTTTCCGATGAAGAGGATACAATCAACAAAAGAAATAGAGCAACTAATGACCATGAGGCTGGGCCTTATCATAGGCCTACAGAGGAAAGTCTACAGGCGCTAGTGCAGCAGCAAATGGTTGACCAGTCATCACAAGTGGATTTCCATTTGTTCACTTAAGTCTTTAAATAGCTTAAAGTTCGTTTATAAATTAACATTGCATACGTAAGAACTAGGAAGGATAACTGGCCGTAAATGGAAGGTGACTTCCGAGAAACCAACGAGCAATGGTTGTAAATAGGAAAGAGATGATTGGGCTACAACTGATTGACCTAGCAAAGAAATGTTTGATCATCCTTAAGACAGCTTGTCTCAAGACACCTCTGATTCCTTGGAATATATTACTCCAGGTAATGAGTAATGATGGAAACTCCGCCATGGATGAGTCGATTTCCTCAGTGCGCATGGAGTCTTTACCCCGTGGTTGTCTGTGCTTGTGGATATTACTTACGATATCGATTTTATCCTAGAGGAACTGCCCGGTTGTATGGGCAACCGGTTGGCGTATGGGCACCCGGACTTTGGGTGATGACTTTTTCCACACCGGTTTTTATAAATAAGGAAGGTGCCGCTTTTTCACCCCTGTATAGGCCTGGGTAGGTCACCTAATAAAAATGTAACCTATCACATGAGTTCAATAGAAGGGTATTTGAAGATCTTGAAACTTACGGAAATATATATACAGAAGGGCATTAGTTTTTCAAATTTGAAACAAACTTACAGATTTTAAAAGAAAGGGGTACATTATATTCTTAACAAAATTCACAGATAAGGGGTTTACAAACATGTCTTGAACGCACGTGATATGGTAGTTTTACACATAGTGAAACCTCCGAGTGTATAGGTGGTCTTGAGACAAGCCAGTACTGGTCAAAGTTACTCCAGAATGACAGTACCTTGTCTTAAGTCTAAAGATGTTTGTTTGCTAAAAGAATGTTTTCAATACTGTTTTCAAGGGCTGTTTTAATGAACTTCAGTTATGAAAGTTAAAAGAAATCATTATTTTAATTGTGACAAGAATGTGGTAGTAATTAATAACAAAGCAACAATTGTGAGTGCGGGGTGGTAAGTGGGGATTGACTAAGGTTGTCAATTATGGACGGGTGGACCTGATTAGTCATGTAACTACCCATTCCCGCACACTGAAAGCGTCTACAAACTTCTCCACTTGGAAAAGGAGTCCACCAGCGGCTATGCCCTCACATATGTTAGAGGGGAAAATGCGTCGGCTAAGGAAACCTTAATCCGAATGATGGAAGTTATAGGGTTGGAATAGTTTTTGTTATTCAACAAGTTGTCCCGTTTCCACTGGGAGTCATGACTAGGCCTCCTTCTAGGGCTATAAAACTAAACCATTATTGATGGTAAGGGTGAATTCTCGGGATTCTTCTTGCTTAGGGACTCAAATTTTATTAGGCCTAGAGACTTGTCAAGGATCCCATCCCATTTTTTGGTGTCGGCGGGTTTGGGGACCTCACAAGTAAGCCCAAAGCTTTGCGGAAAGCTTCGAGCTTCTCACGAGACAACGCCTTTGTGAAAAGATCTGCAAGGTTTTCCTGTGTTGGCACATAAGCCAAGCTGATCTCTCATGTTGAGAGCCTCTCCCTGACATAGTGGTAATGCACCTGAATGTGCTTTGTGCGAGCATGAAAAACTAGGTTCCTCGTGTTGGAATTAGGGTTGCAGAGAGACACACACAGCTTGGAGAAGACGAAGGAAGCTCAAGGCACACAATAGAGAGTGTGTTACTTAGTGTGCAATGGAAAAATAGATAGCCCTAGAGTGATGGGCGTATATACAATGCACGGGGGAAAAAACCTCCTAAAGAGGGAAAAAATGCCCCGGCGGTCCTAGTGTGTTCACACACATCACTACCACATGTATATGGTAACAAATCCCCCCTGGAGTGATGCGGTGAATAAGAGCTGGCACATGAGTAAAGGGAAGTGCCATGCTCTAAGGACATGATCAGTCCACAAAGGGGAGCAAGCCCAAAGCTTTGCGGAAAACTTGGAGCTTCTCATGAGACAATGCCTTTGTGAAAAGATGTGAAAGGTTGTCTTGTGTTGGCACATAAGCCAAGCTAATCTCTCCTACTAAGATCCTCTCCCTGACATAGTGGTATGCACCTCAATGTGCTTTGTGCGAGCATGAAAAACTGGGTTCCTCGCAACTGCCAATGCGCTCTGACTGTCAGTGTAGATAGTGTTGGCAATGTCCTGTCCAACACCCAAATCAGCCATACGGCGTCTGAACCATACACACTCAACCGTAGCTGTGAAGACTGCCCTGTACTCCGCCTCACAAGTCGAAGTGGTCACAGTAGGTTGCTTCTTGCTCAACCATGATATACATGAACTGCCAAGCATGAAACAAAAACCACTTGTGGACACTCTCGTGTCAAAACAACAAGCCCAATCTAAGTCCGAAAAAGCATGTAAATCTGGCGGCAATGATCCCCCCTTGGGATAAAACAAGCCAAGATGTAAAGTGCCACTAAGGTAGCGGAAAATCCTCTTGACAGCCTGCCAATGCTTAGACCCTGGGCTATGCATAAATCTGCTGACATGTGAGACTGCAAACTGAATATCTGGCCTCGTGTTGCATACATAAATGAGGTAGCCAATAGCAGTATGGTAAAGAGTGACATCAGCAGGATCGCCAGCATCATGTAGACTCAACTTCAAACATGTTCCCATGGGAGTGGCAATAGGTTTGCAATCCTCAAGCCCAAACTTACATAGCAATGTCTCTATGTAACTTTTCTGACACAAGGCAATACCACCATCACACTGCTTAAACTGTATACCCAAGTAATAATGCAACAACCCCAAATCTTTCATCTTGAAAGTAGCATTCAAATCAGCCTTAAATTCAGCAATATGTCTCTCATTTGGTCCGGTAATCAGCAAATCATCGACATAAAGAACCACAAGGAGAAACACATCATCCTCACGCTTTACATACAATGTGCTTTGTGTTGGTGGATTGTTACAAAAGCCTTGTTTTACCAAATGAGTGTCAGCTTTCTCATACCAAGCACGAGGAGATTGCTTCAACCCATACAAAGCCTTCTTACATCTGCACACTTTGTCCTCTTGTCCTTTTATGACAAAACCGCGAGGCTGCGTTACATAAACTTCATCAAATATGTCACCATTCAAGAAAGCAGTAACAATGTCTGATTGATGTACATCCCAAAAAAAATGAGCTGCCAATGCACATAGAAAACGCACAATAGTCATGCGACAAGTGGGAGCAAAAGTCTCTTCATAATCTATGCCTTTTTGTTGTGCATAACCCTTTGCAACAAGTGGAGCCTTATGGCGATCGATCTCACCATCCGGCTTGCGTTTCAACTTGTAAACCCACTTTGTACCGATGGCCTTTTTGCCAGGAGGCAAATCACATAAAGTCTATGTGTCATTTTCTATAAGTGCATCATATTCTGATTGCATGGCAGCCATCCAATTTTCTAAATTATTCGCTTCATCAAAATACAGAGGCTCCTCAACATCATGTAAGCTAGGCACACCCAAAGAATAACAATCTGATGCATAAGATGCATGGCGAGAGGCTGAACGAGTAGGACTAGACAAAGGTGCATCCAATTTACTATCACGCAAAGTGTGCACCAGCCATTTTGGCATACCTCTAGCCTTCTCATTTTTAGCCCTTTCCTCATCAAGTACATCATGTACATCTGCATCGGTAATAGGCTGATCTATAACATTTTCAGAAACCCCCATAGGCTGTACATTTTCCTCATTAAAAATTATATTCGTATTTCCACCACTGAAAAGAGGCAACAAAGTGTCATAAATGTCATGTGAGCTTACATTACATTCTCTAGTACATGACAGCAAGGGCTGAATAGAATCTTCTATAAACACTACATCTCGTGAAACCAGAATACGCTTTGTTTGTGGATGATATAACCTGTAACCTTTGCTTTCAGCACTATAACCAACAAAAATACATTTGACAGCCTTATCATCCAATTTTCTGAGTTGTGTTTGAGGCACCAAAGCATATGCCAAACAACCAAAAACACGCATGTGCTCAATAGAAGGCTTTCTATCATGCCATGCTTCATATGGAGTAATAGACTGCAAAGATTCTGTAGGACACCTGTTTAGTATATAACTGGCACACATGATGGCCTCAAGCCAAAAGGAATGCGGAAAAGCTTGACTTTTGACCATACATCGTGCCATTTCCGTAAGTGACCCGTTTTTCCTCTCAGCAACACCATTTTGCTGAGGTGTATAAGGAACTGTACATTGGTGTTTTATCCCACGACTAGCCAGAAATGCATTGAATTCATGGTACATATACTCCTTCCCTCGATCGGAATGGAGGGTGCCCAGAGTACATTTCGAGACATTTTCAGCCATGGCCAGAAATTGTTTGAAGCACATAAAAACTTCGGACTTCGCTTTAAGCGGAAATACCCATGCATGCCTGGAGTAATCATCAATGAAATTCACGAAGTAAAGCTAATTGCCCAAGGACAGAGTTTGCATGGGCCCACAAACATCACTATGCACAAGCTGCAACCTGCATGTGGCCCGAACTGAACCATCCTTTGGAAACTTAGAACGCTGCATCTTACCCAATATACAGCCTTCACAAACATGTTTGACAGGTGCTTCAAGAGGCGGCAAAGAAGCAACCATATCAGATTTCTTCAAACGCAGCAAACTGGCAAAATTCAGATGACCAAAACGTGCAATGTGCCAAAGTTTTGCATCTGAAATAGCCCTTGAATTTGCAACAGCATTTGCAAAATTTTGTCCACACTTGTCATACAAAGTGAGCTTATACAGCACACGAAACAAAAGGCTAGATGCAACAATTTCATCACCAAAACTGAGATAATGAACTGTACATCTGTCATCCACAAATTTGACTACAAGTCCAAGTCTAGAAAGTGCGGATACAGACAAAAGATTCTTCTTGATCCCAGGTACATAAAGTGCATCAACAAGTGTGAAGGAATTGCCATTTGCAGTAGTAAGCACAATCTTTCCAACTCCCCAAACCGGATAAGAGGCATTGTTGGCACAAGTGACTGAATTCCCATGAGTGACACACTCGAGAGAGGTGAACAATTCACGATGTGAGGTAATGTGCTTTGTAGCACCATTGTCGAAATACCATATATGTGAATCTGCAGCAACAACTGACAAGCATGCATCATGGAAAGCAAGATTGTAAGTGCACTAAAAGCCCATTCTGCATCCGCATAGCATTACAATCTCCTTTTACAGAAGACTCAACAATGGATGCATTTGTAGTGGAACAAGCATTTGCAGTGGAACCACCCTCTTTCTTCTTAGCCTCTTTGGCCTTCAACTTAGGACACGGCTTGATTAAGTGATCATTAGCTTTACAATAATGGCAACACATTGTCTTTTTGCTCTTATCACCACAATTGCCAGACAAAGTGTTGCCAGCAGAATCATTGGGAACAAAAGTTTTGCCACTCACAACAGAACCATAAGAAGTGGTTGCATTGTTGTTACCACCCTTTCTTTGAGAAGCAATAAAAGCCTGTTCAACTGCACGTTGTCTAGTCCTATTTTTTTTGGAAAGTGACTCTTGCAACAGCAATGTGCATAATGCATCAAACTTGACAACTTCATGATTTCCTTGGGTCATAAGTCTCCAAGTACTAGCAAAAGTCTGGTAAGAATCTAGTAATGCATCAAGAACAGTCTGCAGAAGGGAACTGTCTGAAATGACTTCACCTGTAGAAATAAGTTGCTCATTGATATCCTTGACACCAGCAAGGAAAGTGTCCATATCATCTTCCTCATGCATAATCTTTGACTGCAGCTCTTTACGTAGCAAAGGAATTTTAGCCTCATTGCGGCTTGCATAAAGACCAGCCAAAATATCCCAAGCCTGTTTTGCAGATTTTGTTGAACGGATGTGAGGAACAATGGTACGCTTCATAGACAATGCAATCAATGCATGAGCCTGTGGATCCTTTTCATTCCAACGAGCTTGTTCTTCCATAGGCAAAACAACTCTAATAGCAGCAATCCTTGCAGCAAGACCTGCAACATCCTCAACATCGCCTACATCTTCAGAACCAGGACGTACATCAATTCCCAACACAATATTCCAAATGCCCTTTGACACAAAAACGTGTTGCATCATATAAGCCCATATAGGGTAGATGTCCCCATCCAATCTGTCCTCAGCAGCAAACATCCTGAACACATATGTGCTGTTGTCATTCATGGTAAATGTTGCACCTGATGTGAAAACTGCCCGAAAATAGGAGAAACAGAGCGGGAACAACACGTGCTATATAGCACAAACCTTAGAAGACTATGAGGCACTTGTTATGCAAAAACTGGCACTGACAGAAATTGTGCACAAAATGACAAAATAGCCTTTGCAGTACTGCCTGTAGTGGAAACGGAGGCTGAAATGAGCCCGAATAAAAAATCTGAGTAGACTGAGCTCTTCGAGCATTTCCAAAAATTTTGTCGGCCTGCGAACGCTTGCCAGAGCTCACTGAAAAAGTGAGCAGGCGTGTGCTGGAGCAGCTGACAACTAAGCCCAGGAGGACGTAAACTGCTCTGAAAGCAATTGTTGGAATTAGGGTTGCAGAGAGAGACACACAGCTTGGAGAAGACAAAGGAAGCTCAAGGCACACAATAGAGAGTGTGTTACCTAGTGTGAAATGGAAAGATAGATAGCCCTAGAGTGATGGGCGTATATACAATGCACGGGGGAAAAAAACCTCCTAAAGAGGGAAAAAATGTCCCGACGGTCCTAGTGTGGTCACACACATCACTACCACATGCATATGGTAACACCTCGCAACTACCAATGCACTCTGATTGTCAGTGTAGATAGTGTTGGTTGTGTCCTGTCCAACACCCAAATCATCCATAAGGCGTCTCAGCCATACACACTCAACCATATCTCTGAAGAGTGCCCTATACTGAGCCTCACAACTCGAAGTGGTGACAATAGGTTGATTCTTTCTCAACCATGATATACATGAACTGCCAAGCATGAAACAAAAACCGCTTGTGGACACTTGCGTGTCGAAAGAACCAGCCCAATCTGAGTCCAAAAACGCATGTAAGTCTGGCGGCAATGATCCCCCCTTGGGATAAGACAAACCAAGATGTAAAGTGCCACTAAGGTAGCAAAAATCCTCTTGCCAGCCTGCCAATGCTTAGACCCTGGGCTATGCATAAATTTGCTAACCTGTGAGACTACAAATGAATATCCGGCCTCGTCTTACATACATAAATGAGGTAGCCAACAACAATTTGGTAAAAAGTGACATCAACAGGATCACCAGCATCATGTAGACTTAACTTCAAATCTGTTTCCATGGGAGTGGCAATAGGTTTGCAATCTTCAAGTCCAAACTTACATAGCAATGTCTCTATGTAACTTTACCATCACACTGCTTAAACTGTATACTTAAATGAGGTAGCCAACAACAATTTGGTAAACAGTGACATCAACAGGATCACTAACATCATGTAGACTTAACTTCAAACCTGTTTCCATGGGAGTGGCAATAGGTTTGCAATCTTCAAGTCCAAACTTACATAGCAATGTCTCTATGTAACTTTACCATCACACTTTATACCCAAGTAATGATGCAACAGCCCCAAATATTTCATCTTGAAATTAGCATTCAAATCAGCCTTAAATTCAGTAATATGTCTCTCATTTGGTCCAGAAATCAGCAAATCATCGACATAATGAACCACAATGAGAAATACATCATCCTCACGCTTTACATACAATGTGCTTTGTGTTGGTGGATTGTTACAAAAGCCTTGTTTTACCAAATGAGTGTCAGCTTTCTCATACCAAGCACGAGGAGATTGCTTCAACCCATACAAAGCCTTTTTACATCTGCACACTTTGTCCTCTTGTCCTTTTATGACAAAACCGCGAGGCTGCGTTACATAAACTTCATCAAATATGTCACCATTCAAGAAAGCAGTAACAATGTCTGATTGATGTACATCCCAAAAAAAATGAGCTGCCAATGCACATAGAAAACGCACAATAGTCATGCGACAAGTGGGAGCAAAAGTCTCTTCATAATCTATGCCTTTTTGTTGTGCATAACCCTTTGCAACAAGTGGAGCCTTATGGCGATCGATCTCACCATCCGGCTTGCATTTCAACTTGTAAATCCACTTCGTACCAATGGCCTTTTTGCCAAGAGGCAAATCACATAAAGTCTATGTGTCATTTTCTAAGTGCATCATATTCTGATTGCATGGCAGCCATCCAATTTTCTGAATTTTGTGCTTCATCAAAAGACAGAGGCTACTCCACATCATGTAGGCTAAACACACCCAAAGCATAACAATCTCATGCATAAGATGCATGGCGAGAGCCTGAACGAGTACGGCTAGACAAAGGTGCATCCAATTTACTATCACGCAATGTATGCACCAGCCATTTTGGCATACCTCTAGCCTTCTCATTTTTAGCCCTTTCCTCATCAAGTACATCATGTACATCTGAATCAGTAATAGGCTGATCTATAACATTTTCAGAAACCCCCATAGGCTGTACATTTGCCTCATTGGAATTTGCATTCAAACTTCCAGCACTAAAAAGAGGCAACAAAGTGTCATAAATGTCATGTGAGCTCTTACCATCTCTAGTACATGACAGCAAGGGCTGAACAAAATCTTCCATAAACACTACATCCGCCGAAACCAGAATACGCTTTATTTGTGGATGATACAACCTGTAACCTTTTCTTCCAGCAGTATAACCAACAAAATACATTTGACAGCCTTATCATCCAATTTTGTGCGTCGTGTTTGTGGCACCAAAGCATATGCCAAACATCCAAAAACACGCATGTGCTCAATAGAAGGATTTCTATCATGCCATGCTTCATATAGAGTAATAGACTGCAAAGATTTTGTAGGACACCTGTTACATACATAAGTGGCACACATGATGGACTTAAAGCCAAAAATAATGTGGTAAAGCTTGACTTTTGACCATACATCATGCCATTTTCGTAAGTGACTTGTTTTTCCTCTCAGCAACACCATTTTGTTGAGGTTTATAAGGCACTATACATTGGTGTTTTATCCCACGACTAGCCAGAAATGCATTAAATTCATGAGACATATACTCCCCCCTCGATGGGAACGAAGGGTGCCCATAGTACATTTCGAGACAATTTCAGCCATAGCCAGAAATTGTTTGAAGCACATAAAAAATTCGGACTTTGCTTTAAGTGGAAGTACCCATGCATGCCTGGAGTAATCATCAATGAAAGTCACAAAGTAAAGGTGGACTTTGCATGGGCCCACAAACATCACTATGCACAAGCTGCAACATGCATGTGGCCCTAACTGAACCATCCTTTGGAAACTTCAAACACTGCATCTTACCCAAAATACAGCCTTCGCAAACATGTTTGATAGGTGCTTCAAGAGGCGGAAAAGAAGAAACCATATCAGATTTCTACAAACGCAGCAATCTGGCAAAATTCAGATGCCCAAAACGTGCATGCCACAGTTTTGCATCTGAAACAACTCTTGAATCTGTAATTGCATTTGCAAAATTTGGTCCACACTTGTCATACAAAGTGAGCTTACACAACCAACGGCACAAAAGACCACATGCAACGATTCCATCATCAAAACTGAGATCATGAATTGTACATCTGTCATCCACAAATTTGACTACAAGTCCAAGTCTAGCAAGTGCGGATACAGACAAAAGATTCTTCTTGATACCAGGCACATAAATTACATCAACAAGTGTGAAAGAATTTCCATTTGCAGCAGTAAGCACAATCTTTCCAACTCCCTGAACAGGGTAAGAGACATTGTTGGCACAAGTGACTAAATTCCCATGAGGGACAGACTCAAGAGAGGTGAAAAACTCACGATGTGAGGTAATGTGCTTTGCAGAACCACTGTTGAAATACCACACATGTGAATCTGTAGCAACTGACATGCATGCATCATGGACAACAGGATTGTAAGTGCGCTCTGCACTAAAAGCCCATTCTGCATCAACATCAGCATCACAGTCTCCTTTCACAAAAGACTCAACAATGGTTGCATTTGTAGTGAACCAGCATTTGTAGTGGAACCACCCTCTTTCTTCTTAGCCTCTTTGGCCTTCAACTTAGGACAGTGCTTAATCAAGTGATCATTAGCTTTACAAAAATGGCAACGCATCTTCTTTCTGCCCTTATCATCAGAATTTCCAAACGAATTGCTGCCACCAGCAAAAGCATTAGGAACAAAAGTTTTTTCACTCGCAGCAGAACCATAAGAAGTGGCTGCATTGCTGTTACCACCCTTTCTTTGAGAAGCAATAAAAGCCTGTTCAATTGCACGCTACCTAGTCCTGTTTTTTCTCGAAAGTGACTCTTGCAACAGCAATGTGCATAATGAATCAAACTTGACAACTTCATGATTTCCTTGGGTCATAAGTCTCCAAGTACTAGCAAAAGTGGTTGCATTGCTGTTACCACCCTTTCTTTGAGAAGCAATAAAAGCCTGTTCAATTGCACGCTACCTAGTCCTGTTTTTTCTTGAAAGTGACTCTTGCAACAGCAATGTGCATAATGAATCAAACTTGACAACTTCATGATTTCCTTGGGTCATAAGTCTCCAAGTACTAGCAAAAGTCTGGTAAGAATCTGGTGAGGCATCAACAACAGTCTGCACAAGGGAACTTTCTAAAATGACTTCACCTGCAGAAATAAGTTGCTCATTAATATCCTTGACACCAGCAAGGAAAGTGTCCATAGCATCTTCCTCATGCATAATCTTCGATTCCAGCTCTTTATGCAGCAAATCAATTTTAGCCTCATTGCGGCTTGCATAAAAACCTGCTAGAATATCCCGAGCTTGTTTTGCAGATTTCGCTAAATGAATGTGAGGAGTAATGGTGCACTTCACAGACAACACAATCAACACATGAGCCTACACATCCTTTACATCCTAACGAGCTTGTTCTGCCATAGACAAAACAACTCTAGTAGCAGCAATCCTTGCAGCAAGACCTGCAACATCCTGAACATCGCCTACATCCTAAGAACCAGGACGTATATCAATGCCCTGCACAATATTCTAGACACACTTTCACACAAGAACATGTTGCATCATGTGAGCCCACATAGGGTAATTGTCCCCATCCAACCTACCCTTAGAAGCAAACATCTTGAACACATTTGTGTTGTTGTCAGCCATGCAAAATGTCTGCACCTGATGTGAAAACTGTCCGCAATGAGGAGAAAGTGAGTGAGACTAGCACGTGCTATATAGCACAACCCGCAGTAGGCTGTATAGGACCTGTTATGAAGAAAATGGCACACATAATTTTTGCACAAAATGACGAAATTGAATGTGCAGAACTGCCTGTAGTGGAAACGGAGGCTGAAATAAGCCCGAATCAGAAATCTGAGCAGACCTGCAAACGCTCGCCAAAGCTCACAGAAATCAAAGAAAGTGAGCAGGCGTGTACTGGAGTTGCTAGCGACTAAGCCCGGGAGGACGCAACATGCTCTGATACCAATTGTTGGAATTAGGGTTGTAGAGAAACGCACACAGCTTGGAGAAGATGAAGGAAGATCAAGGCACACAATTGAGAGTATGTTACTCAATGTGCAATGGAAAGATAGATAGTCCTAGAATGAATGGGTGTATATACAATGCACAGGGGAAAAAACCTCCTAAAGAAGGAAAAAATGCACCGGCAGTCCTAGTGTGTTCACACACATCACTACCACATGTATTGTTGTGATAGCGGCTATGGAGCCATGGTGGTGCAGGTGGAGATGCAGCAGAAGGAGAGAGAGAGAGAGAGAGAGAGAGAGAGAGAGAGAGAGACAGCTTGAAATAAAAAACGCTACTACTATAATTCTATTAATGAAAAGGTCCTTACATAGCTTTGGTAAGGTGATAGCAACCACACCTTTTTCTTCATGCAAACTCAACTAATTTGATGGCCTATAGTGGCTGTATGCTTTGAGTTTTGTTCTCACGGGCTAACCGACACGAGCTTGAAACCAACATGTATATGGTAACAAATATTTTAAAATAGGACAAGGATAACAATTGATAGATTTATCCACACCTATAATATGTATTCAAGTCTAATGAATCTGTTGTCTTGTTTATATGGATGCAGGTGAGAATTCTATCTTTACTTAGGAGTTTTTTGGCTTAGTTGCTGACTGTCGACTTTGAAGAGCCCTGTCGACTCAACCTGGATGGCCTCCACAACTCTATTTATTTTTTATAGGATCATTGGAATGATGCCTCATTCTTATTATATTGTACATAAATGAAACTAAGACTAAGTCATTTTTGTACAAATCTCTCTCCATATATCTAAAGCCAGCAGTCTTATGAACGTTATGTTTTTTTGTGTATATGTGTTAAGTAATACAAAAACAACAACAACAACAACCACACACACACACACACACACACACACACACACACACACACACACACACACACACACACACACACACACACACACGTGTGGGGGGGGGGAGAGAGAGAGAGAGACAGAGAGAGATTAACAAGATTTTCCCGGTCCATCCAACATTCAAAGAGAAAACTTGCCACAATAGTGGCTTCTTCTTCACCACATATTGAAAACTATGTGCCATATCTTTGTACATTGTATGGAAAAGTCTCTCCACAACATAACAAATATTGGCCATTTTGGCGGAAGTGACAATACAAAATCATATTAAAAAATGCATCTATTCTCAGCCTTCAATGGCCTTACCCCTTAATCCCCTACAAATGTGGGCTACATAGCTATCACCACCCCCCTTGGATCCTCTTGGTCATATAAATACCTGTGTGTGTGCGTATGTCGCACGTGTCAATGCAAGGAACTTGCCAATACATCGTGTGCGAGCCACAAATGGCTCCAAGCACACAACAAGCTTAAACTAGTAAGCTCAAAGATGGCGTTGGTGTGTCACTCACCGCTCTACGCTTCCTGTCGTGGAGGATTCCTCGCCGCGAAGAAGAGGGAGACGCCGCTACGCCGCGCTCAACCGCCTTGCCGCCGTCGTGCCGCCGCAATGCTCGATCGCACACACTCTCTCTCTCTCTCTCATGCATACACACACACACACACAAGGAGATGAAGAAGAAGAAGATGGAGATGGAGCAAGAGCACTCTTCAATTGCACAAATGAGATAATGAGTGAATTTTAGGTTTAGTTGACTTTTATATGAGCTCACCCCATTCACACTTGGGCGCCCATGCTTAGCCAACTAATCCCTTAAATGTTCCAGTTAGAGTGCGCCTCTCATCGGCGATCACTCTTATCCTTTTCCTATTGGACCGACAAGCGCGGTACCTGACTCTACCAAGTAAAGAGTGAGGGTTAACATGCCTCCCTTCCTGATGTAGATTCCGTCCTCGGAAGCTATTGAGTTGAAGCTCGTTCATCGAGGTGGAAGAGTATCTGAGATGAATGTCCTTAGCCTCCTTCAGTCACTGCAAAATCAGACAACATTGGCATAGTAATTGCATTCTCATAAGCAATTAAAAAGCATATGCAGTTGTAGGCAGACAATTTGATTGGTAACAGAATTTTAAACCTTTTTTCAGCAATAAACATTAAATTGCAATATAATAAAATGCATAAATAGCTGTAAAGGTAAAAAATTAAACAATTCTGGGGTTGCTAATTTAACGGTCGAAAGGCACTAAAGATCGACTATTAATACCATGGGTAAGCTTCTTAATTTTCTCTGGTCAATTAAGTTGTTTAATCACGAGAGCTAAGTATTTCATGTTCGAGGGCTGGCTAGAGGCTATACCTAGAAGACCTTGTAGTTAAGCGACGATAAAAGGAATTTCTCATGAAATCATCGCCTGACTGATTACCTTTTCTTTGACCCCCCAAAGTCTTTTCACAGTGATTCAATTTTGACATGTGTGCTTATTTTGTATGCCTTGGGTTTTTTGCTTTTTAAGGAAAAGCGCCCACACTAGGAACCTCTAGGGCTCTAGTACCATAGGCGATACATGTGAGTGAAGTACCAAATCAAGCTGAGATTTCTCTTCCAGTTTAAGATTTTACATTGTGGCACTTTGATTTTATTTACTTTTTGTTCGTTTTCAGTATTTTAATTTTGTAACTTTTGGGGGGTCATATAACATTGTTACCCTCCCCAAGCTCATCACACTAGTAAGCTCCCTTTATAATACTTAAGCTAAAGGTCAATAGGGACCAAGCCCACTAGAAAGCCCTAGTACATTTCACACAATGTTGCCTAAATCGGATTAAGAACCTAAGTAACCATTGATTATTAGGAAGGCATTCCCCATGGTATTAAGAGAAGATCTCTAACACCTAACTTGGTCAAACTAGCTTAGTTGGACTTGCTTGATGTTTAAACCTAGACAAGTGATTATGACAAAAAATGACATTGAATTAAATGTTTGATACTAAGCAAATGTGATGGATATTATGCTACCAATCACAATCAAAGCAGACAATCATAGATGCAAAAAAGATAAGGGGCAATGCTAATGGACAAGAAACACCTGTTTGTGTTGATGGTCGCGCTTAATTTGAAGAGTGAGTCGAGATAAAGATTCCATGAAGGTCCAAATCCTAACAAGAGCAACACGCTCATGTACGCACTAGGAAACACAAGGAATACCTCTAGGAGGCACATCAGTGGGAAAAGGAACCAACACTTATTGAACACAACAAAAAAAACATAAGGAACCCTAACCTAATTATTTGCACTCCCCCTAGAGAGTCAAGGGAATAGGATATTGTAGAGATTGGGGGGAAACCCTAAGGCTAAACCTCTATCCTCGTCGTCGTCGAGATAAACAAAGTCATCATCCATGAGACCATATGTGCCATCCGTGTAGTCATGTAAATCTTCTTCTTCAACATAGGTACCCATGTTTACTAAGAAGGTCACTAGACGCCTATAGTCATCTTGGTCAAAAGGGTAGGCTTGTGCAATGGGAGAAATGCTCTCTATTAAGTATGGATCAGACGTGGTCAAGAGACGTATCAGCCATTCTAACTCCTCAAAATTCCTCTCACATGCTAGCGTACCTACCAAATCCCCTTCAAATGCAAGCATCGGAAAGACCATGTGGAACATTTGTGAAAAGTAACGAGGGTACCCATGTTTACTAAGAAGGTCACTAGACGCCTATAGTCATCTTGGTCAAAAGGGTAGGCTTGTGCAATGGGAGAAACGCTCTCTACTAAGTATGGATCAGACGTGGTCAAGAGACGTATCAGCCATTCTAACTCCTCAAAATTCTTCTCACATGCTAGCATACCTACCAAATCCCATTCACATGCAAGCATCGAAAAGACCATGTGGAACATTTGTGAAAAGTAACGAGGGTACCTCTCACCCAAGGCAGGAGTGGATGACTCTAGCATACTAGCCATATCTGTACACGCAAATAGATGATGGTTAGAGTGCAAATATTACAAGGGTCGTGTTCTTGTGCATAATGTGTTTTTATGATTTTGTGCTACGGATCTTTCTCTTTTACGTTTTTATCTTGTTTTTGTGAGTATAAGGATTTATATGTACATTCCCTAAGATTGGAGATTAAGAATTCAGGGAGAAAGGTTGATAGGGGAGTGAGTGAATGATGATTGTCAGCAAGGACTCCCCCCTTCCTTGGGTGGATCATACCGTTTGAAATGATGTCGTCACCCTTTGAAACGAGTTGTTCCAAGTTGTTACAAGGTGAAGGCTTTAACCAATAGTTTTCAACCGCCCTATGCGTTTCATCTAGTTGTAAGGGTGGTAAGGAACTTTTCCATGATTTTATTTGCAACATTGTTGTAGGTGGTGAACGTACAACGGGAGGTGCAAACTCTTTCTTGCTTGTATGGATATATACAATGGTAGGTGGAGGTTGTGTCGAAGATTCTATTTCCGTATAGGAACTATATGAAGAGCAAGAAGTTTCATTTGATTTCCCTATTCCTGAGCTGGGTGGAACAAATCGTTCTTTCTTTGGTACCCAAACTAGCTCTGGAGCAGGTGTGTAACATTCCGTGATTTTTTTCTTTCTGCGATCTTCAATTCATTTTGGAGCCACAAAATTGAGCTCACATGGGCCCGGTGACAAGTCAGGGCACAATTTACGTTTTGGCACCCAGATTTGATTATTTCCTTCATAGTAGCCTTGGGCTTCCAATAGTTTTTTAGGAATCCAACGCAACATTTGTTTACATTTCTTGGGGCAAATGGGACGTATCTTACCAAGCTTCTGTCTTTTAGCACTGGCTATGGTCTCTAAAGAAGCTTTAGGGACCCACTTGTATGTTTTCTTTGTTATATTGGGATGGGTCTTGTGTGTCTCAAGCTTTATTTCAGCTACATCAGTTGAAGCTCTAGAGACTTGGGCTATGGGGACATATGGTTCAACCTCTTGGACATGCAATGTTTTGGGTTTTATTTCCTTAAGAGGCAATATCTCAGGGAGTATGGCTTGAGTGGCAGGGCTAAGAGTTGGTTTCTGTGTTGTGACACCCCCTGTCCCCCAATCAATAATGCATTTGGTGGCTATCATCCACGTGCGTCCTAGTTTATATTACCCTCCATAGTTCCAACATGCATGACCAGAAAGTCTTGAGCTACAACCTCATTGTCATAACTGACAGAAGTGTGTCAGATTCCAAAAACCACAGTTTTTTTCTTATTGACACCCTTGACTTGGATAATACTTTCAGATAGAGGTGGCTTCCCTAACTGACACCACACCCCATATGATAGCAGATTATATTTAGCACCCGTGTCCAATAAAGCGTTATATAGCACTTTTCCATAGGTGTTGTTTAGCTCAATAGGGTATCGTAGAGGTGTGTCAGAGTCCAACCAATCTTCGTCGGTTTCAACGTGGAATGCATGTGTGACTCCAAGGTTAGCCTCTCGTTTTCATCTTATGCGTTGTTGTCGCTCCTTAGCCTCAGCTTGAGCTTGTATCTTCTTTAATTCTATTTGTGCCTTGGCTGCCTTTTTTGTATGGATGGCACGTAGCTCCTCTTGGCTTAAAGGATCATAGTATCTTTTAAATTTTCTCCCATTGAGGAATCCAATGGTTTCAACTCCATCAAGAGTCTCCACACGAATGGTTCCTTGTGGGGTGATCTCACATACTCTATATGGTCCTTTTCCCGCATATTTCAACTTTTTGTTTTCGTTACACGCTCCATACATAAGGAATTTATCACCAACATTGATATCTTTGTTCTTTAGATGACGGTCAAACCATTTCTTCCTCCTATCTTTCTCTACAAGTGCATTTTGCACAGCTAATTGCCTCTCTTCATCTAGCCTTTCAAGGATATATAATCTCTCAACTAAGGGGTTACCATCCCAACCTTCTTGAGAAGCTACTCGAAGACTAGGAACGACAAACTCCCATGGCATAACCGCTTCTTGGCCATACACCATCTTGAATGGTGTGCAGTTAATGGAAACTTTGTACGCAGTAAGATAAGCCCATAGAGCTGATGTAAGCTTTAAATCCCAATTTGTGTGATGAGCTTCCACTGTTTTGGTTAAGATAGAGATTAAGGTCTTATTGGTGCTCTCAGCTTGGCCATTTGCTTGTGGATAATAAGGGGTGGACTTATGGTGAGCTATCATAAAGTTGGTAGTGAGTTCTTTTATTACTCCATTTATAAAATGAGTACCATTTTCACTCACAATCTCAAAGGGACAACCAAATCTTGTAATAATGTTCTCAAAGAGAAACTTGGCAAGTGACCTCGCATCGGCCTTACGTGTCACCCTGGCTTCGGCCCACTTTGTCACATAGTCAGTGGCAACGATAATATATCGAGATTGAGTGCTACGAGCTTCCGGACTAATTAAGCCTACAAAGTCCAAACCCCATTTTTCAAATGGTTGAGTCACTTTAACAGGATGTAAGGGCATCGTATCCTTTCGTTGTGTGATCTTGTAACGTTGGCATTCATCACATCCTTTTGCAAAAAGTAATGCATCCTTGAATAAGGTAGGCCACCAATAGCGTAATTGCAACACCTTTCTAGCTGTTAGTTCCCCTGAGAAATGTCCGCCGGCTATACCCATGTGGGCTTCTTGCAGTATGTATAAATACTCATCCTCACGGGCACAACGTCTAAGAATATCATCCTTCCCTAGCCTGCAGAGAGTTCCTGCAATGAGAGAGTAAGGTTCACATTCTTTTAACAGTTTTCGAGCTATGTCTTTATGAAGCTCTTTGGGGGGAAAACCATTAACTAAAAATTTCACAATCTTCTCACTCCATTCAGGTATGGTTTCGACTAGGAATAGAGAAGTATCGGGCAACTCATCATAGACTCCAGTAGGGGCTTCACCATTGGGTATGCAAGACAAATGATCCGCCATGACATGTCTTTTACCAGGTCTCACCACAACGGTAAAATCAAACTCAAGGAGAATCAATAACCATCGTATAATTCTTCCCGTGGAACAAGGTTTATTTACTCGATACAACAAGGCTTGATGATCAACATAGAACACAAACTTGTTGGCCAGAAGGTAGTAGCGAAATTTCTTCAGTGCATAAATCATACCTAAACCTTTTCGCTCTGTAGTGGTGTAGTTTCTCTCGGCATCATTCAATTGACGAATTGCAAAGCTAATGGGGTAGTCCAGTTTTATGTTCTCCTGGTTGATCTAGAACACACCCAATAGCAAACTTCGATGCATCAATATGCACATGAAAAATTACATTCCAATCGGGCACTCGTAGAATAGGAGCGCTAGTCAAGGTCTTTTTCAATGACTCATAAGCATGGTCACACTCCTCAATCCATTGGCACTCAATAAGAAGATTGTACAAAGGACGAGCTATCTCGGCAAAGTTTAAAATAAACCGTCGGTAATAACCAACATGGCCCATGAACCTTTGAACTCATTTACAGTTTGTAGGTGGTGGCAATTCAGCAATGGATTTAATTTTTCTCTCATCTGTGAAAATCCCATTTTTGGACACTATATGCCCTAAAATGACTCCATGTTTGACCCAAAATTGGCATTTGAAAGGGTTTAAGGAGATGCGATACGATCTACACTTCTTGTAACATTTAATGGCCTATAATCTTATGTGTAGCGGAAATTAGCATGAACATAGTGGGCATTTCATTAGAATTGATTCCTAATGAGAATTACAAGAGTGCTTGGGTGGAGAGAGCAACAAAAAGCATAACACCTAGTTAGATAGCATCGACAATACTTTCAAAAGAGAGAGAAATTAAGCTATTGACAACAGTTGAGGACCGGATTTGCATGGAGCCGGTCCCCCCTCCAAAAGGCTTTGTATTATGGTTTCTCCCATCAAGAGAGACATTGTACAATACAATTCTTTGTGTTCCTTCAAGACTAGCTAGTGCAATGAAGATGGAAGCTTCATACACCAAGCAAAACACTTAATCAAACACAACTTGAATTATCCCCGTTCTCAGACCCAAGACCTCACACACCTTCGAAGATGGTGAGAGCTAGCAGGGTATGAGAGTAGATTGAGAAGAAAAAGAAGTATCTTACGAGAAAGATGTACATCTCCTCACATAATCACTCATATTAGCATAGCTTAGCTTAGTAATTAGCTTGGTAGAGAAGATGAGCATGCATTGAAGCTTGGCTCTTGGTTGGATTTGCATCCATATGCCAAGAGAGTGTTGATGTAGGATTCTATCTCACAAGCTTGGAGTAGGTGATGAGCTCTCCATTAAAGCTTGGGAGGAGATAGAGTATTTTCCCTTCACACATGGTCAAATGTGAGAGTGTGTGTGTCAATGCCAAGCAAAAATCAGCCCCCCCTCTCTCTTGGGCGAGCCCTAGCTGCTAATTAGGTCTGGCTTTTGCCTCATTGGACCTCCCCAGGTCAAGCCAATAGGAATTAAGCAGCATAAGTGATAGCCTTCTGACATGTGTCCCCCTTTCCCCTTTTGTGAGAGCTTTAGGTAATTAAATAATTAAACTAAACTCTCATTGGACCCCTTTGCCTCCTGGCCAATAGGAATCAGGCAAGCCATGGGGCTCCTGAATGCTCATTGGACCCCTTGGGAGACTGCCCAATAGTCTTCTAGGAGACTTAATTCTCATTGGTTTCTTTTATTAAATGTTTTTAAATTAATTAAACTAGATTTACTCTAGCTTAATTCTCATTGGTCCACTTCAAGGGTCTTCCAATAGGAACTGGGCACACCTTGTGGGCACCTGGCCTAGGGAGCTGGCATGTGTCCCTCATTCCCTTTGTGTAAAGGGAGCCTGTGTGTGTGTGTGTGGCTTTCTCTCTCATCCCCTAGCTTTGGGGCTCGCCCCCTCCCATGTAGGGATGTGCAAAGACTTTTAGGGCACACACAAAGCATCCAATTTTTCCTAGGGTTAACCTTTGGACACAACCTTTGAATTTTGGAACCTTAGCATTTTGGAAGTCTTAATGGGCTGAACCTTAGGGTCTTTTTGGCCCATTGTTTCACATGGCTCTTTTTCAGATGGCCCCCCCTTTGGATCCCTATTTTCCCTCCTTTGGATCCTTACTGTGGCCGGTCTGCTAGCTTAACCAATATTCTAGCTTTTTCTCCCTTGGCACTTCCCCACATTAAATGATCAGTTTAATATGAGAAAATCATTTAGGAGAATTAGATATTGATTATTATGACATTACCTCTCTCTTGAAATCATAGTCGTCCTCGACTATGGTGTAGAGAAGATAAAGCATATGCATGAGTCCTTTTCTTAGCGGGTAGAGGATCCCTATGTTACCCTACGACATCATTCCATAATGGATGACTAGTCCATTTGGCGCTTGAGAGCCTGAGGCTGCCGCAAGCATGTCTGTACATTAGTCCTATCAGTCTTCCATAGTAGAGTGACAAGCTCTACTTGGTGTTTGGGAGACGTCGTCTCCGCAAACTTGATCTAAGCATGCATAGTACTTCATTTTTGTGCACAAATAAAGAAAAAGAGAGTCTTATAAGACAAAAATTTTGTTCATTTTTAACATTTTGTACATTTGCTTACTCTTGGGAAGCATTGTAAGCATTGACAAGGTTTAGGTTATCCTTTAATTGTATGCCTTGCATCCATCTAGCATCTTCAAAAGGATAATTCTTAAACTTAATAAGATATCGTCGGATAGTCTTACCGCCTCTTAATACCTTGTCTTCATGTCGGAGAATAGACTCGGGCTGCAGCACCTCCTCGTGGTCCTCGATCTCCGGTGGGTCTTCAATAGTTGGTTCTTGAGGTGGCTCTCCTTTGTAAGGCTTTAATAGGCTCACATGAAAAGCATTGTGTATGAGCCAATGATTGGGCAACTTAAGTTGATAGGCCATCTCATTGATTGGCCTAAGAATCTGGAAGGGACCATAATACCTTTTTGCTAGTTTAGCATAGTACTTTTGGTGGCCCGTAGGATTCTTGCCCGTCGTGTGCCTTAATCGAGCTTTGGGAAACTTTAACAAGACCCAATCGTTTTCTTTAAAGGCTTGGGCTCTTCTGTGCTTGTCAGCAGCAGCCTTTTGCCTTTGCTGTGAGATAGAGATAGCATCCTTAATCTTTTGGAAAGATTCTTGTAGGTCTCGGCTATACTCATCTGCAGTGAAGATCTTCCCATGTACCTTAAGTAGCAAGGGACTTTTTGATCTTCCCTCAATTACCTCGAAAGGTGCTTTTCCTGTGGAAGTATGTACAGTGTTATTGTAAGCATACTCTACTAAGGGTAAGTACTTCTCCCATTGGGATCGTTGATCTACTTCCGTTACATAGGCTTTTAGTAGATCAAGAATGGTTAGGTTAGCTATTTCACTTTGGCCATCAGTTTGTGGATGATAGGCCGAAGAGAAGTTTAGCCTTGTTCCTAAATTCTCAAAGAGACCCTTCCAGAAATTACTGGTCATTCTAGGATCTCTATCCGACACTATGGACATTGGCAAGCCATGGTACTTGAAAATTTGTGAAATGAAGAGGGTTGCCATTTGATGGGCTTTGATAGTCTTTTTGACAGGTATAAAATGAGCTTGTTTACTGAACCTGTCTACTATCGTCCATATTCCCGTATTCCCATGGATAGACTTAGGCAATCCAAAGATAAAATCCATGGATATGCTCTCCCAAGGTGAATTAGGGATTGGCAATGGTTGAAGCAATCCAAGTTGCTTCCCTCTATCAAATTTTGTCTTTTGACATACCACACATTTGGAAACATACTCATGTATGTTCACTTTCATGGTAGGCCAATAGAAATATGTTTCAATTCCCTTTAGGGTAGACTGAATCCCTCTATGCCCCGCATATGGGGGAGCATGAGATTCATACATTACTTTCTCACGTAGTGAGTTAGTAACGCATAGTCTATTGCCATAGAGAAGATAACCATCTTGTAAAGTAAATGGTTCTTCTTTCTTCCCTAATGCAAGGGCTGAAATCACATCTCTAAAATCGGGATCAATAGCATACTCATCTATCATTGAAGATAGATCATTGTGAGTTGCTATGGAAACCGCATTCACTCTCGGTCGTCTTGAGAGTGCATCGGCTACTTGATTATGCTTGCCAGCAATGTGAGCAATATGAAAATGAAATTGCGAAAGAAAATTTGCCCACCTCATTTGTTTGTCGGAGAGCTTGGTCTGCGTCATGAAGTACTTAAGACTTTGGTGATCCGTTCGCAGAATGAAAGGAGTCCCCAATAAATAGTGCTTCCATGAGTCTAAGGCATGTAGAACTGCAAGGAGTTCTTTTTCGTATATGCCTAGAGCTTGCTCAACAGGGTCGAGCCTTCGACTCTCATAGCCTATGGCGTGCCCTTCTTGGAGCAAAACAGCCCCAAGGCAATCACCACAAGCATCACATTGGACCTCACATGGTTTTGAGAGATCCGGTAGTGTAAGCACAGGTTGAGAGATAAGCTTTTCTTTAAGCTTTTCGAAAGCATTGTTCTCCTTAGCAGACCACGTATACCTAATATTTTTCTTTGTTAGGTCATGTAATGGTCCTGCAATTCGTGAGAACTTTTCTATGAAGCGTCTATAGTATGCACACATACCTATAAAGCTTCTTAGTTCATGAAGATTCCTTGGTTTAGGCCATCCTTTTATTACCTCTAATTTGGATGGATCCATTTGGATTCCATCTTGAGAGATAATGTGACCTAAATATTGAATCTCTTGCAAGAAAAATTCACTTTTCTTTCGATTAACATAAAGTTTATTCTCTCTTAAAACTTGAAATATTACCTGGAGGTGTTGCTTGTGTTGCTCTAATGAATTAGAGTAGATGATAATATCATCAAAGAACACTCCAGTGAAGGTTCGATGGGGCCTGAACAGCTTCTCCATCAAGCGGTTGAATGTGGCTGGTGCATTGGTCAAGCCAAAAGGCATGACAATGTATTCGTAAAGACCAAATGTAGTACGAAATGCGGTCTTTACAATGTCTTGATCAACTATCCTTATTTGATGATAGCCACTTTTTAGGTCAATCCTACTGAAGTAGGTTGATCCTTGTAGCTTATCAAATAGGTCTTCTACCCTTGGAACGGGAAACCTATTCTTGATAGTGATCCTATTTAGTGCTCTATAGTCGACACACATACGATATGTGCCGTCTTTCTTTTGCACTAATAGCACAGGTGAGCAAAATGGAGATGAGCTAGGCCTAACCATGCCCTTCTCAACTAACTCATGCACTTGCCGCATAATCTCCTCTTGTTGAGCTTGAGAAACTCTATAAGGAGGTTTGTTAGGCGGTGAACTTCCTGGAAGAAGTTCAATTGCATGGTCGTCATTACCTCGTTTAGGAGGTAGCTCACAAGGGATGTCGTCAATAAAAACATCTTGAAACCCCTTGAGAAAATTAGATAACTCTAATTCCTTTTGGTTGCTTTTATTTTCTTTTGTTAAAGCATTAGGTTCATTTTGAGAATCTTTAACAAAAATCATGTACACGGAAATAGAGCTCTTTATTGACTTGCTGAAAGCTTGTGTATGTACAATGGGGATGGTGTTACCCATCTCCTTAGCATCTATATACATGTCCTTTTCCCTGAACTTAAAGGAGATTCTCCTTTCAGGAAATTTAACATCGGCAGCCAGGCGGTCAAACCATGGTGCCCCTAGGATTACATCCTCATGCTTGAGAGGAGAGATAAAGAAGTCCTCTTTGTCCACATAGCCTTGGACATGAAGCCTCAATTTCCCGATTAAGGGAGTGACTGAAGCTTCTTGCCCCTTGAAGGCACTGTCTGCGGGTAGGATATCTCCCATCTCGTAGGATTGTATGCCTAGCTTGGTGGCTAACTCCATAGATATGAAATTGTGAGTAGAACCAGGGTCAAAGAGAATAAAAGCATCATGTTCTCTTACCTTTCCCCAAGCATGGCATAGAGAAGATCCTTTGTGGTGAGTTTGGTGAATCTCCTCCTCTTGGATTTCAACCAAAGAAGCTCTAGGAGGATCTTGGCGGTTGTTCTTTTGGGGACAAGCGCGGTATGCATGCCCTTGTTCGCCGCACTTGAAACACCGGTTATCTTTACGATAACGCTCAAACTCTTCAGGAGAGAGTTTATTCTTTCCTTTGTAAACTCCCTTCTCTTTGGCTTTGTTGGAATTGCCCTTAGGAGACTTTTGGACATTGTCCTTCCCCTTAGGCTCATTGGAACCCTTGTTTTCCGGGGGCTTATTATTTCTTTTACCCCCCGTTTGGAAATTGATTCGCGAGGCCACCATAGTATGGTGTATTACCGCCGATATGGTACGTGGCCTTTGGGAGTTGACATACTCCGCCATTTCTTCGGTTAAGCCCGCACAAAATTGTTGCTTTTGCTCTCCAAAATCCAACTTTTTGAAGACAGTGGCTTTGAGTTGTAGGTCCCAAAACTTGTCTACATATTTGTGGATGGATTCATTGGGAGAGAGCTTTAAGCTTCGCCATTCGGTGAGTACTTTGTCTTTGGCATCGGTGGCCAAAAACTGCTTCATAATGGAAGCTCTTAAATCCTTCCATGTTCGTGGAGCTTCACCGTTGGCTCGTAGGCTAGACCACCATTGTCTGGCGGACTTTTGAAAGTGCATAGCTACATGGCGTAGCTTTGAGGACTCCGTGAAGCCCTCATCTCCAAACGCCGCATCGAATTGCTGGATAAAGGCCAAAACTTTGTCTGTAGCACCAAAGGTGCCATCATAGGTAAGGAAAGAGATGCTCTTCCCTCCCTCTTTGAATTTCTTCAGCTTGGACGACCTCTTCCATGCGGCATAGGATTTCCTATGGCCTCTTCTTTTTGATGGTTCAAAAGTTGCACCATCACTTGCTTCAGAAGATGAAGAATTTGAAGAAGGTGGAGAAGAGGGTGACCTCTTTCTCGCCTTTTTCTTGTCTTGATCTTTGTCGTCTTCACCATAGCTTTCATAAGAGAAAGAGGATGAAGAAGATGGAGAAGAGGGTGTCCTCTTTCTCGCCTTTTTCTTCTCTTGCTTTTTATCATCCCTCTTTGAATTATGGCGTGGAGAAGAGTGTAATGGTCTTCTCCGCTTTGGTGGTGATGGAGAGCGTTTAGCCCGCCGTCTTCGTGGAGCCATCTCCGCCGAGGTGACGGGAGACTCGCTTCTTTCTCGTTCCTTCGGTGGAGGCTCTTGAGTTCTCCTTTGGGAAGGAGATGCATCATCAAGAAGTAAGTTCTTGAGCCCTTCATATGGATTCTCTTCTTCTTCCCGAATCGGAGAGAGACCTCTTTTGGTAGTCTCACAAGGAGGCTTCCTAGGTGTTCTCTCGTCATGGTGATGAGCTTGGAGAATCCCGTGAGCACGGAGCTGCCGTTGCACTTCACTTTGGAGAGATGGATTGCCCATGGCTTGTTGAAGCCTAGAAACTAGATAGTTAACAAGCATTGAAGCATCATTAGTAGCTTGCTCATGAGCAAAATCAAAGTTATCAACATTAATTTCACTCTCTTTACTATTGTCAGCCATTCTAACAACTTTTAGGTATAAACTTTTTAGGTGTACTATGGCACTTCAAGCCCTAGTTGCTACTCCTCTTTACCCCTTTAGAAAAAGCACTCAAGCTACTGTACCCGCGGCTCGAATACCATTAATTGCAAGGAATAGAAGAGAGGGTCTTTCGACACCAAAACAGCACCGGCTCCTGTCAAGCTTCTAATAGCTCAATAGTGGTTAAGCCGTAGGCAAGCCCTGTAGGACTCCACTATTAAGACCATAGCTCTCGACAGTGATGCCCCGTTAACTGCACAAAGGCAGGCGCACTGCAAGGCTGAAAAATCCCTATTCTACTTACTCACAGGCAATTAATAATACCAACCATTTGTAGCTAGCTTGAGGACCTCCCTTCTTGAGCAAGAAAAGAGAAACCTTGAGCTCTGATACCAATGTAACATTTAATGGCCTATAATCTTATGTGTAGCGGAAATTAGCATGAACATAGTGGGCATTTCATTAGAATTGATTCCTAATGAGAATTACAAGAGTGCTTGGGTGGAGAGAGCAACAAAAAGCATAACACCTAGTTAGATAGCATCGACAATACTTTCAAAAGAGAGAGAAATTAAGCTATTGACAATAGTTGAGGACCGGATTTGCATGGAGCCGGTCCCCCCTCCAAAAGGCTTTGTATTATGGTTTCTCCCATCAAGAGAGACATTGTACAATACAATTCTTTGTGTTCCTTCAAGACTAGCTAGTGCAATGAAGATGGAAGCTTCATACACCAAGCAAAACACTTAATCAAACACAACTTGAATTATCCCCGTTCTCAGACCCAAGACCTCACACACCTTCGAAGATGGTGAGAGCTAGCAGGGTATGAGAGTAGATTGAGAAGAAAAAGAAGTATCTTACGAGAAAGATGTACATCTCCTCACATAATCACTCATATTAGCATAGCTTAGCTTAGTAATTAGCTTGGTAGAGAAGATGAGCATGCATTGAAGCTTGGCTCTTGGTTGGATTTGCATCCATATGCCAAGAGAGTGTTGATGTAGGATTCTATCTCACAAGCTTGGAGTAGGTGATGAGCTCTCCATTAAAGCTTGGGAGGAGATAGAGTATTTTCCCTTCACACATGGTCAAGTGTGAGAGTGTGTGTGTCAATGCCAAGCAAAAATCAGCCCCCCCTCTCTCTTGGGTGAGCCCTAGCTGCTAATTAGGTCTGGCTTTTGCCTCATTGGACCTCCCCAGGTCAAGCCAATAGGAATTAAGCAGCATAAGTGATAGCCTTCTGACATGTGTCCCCCTTTCCCCTTTTGTGAGAGCTTTAGGTAATTAAATAATTAAACTAAACTCTCATTGGAGCCCTTTGCCTCCTGGCCAATAGGAATCAGGCAAGCCATGGGGCTCCTGAATGCTCATTGGACCCCTTGGGAGACTGCCCAATAGTCTTCTAGGAGACTTAATTCTCATTGGTTTCTTTTATTAAATGTTTTTAAATTAATTAAACTAGATTTACTCTAGCTTAATTCTCATTGGTCCACTTCAAGGGTCTTCCAATAGGAATTGGGCACACCTTGTGGGCATCTGGCCTAGGGAGCTGACATGTGTCCCTCATTCCCTTTGTGTAAAGGGAGCCTGTGTGTGTGTGTGTGGCTTTCTCTCTCATCCCCTAGCTTTGGGGCTCGCCCCCTCCCATGTAGGGATGTGCAAAGACTTTTAGGGCACACACAAAGCATCCAATTTTTCCTAGGGTTAACCTTTGGACACAACCTTTGAATTTTGGAACCTTAGCATTTTGGAAGTCTTAATGGGCTGAACCTTAGGGTCTTTTTGGCCCATTGTTTCACATGGCTCTTTTTCAGATGGCCCCCCCTTTGGATCCCTATTTTCCCTCCTTTGGATCCCTACTGTGGCCGGTCTGCTAGCTTAACCAATATTCTAGCTTTTTCTCCCTTGGCACTTCCCCACATTAAATGATCAGTTTAATATGAGAAAATCATTTAGGAGAATTAGATATTGATTATTATGACACTTCTCAAACACTTTTCATAAGCATGAGAGATGTTCTTTCCAAGAGGAATAAACACAAAGGTCATCTAAGAAAGCTTCACAAAACTCCCTCAAATATTCTCTAAAAGCAATGTTTATTAATCTTTGAAAGGTAGCAGGGGCATTGGTTAAGCCAAAAGCCATAACACGAAATGCGAACACTCCAAATTCGGTTATAAAGGCTGTTTTAGCTTGGTCCTCCAGCGCAATTGTGATTTGATTGTAGCCAGAGTACCCATCTAAAAAGCTATAAGCTTCCTTCCCTGCAACTCTTTCAAGCACATGTTCTGAATATGGCAAGGGGTAATGGTCCCTCCTAGTGGCGGCATTGACCTTCTTGAGATCCACGCACACTCTGAGTTTCCCATTCTTTTTTGGCACAATCACTATTGGAGACACCCATTCTGAGTGCTCAATAGGGTATATGAATCCGCATTTCACAAGCTTTTCAATCTCTTCTTGAACGATTTTTGCATATTTAGGATTCATTGGGTAGGGTCATTTGCTGAACTGGTTTAGCCATGCTATTCATGGGGATTGTGTGTTGCACCACGGAAGGTGGAACACCTTTCATATCATGATATATCCAGGAAAATATATCCCTGAATTCCTTGAGAAGTTCTTTAAGTACACACTCCTCAGTCTCGGTCAAATCATGGGCAGTGAAAACAGGTTTAGACTCTTCTCCTGGGTCTGCTAACTCTATTTCCTTAACTATCGCTGGACCGTCATAGACTCCATTTCTCCCATCGATAGTTTTTCTTTGAGCCTTTGTATACACAACCTTACGTTCCTCTGTGGGATAGGATTTGAAATGTTCAGGTGCAGGGTGTAAGTCTGTGGAGTCTTGTTGTTCTGTGGACTGTGATTTCACTTCCGATTCCTTTTGTTGTTGAGCTAACTCTTGATTTTGTCATCTTCTTACAGTACGGCTCAACTTTGGCTTCTGTGTAGCCTCTAGTTGTGCGATGTCAATGGGTTGTGGACTACACCACATAACGCTTTGAAGGTATTCACCCCAGTTATCTACCAACTTTTGATGAGCATCACATGCCCCTATATAATTAATCCATTCTGCAGTAGATTTCTTTTCATTTATTCTAGCACGCACATTTGCTAGATATCGTCGCCTCTTATATCTCTTACTCTTCTTGTTTAATTCTCTATTACGACCGATCTCTAGTGAAGAGTCACTAGATGAATCACTACTTGTGTCTTCTGCTCCCTTGGATCGATTGTCATCTAGGTTACCACTGTGCCCTGAATGGTTTGTCCCCGCATTTGCACTAAGATTTAACTTAGATTCTAGGTCCTCAGAGTCAGTTTCAACTGATGATTCTGACCCCAAATCGTGTGGGATATAGTCTTGTGAGGCGCTACTGGTTCCAATGCCAGTCAAACTTTCATCTTGTAGATCATCAGAAGCTATATGCATTGCTTCTAGCATATTTAAGGGTACAAGTGGTGGTATTTCATCCCCCTTAGGTGTTACCGAGTTTGTCTCCCTATTTCCCCAAGTGTCTATGGTTTCTGGCAAGTGGACCCAATCCACATTGTCCGACTCAGTCATCCCAGGTAGTACATCCATATAAGGAGAATCTTCCCCAACATCAGTGTCCGCTTTACACATGTAACAATACTGCAATGGGGCCGAGTGAACTATGGTGTCAGATCTATGATCAATTATAAACCTGTTTCCTAGAGGATGTGCTCGACCAGTTACAAGATCCACTCGAATGACAGAATCTTGGAACTGCAAGTAGACATGGTTCTTAGACCAGTCATGCACCATTTTTGCTTCCCTCATGAAAGGACGTCCTAAGATCATCTCCGATGCCATAGTGTGTTTGGAGAAATCCATAGCAATGAAGGTAATCCTTATTTTATGTCCAAAGACCTTGATCTTGAGATCTTCTAGCATACCAACAGGTTTAACAATAGAACCATTGGCCATCTTCACTACTATGGTTGTGGTCGCAAGGTGAGGTCTTCCCATAGTTTCCCAGCAATTTTTAGTCACAATGCTAACCCCAGCGCCACCATCAAGGATTCCCTTCACAGTTAATCCCTTAGTAGTGATTGGTATGGTCGCATTGGATTCATCACCCTCAAAGTATTGTCCCAACTTGTTAACAGGTATTTCTATAACAAGGTTCTCATCTAGGTTGGGTTGTGGATCTAAGTGTTCCTCCTCTATTGGCATCTCTCCAGCTCCATCCATCTGTGAAAATTGTGGTAGCCCAAACTTTAGTTCTCCATTGAGGAAGGCTCGAAGAGCTGAGACTAGCTCAGGGTCTTTATATAGTTTGGACATGATGGTGGTTCTAACTTCTGAAGACATGAAATCCATCAATTTGGCAATGTTTAACGGCACCTTTTGGCCTTGAGTCCCTTGACGTGGGGAAGATGGGATCTCCATTTCTTCGATAGGATCAAGTAGTCCCTCTGTAAACATTCTTTCCATCAAGAAGTGAGTACGCCCACTTTCCCATGACTTTAAGTCACTTTCTTCTTGGATGACACTAGGTATGGCTAAGGGTCTATGGTCTTGGTGAGGTTGGTGTTGCGTAGGGAACACGGTGTTTGTTTGTAGATCCCTTTGGGTATCTTCTACCAAACTCCTTAATTGCTTGATTCGCTCAATCTCCTCTGTAGGGTTTGGATAAGTTCCTATCTTCTTCTTGGATCCCTGCCATTGTGGCTCATGAAGATGTTCCTTGTTGGTTTCTATCTTAGTGGTTGTTTTGGTCTCCATGGTTTTTTCCGAATCAGAATCTTCTTCAACGTTGTTCATATATACGGGGTCATCACCAGCAGTCCCTATGTTGGTCTTTGAATTGGGGTCTGACTTCGCTGCTTTTTGCGATCTCTTTCTTCGTGTTTTCTTCTTTTTCTGAGATTGGGCAACTAATGCCGTGTCTCTTTCCTCAAGAATATAATTTTGTTTTTGGAGCATCGATCGTGTGAATACGTTTACTGGTACCACAGGTGTACTTTGTGATGGCTCCTCGATAACTTCAATCAAATTTAATGGTGTGATCTTGGCTATCTGTACTACCTTACTTCTAGGCTCTCTATCAAGCGCGTTACGCATATTCTCAGCAATAGAGCGATCGATAGCTTGAGCAAATTTTGCCAAGTCACCTAAGTGAGCAGGCACCATGGGTGGAGGTGCTCCAGAAACTACATGTGGAGTAGGTATTGGAATCGGGCTTGGCGCATAGGAAGCCCTTGGGTTCCACGTTGGGTATGATGTTGTGCCATGTGATGGTCCATAGTTCATATGTGTGAACCTAGGCATAGCAGACGTCAGATGTGACATGCTAATGCTAGCCGGTATAGTCCCATGGAAATAAGAACTTGGGTGTTGTGGTTGTGGAGCATAGGTTGTTGAAACAATGGGAGGAGTAGGGACTACATGAGTGCGATGGGTGTATACGATTGGTACATACTTGTAGGTACTGTTGTTGCAGGCATTGAGCTACCATGTAGCAGTGCTTTACTAACAAATGAGGTCCATGGAGTGTTTCTTGGCATGCCCATCATTGGGGTAGGCATGATAGCCATGGTGTCATCAAGGGAAAGATGAGCTAGACTTGGAAAGGTAAAGCTATCACTTGTGGGCCCAGATTTCACTCAGACCCCTGGCGAAACAACGTATGTAGGATCCATCAAACTTACTGAGGGAGTCTCCATTTGCGATAAGGTCAGTTGTTTAGCCTTTCTTGTATCCAAGAATCTCATGAGACCCGTTGAAGGCATGTTGATCCCCTTGTTCTGTCTCTCTTACTCAATGAACCTATGGATGACCTCACAAACTCTTTGTTGTTGATCCTCCACACTAGTAGCGCCCATTGTGGATTGTAGGACATCTAAACAACCCACGTGATAGGTGTGACCTGTGTATAGGTCGGTCAGAGTTTCCGTTTGTAGTTTGTACTCCCAGCTCTCATTTAACAACACTCCATTTATGATTGAGGTGCTAGGGGTGTCCTTTGAGCTAGATGCAATGTTGCTTTCTAGGGGTTGGCCCTTGGCGGTTGCTAAGCCAAGAGCACTCGATTTCTCTCTTAGCAAGAATATTGACATAGGGGCTTTCGCTTTTAACTCTCTTCGTTGCTCCGCCTTGCGTAAGCTCTCGACTTCCTTTTCCCTAGCCGCAATGATATATCGCTCAACCTCTTGCACTTCAGTAAGGCTTCTACCATCGGGTAATATGACCTTGGAGGGAAATAACTCTGAAGAGTCAGGAGGTGCAGTGAATGAAGTATTCACGTGCACATTCTCTAACGGTACATTTACATCATTAGCTCCATGTTCGGAGCGAGTGGCTCTACTAAAGGTTTCCTTCAGGCGGCTAAGCACGCTCGGCCCGGACCGCGGACCCATGGCATGCATCTCTATGATGTCGTAGTCAGAGGAAGAGTCACTAGCCGCTATGTTTGGGTCTTGGTTTGTACTACCTTGGGTCCCCGCCGAGAGCCCGGAACCTAAAGTAGGTGGATATTGAGAACTCGTGTAAGTCAAAATTCTCTCTAGTTGCTTTGTCTCTAGCACACGACCAGAGCGCAAAGGCATGTGCCTTTAGCACCCTACAAGCGTTGGCGAATAACCTCGAATGTTAACCGCTTACCTTTTTTAAGCGTCCGTTTTCACTCGTGTTTTTTACTTTTTTAATGTCTTTTTTTTAATGTTTGATTTTTTTTATTAAAGTGTGTGATAGCTGGAAACGAGCGTATCACTTAGAGGGTCGCCGTGTGCTTTACAACACAATTTTCGGGCATCTGAAGTTCCGTTGGTCCTTTAAAAATCCATTTTTAGCTACGTGTGAAGCTACTGAGGCCTAGGCCTGAGCTTGGGTCTGGGCTTGGGCCTGGGAGATATTCCCGATCCCGGTCCTTCCTTTAAAATTTTTATTTTATTTTTTTTAAAAATTTTTTATTTATAAGGATAAGGTCGTCGTGGCCTGCGCGAGAGCACACACACACTCTATCTACCTACTTCTAACTAATACACCTACTGTTACACACTAACACACTCTATTAACTCTCATAGATCTACTTCCTACTTACTATACATAGAAAACTAACAACCTTAGTACACAGAGAATAACCACAGTACCTTTGAAAACTCCATTAACAAAGAAAACTAACAACTTTAATACATAGACAATAAACACAACACCTTTAAAAACACCATTAACAAAAAAATACACAGTATAACACAAAATCCTTCTTCTCAACACACACCCTCCTTCCTTACCTTTCCTACAATAGAAATTGCACCACAAAAGAAGCACAGAGTGCCATCAAGCTTAGTGTATGGCATTCCCCGGCAACGTCGCCAAAAATGTTTCACGTGTCAATGCAAGGAACTTGCCGATACACCTTGTGCGAACCACAAATGGCTCCAAGCACACAACAAGCCTAAACTAGTAAGCTCAAAGATGAAGTTGGTGTGTCACTCACCGCTCTACGCTTCCTATCGTGGAGGATTCTTCGCCGCAAAGAAGAGGGAGACGCCGCTACGCCGCGCTTAATCGCCTCGCCGTCGTCGTGCCGCCGTAATGCTCTCTCTCTCTCTCTCTCTCATGCATACACACACACACACACACACACACACACACACACAAGGAGATGAAGAAGAAGAAGATGGAGATGGAGCAAGAGCACTCTTCAATTGCACAAATGAGAGAATGAGTGAATTTTAGGTTTAGTTGACTTTTATATGAGCTCACCCTATTCACACTTGGACACCCATGCTTAGCCAACTAAACCCTTGAATGTTCTAGTTAGAGTGCGCCTCTCATCGGCGATCACTCTTACCCTTTTCCTATTGGACCGACAAGCCCGATACTTGACTCTACCACAAGTAAATAATACAACGTCCGTCGTAGGTGATATGGTGTCCGTGAGCCGTGAGGGTTAACACTGTGGTAGAAAGAGATTATGCTCCACTACCTAGCAAATGCATGTTTAAAATGATGTTGCAAATAAATGATGTTGATATGGGTGAAGTACTCGATGAGGAAAATGGTTGAAAAAGACTAGGCTAGGGATAGGCAAAAATGGCTCATGTAGACTTTACATGACAATAAATCGGATGCACCTATTTCTAGTTGTTTTCATTCGCATTACCATATGCCTCTTATGTATCAAATTGTTATGCTTTAGTTGTTTTGAATGTTACAAGTTTTACTCATTTGGGTTCTCAAGTGTTATGGTTTGGTTGCTTTGAGTGTATGTGATAAGACATAACCTTTCATTTGATGAGACTCAAAAATCAAGAAATTGGTTGGCTGCTATGTAAATTGAGTCTAATGCTACTGTTGATAATTGTACTATTTGTCTCTTGGCAAAAAATCCTTTCGTACTATTGGTTTTAAGTTGAAGCGTAAGCTAGATGATAACATGATCATTGTTAAACTAGACATGTGGCAAAAGCTTATGCTCAGGGAAACAACATTGAGTTTGATTAGAAATTTTCTTCCTCTTATCAGTTGACAACCATTTATGGAATTTGCATATTGGTGGCTTTTAATGTTTGGATTGTAGATTAACTGACTTTCATGGCACTCTTATGAAATTGGGTTGATTACTTTAAAATTTGTGTCTGCAGATGGTGGGCACGAGTGAGTTATGCATATTATGGCTGAGTAAGAATGAACCCATTGTGTTTTGTTGTGAAGCTAAGTACAAGGAAATTTTCACAGCTAAATTGAGTCGGTTTGGCTATGATTGATGTGGGTGCTGGCTAAAACCACCACCATGTTCACTAAGAGTTGCATTGGAATTTGTAAGGAATGTGGTGTCCCATAATCACACCAAGCACATGACAGTGCACTTGCATTATGTCAGGGCGAGACTCAATGCATGAGAGATCAATGTGGATCATGTGCTTACATACAATGCTTAAACATACAATTCCTTATGAGAAGAAATTTAGATCTTTTCACAAAGATGTAGCCTTGCTCCTTTTTGTCGATTAATCTCATTTCATATGGAATTGTAATGGAATTGATATTTCTATTAATTATTACAGCTGACAGGTGGAAAAGGCTTGACCGAGCTAGGCCTATGCATACGGAAATATATCTCGTGTATTATTCAAGTGTTTTTTATGGGCCGAATGACCGGCCGACCAGTTTGTACTCCCAATCGACCATTTAAGAAATCTATAAAACAAATATATGCAAGAGGGAAATGGTCACTCTTGCACGGGGGGAGATTTCACCCAGTGTCTGCCTTATTCTTCTCTCCTCTCCACTTCTTCTCTCTCGTCGTGCCGTCATAGCACTCCGCTCTAGGAGGTGCGCCTACACGCGCTCTCTTGCTTTGCCTCGCTCTCAGTCTCTCTCTGTTCGCAACGTCATGGTTTATGTGCTATGGGAATCACCAGGTAGGCAGAATTCTTAGTTTATGCTAGATATTGTGTTATCTTGGGTATTTTGCAGGGCATCCATGTTTCCGTCTGTAGCAGTGGTATCAGAGCAAGCTGACAGTAGGAGTGTGAGCATAGAACATTTTGTACCAGTTTGTGCTAATTAAAATCTTTCACCAACAACTGAAAATATAATGAGAACAAGATTGCTAGAAAGTGTAAAGGATGCGAGAACATCAGATAAGTGATCTCTTTACTTTGCAAACTCATTTTTACAGCTTTCGTACTAATCTTCTAACCATATTTCATCCGATTTTATGATACCTACTTACACTGCTAAGGTCATGCCCTCTAATTGTATTGAAAGAAATTTTGTTGAGATGATTTGTCAGTAAGCTATGCAGCTACTCATGCGAGCTAAGGTGCTCTGCGATAGTGCACAACCATTTGTAAGTCCTTTGGTGATATACTTCACTGTGATGTCGACAACGTAGTAGATATACTTTTTTTCTCCTTTATGTCATGTCTAGTCCATTGGTCCCAAGCACACAGATTCGCCGGTTTAGGCAGTGTGTAAATGCTCATCTTAGTGCAGACTCGCCGATTTAGGCATCACATTGATAACTTGCAGATTAAAGATTTTTAAACTTATACAAAATGCAGATTCGTCGATTTAGGCAGCATTAGTGCAGATTCACCGATTTAGGCAGCACGACTTATTGGTGTAGATTCGCCGATTTAGGCAACACCAATCACAAAATCATGCTGTAGTGGTTGGCCACCACTGTAACTGGTATGATTTTGTTATCCGGGTACATAATGAAAGTGATTGGATTTGGACTTATACTGTGGAATTGGAATTGGATTGGGATTTGGTATCTGGTGATTATTATGGCAGTGTTTATGTGATGAGACTTGACATTATGAGATTGATAATGAGTGTAACCAATGATATCCTGATTCATCAGGGTATGACATATACTGCTTATTCTAGTGGTATGGGACACTAGAATAGGTAGTATGTGGATGACGGCAGGCATAAGCTAATGTAGTTTAGTTTCATAAATTTTTCTTTTATTATATGATGTTTTTGACACAGCATACTAATCACTGTTTTTGACAAGTATTGTTTACAGTTTTTTTCTTCGCAATTGAGGACAGTTGCTTTCCAACGGAGAGGTATGTAATGGAATTGATATTTCTATTAATTATTGCAGCTGACAGGTGGAAAAGGCTTGACCGAGCTAGGCCTATGCATACGGAAATATATCTCATGTATTATTCAAGTGTTTTTTATGGGCCGAATGATCGGTCGGCCAGTTTGTACTCACAATTGACCATTTAAGAAATTTATAAAACAAATACGTGCAAGAGGGAAATGGTCACTCTTGCACGGGGGGAGATTGCACCCAGTGTCTGCCTTATTCTTCTCTCCTCTCCACTTCTTCTCTCTCGCCGTGCCGGCGTAGCACTCCGCTCTAGGAGGTGCGCCTACACGTGCTCTCTTACTCTGCCTCGCTCTCAGTCTCTCTCTGTTCGCAACGTCGTGGTTTATGTGCTATGGGAATCACCAGGTAGGCAGAATTCTTAGTTTATGCTAGATATTGTGTTATCTTGGGTATTTTGCAAGGCAGCCATGTTTCCGTTTGTAGCAGGAATAACACTTCCCTGTACATGAGTGATAGCTCATGCTACCGCTTACAAAGGGAAATTTATTATCCCTTGACGATATGATGTGCATGGACACACGCCAAACTTGCGGGTTACTCTTTTCCCCTTACTAGGAGGTATCCCCCCCCCCCCCCCCCCCCCCCCCCTCCCCCCCTCCTTATTTATATGCTCATAGCCCTCAAGCATCTTTTATCTTTATACTTGGAAACTAAATAATACAAGTTCCCATGTTGTTTTCCCTTGAGCTTATGTTTCTCCTTTCAACTTTGATTGTGCATTCCTACAACCATATATCCATCATGTTTTTGCAATTGACTTACAACATTAGGCCTTGCCTTAATTGGCATGAAACTAGAAGATAGATGTGTAGAAAAGCATGCGGAAAATCCACGGAAACAAACTTAGCGAGAGGTCACCCATTAGTGGAACCATAAATGCATAAGGTTTTTGTAGTTGACTTACAACATTAGGCCTTGCCTTAATTGGCAGGAAACTAGAAGGTGGAATGTGTAGAAAACCATGTGGAAAATCTAGGGGGACAAACATCCCAAGAGGTCACCTATTCCTGCAACCATAAATCCATTAGGTTTTTGCAATTGACTTACAACATTACGCATTGCATTAATTGGCGTGAAAGTAGAAGGTAGAATATGTAGAAAACCATGCGGGAAATCCAAACTCCACGAGAGGTCACCTATTCCTTCAACCATAAATCCATCATGTTTTTGCAATTGCCTTAGGACATTAGGCCTTGCCTTAATTGGCATGAAACTAGTGGAGAAAACCATGTGGAAAATCTAGGGGGACAAACTTCTCGAGAGTTCACCCATTTCTGCAAGCATAAATCCACCAGGTTTTTGCAATTGACTTACAACATTAGGCCTTGCCTTAATTGACATGAAACTAGAAGGAAGAATGTCACCAAACATGTACCACTGAAAGATTTCCAAACATGTGCAGGCTGAAAAATTTCCCAAATCTGCCTAGACATCTAGACCCCAAAACCTTAAGGTGATGTGGAACTCCGGTTTATCCGATTTGAGGCAATGTTTACCCAATATATCCCCCCCCCCCCCGCCCCCCCGTTGCCAATTCACCGAGGATTATTAGAAAGGACCTAACACACGAGGCCACTTCGCTTCCAACGAGTCTTAGAGCTTACCAGTGCCAGCCACTTTGCATTTAAACTACAAGGCACAATGCCCGACTTTGATACCATATAGAAAACCATTCAAGAAATCCAAGGGGACAAACTTCCTGGGAGGTCACCTATCCCAATACTATCACCACACATGCACACTCAACTAAGAGATTTCCCAACCCGGGCTAGCCATTTAGACCCCAAAACCTTAAGGTGATAGGGACGTCTGGTCTATCCAATTTGAGTCCTCTTACATGTATGTTGGCAACATATGCTTAATTGTGACATACGCCTGCATGGGCTGCCTTGGGGAGATGGAAGAAGATTCCAATTTGGAAGATTGTTCCCAGCACCATTGGAGCCCTATTCATAGCCATGAATGGTATTGTTTGGCTTCTCCTCTCAAAGTCAATATAGCATGATAGTTCTTAGAGGTAATTATAAATCCTTAAGAAGAGTCATAAAGCTATACCTTAGGCTCTAGTTGCATGGCTTTGATTGGTGGTGTAGAGCTCATTGACGGTCATGGATAGAGTTAATAAGCTCATGTAAGGGAACACTTACCTTGTGTTAAGTGTTATTGATCATTTTAATTGTGGATAATGAAGATAATGTGGACCTCTTTCCTAAACAATCCACATTATTTTCCACGTTTGAGGCAGCATCAAAGAATAGCCCTACTCTAATATATAAGTGATTATACCTGCATTGTACTATCCCAGCTAGTGGAAACAATTGTAACAAAGGAGTGATTGGAAAAATGTCATGCCATCTTAAGTGCCAAATCCTAAGTCTCATCAACTCGCTATGTGATACATTTTGGCACTTCGCCCATGAGCTTGAATACAATCATGGTGAAAGCACACCACATTCTCAGCTCTCAACTTTCCCTACACTCATTTTAAAACAAGAGCAAATCAATAACAGTAAACATGCATTACCAAATAGTCTAGGTTTTTGTGAGGTCACTTCTACTCAACTATTTGCTGCCTTGCAATATGCCTTGCACAGCGTTGCCGTATTTCCAAATATAGACAATACATTTCTCCACAATGTAGTACATACAACACAAAACCAAGAATTCTCCTCCATCTAAAATTGGGGCTGATGAAATGGCATTTCATCCCCCCCCCCCCCCCAATGGCCTATAGTTCCCCAACCCTCAACTCAGAGGGCCAACTTATATTCCCATAAAACCCGCCGAACAGGAAATTCACCAAATCAAAGAGTAGCATCTCAGCAACTTTAAGAGAGCGAGCTGCATATTTGGGGAAACCATGAATTTGATAGTGGCCTAGGCGCCAATCTCGTTCCGATAAGGGTCGTGTAATGGGCGTGTCCAGACCGTCCGCCCACATGCGCCCAAAATGATCAGCCTTCCTACAGAAGGGCCTAAACCCACCTTCTTTGACCTCTCTCTGTAGAGCATGCCATGCAACCTGCCTCTGTTCACCTGTAATGACCCCACTCTTTGCAATCTGCTGGTAAAGATAGAATGAAGAGCGAGCGCGGCGGGTGAGGTTTTGGGCCCTGTCCACATCTATGAGACCAAATTTGGGGCAGTAACCATCCGCCCACTCCCAATTGTCTGAAACTGTCCAATGCAGGTATCCATCCACAGGAACCCCTACACTCATGGCAGCACTCAGAGCCAGTAAATGCTCAACCAGATAAGGCTTACGGAGTATGTCGCGAGCATCGGCGATTCCATTTTCTGTAATGATATATCTAAACGGAGCACGCCCTGGGCTCGCATCCTTATATCTCTTGTGAAAGGCCAGCAAGATCTCATAAAGCCCATCTGGATATACTCCCCTCCCTGCTTCGCTATATTCTTCATCATTGTCAAGCATCAGGCCTGCCGATGACAAGACCTCCTGCCCATAGTAATTCAACCCGCAAAAATCTAGATGATCTCTAATGTGATCAATCCAATGATACTGAGTTAACCACCTTGCCATGAGCACAATGGGGACATCCAGCACACTGTATGGCCTTATAACCCCCACATGATGAGCCACCCCTACAGGAGCATCATCTTCTTTCTTACCTTCTTCATGGAGAGCTCTATATGCCAACTTGTGAGCCTCAATAATGGCATCCATAGCTCTTCCAAAAGCACCGATTCGGGAATAACAGAGGAGGGAGTTAAGGCCAGATAGCTTGCGTCCCGGTGGCCATGTGCCCAAGCAATGGGAGGATAAGACAAAGATGTGGGGTTCATTGAACGTGACCCAGTAGTCCACGAGGTGGCCGAAGCTCTCTCTGACAAAGGCTGCAAACTCGACGAAGTAGGTTATGGTCCGGGGCGCCACCCATCCTCCATAGGGAATGGCCCACTTTGGAAGAGAGTGATGGAAGAGAGTAACCATGATGTGCAAACGGTGGGTGCGCACCATCTGCAAGATGCGAAAGTAGCCATTCACAGCTTCATGGTCGACTGCTGAGGGTGTTCCATTGAGAGGCTCTGTCGGGACAACGCGCCCCCAATCAATGCCGAGGCGGAACACAGAGGCTCCACTTTCTTTCACAAAGCGCAATTCAGAGTCAGGGTCTGACCAGAAACGGAGGCGCTCATGCGGCAGAGGCACAGTATGCCATGCCGCGACGGGGCGATGTGTGTGCCGGGCGAATTGTAGCCATGTGTCATCGAGTGTGTCCTCGACATGGGCAGGAGCGGTGGCAAGGCCAAAGAAGAAACTGCTTTCATTGCCGGCACATGGATGATTGGAGCCTGGGACGCAGGTGAAGAAATCCGTAAGGACCTCATCATCAGAATGGGAGGAGGAAACCGGGAGAGGGCGATGTGGGAGGAGCAAGTACGGAAGCAAGGTGATGGACGCTGCAGCGTAGAGTAGCACGGCCACGAGTGCTGCTGCTGCACAAACTCGCAAGGGGCGGGGGGCCATGATCAAGTAGCCTCAGTGCCTCAAGAGTCACAAGAGAGCAAGTAGCTTCTTGTCATGATCTTTGAAAGACACAAGTGTTAGCATACCAGGCACCTCTACGAATGTGCATAATGGCTTGCTCACAATGGGGACTTCTGTCGTTGACGTGGCCCAAAGAATGAATTATGGAAGGCCTTGCGAGTGTTCACCATAAAAATGCAAGAAAGAGATGCAAATTGGGCTGTGCAGCACAATCCAGAATGTCATAGATACCGCCCTAGATACCTCATTCTTCAGGGACAACAACTTTATAGATTTTGTGCAATTTGCATGTAGTAGGTCTTAACACATAATTTTTTTTGGCTTGCCTAAAGGGCTAAGGACATAGTGATGTGTTCCCTTTTTGTTAGTGAAAAATCTCATATGTAGTTTAAAAAGATAAAATAAAGAATGAAAATGTTTGATTGGTGGGTGCTGTAGTGAGCACTCATGAGAAAGTTACGGGTGACAGTGAGTGGGTGACAATCTCATGTTTTCTCTCAAAAGATAATGAGAGAAGACTTTTTCCAAGATTATATCATTGAACGTGCTCGAAATTAGAGTCTCGAACCTCTTTTCTTGTGCAACCTTCATGACTAAGTAATGAGTTTGGGGACGATGCCCCAGTGGAGAGAAAATTGGGCAGCTTTGTGCGTCTGTCGATTATTGGCTTGACTCGGCCGCTTGACTACTCCCCTGACTAGCAGACTCCGAGTTTTACAGGGCCTTGCTAGTGGTCCCTCCCTCTCAACGATGACTGGGTGCTTCGTCCTCCTCTCTGTGGATCCAAGTAGGGCTCGGGAAAAGATAGGTTCTCTTTATCCAAAGCCTGCTCAAATTTCCATGGGGCCGTCTCAAATTCCAGGGAGGAGGTTTGGGGAACTTTCTCAAATTTTAGCATAAAAGGCTCGCGGCCTGTTCATTTTAATTGGAAAAGGCAAAACTTAAGCTCCCTTTATGTTGAAGAGGCTTTTAATGTATATATATATATATTTATTTATTTATTTTTATGTATACTATACAAGATTCAAAGATTGTCCTCCAGAGTCCAAGCCCAGGCTTTGAACTTTGAAGTTTGAATGGGAGATTCGAACTCAGGTTGGGAAATTTTGGGAAGCGGGATAAGTTGTACACAGTACATTGTGTTGGGTTCAAGCCCTTGTCGGCCAGCCCGTGGGAAAGCCTCCTATGGCATGCAGATGCTTTTAGTTATGAGCCACTCCACAAGTGGAGTTTGCATGGTTAGTTTAGCCTATATATGTAAAAGGTTACACATCAATCAAAATAGAGAAGAAGAATAGCGTGTGTTTTTTTTCATTCTGCTGTGTCGAATCTCTCTCTCTCTCCATCTCTCGTTCCCTCTTCTTGCTCTGCATCGAACCTCCTCGCCATGGAACTCCTCAAGCTGCATCCACCCTAGCCCTCGTTCCAACAACTGGTATCAGAGCTTGGCGCTCACAGGCAGACAGGCCACCTCTCAAAACGCTGCTGTTTTGTGACGTCTAGGTGTAGCAGGCGGCATCCATCTCACTTGCATCTCAAAAGGCCACGGTGTGGCGGTTGTTCCCAGGCAGACAGAAACGGCGGGCTAGCATCTCAACAAGCAGCATATCCGGTAGCATCTCAAAACGCTATTATATGAGCACCCAATTGGCAGGGACTAGACAAGCCTCTCAAAACGTTGCCTTTGCTGCGTAGAAGAGCATCTCAAAAGGGTACCTAAATTTGCACCTACAAACACTGCTTGGCAGAGTTGGGCAATTGTTCACACAACATAGCTTTTCAAAAAGCATTGTAAGGTAGTTTTGTTGAGCTTGGCAATTTCACAGCTTTCTAAAACGCTGTTTTGTGTAAGTCAAGGCATCGATGATCCTAGCATATCAAAAGGCAGCAGTTAAGCTTATTAATAGGGAAACTTTGCACAATACAGCATCTCGAAAAGCAACAAGTAAAGGAGCATTTTTGGCAATATTTGCAGCATTTCAAAAAGCTGGCAATACTCAAGAAGTGAAAGCATTTAAAAGCCGGTTCAAGAGCGTCTTGTGGCACTTCCATCGGCTTGACAACAATAATTGTGCCCGATAAAAGTGATGCCGAAGAAGAACAACAAGGCTTATCCAAAAATCATAGCTCATGTGATAAGCAAGCCACCTATGATTTTTTCAACACTTTGCTTCGAGCTTTCGGTACATCAACAGATGCAGAAGATGAAGATCTGCTTCGAGATTGTGGTACAAGACTTCACAAACTATTTTTTATCTGGTCATAGAAGTTTTATGTTTATTTGTCAACACAGTCATATATTTTTCAGTCAAAGCCTTCTTTTAGTTTCTCTATTGTCAGTCATGCCAAATTTTGTACGGGATATAGACACTGCCATCTATAAGTGGTAAGACCTCCCAATTTTTTGTCAGTTCTCAGCCTATTTTTTGTCCCACTTCTCGTGAGGTTACTGGGTAAACCTTAAACCCAAGGTTTGGCAGTAAACCAAAAATTCCATTTTTGGTAGCTAACTTTTTTGACCTACACCCTATCTGTTCAAGGGGGGGTTACTAATCTAGCACCAGGTTATGGATACACCAGAAATCCTTGGTTGTGAGAAAACCTAAAACTCACGGTTGACGAGTATACCAAAAACTCGTGGTATCATGAGTTTCTTGTCCAGTTCGGGCTTGAGGGGGGGATTGTTGGGTTCAAGCCCTTGTCGGCCAGCCCGTGGGAAAGCCTCCTATGGCATGCAGATGCTTTTAGTTATGAGCCACTCCACAAGTGGAGTTTGCATGGTTAGTTTAGCCTATATATGTAAAAGGTTACACATCAATCAAAATAGAGAAGAAGAATAGCGTGAGTTTTTTTTCATTCTGCTGTGTCGAATCTCTCTCTCTCTCCATCTCTCGTTCCCTCTTCTTGCTCTGCATCGAACCTCCTCGCCATGGAACTCCTCAGGCTGCATCCACCCTAGCCCTCGTTCCAACACATTGTACATTCAAAGACTAAAGTACATTATTAATCATCGAATTATCGAAGCGTTACAACTTATGGGTACCCTAACTTCTAAGGCCTAAAGTTTAAACGTCGCTTTTCATTCTCTGTCTCGCACGCGCAGTAGAAGTACAGTCGATTGATCATTGCATGCAACCATCAACACTGAACAACGATTTTCTGCTTGCGCTCAATCAAGGCCTGAGGCCCTGAGCTTGTAGCTTTGTGTTGCGCAGGCTGTAGATAGTTATAAACGTGAGCCTGGGCGAGGGCTTGACTCTTGAGGTTGGCGCTGCCTGGCTGCCGTTTTGGGAAGAAGGAGCTTGCCTTGCTGCCGTTTTGGGCCTTGGCTCGTGAGTTGTGAGTCGTGTTGGAACTTCAACAGGTTACGGCAGAATCCAGAATCCAGGGCTTGTTGTAAGGTTTGCGCCAGGGAAAATGGCAGCAGAGGAAAGCAGACATTGCCTTTGAAGTTTGCGCTGCTTTCTGGAGAGTGAGGTGCGTTGTAATATAATAAGCCTTGGCCCTTAAGGGCTTGCTGCCGAATCCCGATTTGGCTTGTATTCATTGACAGAGGACAGGCTTGTTGCCGATTTGGCTTGTGTTCAAACTTCATTAACGAGGTCAGGTCACAACGTCACGACTCACAACAGATAAGCAAAAGATTATTGTAGTGCAAGAAGAGTAAGGAGTTAGGTGTGACAGTGACCGCTTTTTCAAGCTTCAAAGAAAAGACGCAAAGAGAATCAAGATCAAAGAAAAAACACCTTTGGAAAGAAACTCGACTAAGAAATAGCACAAAGCTTGCCGCAACTTGTTCGCGGGCAGAGTCGAGACTGTAGTCCACCTTGATTCTTGAGCCGATAAATCTCGTAACGTGTCTCTAATTTTTCCGCTTGCTACATATTACTTTCATGTAGTTGAAAATTTTTGTGCTTAAAGTTTTACGCATTTGTAAACCTAAAGTTTTTTTTTGCGTTTATATGGTTGTTATAGATTGTTTTAAATGGACTTAAATGATTCCGGCAAGGGTAATAAAAGAGATGCAAAAGGTAATAAAAAACGACAAGGTACGCTTCTTCAATGGGCACGGCTTGAACCTTCTAAGATAAACTCCAAGAAAACGAAAGGAGATTCATCTAACTTGACAAAGACAGTTTCTACTGATGATATTTCTTCATTATCTTTAGCAGACAGGTTAGAATTGCAGAGAAGGATTGAGGCATGTGCTTCTTTCCAAGACGATTGGCTAGAAAAGTTTGATTGGCTCGTATACAACAAAGAAGAAGCCAAATTGTATTGTAAGTTCTGTTTAAAGTATCCTCATCACCATAGTGCATATTCTAAAGATGGTTCAGTTAATTTTAAGGTTAGTAATTTAAAAGCTCATTGTCGAACCGATTGCCATGTGAATGCAATGGATGCTTTCCTCTTAGAAGGAAAGGAAGGCATTCAAAATAGCATGAAGAGGGAAGAAAACTTCAAAGATGAGGCTCTCTTTACTCTCTTTAGGGTCGCATATCATATGGCAAAGAAAAATTATGCATTTTATGGATTTACTGACATGATTTCTCTTTTGCAAGATTGTCGAGTACCATATTCCACATCCTTGTACAATGATGACAAGGCTTGTGTGGAGATGGTTTATTGTATGGGTAAGTGTCTCATGAGCTCCACTTTGAAAAAAGTTTCTCAAAGTCCTTTCTTTGGTGTTTTGATTGATGAGTCTAATGATATTAGTAAGCATGGACACTTAATTATCTATTTGTCCTACCTCGTTGATGATTGCATTCCCACCTATAGCTTTTATGGCATAGTTCGTGTAAGTGATGGAACTGCCAATTCTATCTTTAATGTTGTTCTTGATGAGTTGAAAAAAAATGATTTTGATCTTTCAAAGCTAATCGATTTTGGTTCTGATAGGTGTTCAACCATGACAAGGTCAGAGAATGGTGTTTCAACGCTTTTTAAAAAACATGTAAATCCATTTCTAACATCTATTCCGATTGTGTTGCTCATAGGACAGCTTTGGCTGTCTCTTCTATTGCAAAGAATTCAGATATTGCAATAACGTTAGAGAAGCTTGTTAATTCGATTGCCACACATTTCAATCACTCTAACAAGAGGCTTGCCGAGTTAAGGATCACTCAGGAGGATTTGGCGTGCCCGATCTTGAGATTAGAGCACACATTTGATGCCAGGTGGCTAAGTCGTGCATCTGCAATAGGCAAGGTATGTTCTTCTCTTGATGCCATTTTGATGGAGACAAAAGAAAAAGCTCCAAGTCTTTTTGCTGATCTTTCAAAGTTTGAAAACATTTATTGTCTTTTCTTTTTAGCAGATATTTTGAAAGGCATGTCTGTAGTTAGTAAGTTATTTCAAAACGAGTTTGTAGATGTTACCACTGTGTCTGCGATTATTCAACAAGAGATCAATTTAATTCAGCAGTATTATATTGATCCTCTTGATGTTGATGAGAATGAACTTATTCTTGATACAAGTGGTTATAGTTTTTTGCAAGAATATGGGCCAGAGAAAGGTTTTCTGTTTTACTTACGAGAAGCTATTCGTGGCAAAAAGTTTTTTGATATTGAGATAGAGAGAGATATCTTTGGCAAGGATCTAATGCGTGCTTTAGAGTTTCAGGTTTCTTTTTCGAAGAAGGTTATCACCTCTCTTCAAGAACGGTTTGTTGACAATTCCATTTTGAGTAAGCTAGGTGTTTTAGTTCCAGCACAACATCCAGTATTAGAGAAAGCTCTATGAAATTATGGTAAGTCAGAGGCAAAAGAAATAGCTTCCTTTTATGGTAAAATGAAGTCTTTGGAGATTATAAATTCTGCTGCTTTGATCGATGAGGATGATTTTATTAGTGAATTTCGTAATTTCAAGCAATAGGTTGCTATTAGTTGGGTACGTTTTAGTCTTCCAGATGTTGCAACTGCAATCGCTTGCAATGCAACATGGAGAGACTCGTATCCTAATATTTTGACTGTTTGTCAGATTGCTTTAGTGAAATGCTCTTCTAATGCTATATGTGAGAGAGGATTTAGCGCACGGACAAGGATTAAGACGAAATTGCGAAACAGTATGGAGTTACAATCCTTGGATGCACTTTTGAAGATCAACATAGAAGGTCTTCACGTCACAAGGTATATGTAGTTTGATTCTACAATAAACAAGGTATGCCTATCTACTGCTTTTATTTGTTACTTTTGATTATTCTTTTTCATCTACCATACTAATTTTGAAAGGGGAGAAGAGGAGTAAATCCAATATGCCATTGGTCTTGGCTGAGAGGATTTGCTTCTCTTCTCCCCCAAGAGAGCCTGGAATAGCCATCAAAGCCGATGGTAATGGGGTTCGATCCCCCTACTCTCTCGTTTATGCCAATTACTTTAAGTTCTACTTTATACTTTTATAAATGTCGCTTTGCAGAGTGTTGCAGTTTGAGGAAACAAAAAATACGAATCTCAATTTTCTACCAAAAAGGTCAAATTCAAGCTTTTTCAATGTCTATGGTGATGTGAGATTGCATGACAATGAATATATAGCTTATTATTCTTACGAGTATCTCTTATGTTTTAAATTTGCAATTTTGTAGCATTTTATCAAAGTCGGTTGTCGAGAGCCACTATAGACATCTCCGATTGGCTAAAAAATGCTACAGGTTATCTTTGTTCTTCATTGTTGTGTCGATTGTAACTCTTTGATAGTTTTTTTGAGCTTTTCAACTCTATAAACTAGTCTTAAACATTGATTTGTAGTAATGAGTAAATGAAGTTTGGACTGTGGATATGAACTTTGAAGGAGAAACATTAAAGCTTAGCTCTAATATAGAAGATAAAGTAATTATCTTTCATTTACAACAAAAAATCTTTGAAAAGTCGTTCAAAGGGAACAAATCCAGCTCATGTTCGAAAAGGATTCAGCTCTTTCAAATTTGGCGAAGCCGGCTCGGGTCAAGTTGAGGGGGATATTTTACTTGTTCAGATTTTAGATTTTCCCGAGCCTTGGATCCAAGCGAACCTTGAAAGGGACACATTTGTTATGATGACCACAACAACCCTGGTCCTTGATGAGTGGTATGCGGCTTATTGTAGTTGTGGAAGCGACAGTGACGTCTGTGACCACATGCATCATGTCCTTCCTCTCGTTTGTCGACAAAGATGACCCCCTCGTTCAAAACCAGGCTATAATATATATGGGTGTGAGTGTGTGTGTGTGTGTGTGTGTGCGTACATATGAGAGAGAGAGAGAGAGAGAGAGAGAGAGAGAGAGAGAGAGAGAGAGAGAGAGCTTGAAGCCCTCCACCCATCTTGTCTATCTTCCACCAGCTTGCCATGTTCGCAGGCATCTTGACATACCAATGTGCTAAACCCCAGCTTGCCATCTCCTCACGTACACCTCACCCCGCTGCTGCCCACACCGACCCGTCTATTGATTCTCCACCCCTACTCTCCACAAAGTGGACACATCCATAGCATCACATGCTGGACTCCTCATTACAGCTGCTTATCCTGCTACATGTCTTGTGGTTTAGGCCTTGTTTGCTCTAGTGCAAGGCCAACAAGGGCAGTGAATTCACGATGTCAACAACTGAATAAAAGTGTTGCATGTAGAGTGCACATGCTGTCATCTACACTGGTAAACCTACCAAGAGACCAGATTGGCAGTGCATCCATCTTCAACATTTATGTCATCACCATCACCAACACCCTCCACTGTTCATGTGTTTGGGTTGGCTGAGAGAGAGAGAGAGAGAGAGAGAGAGAGAGAGAGAGAGAGAGAGAGAAAGAGAGAGAGAGAGATAGAGAGAGAGAGATCGCAGATCACACTGACCTTTGCAAGCATGCAACCTGTAGTGCTTTGTAGAGAACCCCTACATCGCCTGTTTCACCAGCATGCTCTCCACCCATAGAATCTCCTGAGTGCTAACCTAACACCATATTGAACTACTTGTAGTATAAAGGGTCTTAAAATTGTGAGGGTCGTTGAGATACTCAAAATAGCTACTTTGTATGTGATTTTTTCAAATAGCATAGATGGTTTTGAGTCTTAACAATCACGACATGAGCTTGCATGAGAAAGGAAAAAAGAGATATATAGAGAGAGCACCCCATGGCAATAGGGTTTTAGGTCGAATCTGTGGAGAGAGAGAGAGAGAGAGAGAGAGAGAGAGAGAGAGAGAGATGACATCTAGCCTGACAGAAGTAGGATATTTGTTTAAAGACAACAAATTAAGAAATTCAATCTTTGGGAGACACCCCCCCCCCCCCCCCCCCCCCCCCCCCCTTTCCCTTGAAAGTATCTCTTTATTTAATAAAGCACTCTTCCTCTTGAGTCTTGGTACTTCTCAAAGTTTGAAGGCTCATAAGAACAAGTGACCCATAAAATAGAATTCCTAGCAATCTGAAACTGGAACATGCAAAAGGCTTGTAACTTTTTTGGGGCCTGTGCTTTTTGCTTTGTGAGGAACAATTTTCACCTACAGATGACAGGCCTCGTGATTTTATCACTTGTTTATAAGAATCTTGTGTTGATACCTTTGGTTTCACCAAGCGATTAAATCACAAGGCCTGCCATGCCAATAATGAAGAAAGCATTCAAACAATTCAATTGCAATCTAGACAGCACAGATGATTTGGACAATGTATGCTCCTCTTTGATCTCTCATGCTTTGGATTAGGGGTGATCACTAATCAAAATCTCCATATATCATGTGCATTCAAGCAATTATTAATAATATCCCAATATACATATTATATTTATAATAAGGGAGTATTTGAAAACCCCCCCACTCCCCTTTAATGTAAACTTAAATGTATATATTTTGGCCTATTAATAATCCTCTTGAGTTAACTCATTTGATGTTTTTGAAAGTAATAGCCATGTGGCTTTGGTAATGTATGACTATGGTTAGTTATGGCTTGCTTATCATATGTGATTATCTATTGTTCAGTTGAGTCTACTTACAATTATGTGGCTTTGGCTATGTATGACTATGGTTAGTAATGGCTTGCTTATCGTATGTGACTCCTCTTTTGTTCAGTTGAGTCTACTTACAACCGTGTGCAGTTTCCATTGAATTTTGTTTTTGTGTATGCTCCCTTTATGTGAGATTAGAGATACCCTTGATGCTTTATGAAAGTTATGGAGATTTGACCTATTTTATATTCATGTGATGCCTGCATATAACACATTTCATGCACTTTTGGTAGTATTATATAGTTATGATTGATTATGCCTCTTATGCATGATAATGTAGATGTTACTTGAGGTGAAGATTGACTACTTTTTGAGTTTTTTCTTGATTTGGTGCTTGTTTATGTATATACATAGATTTTGTTCTATCCTTTTGTGTTGTATGGACAAAGTTTGGGGATAATTCCTAGCACACTCATGTGGTGCCAACTTTGGCAACTATGGTAGTTTCTTTGAATCTTGAGCATGCATACCCTTTTGAGAGGGTCATAGTGAGGTTTTAAAAAAAACAAGAACTAGGGTCCGGGCTACCCACTATGAGCTAGATTAGGTCGCTTGAGATCCCCTATCACAGTCTCATTATAGGATATTCATAGATGGGACTAGGTGCTTAATAGTATGCCAAACGTTGGTGGAGGGATCAAAGAGAACGTCCATGCTTTTTGGTAAGGAGTACATGAAGCTAAAAACCAACAAGTGAGATAATGCTCCATGATTTTACTCTGCTTGTTCATGCATGTAGATGCTTTGCACATACTATTGTGGCTACTGTGTAGTCATTAGGGTCTAGGAATGTGTGCATTGACAACGTACATGTTGTTTGATAGTACAAATTTGGGTACCTTAGAACACCAAAGTTGGTGCACATTTCATACTATGCAATTCTATGTTTGAACTATACAACACTAGGCCATTATGCTTTCTAATTTCAACCATTTGAGCATTGGAAAATATTGAATTTTTTTAATAAAAATAAAACATTAAGGATCATTAAATTTGTTTCAGGAAAAAACAATATGGAGAAATACCCACAGCTCACTAAATTCTTCAATACATCCTACAAAGCTTCAAAAAGGATATGAGTTGGTATGGAAGGCATGATGACAAAGGATTTGTGCAAGTCCAACCTATTGGAATGTCATTGGATGAAAGATTTCAAGCATAAACATCAAAAATAATTCCAAGAGCTATTTAATCCATGTTCACACTCACCTACCACAAGATTGCAAGCTACTCTTACATAATGTCTATCAAGCCCCTATCTTGTGGTGAGATGACAATGAAGTTTGCATGTTGCTATGTGTTTTGAAAGGTTCCATGTAGCCAAAAAAATATATGAGCACCACAAAGTCACTTGGGCCACATTAAGAAAAATTTGGACTCAAAAATGGGCCTTGTAAGAATTGTTGATGTGGCATAGCTTTCAAAAAGTGGGGATCGGTAATTTTTTTGCAAATAAGATCCAAACTTGTCGGAGGTTGGATATTTAGAATCTACTCTTCAAATGCTATCTATTGATATATAGCATGCATGTATCGGACATTGCCTTCATGTAGATCTAGATCAAAAGGTGATTTTAGATTATCGTAAAGGTAACAAAACCTGGATGATTGAAAAAAAAATGGCATAACTTTCATAGAAGTCATCTAAACTTTTCGGACCTTGGCTCTTTAGAATCCATTTTTCAAGAACTTTCCAATGATAGGTCATATCATGGGGTTCTAAGCAATATTTAGAGGGGTCTACCGGGTTTCTTTCTTTTGTACAACTTTGATGATGTGGCACTCTTAAAAGGCCCAAAAATGAGTTCAAAATTTTCCTAATGACAACGATGAAAGTGTACCACATATATGCAGAGTTAGGCTAGTAGGATTGGAGGGGAAGATAGAGACCTAGAGAAAGGTAAATGGTTGCTCACAGAACAATAGTCTTTCTTTCCTTGATCAATACCATCATAATGCAACATATCCATAGAGGTAGAGCTTGGGTGTGAAGGTCTTATGCATAATTACCTTGTTGAGTTGGATTCAATCCTAGAAGGATCCCTAATGGTACCATATCTACTTTGAATATGATGTTTCCCTACTGGTACCATATCTACCTTCATTATGATGTTGCATCTCAAGGATTCTATCAAGAATTCCCAATGTGTGAGGGTTCTTAGAAAGTGGCTAACATATCAAAGGTGGACATTAAGATGTACAAAGCCCTACTGAAAGAGCTATGTTAGCAAGATCCTTGCACAATCAAGAATAAAGGAGACGAAGATGGATATGGAAGCCACCAAACACATGTTGGGGATTCTCAAAATCAAGCAAGGCATTGGAGAGATTCAAAAAGAAATTGGTTTCCTACACATAACCACTTCGTCTTGGTTTACACCTTTTTGAAACTTTGAATAGACTTTGTTGTAGCATTAGTTCTATGATCTATTTCTATTTGGTACTCCTAGGAACATTTGGTCGTTTTTATATTACTTTTTCCCAACTCTTGGTATTATCAATTTACAGCTTTTGCTAGTGTTTGTACTCTTGGTACTTCCTAGGTTTGAGTAGGTAGTTGTTGCTTCATGCATAGGCAGTCCTTTATGCTATTCAAAGGTCTTTTTTATGGATGGCACTATTGGTCCACTTTGGTGCTTTTTCTACTTTGTATGGCCGTTTCGGTACTATGCACATGGTAGGAGAGGGTGGTAACTATAGTGGTCTATTGAATTGGTACTATATCGTACTAGTTGTTAGCATCAATAATCTATTGTTTCTAGTTTTCGTTTTGAAAGATTTGGTGCTTTCAAGTGTTTCTTTTGACCATTTTAAATATTTTTGATGAAGTTATTTGGTAGTGCCTTTACTTTTCGTATTGCCTAGCTAAGAGTGGGAAGTGAATTGGTGGTCCTTGATAAGAAAATTCCTTTTTACATATGGTAATTTTCTTCTCATTTTATTTTTTTGGGTACTTCATATGCCCATGTTGGTGTTGTGGAGATGGTATCCTAGGGTAATGTTTGTGTTGTCTTATTGTGTATGTCTCTTCTACTTGCTACTCTTAGAAACTATTTGGTACTTCCTTTTACCATTTTGGTATAGCTAGATATAAGATTTTGGTGGTCTCTAGACTTTAGATACTTCCTAAGTCTCAGTAGATGGTACATTACGGTGGTCCTTGATGGTATTGTCTGCTGGTTTATTTTGGTACTTCTTATGACAATTTTGGTACTACGGGCATGGTAAAATTGAGTAGCATTTGTACTACTGTCTTGAGTTTGTACCTTCTATTTGGTACTCTTAGAAGAATTTGGTGCTCTCTAGTACTTCTTTTTGGAATTTTGGTACTGTTAGATGCAAGCTGTTGGTAGTGTGTATATCTTTAGTACTAACTAGGTCTTAGTGGGTAGGTCATTGATGGTATTCATAGTACTATTTGGTTCATTTTGGTGCTTTTAGTATTTTCTATGAAAATCTTGGTACTGTGTACATGGCTGTGCAAAGAGTAGCATTTGTACCACTTTGTTGAGCTGGTGCATTTTGGTATCAGTAGCTAGCATTAAAACTTTGCTCTATTTTTGCTGGTACTAATAGCTAGCATTGAAACTCTGCTCTATTTTAATTAGTACTCTTCGATATTAATTGGTGGTTTTTGGTATTGATTTTGAATCCTTTGGTCCTATTTGGCACATTTTGAAAGTTTTCTAGGATCAAATTTTGTACTTTATAGATGGTAGATTGTGATAGTGTATGTACTGATAAATTCTTACTAGATCTGATAGGTAGCTACTTGTACTCCCACATTGGTTTAGGGTGGTTTGGGTACTTCCTCATGGCAAGCTTGGTACTATCTAGAGGTAGTTTGAATACTGATTTTAAAATAGTTCGGGTTATGTTTCTAAGGTTTTTTGATTTTGTAGAGTTGATCTTGTTTGTGTATTCATGTTGATAGAGTACGTATGACAAACCGGAGGCAAGTTGCAAGGAAGGTCAAAGCCACATTGGATTTGTGTAGTACATGATTGACACCATGAAGAGGGGTTCATCACTCTTGCCTAAGTAGCATTTAGTGGAAAGTGACAAGACAATCCATGCCTTGGGTAGTTGTGTTGCTTGTGGTGGAAAGTAAGTGGAATTTGGATATGTCATTGATAGTATGTTAGAGTGCCGGCAACTATATCACCCCTTGTGATTTAGTGTTGTTTTACATAGTAGCAAGGCTTGTTTCAAAGAAGTATACAATGTAGAAATACATGAAGAGGTTAAAGCGTTGATCATCATTTACTGCAAGGCCAAGCATAATTGACTCTTATCTTTAAATTTCATTCTAGGGCGGCTACACACGGTTACCTCTCATGAGAGAGGGTAGCCCTTTTGGCCTATAAAAGGAGACCTTTTCTACACACATTTTCATTGTGAAGTTGATGAAACAAGGTGTATGTGAGGTGGTGAGAGTGAAGCAAGGTGGGAGCTCTATAAGGGTATAATCCCTTTGTAACCTACTTCTAGTTTGAAGTACTAAAACCATTGAGTGGCTACTTTCTTGTGGATGTAGCCCACATTGGGTGAACCATCTACTTAACTACACCCTATTTCTTAACAACTGGTACCATAGCAAGATTTTCTTGTAGCTAAAGTATCTCAAGGAAAGGATTCCTTGAATTGAGTGGGAGTAATGGCGGAGCAAGGTAAGCTCAAGATTGAGAAGTTCAACGGCAAAACCTGCCAACATTAGAAGATGTAGATTAAAGACTATCTCTACCAGAAGGACCTTTATTTTCCACTAGGAGGTCTCGTAAAGAAGCCCGCAATGATGGCAGATGAAGCATGGATTTTCCTTAACCAAAAGGCATTATGAACAATCTGGCTAAGCTTGGTCTCAACGGTGGCCTTCTACATTTTGGAGATGAAGACCACGGAGGACTTGATGAAGTCACTTGATGGCCTCTACGAGAAACCATCAGCATCCAATAAGGTATTTCTCATGAAGCGCTTGTTTAAATTAAAAATGACAGAGAGTGGTTTAGTTGAAAAACATCTAAACAAATTCAACAGCAACATAAGTCAACTTCGATCGGTGAAGGTCAATTTTGATGACGAAGTGCGAGCCTTCCTTATTCTATAGTCTCTATCAAATAGTTGGGACAGCCTTGTGATGGTTGTAAGTAACTCTGTCTTTGACACAAAGACTCTTAAGTTTGATGATATTGTGGGTGTTCTCCTAAGTAAGGAAATGCAAAGAAGAAGCACAAGTGAATCATCAAGTGTTGCACTATCAACGAAAACGAGGGAAAGATCGAAGGAGAGGTTCAAAAATCAAAAGGGTCATGATTGCTCAAGGCAGAGCAATTCATGCACATCTGGAACTATGGCAAGAAGGGCCATGTCAAGAAAGATTGTTGGTCCAAGAAGAAGAAGGAGTCAGAGTCTCTTAAGACAACAAGCCAACATTGAAGGCCAATGTGACAGGTAAAGTAGAGCAAGATGCTCTAATTCTCTCAAATTGCTGGATAGTAGATTCTGGGGCTTCATTTCATGCAACACCACACAAGCAACATTTCCAAGATTACACCAAAGGTAATTTTGGCTATGTATACTTGGAAGATGATGAAGCTTGTGCAATTGTCGGCAAAGGTATAGTTTGTGTAGAAATTGCAAATGAAAATGAATGGAAGCTTAATGATGTTATGCACATTCCTTCTCTTTGTAAAAATTTGATCTCTACAGGACAATCTAGCAATGAATGTCACAACATTGCATTCGAAAACAAACACTGGACGATCTCAAAGAGATCTTTGGTGGTCTCCAAAGGAGAAAAGGTTGGTACACTTTACTTGTATACTGTTAGCACGCAATCTTTAACTTGTGCAACAACTACAGAAGTCGACAATGCAGTGTGGCAATATTGGCTTCGACATATGAGTGCCAAAGGAATGCAATCCTTCAATGGAAGAATCTTCTACCAGGTTTGAAAGAAGCGGACTTAGAGTCCTATGAAGATTGTGTTTATAGTAAACAAAAGAGGGTAGAATTTCAAAAAGCACAAAATTTAATTAAAAAAACTTGAATTGGTTCATTCTGATTTTTGGGGTTCTTCAAGTACACCTTCACTTGGTGGCTCATTGTACTATGTAACATTCATAGACAATGCGACTAGAAAAACATGGGTTTATGTAATGAAGAATAAGTCCGATGTGTTTTCCAAATTTCAAAGGTGGAAAGCCTTTGTGGAGAATGAAGCAGTAACCAAGCTTAAATGCCTCACGTCTGCCACCGGAGGTGAATATTATAGCCAAGATTTTGAAAGCTTTTGTGCTAGCAATGGCAATTGGAGGCTGTGCGCTCCTTGCCGCACTGTCGAAGCAAGGGACTTGCCAATACACCGTATGCGAGCCACAAACGGCTCCAAGCACACAACAAGCCTAAACTAGCAAGCTCAAGAAAACAAAGGGTGTGTCACTCACCGCTCTACGCTCGCCTTCGTGGTGGATTCCTCGCCGCGATGAAGAAGAAGCTGCAGTCGTGCCGCGCTCAACCGCTTCGCCGCCGTCGTGCCTTCGTAATGCTCGATCGCACACACACTCTCCCTCTCTCTCTCTCTCTCACACACACACACAAGGAGGTGAAGAAGAAGAAGAAGATGGAGATGGAGCAAGAGCACTCTTCAATTGCACAAATGAGAGAATGAGTAAAAATTAGGTTTAGTTGGCTTTTATAGGAGCTCACCCCATTCACACTTGGGCGCCCATGCTTAACCAACTAATCCCTTGAATGTCCAAGTTAAAGTGCGCCTCTCATTGGCGATCACTCTACCTTTCCCTATTGGTCCGACAAGCCCGGTACCTGACTCTACCAAATACATAATACACGTCCGTCGTAGGTGATCAGGTGTCCGTGTGCCGTGAGGGTTAACATGCCCCCCTTCCTGATGTAGATTCCGTCCTCGGAAGCTATTGAGTTGAAGCTGGTTCGTCGAGGTGGAAGAGCATTTGAGATGAATGTCCTTAGCCTTCTTCAGTCACTGCAAAATCAAACAACATTGGCACAGTAATTGCATTCTCTTAAAAAGCATATGCAGTTTTAGGTAGAAAAATTGATTGGTAAAAGAATTTCAAACAATTTGTTAGCAATGAACATTAAATTGCAATGTAATCAAATGCATAAACAGATGTAAAGGGAAAAAATTAAACAAGTCCGGGGTCGCTAATTTGACGGTCGAAAGGCACTAGAGATCGAATATTAATACCATGGGTAAGCTTCTTAATTTTCTGTGGTCAATTAAGTTGTTTAATCGCGAGAGCCAAGTATTCATGTTCGAGGGCTGACTAGAGGCTATATCTAGAAAACCTTGTAGTTAAGCTACCATAAAAGGAATTTCTCATGAAATCATCGCCTGACTGATTACTTTTTCTTTGACCCCCCAAGGTCTTTTCACATTGATTCAATTATGATGTGTGTGCTTATTTTGTATGCCTTGGGTTTTTTGCTTTTCAAGGAAAAGCACCCACACTGGGAACCTCTAGGGCTCTAGTACCATAGGCAATACATGTGAGTGAAGTACCAAATCAAGCTGAGATTTCTCTTCCAGCTTAAAATTTTACATTGTGGCACTTTGATTTTTTGTTTGTTCATTTTCAGCATTTAATTTTGTAACTTTGGGGGATCATTTAACACTGTTACCCTCCCCAGGCTCATCACATTAGTAAACTCCCTTTATAATACTTAAGCTAAAGGTCAATAGGGTCAAGCCCACTAGAAAGCCCTAGTACATTTCATACAATGCTGCCTAAATCGGATTAAGAACCTAAGTAACCATTGCTTATTAGGAAGGCATTCCCCATGGTATTAAGAGAAGATTTCTAATACCTAGCTTGGTCAAACTAGCTTAGTCGGACTGCTTGATTTTTACACCTAAACAAGTGATTATGACAAAAGATTACATTGAATTAAATGTTTGATACTAACCAATGCGCTGAATATTATGCTACCAATCACAATCAAAGCAGACAAACATAGATGCAAAAAGATAAGGGCAATGCTAATGGACAAGAAACACCTGTTTGTGTTGATGGTCGCGCTTGATTTGAAGGTTCCATGAAGATCCAAATCCTATCAATAGCAACACGCTCCTGTACACACTATGAAACACAAACAATACCTCTAGGAGGCACATCAGTGGGAAAAGAGAACTTTTCTAATCACTCAACTCTAAAACAGAAACACTCCTATCGTACTAATCTTACTTACCCTCCATCACTCAAGTGATGAGGATCAAAGGTGTTTTATGGCATAGGTTTCTGTTTCACTGTACCAGATGTGACATGTGTAGGTCTGAGTCAATGTTTTGCTTTTATTGTGCATACTCGTTTGCTAATTGCTCTTGCTCCTTTTTTTTTTTTTTTGTGAGTATAAAGCTTTATATGTACATTCCCTAAGATTGGAATTGAGAGGTCAGGGAAAAAGGTTGAGAGGGAAACAAGTGAATAATGACTGTCAGCAAACACTCCCCCCTTCCTTGGGTAGATCATACCGTTTGAAATGAGCTTGTCACCCTTTGAAACCAATTGTTCCAGTTGGTAATAGGTGAGGATTTTTGCCAGTAGTTTTCTATTACCCTAGGTGCCTTGTCAAGCTGTAAGGGTGGTAAGGTACTCTCCCAGGATCGAACTTGAAGTGGTTCATCAGGTGATTCTTGAACACTGGGAGGTGTGGATTCTTTTGTAGCTTCATGGAGGTCCACTACTATAGATGGAGGCTGTGTAGAAGCTTTTACCTCTATGGATGTATTACATGATGAGCTAGAATCTTCCTGGGACTCCCCCCTTCCTGAGCTAGGTGGAACAAATCGTTCTTTCTTTGGTACCCAAACTAGCTCGGGAGCGGTTGTGTAGCATTCTGTGATTTTTTTCTTTTCACGATCATTGATTCGTTTTAGAGCTACGGGATTGGGCTCACTTGGGTCAGGTGATAGGTAAGAGCACAATCTACGTTTTGGCACCCAGATTTGATCATTTCCTTGATAGTAGCCTTGGGCTTCCAATAGTCGTTTAGGGATCCATCGCAACATTTTCTTACTTTTCTTGGAGCGAGTGGTACATTTCTTACAAGGCTTCTGTTTTTTAGCACTAGCTATGGTCGCTAAAGAAGTTTTAGGGACCCACTTGTATGTTTTCTTTGTTACCTTAGGATGAGTCTTGTCGGAAGCGATATGCATTGCTTGTAGCATATTTAAGGGTATACGCATTTCATCCCCCTCAGGTGTTACCCAGGTCGTCCCCCTATTTCCCCAAGTGTCTATGGTTGATGCTAGGTGGACCCAATCCACATTGTCTGATTCCGTCATACCCGGTAACACATCCATGTAAGGAGAATCTTGGCCAATGTCTGTATCCTTCTTACAAGTGTAACAATATTGTAGTGGGGCCGAGTGAACTGTGGTGTCAGAGCGATGATCAATAATGGTTTTACTCCCTAAGGGGTGTACCTTACCAGTTACCAAATCCACTCTAAGGACAGAGTCTTGGAATTGCAAATAGACATGATTTTTAGACCAATCGTGAACCATTTGTGCTTCCCTCATGAATGGTCGTCCTAAAATCATTTCATATGACATAAGGTGTTTAGAGAAATCCATTACAATGAACGTATGTCGCACCTTGTATCCTAGATCTTTGATCTTAAGATCCTTGAGCATCCCCATAGGTTTGGCTATGGTACCGTTTGCCATCTTTACCACAATGTTAGTAACACTGAGGCGGGGTTTTCCCATGGATTCCCAACAATCTTTTGTAACGATGCTAACTCCCGCACCACCATCAAGAATTCCCTTTATAGTTAATCCCTTGGTAGTGATGGGTAGGGTCGCATTAGACTCGTCGCCTTCAAAATACTGCCCTAATTCGTTAATGGGTACCTCGATCACAGACTCGTGTCCATCTAAGTCAAGTGTTTGCACATGATTTTCCTCATCAATCATAATCGAGTCAGGCCTATTTGGTTGCGCAAACTGCGGTAATCCCGTTCGTAGCTCTCCGTTAAGGAATGCTCGAAGTGCAAGGAATAACTCAGGATCTCCATACAGCTTTGCTATGATCGTGGTTCGGACCTCAGAAGACATGAAGTCCACTAGTTTGGCAACATTCATTGGCGTTTTGCAGGGTGTAGGTCCTTGACTAGGAACTGGTGAGGATGGAATCTCATATTCCTCAATGGGATCAGGTATTCCTTCGTTAAACATCCTTTCCAATAAGAAGGGTGTATGCGCACTTTCTGATGTCCCGTCCTCACTCCCTTCTTGGATGATACTAGATATGGCTAACGGTCTATGGTTCATGTGGGGTGGATGAACTTGCGTGGGAAACACTGTGTCATGAATTTTGACCTGCATGGGTTCTGGTTCTAGTTTCCTTTGAGTCTCCTCCACTAAACCTCTTAGATGTTTCACCTGCTCAATCTCGTCTACTGGGTTTGGATACGTCCCAATCTTCTTTTTACGATTTTTCCCTTTTTGCCCCTGCGGTTTATCTTGGGGGTCTTGGATTGGATTTGGAAACACTTGTGGTGTTTTCAGAGGCTCTTTATGGTTTTCTCTCATTCGGTTTTCATTTGGTTCCATGTTACGGTTTTCCTTGTCGGTCTTTCCCTTTGTGGTATTGGTTCTAGTCTCCATTGTTTCGACTGAATCTGAATCATCCTCGAGGTCATTCATATACACGGGGTCATCTCCTGTTCCTATGTTTGTTTTGGAACTTGGCTTTGAATTTTCCGTATTCTGCGACTTCTTCCTTCGTGTCTTCCTTTTCTTTGCTTGGATAACTGACGCGGTATCTCTCTCTTCGAGGATATGTCCTGGCCCTTGAAGCATGGACCGTGTAATCGCATAAGCGGGTGCGACGGGTGGTATTGGCGATGTCACACTAGCAATTTCAACCAAATTTAGGGGTGTGATTTTAGGCGCATTTGGGTTATAGGGGCATTGGGCAATCAAGTGATCTATGCCACAACGATTACATGTGAGTATTGGCATTGCAGACGTGCTCCCTTGATTCACTTGCATCTGTGCAGCATTCTTTTGCAGCCTAATAGGGCACTCCGCTACTCGATGTGGACCACCACACTCGTAGCATTGAAGAGGTGGCCTCCTAGCCTGGGTGTTGATATTTTGACCTCTGGATGCGAGAGCAGCAGCTTGATAAACCGGCTTGACTTGTCCCCAACAATCTTCCATGTAGTATATAGGACACTCTTCCAATGTATCAAGTCCGTAGGCAATACTAGTGTCTATTTCCTCCTCACAACCATCTGCATAAGCATTAGATGGCTCGCAACCCACTTGGTTCATAGGGGCGACTCTTGGATGCGGGGGCTGCGGTCCTAGCACAGGAGGTGGTAACGGTGTAGCTTGTACAACATTTTGAGATCTAGGGACCATGTGTTGCGGTAGTTGCTCAACAGGTGGAGTAGGCATCAATACAGGAGCTCGAGGCGCATCCGTCCAGGCTACAGGTGGTCTATTTGCCATCATACGTTTGATCATTAAACAATCCTTAGCTTGGTGACCATACCTACCACATGCGTTGCAAGTTCCATTAAATTTTACTCTAAACGTAGGGCACTCACTAGTGCTATGTGGGCCTAAGCAAATGGAACACCATTGTTGCTCCCTTCTTGGATACATGTGACTATTTTGAGGGGGTCGATTATCCTTAAGAGACTCTTGGATTGCCTTGGTGAGGTCTGTCAAGAATGTCTCAAATACCTTTGGCTCATTGGCAATGGGCTTTGCAGTCATGGGTTCATACTCAATGGCTTGTGAGCTAGTGGATCTCGTGTCAGTAGACACCCTCATGCCTGCTATCATCAAGTTGTCCTCTAATTGGATTGCATTGGCAGTGACATCTTCCCAGGTTGTGATACCTCTAATCACTAGTCCATTATAGATTCCTTCATTCCTCAACCCTCGAATGAATCGATCAAGCAGTTGGTTATTGTTGAAGCGCTCATTTACAGGGCAGCGAGAGTTTAAGTGCTTTAGACGACTAATGAAGTCCCTTACTGACTCTCCTTCCTTACGTTCGGCCTTCTGTAGCTGAGATGCTACACCCCAAAGCACACCTTCTCGTATGTACTCCTTTAGAAACAACCTTCGAAGGGTAGGGTAGATTGTTTTCTCGTCCACCCTTAGGGTCCTATACCAATCTCCAGCCTTCCCACTTAATGTCAAGCTTAAGGCATTGCACTTATGTAGTTCGTTGCGTTCCCCTAAGGAATCACATACTTGTTCAAACACTTCAATGTGTTTCCTAGCATCTTCGTCCCCATTGAATTTTTGCGTGAGTTTGGCAATTTGTACTGCCTTACTTCTAGGCTCTCTATCAGAAGCATGACGCATATTTTCCGCGATAGATCGACCTATGGTTTGAGCAAACGCTGCCAAGTCACCTATATGAGGAGGCAGGGCCGGTGGAGGTACTCTTGGAATCATATGTGGGAGAGGAACGGGTATCGGTCTTGGCATATGTGTAGATGATGCAGGATATGGAACATAACCGGGCATAGGTCCACTCGGATAAGAGCTAGGGAGCGGCACTCGAGGAGCATAAGCAAGTGGTACAATTGGAGGTGTGGGGGCCATGTGTGCATAAGGGGCTAGAGGCACATATGGTCGAGGCCCCATATTAGGTACTACAACACTAGGTAGTGGCACTGCGCTAACCGTAGATGTCATCGGTACATTCTCTGTCAGGCTTATCCCTGGAGTGAGCACTGTGTTTTCCTTAATAGAGGGTTGAGCCAAGTTAGGGAAGCTAAAGTTTTCGCTCGGAGGCTCAGATTGCATAGAGACCCCAGGTGAAATGACGTAAGATGGGTCCATGGGGCTCATTAGAGGAGTCTCCATTTGTGATAGAGTAGGCTGTTGAGCCTTGCTCGTATCCAGAAATCTCATGGGGCCATTAGAGAGTATATTTACCCCTCGGTTTTGCCTTTCTGATTGAATAATGCCATGGATAACATTACAGATCATTTTCTGTTGATCTTCGATGCTCGTGGCACTAGAGGTGGATTGTACAATCTCTAACCATCCTACATGGTAGGCGTGGCCAGAGTGTAGATCCGTCAACACCTCAGTGTGGAGGTCGTATGTCCAATGATCATTAATGAACAATCCTTCTAGAGTCGACGTGTTAACGGTTTCTTGTGAGGTAGAAGCAATGTTGCTCCCCGTGGTTTTACTTGTCACCAACGGTACTCTAGAGGGAACTTCTGAAGGAGGCAGCTCAACAGGGCCTTCTTGGTAAGAAGTTGGTAGGATATCCACATGGACACTCTTTGGGGGTGTGGGGTCCACGTGCGATGTGAAAGGAGAGTCCACTTCCCCACCCCCTTCGTGTGCTTCATTTGCATCAGGTTCCGAGCGAGTAGCTCTACCTAATGTTTCCATGAAACGGCTAAACATACTAGTACTAGGCTGTGGAGCTTCGGGAGGTGCATGGCCTTCTCTCTCAGTGTTTTGGTTAGGGTATGCTTCCATGATTTCTGAGTCGGAGGAGGAATCACTAGCGGCTATTTTAGGGTCTTGGGTGGTGCTACCTTGTGTCCTCGCTGAGGGTCTAGAGCTTATCGTGGATGGGTAATGGGTATCCGTATGAACAGAGGCACTCTCAATATGCTCGTGTTCTAGCACCCGCCCAGAGCGTAAGTGCATGTGCTTTTGATACCCTAAGGTGTCAAAAAGCTGCTCTAGGAGGCCTTGTGACTAGTTTTTAGCGTGTCTTTTGTTTGTTTTTTTGCTAGATTTTTTTGAGCGTGTCGTGGAATGGGCCGTGTGATAGCTCAAAACGAGCGTATCGGTCAGAGGGTCGTGCCGTGCTTTACAGCCCTCCGTTTGGTCACTCTATGCCCTCGGAATCCTTAAAACTGTCAATTTCCAGTAGGGAACTAGGCCCAAACTAGAAAGTCTAAGGGTGCAAGTGGGAAGAGAAAGGAGGAGAGTGGAGGACTTGTCCCACATGCTCTCATTCTCTCTTGAGGGAGTAGGGTATATATATAAGAGTGAGTCTAGTATATATCATAAGACTGAGGACTGAGGCCTGGGCCTGGGCCTGGGAAAATGATCTCGATCTATCTTTTATACAAACCAACCCGTACGTTTTAAGAGTCACGTTTTTTATTTTCGAAAAATTTCGCCGCCCACTCACTCGCGTTTTTTATTTCCGAAATTTTTTTTTTTTTTCTCGAATTTTTTTTTTTTTTTTTCTCAAAAAACTTTTTTAAAAAATTATTTTTTTTGTTTTTTTTTTTTGATGCAGAAAAACGCAGCAATTAAAAAAATGCAGAAAAACGCAAAAAAAGCAGAAACTGCAGAAAACTGACAGAAAAACGCAGAAAAAGCAGAAAATGCAGAAAAACCGCAAAAAAATGCAAAAAATGCACAGAAATTGCTGAAAATGCAGAAAATGCAGAAAAAACGCAGAAAATGAGAAAAAACGCAGAAATTGCAGAACTTGACAGAAATGCGAAAAATTGCAGGAAGTGGAAACGCCGAACTTGAAAACGCAGAAATTGCAGAATTTGAAAAACGCAGACAATAACAGAAATTGAAACTTGACAGCAATTGCAGAAAACGCAAAAAACAGAAACCTTCCACACACCCCTTCCCTGCCTTTCCTATGATACAAATTGCACCACAAGGAAGCGTAAAGTGCTAACCGAGCTTAGTGTAGGGCATATCCCCGGCAGCGGCGCCAAAAATGTGCGCTCCTTGCCGCACTGTCGAAGCAAGGGACTTGCCAATACACCGTATGCGAGCCACAAACGGCTCCAAGCACACAACAAGCCTAAACTAGCAAGCTCAAGAAAACAAAGGGTGTGTCACTCACCGCTCTACGCTCGCCTTCGTGGTGGATTCCTCGCCGCGATGAAGAAGAAGCTGCAGTCGTGCCGCGCTCAACCGCTTCGCCGCCGTCGTGCCTTCGTAATGCTCGATCGCACACACACTCTCCCTCTCTCTCTCTCTCTCACACACACACACAAGGAGGTGAAGAAGAAGAAGAAGATGGAGATGGAGCAAGAGCACTCTTCAATTGCACAAATGAGAGAATGAGTAAAAATTAGGTTTAGTTGGCTTTTATAGGAGCTCACCCCATTCACACTTGGGCGCCCATGCTTAACCAACTAATCCCTTGAATGTCCAAGTTAAAGTGCGCCTCTTATTGGCGATCACTCTACCTTTCCCTATTGGTCCGACAAGCCCGGTACCTGACTCTACCAAATACATAATACACGTCCGTCGTAGGTGATCAGGTGTCCGTGTGCCGTGAGGGTTAACAGAGGCAAAGGACAACCCCAAGGACACCTCAACAAAATGGAATTTTGGAAAGGATGAAGAGGACAATCATGGAGTGAGCATGAAGCATGTGGCTACATGCTGGCCTATCGCTTGATCCTTGGGTGGAAGTAGTACGTACGTATGTGTACTTAATCAACCGGTCACCCTCAACAACATTGGATGAAGGAGGTCCACAAGAGGCATGGAAAGGTAAACCAGTGAACTTGAAAAATCACAAAAACTATTCAAAAAATTAAAATATAAATTTTCTACCATCTTGACAGTCTAACACAGCTCTAATAATTATCTCATCTTAATCTAAGTTTAATTAGTATAATCATCATTAATTTATGGTTAAAATGAGTAATTTTAGTCCTAATATAATATAATAATTAACTAGATTAGTATCCCTAAGCTTAATCTTAATAATCAACAAAGAATTCAGAATTAGTAGAGAATTTTAGAGTGTAAGTAAGATTAATCTTCTTAATTAATTGAATTAATTAAGAAAATGTAAATAGATTAGCATAATTCTGCTAATTAAAAAGATTTAGTGCTAATTACCGTTGATTAATCAACTAGAGCTTTGCTCTCTAGTGATTTTTGAGTAGAGTTCCCTCTAGATGAGAGAGAATTTTCCAAGACACCGAGTGTAATTTTTTTGTGAAGAAGAGGGGTCTATTTATAGTTTTTCAGGGCCCTTGGGCTGTTTCTGGGAGGTCCTGGCACCTCAAGCAAGCCCCCAGCTTCCCTCTAGCACCACCTGCTACTAAAATCAGCTTGGACAAGTTCATCATAGCCCCTCAACTTCCAGAAATCAATTTTTGCTATTTTCTTTGACTTTTAATAATTAGCTTTGGAAATATCTGCAGTTTCTAGAACTTTAGGATAAAAAGTCTTTAGTAGTAATAATTACTGAAACCTTTCAATTTTACTTCGCTAATTAAATTCACAGTGTAACTTTTCAGAGTCCGTAACTTTTCTAGATTTTATCGGAATTCTGTTCTGAAAAATTCTAACCATAGTAAAGCCCTGGTTACGGATCCAAAAATACCAAAATTTGCCTATGTTGGATAATTTTATAGTGTTTTCTTAACAACCAAGTTAATTTGATCAGGCTTTGTACAATTTCTAAGGTTTCAGAAACTGGAAACCTTACATTACTCCTCTTTGTGATTGGCTGCCTTTATAAAAGAACTTAATCGATTAGATAATTAAATGAATAATCTCTGTTATTCCTTTTATCCATAAGGATTTTTGGAGTAAATAGGTATCCTTGTTAAATATTTGGATGAGAATATTTCTCTTGTAGCTTCCTCATACTATTAGTATTCTCCCATAATTATCGCATTATTATTGGAGATATTTTTCTAAATTTCTCTTTTAATTTATGTTCCAAAATACCCTATTTTATGCCAATAATTTTTTGGTTAACTCATAAAATTGATTTATAAATTTTCCTTCTGGATTTATGGTCTAATTTAGACAATATTGGGTGACGGTAATTTGCTATACTAATTATTTGGGCTAAGGTAATTTTCCCAACCTTCAAAAGTTGCTTCTAATCTCTGGTAATTATTGGGTAATTATATAAATTTATTTACTAATTTTATTTTCTCAATTTATACACAAAATTTATTAATATTAATTAAAATTATTAGCTAAAGTAATTATTTGGGTATGATCTATTTATCTCGGGTTCCTAACAATAGTTTAAACCTATGATAATTATCTCAACGCTTTTTAGATTAATTTGCTATTTTTCCCCTTTAATTTTCTCTTAAAAATGGTGTTTTTTTGCTGAGACAGTTAGTTAAACTAAGATAATTATCACGAGTTTCCTAAGACGTGTTTTACCTCTGATAATTATCTCAAAGAATTTTAGATTAATTTCCTATTTCCCCCTTTTGTTTTCACTTAAAAAACAGTGTTTTTCTTTTGAGATAATTAGTTAAACTAATTATATGTGGTTAATATAATTATCAGGAGTGTTTGAAAATTATTTTTACCACTGATAATTATCTAGAATCCTTTTAGATTAATCTGCTATTTTTTCCTTTTTATTTTCTCTTTAAAAAAGTGTTTTTCTACTAACATAATCAAGTAGACTAATTATTTGTAGTTCAGATAATTATCATCGGCTTTTTAAGATGTGTTTTACCTCTGATAATTATCTTAAATATTTTTAGATTAATTTACTATTTTCTCTCTTTTATTTATCCTTAAAAATAGTGTTTTGCTATTGAGATAATTAGGTAAACTAATTATCTATAGTTAAGATAATCATCATGGGTTTTCTATGATGTATGTTACCTGTAATAATTATCTTAAAGCTTTTCAAATTAATTTGCTATTTTCTCCCTTTTAGTTTTTCTTAAAAACAATGTTTTTCTATTGAGATAATTAGTTATACTAATTATTTATAGTTGAGATAATTATCATGGGTGTTTTAAGATGTATTTTATCTTTGATAATTATCTCAAAGCTTTTTAGATTAGTTTGCTATTTTCCCCCTTTTATTTTTGCTTAAAAACAATGTTTTTTTACTAGATAAAACTAAGTATTTGTCGTTAAGATAATTATTTTGGGTTTTTTCTCTTGAGATAATTAGGTAAACTAGTTGTTTGTGGTTAACATAATTATCACGGGTTTTTAAAGATGTAATTTACCTCTGATAATTATCTCAAAGCTATTTAGATTAATTTGATTATTTTCCCCTTTACTTTTCTATTAAAAACAGTGTAATTCTACTTAAATAATTACAAAAATTATTCAAAAAATTAAAAAATATTTTTTCTACCATCTTGAGAGTCTAACACAACTTCACTAATTATCTCATCTTAATCTAAGTTTAATTAGTATAACATCATTAATTTATGATTAAAATGAGTAATTTCAGTCCTAATATAATATAATAATTAACTAGATTAGTATCCCTAAGCTTAATCTCTATAATCAACAAAGAATTAAGAATTAGTAGAGAATCTTAGAGTGTAAGTAAGGTTAATCTTCTTAATTAATTGAATTAATTAAGAAAATGTAAATAGATTAGCATAATTCTACTAATTAAAAAGGTTTAGTGCTAATTATCATTGATTAACCAACTAGAGCTTTGCTCTCTAGTGATTTTTGAGTAGAGATCCCTCTAGATGAGAGAGAATTTTCCAGGACTCCGAGTCTAATTTTTTTGTGAAGAAGGGGGGGTCTATTTGTAGTTTTTCAGGGCCCATGGGCTGTTTCTGGTAGGTCCTGGCACCTCAAGCAAGCCCCCAGCTTCCCTCTAGCGCCACCTGCTGCTAAAATCAGCTTGGGCGGGTTCATCACAGCCCCCCAACTTCCAGAAATCAATTTCTGCTATTTTCTTTGACTTTTAATGATTAGCTTTGGAAATATCTGCAGTTTCTAGAACTTTAGGATAAAAAGCCTTTAGCAGTAATAATTACTGAAACCTTTCAATTTTACTTCGCTAATTAAATTCACAGTGTAACTTTTCAGAGCCCGTAACTTCATTAGGCAAAATTTGGACTCACAAAGGGGCCCTTTAAGGAGTTTGACTTTACCTCTCTCTACCAAAACGGGCGCATGGATAATTTTTTGCAAACAAACTCCAAAGTTGGTGGAGGTTTGACAGTTAGAATGTCCTCTTCAAGCTCTATCTACCTCCGCCAAATTTGGAGTTTGTTTGCAAAAAATTATCCATGCGCTCGTTTTGGTAGAGAGAGGTAAAGTCAAACTCCTTAAAGGGCCCCTTTGTGAGTCCAAATTTTGCCTAATGTTCTAGATTTTATCGGAATTCTGTTCTGAAAAATTCTAACCATAGTAAAGCCCTGGTTACGGATCCAAAAATACCAAAATTTGCCTATGTTGGATAATTTTATAGTGTTTTCTTAACAACCAAGTTAATTTGATCAGGCTTTGTACAATTTCTAAGGTTTCGGAAACTGAAAACCTTATATTACTCCCCTTTGTGAATTGATCATGTCCTCAGGGCATGGCACTTCCCTTTACTCATGTGCCTGCTCTCGTTCACGGCATCATACCAAGGGGGATTTGTTACCACATACATGTGGTAGTGATGTGTGTGAACACACTAGGACCGCTGGGACATTTTTTCCCTCTTTAGGAGGGTTTTTCCCTCGTGCATTGTATATACATCCATTCATTCTAGGGCTATCTATCTTTCCATTGCACACTAAGTAACATACTCTCAATTGTGTGCCTTGAGCTTCCTTCGTCTTCTCCAAGCTCTGTGCATTTCTCTGCAACTCTAATTCCAACAATATTTTAACTTAAACTACCGTCTAAAAAATATTTCTTAATGTTATGTTGTGGATCAGAAGGCCATCACCTCCTTCTGATTCACGTGGCATAACCAAGGTTATCAATAGTTTTTCTTTCAATTTTAATCAAGTTGGGTAACCTCTTAAAGTTTTTTTTCAATAATCTTTCATTATGGCCTTGGAATATCCATATAATTTATGCATTTGTCTTACACCATGAAAAATATCTTTTATTGCTATGTGGATCAGAAGGCCATCACCCCCTTCTAGATTTGAGTGGTATAACCAAAGCTATTAAAACTTTTTCTTTCAAATTAAATCAAGTCGGGTTACCTATCAAAGTTTTTTTTAATAATCATTCATTATGGTCTTAGAATATCCAGATAAGTTATTTTAAAAATCCTCATAGAGCAATATGTTACTTTGTCATAAGCAAAAACCATGCTCCAGAAGTCGGTGTATAATAGTCATCCAGATTTTAGTTTTTTCAAAGCAAAGTATTGACAACAGTTTTATAAGTTGTTTGCCAATGGCTCAAACATGTATTTATATGTCTTTAAGGAATATCATCAATGCCTCGGCACTAACACAATTATAGGTTAAACAGCCTGTCATATTCCTTTGTTTTTGGAAAATTATCAATCACTGAAAAAGTCGGCTTCCTTTTGAAATAATATTTGGAGTCCCCTTGGTAGCGAACATCTAACCTAACCTAGGATCACACATGCCATCCTCATCCACATCAAAACCTAGTTGGTGATGTCCAAGCAAAGCATTGTAACTAGGGACCCTTTCAATTTGTAAGCCACACAAATAAAATAATCATTGCTTATAAGCCTTACTAGCAGCATAATGTTTATGTCAAATTTTCACAAGTTAGTATTTCGAGAGAGTAAATAGAACAATTAGCTAGAGGCTATCCATTACAATTTCCATTTAAGAAAAGCATTCCCTACATTGCTGCCACTCAAATTTCAAAGCAACGCATCGACTACAATCTATAAGATCTTTGCCATCACTTCAAAGAGGTATTTACATGCCTTAAAAGAATATCATCAGTGCCTCAACACCAAAAAAAACTATAGGTAACGAAGCCTGGTCCTAAAATCCATATTCGTTTTTAGATAAATTTATCACAAGTTGAAAAGGCTACCTTCCTTTTGAAATAATTTTTTGAGTCCCTTGGTAAAGACAATTCCACACTATTAAGAGCACTCAATAAATATTATGAAATTACAATCAGACTTGAGCAGTAGTAAGAGTCACGGCCAAGATCACTAAGCTAAATATCATCAAAGCCGCAACCATAGTAATAACAGAGGTAAGAAATTCCCTTAAAAGCCATAATAGTCCGTTCTTTTAATTAATAAATACCAAAAATGAGTAATGCTCATAGGCCAACTTCCACAAAAAAGATTTTCGATGTTCCATATTCCAAATTGAGATACGGAAAATAGTAGGCAGATTTCGAACCATGTATGAGATGAGAGTTTATCAATGGCACCATTATCAAAAGTAGGTAGGTATCAGTTAAGCATCGACAAAAAACTCCTACACTCAGCCATATAATCCCAGTAATCTTTACATAATAACAAGTAAAATCAACATCACAAGTAAAAAATTTACATTATGTCAGTCAAAATTGCATGCTTACAATACCCATTGGATTTTGAAAAAGACTGTGAAGTTGTAGTGTATCCAACAAGCTCCAAGATATAGGAGAGAACCTTTACCACAACATAGCAACCCTTATACCCACTCACTTTCTCATTATAGTAAGAAGGAAAGATGCACAACACAGAAGCACAATTATAGTATTGCAAGGCTAACTGAGGGAACAATATCCCCCACCTGTAATATAGATGTTATCAATAGGTTGAAAGAAAATTCCAACTGGATACCAAATCCAAGCAGCCTCGATGTAATATGCTTAGAAGGGAGTCCAATCGACACCAAAGGGTACGAACCTAGGTCGGTAGCAAGAGATACGTCACCCAGGTACATCAAGTATGGGTGGGAAGGAGTAGCATTAGCACAATAGAGGGAGAGGGAGACCTAGTCCACCTTATCGGTAGATCAAGAGAGAGTAGAGATATCTTGGGGTTCATTCAAAAAGTGAGAGACTGCTTATCTCTCTTGTAAGGCAGGGAAAGGACCATGCCATGGAAAAGTTAAAAACCTTAATAATTATCCAAGCCACCCATTCCACCGAACACAGGAGGGTCCCACATGATTAGTTAAAATTATCAGCTCCAAACTCATTGGAATTCCCACTTTAACTCAACCAAGAGGGAGGGTCCCACATGGCTTAATTATTCACACTACAAGAGATGTTGAAGGCTTGTGCCAATCGTAGCCACGGAAATGAATTAGGAAATTTTTATCCACAACGTCGCTAAAAGAGTCGGTATGAGCGTCAAAAAGAAAACATTGCTATAAGCGTCACTATATAGTATTGCAACACGCCCATAATAGCGACACAGATAGCAACGTAGTAGAGCCCTAGAAAGCGACGCTGATAGTGACGCTCGAGCATAAAACAATTTGGTGGCAGGGCAAACAATGCCTTGCCACCCAATCAACCATATATATTGAACACAATACAAAAGCATAAAATTGACCAAAGCAGTGTGAATTGATTTTTTTTTTTTTGTAAAGACAAAAGCAATGTTAATTGATAAAAACGTAGAATTGACAAAAGCATAGTGAATTGACAACAACACTATGGCACCAAATCACATTACATTGTTGTTCACAATTTACAAAAAAGTACTACCGAACCAAATTATTTTGTTGTTCACAATCTACAATAATTGTAGGAGCAAAAGCCATTATGAAAAACTATAGAACCAATTTACATTGTTGTTCACAATCTACAGAATTGATCTATACACGTCATCTCCTATATAGAAGTAAGACTAGCTAGAACTAGTCAGACGTCGGCTAATCTGATGTCTCATCGCGACCCAATGACATATCTATGGCTTTTGCAAAAAAAAAAAACTTTTTGTAAGTTTAAACTTACAAACATAAAACAATCTAGCAACTTATTATTAGAATACAACAAATTTCAAAGATTAAAATTAAATACTTACCAAACTAGTCGAGCGCTCAGAATGTCCATAAGGACGTTTAAGCCCTTTTTGTCTGCAAACTCGCGCTCGTAAGATGTGGGGTCACGTCCAATCATTGACCACTGTTCAGAACATACAAAGAAAACAACTACATGAAATTTAATATTACAAATAACCAGAACTACTAAACCTAGAGAGCAATGAAACAACACTTATTAAGTTGGCCTCAAATGACTCCCATCCACCGTTCCCCAAATGGTGCGAACTCCCTACCTCTACTCACGCTCTGGCCGCCACCTTTTGTTGCTTCCACTTGTCGAACTTTTTGCTTTGTAATCTTCCAATCTTCTTTACTTAGCCAAGATGGTATGCTCCACCCATACTTTATGGGCTTTCTTGACTTCGGAGCACTTGTGCTCGCGCATCCGCATCCTCATCTAATTAAGTCTTCATTTCAAGTGCTCATCCTGATGTTCCACGGAAAACCCGTTAGGCAGCATGCTAACAACTTTTTCTTTCAATTCATCTGGCACTTTTGACCATTTCTTTAATATGAAGTGCCAAAAAATCTGAGAGCACAAGCCTTGCATGCACGTAATCACCTCCTTACTATCCTTATCCAAGATCAATCCACCATTGATGTCGATCGAGTATGGAAAGACCTCTCGCATGGGCCCCATGAACCTAGGTGTCACTGCATGCATCTTGAGAGGGATCTCGAGTAGTGTCTCGAGAGGGGTCATGGCTGCAGGTGTATCCATAGGAGTCTGGGATTTGAAGCAAGGAGTATAGAGTGGGGTGAGCCTCGCAAGAGTAGCTAGTGGTGTGTAGTGAGGAGTATCGAGTGGGGTGAGCCCCAAAGGAGTAGCTAGTGGTGTGTATCCAGGAGTGCTGGAAAGTCATGCAAAAGCCAAAGTAGAGAGTGATGTTGTGGCCGATGTGGGGGCGGGAAAAGAAGGGGGAGGTAAGGAGCCTTGATGACTACAAGGCAGTGTGAAATCTTCATTGGCGCCTCCTCCACAACAGTCGCTATCTCCACCACTAGAGTTTTGGTGCCTAGAGGAGTGTGTAGACCATCTAGTCGACATCAAGCTCTCAGAGTGTGTTGATCACTCTGAAGTAGACGGAGAGGAAGAAGGAATGGGACGATGCATCAGTGCTTCGGTGTGTGATGGGCATCATACCACCTCCTCTGCTTGGGGTCTAACAAAGAGTAAAACACATTTGAATCCATACCTACATTAAAAAAAACACATTTGGAGTTAAAGCAGATTAATGATAACAATTTGATTTGCAATTTGATTCAGAACTTGAAGTTTCACAAGTTTAGTACAAAGACACAAGGGGAAAACTTTTCAAATTCAAATTCCTTGAAAGAAAGGAGCAACATTTCTCATATACAATGCCCATGACATTGAGAGATATCTCTCTCATCCTTTCATAACTCAGCATAACTCCCTATGTCTATGTAGAGCTCTCCATCTAAGAAAGTGTTTGGAGTTTCATCCAGCAGGTCCTATGAATGCGTCCTCCTTTAGAGGCAGTTTGGGCTCAGCTGGTGCCACATCCATGGCTTCTTGTTTGTTTTCCTTTCTGGTCTCCTCCACAAATACCAAGGTAACTGTAAAATTGTAGCCCTTGTAAACCCGTATACTGCGTGAGGCCACCTCTAAAAGATACCACCAGTTTGGCTGCGACTTTTGGCTGCGAATTTGTAGGATGGAATATCATTTTCAAGAGCAACATATCTTACATGAGTAGTGAAGGCACACAAGTCCTCTGAATTCGGATGAGGTAAAATACACCGACTTACTTTGTTCACAATGCTCGGGTAATATGAAAGTTTCTCGAAGGTCGGTCCACTTCTTGGTTGAGTCCACCTCAAGGAAGCTTGACTCTCCTCTGTGCATAGTAGCATTGCGATCCTCCATGTTTATCTTGAACCATTGCATGTCAAAAAACTCCACAAAAAAACCTTTTTTAGTCTACCCACAAAATTTCTTGTAGCATTCCGAAGTATGTGAGTTCCACTACCATGGATCTACATCAGAGGACCGTCATCGACTTGATTGTTCAAATTTTGCCATGACTCCACAATCTTGTGTAAAACACTTTTTGTCAATCCGGTGTACCCTGAAATGCTCGACCTTTACACCACGCTATCGTATATGACTTATACTACAACCAACAACGCTAATGAGTGGCTGTCAATACAAAAAACATGCCACTTTTAATTAAAAAATAGGTTGTCTACGATTAAAAGTATACCTTGGGGTTGCATCCTTGCGAGTACTCCCATTGTGCGCTTTTCAAGGCATTATGTAACCATCTTAAGCTCATGAATATTGATAGGCTCTCAAGACCCGCCGGATAATGCATTGGTGGTCGTCTTTCCCCTCTCCAATCAAGTCGTGCAGTTTTTTGCTCTTGTTTTGCATCCTCGTACTGTGAAATCCACTTTTGCATCACTAGGTTGTGAAGCATGAAAAATCGATTGATCGTAGACTCTAGATCCTCTGTCATGTTCTTTTCCACACCAAGATTGCACATCACAATCCTAGAAATGCTCTCATCATCAATGGTGCGCCAAAGCGTATCTCTTACACACTGAGCTCCAGAGAGCCACTCCAATGTACACGAGGGACTCTAAAATAAGCCAACCCTTTGCCATGCTACCCTCTAGACATCCTTCTGATGCATATATCCCTTGAGCGTTTTCATGAAACGTTCTAAAAAGAACATCCACCTTGAATAGATTGTGCATGTTATTTCCACTCGGGGGGGGGGGGGGGGGTTCACTGTGTGTAAATTGTGTTAATCGCGTGCGTTCAAGGACTATTACTAAAACTCCTTGTCTGTGAATTTTTGACAAATAAATTACACCCCTTTTCTATTCAATATGTTTTTTTTTTCCAATTCCATTTTATGATACCCTTTTGTATGTGAAAATGTGAGAAATATAAAATTTATTAACCCCTTCTGCTGCACTCACGTGATAGTCACAAAATTATTAGGTGACCCCCCAAGTATTTACACCTCGTCAACTACGTGAACAAGAAGGTGCACTTGAATGGTCAGCATGGTAGTAGAAAAGTGTGTCTCAAACATGAAAACAACCTCTGCAGCATTTTGTTTGTGGATGGTGTATAAACTGCATTGATCTTCTTCTGGGAGATCCATTGCACCAGTTTTGCAAGTTTGTAGATTGTTTGGTAGACAATGGGGGACAAATAACCCTCAATGGCCATTGGAAAAATAAACTACAAAATATATTTAGCATTGGGATCATAATAGATCACGCAAAATAGATTTAGTGTTGCTCTAGTTCAATTCGAACATACCTGACACATTTTATGCCAGTCATATCAATTTGGTCTCATAGGTCATTTTGGACATTAAATATAACATTCCCTTTCATTTCATTCTCTCTCTCTCTCTCTCTCTCAATGTATCTTTGAGTGTGTGTGTGTGTGTGTAGGTCGTCTCTCTCTCTCTCTCTCTCTCTCTCTCTCTCTCTCTCTCTCTCAATTTCTCTCTCTCAATGTTTGTGTGTGTGTGTGTGTGTGTGGGAGGGAGGGATAAAGAAAAGAGGGGAAGGGAGCATGAGAGAGAGGAGAGGGAGGGAGCATACTTGGCTCTGTCTTCTCTCCTTGGTGTGTGTGCTAATATAAGGTCAAGACAAAGAGTGATATCTTTAGTGATATCTGTAAAGATGCCATTTGAAGCGTCTAATATCCATCTAAATTTCTGTTTATGAATCTTATAGGTAGGAAAAAGTAATGTAAAGAGAATATCCCAAATTCTCTAAGTTTCTTGAGATGTTATTGGTAACGTTTGTAGAGATGTAATTCTTGTGAACTCCTTTTTGGATCTCGAGCATGAGCAGCTTTCCAGGCTAAGTTTTTACAAATAAGAGTGGGACAATCAAAGATTTTATCTAAACCAGCAGTAAACCATATCTTTGATACTTTTTGAAACTCACATGCGAGTTGTGGTGTTAGTCAAGAGTTATATGTAGACAACCATTTCCTAGGTACTTGTGAGATTTTTTGGAAAAATCATTCTTCCACTACTTTGGTTAAGTCCAGTAGGACTATCTTCTCTAGTTGGAGAGAACTAACAAGGTCAGTTAAACAGCTAAGAAAAGCTGATAGAGCGAGATAATAGTTTTTTGGAAATCAGCATTCAGGGACTAAGTTATGTCTAAGAAAATTATTACTGTAGACCAAGTTTTTAATGGGTTTTTGATATTTCCAGCCGATAAGTACATTGTCCAATAGTTTGTGATTGCCAAAAAGTAGGTCAAAGCACTCACAAGAAAGTGTTTTAGGATGTATCCAGTCAAGAAGCTCATTCTGAAAGAGACAGTTTACGTAAATAAAGTCATGGCTTGGATCTTTTTTGTTAAGAAACTTCCTTCCACATGGGCTCACAGCAACCTGCGGTTTCAATAATGATTAGATTTCAAGAAGGTTCTTGATTGGTGTGTTTCTGCCTCTTCCTCTAGTGTAGCTATGAGATTTTCCTTGATTAGAAGAAGAGCTAGTGTCAAAAAAGAAGTAAAAGAGTTGGGGGTAGCAAGAGAATTGGGTCTTTTTAAAGAATAGGAGTCATCTTCATCAATACAAGGTTTGAGTAAGCTAGTGATAGTCTTTACACCTTTGTAATTGGCATAAGATAGATCCCAGGTTCATCACACTTCAGTTCCTTCAGAATATCCAGCATTAGCCCACGAAAGATGTTAAAAGAAATCTGAGCAATTTTGTCTATTTTGCTTGGCCATCTAACCAAGAGAAAATAAGGGATAGATGAATGTCCATTGGTTTTTCCGGGAAGAGTAGGTCTAGATGGTTGAGGATAAACCATATGGCATGATCAAACCACATGATGTTGGATTTGCATCAAGCGTTGGGTCAAGAAATTTGTAGGCACATTTAACATAGGACCGAAAAACATTCCAAATGGATTTTGTGTAGAATTCAGGTTTGCTTTTGGCAAATTCCATGTTTCCCTTTGTGCGGATGTAGAGGCCTATATTGGAAGGGCATTTGGAATGATCGATGAGGTTGAGGTTGAAGGGGGCTTTTATGAGTTCCCCTTTATCAAGGAACTTTCCACCTTTCAAAATTTCGAGTCTGCAATCTCAATAGTAGAGGCAGGGAGGTTAGCAAGGTAAACCCAGGTTTCACTTAGAATAGGTGCTAAAAAGGCTTTGTTAGGTAAGACCTAGAGCTGATGGTATACCCCAAAAGATTCAATTTCAATCTGCCTAACAAGTAGGAAAGGAAAGACTTTGTGTGTACATATGAGAGAGAGAGAGAGAGAGAGAGAGAGAGAGAGAGAGAGAGAGAGAGAGAGCTTGAAGCCACCCACCCATATTCTCTATCTTGCACCAACTTGCCGTGTTCACAGGCATCTTGAGATACCAATGTGATGAGCCCCAACTTGCCATCTCCTCATGTACACCTCACCCTGCTGTTGCTGCCCTCACCGACCCGTCTATTGCTTCTCCACCCCCTACTCCCCTCAAAGCGGCCACATCCATAGCATCGCATGTTTGACTCCTCATTATAGCTTCTTATCCGGCTACATGTCTTGTGATGTAGGCCTTGTTGGCTCTAGTGCAAGGCCGACAAGGGTAGTGAGTTCATGATGTCAGCAACATAATAACAGTGTTGCATGTAGAGTGCACATGTTGTCATCTACACTGGTAAACCTAGACCAAGAGACGAGAGTGGTAGCACATCCATCTTTAACATTTTTGTCATCACCATCACCAACACCCTCCACTATTCAGGTGTTTGTGTTGGCAGAGAGAGAGAGAGAGAGAGAGAGAGAGAGAGAGAGAGAGAGAGAGAGAGAGTACTAATGCTATTCGGTCGTAATAGGTTGCTATTATTGACCTTTTAGGTGTGGCTTTAATTTTTTAAAATCCAGTTACGTTGCTCTTCAAAAATTGCAGAGAAACGTCTTCCTTGCACCTTCATCTCCCTGCAATGTATCCCACCAATTCCCATATCTCATAGGGGCTTGCGAGAGACTCATTCATGGAAAACAAAATCTCGCAGATCACACTGACCTTTCCAAGCATGCAACTTGCAGTGCTTTGTAGATCACCCCTACATCGCCTATTCACTAGCAAGCTCTCCAGCCATAGAATCTCCTAACACCATATTGAACTGCTTGTAGTATAAAGGGTCTTAAAATTGTGAGGGTCGTTGAGATACTCAGAATAGCTACTTCATATGTGATTTTGTGAAACATCATAGATGGTTTTGAATCTCAACAATCGCGACATGAGCTTGCCTGAGAAAGGAAAAAAGAAATATACAGAGAGAGCACCCCATGGCAGTAGGGTTTTAGGTCGAATATGTGGAGAGGGAGAGAGAGAAAGAGAGAGATGACATCTAGCCTGACAGAAGTAGGATATTTGTCTAAAGATGACAAATTAAGAAATTCAATCTTTGGGGATCCCCCCCCCCCCCCCCCATTCCCTTTAAAGTATCTCTTTACTTAATAAAGCACTCTTCCTCTTGAGTCCTCTTGAGTCTTGCTACTTATAAAAGGCTGAGGCTCATAAGAACAAGTGAGCCATAAAATAAAATTCTCAGGAATCTGAAACTGGACCAGGAAACAAGCTTGTAACTTCTTTTGGGGCCTGTGCTTTTTGCTTTGTGAGGAACAATTTTCACCTGCAAATGGTAGGCCTCGTGATTTTATCACTTGTTTATAAGAATCTTGTGTTGATACCTTTGGTTTCGACAAGTGATGAAATCACTTGTTTATAAGAATCTTGTGTTGATACCTTTGGTTTCAACAAGTGATTAAATCACAAGGCCTGCCATGCCAATAATGAAGAAAGCATTCAAACAATTCTTCACTTAATTGCAATCTAGACAGCAAAGATGAAAACAATTGTAAACTTGCCCATCCCTAAAAGCATTAAACTTAAGGCAAGGAGCATGCATGGAGCTAGTGGAGCTCATACTAGGGTGCTTGAGTTCCAAGGCAAGCTCAAATTTAGTTCTGGCACTCTTCAATAAAGTCAAGTTGTTTGTGATTGAGCTCTTTGACATCAATGCATCTCCATCCAGAACAAGCTGATCATCATGAGATTTTTCATCATCTTCATGCAATCGTTTCTTGGTCAATTGCAAGGGCACTCCAAAGAGCTTTGGCGGCCTTTTTTTGCTGCCATCGACAACATCTTTAGCACCATTACTAGTCTCAGTTTCCTTGTTGCTTGATGTAGCTGACATATAGAGTGTGATTGTTGTTGGAGCAACACTACAGTTTGTCACATTAAACCCTGCAGATCAGAGGTTTTCTTAACTCCAGAGTGCTGTAGGTGTTTGCAGCATCATGGCAAGATCAGGTCGGCCTACCCACCATAGTTGAAAACTGTGGAGCATGCGTCGATACTGGAATTGCAAAGGGTATTGCACTACTCGTACTAAGAAATGCTCTTCCATTCTCCCCTGCACAAGTCTGTCTAGATGTAGGGGATCCATGTTAGACTTCACAAAAATCATACAAGGTGAAGGATAAGCAAGGCTTCTCTAAGAGCTAGGTATGTGAAAGATAGACGCCTCCGAGGATAGTTGGCTTGCTTGCCCATGATTAGGACCACATAACACTCGAGATGCTTGTCCTTGTGCCTGTAGATTCTGGTGCTGGACATACAGGATAATGTCATGGTAGATCTTTTCCATGCGTGTCAGCTCCGAAAGAAGAGTATTATCACGGCGTAACTGCTCATTCTCATCGGAGAGCGATAGCATCGCTTCGCCCCACCCATGCTACTTGTGTGTGTCATGTTGCTATGAGCTGATGCAGCTTGCTGCCTACCCGTATGGTGTGCAGTTGGCCGCAGTTGCAAGTGCCACACTTTGTGATGGCTACTAAATTTCGGGCTGTGCATCCGAATCAACAAAGCCAAAGTGATCCAGGTCAGTGCCAACGAGGCAATGTGCACTCACACTTTTCATTTTACAATGCGCACGCATTCTTTACCTTGCCCATTTTACAATGGTCCCAACACCCTCCTCTCCCTCTCTTACCTGAATTTTAATGAGCGTGCCCTCTAGGCTCTCTCTCTCTCTCTCTCTCTCTCTCTCTCTCTCTTCAATTTTAATGCTCCTCAAGCACTGCCTTTAGAAGCATCCAAGCTATGCATTTAAATATAGAAAGCTTCCAACCCTTTCATGTAAACCTCAAGGGTTTGCTTAAAAGAATTTACTCACACTCACCCACGCTTGTGAACTCCTTATAAGGTAGGTGATTTTAAAAAAAACATATATATATTATACATTCGCCAATTGCCCCTCCACACACACGCACACACACACAAAGGGTGTCCACAGAATGCTTTTCCAAAAATTTAGTAGTTGTGAAAGTGGCTACAAAAAAAAAACACACACACACACAATGGATTTTCCCTCAATGCTTAACCCACCAATTAAGCTAATGGTATTGAAAGGTAACACACACACACACACACACACAAAATGGATCTCTTCTCTACTAGCATTCTCACATATCCACATAATGCTTGCCTAAAAGCATTATGAAAGGTCACACACACACACACACACACACAATGGATCTCTTCTCTACGAGCATTCTCACATATCCACATAATTCTTGCCTAAAAGCTTATGTTGATAGTATGGAAGAGAGAAACACACACACAATGGGTCTCTTCCTTGAACTTTGATTGATGCATGTTGATGGAGCTAATTAGGTAGCCGCCATTTTCCAAGATACACCATGGATCTCCAAATTCTTAGCCCCGGTATTTTCAATTCATATTCACTTCTGTGGTTGCACATACGTAATGATCAATCTAGAGACAAGATTGTCCATGAAGCACGAATTCTGTGGTTGCGTATGAGCGATTTCATTGTTGGGGAGGCTAAATCCACTAATTATCCAACGATCTTCAAGACATGCACACACCATAGGTGTACGCTTTCACAACGCAAGCTCATCACAGGCGACACTTGGATAGAGAAAAAAGTGTGAGTTTAATCTACTTCTCTATTGTTTTAATCCCAATTTGGTTGCGGTTTTGGTGTGCAAATTTAATGCATTTTTTGGTGTGTGATTTTAGGTTATGGTGTGCATATGGCCCAAAAGACTCATCGGAGACAACACCACACCATCCAAGGATTGAAGGAGAAGACCGCATTGGGGATTCATCAAGCTCAGTGCCCGTTACTACAAGGAAGAGGCGTGCCCTGCTCACTAAAGGCATTAGGAGAAATATGAACCTTGCATGGGCCTTGTAAGGAATCCTAATGTTTAGGGATTAAAGCTAATGCTGTGTGGGGTTTAGGGGGCAAGGGCATTGAAGAAGGTAGTTTTGAGTAGGCTTTTCTAGCCTTTTTTTTAGACAAATGTAGGATGTGGACCTAAGGGGTTACTTTCTCTCTCTGGCCTTTTTTAAAGTGAAGGAAGCATAGGGATGTGTCCACATCAGCAAAAACGTGGGTCACTAAGAGTCAAAATTTGATTTTTTTTAAAAAAATCATTTTTACTTGTTTTTTAATTAAAACTCCCTCCCAACATATATACATATCTAAAAATAATTTTTTGATCCATTTTTTAACCCACAAGCTTAGAAAGTCCATTTTTTCAAAAATCTTTTCCCCTAAAAAATAAAAAACATTTTGTTCTCTCGTCCTACTCCCTCCTCCCTCCTCTCTCCCTCTCCTCTCCCTCCCTGTCCCTACCTTCCTCCTCCTCCCCAATCTCTCCCTCCCCCCCCTCTCTTCTTCTCTCCTCCCATCTTCCTCAACCTCCCTACCCTTCCTCCTCTATCTTTTAATCATTTTCTCCTCACGCAACAGCTTCCATAGTGCTCACGGACATCACAAATGGTTTGCTTCCACCACCACGTACTCTGCACACCAAAAGCATACATATTCGCTTACCCACAGCATTTGCACCGAAGACCGCTAGTGAGGGTGATCAAAGGTCATCACAGGAACGTCGCACCGCTTGTGAGACCAATATTGACATTTGGGTGGATGGCCATTTGTACCCTTATGATCCTATAAGCCGCTTCATCCACCGTTTAATAGCCTTTCCACATTTCTTCAATTTCTTGGGAGGGGAGAAGTAGGCTTGTTAGGCTATTGCAAGTGGTTGTATATGGGTGCAGGTGCTTCTTTGCATATGTGGATGCACAAATGTCAAGCTCTTCACCTCAAGACGACGGCATTACAAGAGAGTGTTGCCTCTTCGGAGAGGGTGGTTAAAACTCTTGAACAAAAAATGCAAGAAAAAGAGTCCCACATCCAGAAGCTTACCAACACCATCACATACTTGAAAGAAAAACCCCTTGGTGCAAGGGAACGCAAACGCACGTATTCATCCATTGAAAAGAGGCATGTCGTGGAACAAGCCAAGATGATCGAGTCAACCTTCTCACTAGTTGTCTCCATACCCAGGATGTGATTTCTATCTTACAATCACTTGGAGGTAAGCACATTAAGGATGCAGTCACCAAGGACCTTATGCGTAAATTAAGAAATGTGGTTAGTGATGATGACGTGCAACAAGCTTGTGATGAGGCTGGAATCAGCACCAAAGCCTATCAGGCTGTTTTCCAACTCCTAAAGGATGCCCTCAAAGAACATGGCATTGTGGAAAACCTATTTCCCGTTCCTCACAAGGTCAAGCTCGCAAAGAAGGCCACAAACGAAGATGTGTTCTCCCGCATTGGGACATACCTACACATTGAGGACACAATGCCAACTTCCCTTTATGCTTCGTGCGCAACAAAGACAAGGGGAAAAGGTAAGAAACAATCCATAAGACCTTCGGAGAAGGGCTTTCCTTACACAATGTGGAACAATAGTTTTGTGGATCTTAGAAGGCTTTCCTTACACAATGTGAAACAATATTTTTGTGGATCTTAGAAAGCTTCAAGAAGCCATGCTTAGATTTTACGAGTTACCTGAAGAAGGTGACACACTTTACTTTTTTCTTTGGTATTGTTCTTATCATAGACTCTGAAGTTTAAGGTCTTGGCACTATTTATTTTGTAGTACTTGGCACAAAAGTCGCTTTTGTGCTGAAACTCGATGAGTGTCAAATAGTGAAAGGCCGAAGGTTAGAGAGGCTAAGTGTCACTCTAATGAACGAGGCCCTTTTGCAAACCAAGCGAAGGGATTTAGTCGAGCCATCTTCCACCCCATCTTTTAGCGTGCAATCAGAGAAAGACATTTGGTGGTTGGGTGCTATTGAGGTGCCCAAAGAGACCAATGGAGTACTTTCATGGATTTTTGAGAGAACTCCATGGATCACAGAAGTAATACACTCCCAAATTGCAGGTCAGAAGTTGGAGATTGAGGGTTTTGGTAGTTATGATGTGGAGTGGCACTTAGGTGGGGATTTGAAGACCATAATGTGTTTGCTTGGCTACAAACAAGGGGCTTCTTCTCTCATGCCTTGTCCATTTTGCACTTGAGGGTACAAACCTAATGGAAAAAAATCATATAAGAGCACTGCAAAGGTCGGTTCCATGCTTCCATGGCAAGGGCATGGAGAACAAGGGTTAGATTGTCGTGATGTCGGAGATGAAGGTAGAGAATGGGAAGCGTCTATTCTGAGATGTCCCATGCTCAATGCCCCAGACCGTGATCAAAAGGACCACGCTTGGAATCCAATCTTTCCATTTCCTCTATCGAATGTACATTTTTGTACATTACACGCATTCATGCGCATTTTTGATAGGCTATTGAAGCTCCACATTGACTATGCTTTCACAATGAAACCTTTGGAAAAGTCCTAGGAAGCGATCGAAAGAGTGGAGGTACTCTTGAATTCCATTGGCTGTCACGGTGGAAATGTGTCTATCGTTGCTGCAAAGAACACAGGGGAGGCCCATGAAATTGCTCAACAAGTGTCAATGAGTGGACAAAAAGCTAGACACTTTTTGAAGAAAGTTTCCCAAGGAAATCCAAGTCGATATGATGCTCAAAACAGCTCCAATCAGCAGGCAGGTAACCTTTGGGAGCTTTGGAAGGAGTTATGCAAAGCTACTACTGACAATGATTCAAATGGCGAGCTTGCAAACAAGCGCAAGCAAGTTTGGGCACATTTTGATAAATTGGTCAAGCTTATGGGCCTTAACAGCACAATAGAAGGACAACGCCAATCATTTCAAGAAGCCTTGGCAGATTTTACCAAGGTCTTCACCCTTTCTTGGGGTGAAAATAACATCACACATTATATGGTAAGTCATTTTACATGGTGTATTCATTACAAGGAATTGTTTTTATTAAATAATGTGGATCGTTTACTCATGTGAACAACATATCTTGTTTGCGCATGGTGCATTTTTTATGCACAAGTATGGATCGCTTGAAATTTTTAGCACTCAAGACATGGAGAAGTTCCATTATCGAGCAAGGGGAGTGTACTTAAAAAATACTCAACATGGTGGTGGAATGGTGCAATCCAATTATTTGGAGGAGATGTTCAACTGGTTTTTTCGCACAACATTTGCTCGTAAGCTCACAATGGAGCGTGCGCGACAATCCAAGACTGCTATTGAAGTGCGGAAATGGAGTCGTCAAGAGCATAGCAACAAGTGGCAAATGTCGCAAGGTCCCACCAAGCATGCTGCATGGCGGCGATGCAGAGTGCGACAAAGATCAAAGTGGATACTGTGCGAGTCACTAAACGTGAACGCAGGGTACAACTCTTAGCGACATGTTTATTTAAAAAATAATAGTTTTTTTTTTCAAAATTAGTGTGAACAGGGCCCTTTTTTAATGGGTCCTTATAAATATTGCATGCTCTCATAAACCACTCATTTCTTAAGAATGGGTGAGCTCTTACCAACGAAATGGTGCACACCAAACAAACCACGAAAGAGCATCCGCCTGCCAACAAAAACACCCACCAAGGATGTGAGAAGCCGCCATGGCTTAAAGACACAAGAAAACGGCCACGAACACCTGATCGTTCTAGGAACTCTTATGGCAGTGGGCATGGTGGTAGGGCACGAGAGTCATCGAGGATTGTTAAATCTCCACCTCCTCAAGATGTAACACCTAGAAAAAGAATGAAGCAACGTGCCCAGCGTTGGAGAGAAGAACAGGGCTAGCAAACAATAGAGTCCAATAGGGAGCAGCCGTCGCACCACCAATCACAAGCAGGACCATCCAGGACTTGGGTGGTCCATACAGACACTGAATTAGAGAGTGAGCCACCATGGCTGCGAGATGAAATACCGCGCACACACTGGGTGGCCGTTAGGGGGAAGACATTGCCTCGAGGCCAGGGAGCTCTCCCCACACAACAAGATCGGCAGCCAAGGGAAGAGGAAGAATCAGAAGAGGCTGCAGAACCATCCCCTAAGCATGTAAACAGGTGCAAAGTCTAAGTTTTTCAAGAAGCCTAAACGCCGCTCGCCAGCAAATGTGCAAGTGCCCCCAAGACAACCGCAATGACGCCAAAAAATAGCAAGGGCATTTGCAGAAATCCGCCACTACCAGAAGACTACGGAGCTTTTGATTCGACGAACCCCCTTTGCTTGCACAGTGAAGGAGGTGCTTCAAAGCTATGGAAATGAGTATAGAATGCAAGCAATAGTGCTAGAGGCTATTCAAGAAGCTGCAGAGGCCCACATCATTTTGGTGTTGGAAGATACCAACCTATGCGCCATTCATGCAAAGCGAGTGACAATACAGCCAACAGATATGCGACTGCACGTCGATTGCGACAAGACTTCGAGCATTAGCCGAAGTTACCCTTCTTTATGTATTGCACACCCTTATCTTTGTAATGATTTGACTTTTCAATGACAATATGATCAACAATTGTGTCTACTGTGTCTATTATCTTTGTAATGAAATGACTTTGTAATTTCAGTTAATTTCAATAAATTTAGGTATTTTAAGTACCCAGGGGGGTAGATAAGCCTACCAGGGGCAAAAAAAAGCCTGGCCACAAGGGCGCATAAATGGCCCATCCATCTGTTATGGATGGGCCATTTGCGCGCAACAAATGGATGGGCCATTTACGCGACCTTTGTGGCCAGGCTTTTTTTTGCCCCTGTTAGGCTTATCTACCCCCTAGGGTACTTAAAAAGCACAAATTTACTAAAATCAATTTGGTTTTGCAACATTTTTTTAGATGGAGCCTTGTGGCCACCCTTTTTTGGCCATTTCAAGCTTTGAATTCCCCATAGGATATCAAAAAAGTTAACACATTGTGAAACCAAGTGTCTATGCAACATTAATTTGGAATTTTCAAATGTCCAATGTAATTGGGCTTTTTGGTGCAGGGGTGTACTAGGTAGAGCTAAAGCAGGTGATAGTGTGCTGGAAACTTAAATCTAAATTAATGATGCAAAACCAATTGATTTCAATAAATTTGTGCTTTGTAAGTATCCTAGGGGGTAGATAATCCTACCAAGGGCAAAAAAAAGCCTCACCACAAGGGCGCGCAAATGGCCCATACAAAACTGATGGATGGGACATTTGCGCGCCCTTGTGGCCATGCTTTTTTTTGCCCTTGGTAGGCTTATCTACTCCCCAGGGTACTTAAAATACCTAAATTTACTGAAATTGACTGAAATTACATACAAAACTTGAAATTACAAAGTCACCAATTAAAACAATTTTCATATGACCAATTGAAACAATTTTCAAGATTGACAAATCACATTCAAAAGAATTTGCAAGATAGAGAGACAATTCCAAATATTTTTTATTACTTCCAAGACGGTGATTTTACATCATGTATCTGAGGAGTTCATAATTTTCTTGACCATTTCCTGGCGCCTATTTTGCGCGTAAGGCAACTCCCCAGTCAAGAGGGACTGCGCTATGGCCTTTGGGTCAGTTGAGCCAATGGAAGCATGTATCCCTATCTGGGCAAGAACTTTACCACGAAAGCCAGTGCCAAACGCTGTGCATACAAGGGATCTACGCACTAGGAACACTTGATGTGTAGTTTGAGCAATGGTGCTCAAACACAAAAACTTGCTCAAAGCTTTCAACGACCAAGTCATAAAATGGGCTTGGGGAGTAAATTCATTATGGATAATGGCCACATCGCTAGGGAGGAGTTGTCCTAGGTAATGCGCAAGGGAAGCTTGAGGTCCAAAGCCCGTTTGCTTGCCACTTGTCCTTGCAGCAAAATCATCAAGCTCCACGACATCCTATCATAAACCGGTGAAGGTTGAGAAATAAGACAATGAAGGATAAAATAGTAACATGAAAATTAGGATACAATTTACCTCCTGCTCCTTGTCATCGTCCTCCCTGTTGCCCTTTGCATCCAATTCAATGCTCCTATGCACCACAGATACGAGCTTTGGATCATCAGATGGGAGGTTGCATAATGGCATAGGAATCCTAGTAGCCTCAACCTTGGCTTGTGTGGCTTGGAATTCCTCCTCAGCCACGTGCAACTACTCTGCTGCCAGGACCTCCGCACATACAACTGCAATAGTTTCAGCAACAGAGTCCCCAACCGGCAAGAGCTTTCTTTCTAGGGCATCTGGCGTATTGTCTAAGGGACATTTGGTGTTGTTGCATATCACATTCAAGCATTCATCCATGCGCAGTCCAAATGCTTTCTCCAAATCATGCAGAAACACATACTCCTCCCCATCCACTACCACTGAGGAGAAGCGGTTGATTTCTACCTCTAGGATAGCCACATCCGTCAGTGGTAGTGGCAATGGAGTGTCACTAGGGCCAGCCACAACTATGGATTTCTCAACCACTTCCTTGAGACCCCTCGGGTACTCGAGCCAGAGTGTCTTTCCTTCCGCTGCAAGGTTCATGGGGATAACCTGCTGCTCCTTGGTGTCCTTGATAAAGGACCCAACCTGAAGGTGTGGTAAGCGGAGCTCCTCCAAATCAGGTTCCTCACTCACTAAGAAAATAAATGTTGCGATCCGAGAAAGGTACTCCACCCCCAACTTGCGCTTCTTAAGCATTGACGCCCCTGGGGCTTGCTCGTCCAAGTAATGGCCTGCATCGGTTGCAATTTCTTGGAATAGTTGCAACCGCTTGGAGAATGGGCGATCACCTTTGTGTATATAGCGCAAAAGATCACAAGGCACCCAGATCCTTGCATGTGGGGGGATAGATACAGAATATTTTATGATGTGCTCCTCCATGAATGCAAAAATCTCGGCAAATGCATCCATGTGAAGGGCAATTGTGGCGTCAAGGTGTGGGAGACGAGTAAAAAAGGTGTGGAGGTCCAACTTCCCTTTGTATTTGGTGTCCTCGAGGAAGAGGATGAAGCATGACAAAGGGGTGGATGTGGCTGCAGATGCAGAGGCTATGGAAGCATCCATGTCTAGCCTAGGGTGTAGATAGAGAGTGGAGGAGCTCAAGAGTTGCAAAAGTGAAAATAGTGAATGAGTTAGGTGGCCCCCCTTTTATAATGGACCCTTTTTTAAAGACATTAAAAAAAAAGGCACTTTCACCAAAAAATGATTTCTCATCTCAATGCGAAAAATTATATTCAAAGGCATGATTTGCCGAAGCAAATCATGTTGATTACATCGGGGATCGTTTTGAATGCAAGAGTTACAATGTTATCAGATCGATAGCATAGTTCCATCCATCCCCCAGTCCTCCTCGACCTTCAATTTGTCTTCCATTCTCTTCCCAATCTACGGACATTCATTACAATAAGCATCCAATGATCGACAAACCATGATGTATTGAAAATGTGGTGGAAGGATTCTCACCTTGTGAACTTGTAAATGAAATTGTGCTTGTTGAAGGGTCTCAAAACCCATAATAACCAAATGTTCTCACACATTACTGAGAGTCCAATGCTTGTAGTTTTGGACATCTACTATCATCTTTTGCTTGAAAGATGCTACCAACCACAAATCTGGCACCGACCACTCCATACTTAATAAGGACGTTACTTTGATGGGTTCAAGAGTTCCAAACGCTTGTGTAGAAGTAGGGACGATATAGGAGTGAGAATAGAAGAAAATCCTTCTTTGAACCAGTTTGGTTGGGCAAAGATGTGGGAACATTGTTGCTCCAATATCCGCATCCGCATGTATAGCATTGAATGTGCCGCAGAGACTATGTAGTGGCTTCTTCTCCACCAACGTGGATGGAAATATGACTATAAATGCATGACAAATCTTAAGTATGAATCCATTATAACATTACACTGTGATTTCACACCTAGCTTTGTATTCTCAGAACATGTACTTACAATGTGTTGGAAATCGAGGTGGTTGTTGCAAATGCATGGTTGACATTGAGAAAACATGTTGCACAATGGCTACGGTCCCCTTGTCTTTGTGGTTCTTGAAGCCAAGGAGATTTCCTTTCCAATGAAGATCCAAGTTTGCACGATTCCGCACGCTGAGGGCCAATAGCAAATGGTTGCATAAATACCCAAGCACCTTTGGTGAACTCTTGTGGCACCCACTCATCATCTACACCTCTAGTGTTGTGGCATTCAAGTGCTGTGACCTCATCCTTTGGCCGCCTTTGCGAAGTAGAGTTGGCCATGGTTGAGCAAAGAAAATCAGGAGGAGGAGCAGGACCTTGCTTGTTGCTATAATGTAGGTGGGATAAACTAGTGATATGAGAAAGTGGTTAACCCTTGTGGCAATGGGAGGAGAAAGTGGATAACCCTTCCTTGGTGTGGCAATGGAAGGTGGTAGGGGAGGAGAGAGGAGCTTCCTTGCTGCAGCAATGGAGATGGTGTAGAGAGAGAGAGTGTTGGAGTAGAGGATGAGTGTGATGGTCGCAACCAAGGAGGGGTTGGAAAAGGGGTTCTAGAGAGAGAAAATAACTTTTTGTCTAAGGACTACTTTTGGGGAAGCTCTGGATGGTAAAAAAAGATTTTTCAAAAGATTTTTTATAATATTGAATTTTAGGGTTTTTGGGTGTACGTTTTGACTTTCTGAAGTCAAAAAATGCTTTTTTGACCATAAAATAGATTTAGGGAGGTTTTAAGAAGATAAAATTTGAGTTTTGAAAAATTTCTAATCTTTGGGATTTTTTCAAAAATGGATCAAAAAGGAGGGAAGTTAGAGGTTCCATATGGCCCACCCACCCCAACCCCCCCCCCCCCCCCCCCCCCCCACCCCACCTTTTCACTAGGTAAGAGCCCATTTAAGAAGTGTAAGACTACTTTGTCCCCCTACATTTTTTAGAGCATAGAGTGTGTCCACCACCCTCTTTTCATTGGCTGGCCTCTAATTAACCTTAATCCCAAAGGGCCCCTAGAGGGTTCATATTTTTCATAATGGCTTACTCTTCAAAGCTTGTCGGTGCCATTTCAGTGTTAATAAGCGATTGGCTAAGGAGTCAGATGTAGATGTGATATCTTACATCCATCCCTATCACACCAATAAGGCGGATGAGGTATGTCATGGTTCTTCTCATCCAGATGTATCTTTGAAGTTCTCCCCTTGGATTTCATTGCACAAAAAAATTTGGGTATCAAGGATGTTTTATCATGGCTTTTCTCCCCAACAAGTCATGGAGAAGCATATACAAGCACTACACACCCAAAAGGAACATGATCCTAATTACACATTGGTGAGGGATGACTTTTTGTGCATACATGATATCATGAATATAGGTAGCAAGCTCTCCATTGGGCAATATCAAATGCATGATAATGATGCCGAAAGTGTGCGGCGTTGGTGCAACGAAAATACGCTCAACATATTCATATATCAATCACAAGATCTAATGCACGATGTGGAGTTTATGCTAGGAATCCAAACTACATGGCAAAGAGATATTTTCTACAAGTACGGACATGGAAATCTTCTAGCAATGGATGCAACCTTTGTAGACTGTTAAACTTGGGATCACGATCACTCACAATGTTACTTGGCAAGCCATACAATTTTTATAGATTGTCCACAAATAACTTGGCTAATTTTGGAGTTTTTATGGTTGACTTAGTTGGAATAAACTTGCATAGTTAGTCAACCGGTCTATGACCACCCATACTGAGTCATGACCTCGTAAAGTGGTTAGTAAACCCACAATAAAATCCATAGAGATACTTTCCCATTTCCAATTGGGAATCTCCAAAGGATGTAAGAGTCCTCCTGCCTTCAGGCACTCTGCTTTGTTAACTTAACATTTTTGACAATGCAAGACATAATCTTGAACAAAGCCATGTAAACCTGGCCAGTAAAACTATCATTGTACGAGAGCGTAAGTCTTTTTAATACTCGGGTGCCCTGCACTTGGACTGTCATGACATTCATACAGAATTTGGTACCAAATGTCCATGTTTGTCAGTACACAAACTCTCCCCTTGTGGAGTAGGTACCCATTGTCGATGGAAAAATTCTTCCATCGCTGTAGTTCATCACTCAACAGAGGAGAATTATGTGTGGAGTTTAACGACACACTACCAGCATTGAAGTGAGAAGGATCCCTCATTTGCACATGGCTGCACACTTTGGAATATACGTCATCATGCTCATATTTGCCCTTCAGAGAATCAAAAAATTCACTGCGAAGTTCCATGAACAAAACGGAATTGATCTCAGGCATACAACTAAGAGCATCAGCCACCCACCACATTGTATCGTCCTTTACGATACCGGAGCTTTGCGTCATACTCTTGAAGGATCTCAAACCACCTGGCTTTTAGACCCTTCAAGTTGGTTTGTTGTGTAAATGATTTAATGCTTTCATGGTCAAACACAATCTCAAATTGAGCTTCATACAAATAATGTCTCCATGTATTCAAGGTAGACACTATTGCGTAGAGTTTGCGTTCATAGGCAGAATAATTCTGCTATGCTGAATCAATCTTCTTACTTTCAAATGCAATTGGCCTCTCCTCTTGTAGGACTGCTTCAATAGCACAATTACTGGCATTTGTTTCCAAACGAATGGTTTCAAAGGATCTACAATAGCTAGAATAGGAGTCGTAGCTAATGCATCCTTGAGTATATCAAAACTATGCTACTGAGCGGCCCCCCACTGGAAGGTCTTGCCTTTGCCTTTCAGTTGGTCCATCATGGGAACAACAATATTAGCATAGTTTTTAACGAACCTTTGCTAAAACCTTGCAAATCCCAAGAAAATATGTAACTCTTCCAGATTTTTAAGAGAAGGCCACCTCCGAATAACATCCACTTTGGATGGATCCATGTGCAACCCAAGAGCTAAGATATCTATACCAGTGTAATAACTAGGGAACTAGACCTCAGGATCCTCCTCCCAACCCTCATTATATAGGCAGGCTCCTAGCCTGTTGCCCTAGACGGATCCTTTGTCCACACTGTCTAGCCCGGCCGCTTGGCCGTAGTCCGTGTTGGCCGTAGTCCGTGATCGCCCTAGTCCTTAGGTGCCCCTTAGGTCCGTGACCCCCTGGCCTTGCCCCTAGGGGACCCTTGTTCTGACACTCCAGAAGAATGAATTGTGAGTTGTTTATGTGAAGTTGCAGAATTTCAGGTCTACAGCTGCAAACGACTCCAAAAGAGTGCCAACATTTGAATCTGACGGGAGATTATGCTTTAAAAGTTGTATGAACCAGTGGGTAAGCTTAAGGACGCATTTGAGGTAAATTTTCAAGAGTTTGCAAAAACTCAGAGTATTTACTTTTTCTTGGCATTTTAGGCCAAATTAAGTTTTGACTTGACTCAAACGCTTAAAATAGGTCATAAAAAGACTGTCCACTAAAAAAGTTGAAAAAAGTGTTCATTTAGGGCCGAAAGTAAATAATCACGATTATTTACTTTCAGCTCAAAAGTGACCAAGATTGATACCAGAGACTCCATGCATGTGTACAAACATCTTTTGTAAAGGCCCATGGAAAACTCACCAAAACCTTGGTAAAAACTGAAATTTGTATTGATTGTCGAGAACTTGAGTGTGAATTGGGAAAATTTTGTTCAAACTTAGTGAACCTTGACTCATAGGCTTATATTGAAGTGATAAACAAGTGTATATGCTCAGTTGACAAAAAAGAAGCAAAAATTTGCCAGAAGTAAATAATCGTGATTATTTACTTTAGTCCCATTTTTCAACTTTTTTGACAAACTCAACATACCACTAGTTTTAGCATGTTATATTGAGCCCACAAATTAAATTTGGTAAGATTTGGATCATTGAAGTGAAAATTGTGGCCAAATTTGAAAAGTCAGTCTACAGACACAAAACTGTTGACCATTTGAACAGGGATTATCCAAACTTGATGAAACTTGTCTAGGGAGCTTAAGTTGAGCTGCTTAACCATTTTGTGTCAACATTGAGGCAAAAAATTGCATAAAAATACCAGGAGTAAATAATCGTGATTATTTACATCTGCTACAAAATTGGATTTTTTTGCACATTTGAGTATACCACAAAGTCAAGCATATCCAGTAGATCACACAAATCAAATTTGGTGAAATTTGGATCACAAAAGTGAGACTTAAGCCAAATTCTCAAAAACTGAGTCTGCAGACACGAAACAGTTGGATAACTTGGACAAATTTTGTTCGAACTCAGTGAAACTTGTCCAAAGACCTTAACAAGTTGATTACTTGGCAAAATAGGCAAAAAAGTGTAAAAATTTGAGGAAAGTAAATAATCACGATTATTTACTTCTGATACACAGAGACAAAATTTTGGACTTTTGAACTTGTACAGTGTTAGACCAACATAATACAAGGCCACTGGTCAATTTTGGTTTCAATCGGATCCAAATTATTCATGCTCACTCAGTTTTCAGGTTGCAGATTAGTTCTTTGGCTTTTTGCAAAAGCAGAATCTGAAAGTCTCAATTGTTGACTCACATAGACCAGTCACAATAGTAAGAAAAAATTATACAGTTTTTGTGAAAGAATAAGCTAACTTGATTAAAACTGATACAAGAATCAGATTGCAAACTCGAGGGGTTCACTATGTGTAAAACTACCATATCACGTGTGTTCAAGACATGTTTGTAAAGCCCCTTATCTGTGATTTTTGTTAAGAATATAATGTACCCTTTTCTTTTAAAATCTGTAAAGTTTTTTCAAATTTGAAAACATAATTCCCTTTTGTATATATATTTCTGTAAGTTTCAAGAACTTTAAATACCCTTCTGTTGAACTCACGTGATAGGTTACATTTTTATTAGGTGACCTCCCCGGGGTTGCAGACAAGGAATTGAAATATTGACCGGAGTTGCAATCAAGTCGAGTGGAAGAAACTGATGACAAATCAATCCGACGGTAAGTACTCTATCCAGGGTTTCACAAGTCTATATGAACGTTAGATTTGATCGTATACTAGCAAACCAAGGCATATTTAGAGAGAGCGCTAGTAGAGTACCCACAGAAGAGAGTGTGAATCAAGGCGATCACTTGGACACTATCATTGAAGAAGTCTCAGGCACTTTTTCAAAATCAACATCTGCTTCCTATTCGACTTATTCGGGAACTGGAAGTGACAGTGCGGTATAAGCACATACTCACTATTTATAAAACTAATGGCCATGGAGCTCAAGTTTACCTAGATCCTAATGAAGAGTATGCCATTCGCATTGATGACCATGACATGGTCATCAATGAAGAGTATGCCATTCGCATTGATGACCATGACATGAACAGGTTTACCTAGATCCTAATGAAGAGTATGCCATTCGCATTAATGACCATGACATGGAGTTTGAAGAGGAAATCAGGGCAAACAAACAAGGGAAAATGTAAATGGATAAAAACAAAACTCAATATTTACAAGTTGAAAAACCTGATGTGATAGACAAATGAGGGTTAGAAGTAAATACCATAATTCCAAATATGGCAACAAAAGAAGGACCACCGACTTTAGAATTCAAGGAATACGATCAAGTTGATTTGAAGCCTTTGAAACGGCTAAGCACGGATAATCCTAGGATAGGAGTTTATTGTTGGGAGGATGGAAACGTCAAAGATCTTCTATGGACTTCTCATGCCAAATCAAGACAGTTAACACCCATGAAGATCATCTATATCTTCAAAATCAAAGACAAGGGTTCATCACATCTACCAACCTACCTATTTAGGGATTGTTATAAAAATTACCTCATCACGAAGAAAACCGGGTGACACTAAAGCCAGTCCAAGGCTACATGAGTCACTATTTCCAACAAACTGGTTTGAAGGACTCAAAACATGACCAACTGCCAAAAGATCGGGAGTTGAACCAAACAGACGTGTCAGACCAACTGATTTTCAAAAATGGGTCAGAAAGTACATTGGATCTAGGGATCCATATGACCACTTAGCAAGCTTTAAACAAGTGCTAAGAGCAGGTATATATTTGATTTACACACTCAGTTTGAGGGATTTGGAACGACATTAGAAGGAAAAGCACTAACATGGTTCCAAAACATTCCATCAAAGTCAATCATGGACTTAAATACATTAGCTCAAGGTTTTGTAGCTGCATGTTCCAAAATGGGGATCAAACATAATACTATAGCTCAAATCTATAGCTTCAAATAGAAACAAGGTGAGTCTGTTAGGGATTGTGCAACTAGAATGAAGAAATACATTGCAAGATGCCCAGAACTAGAAATACTCGTAGAAGAAAGGTTAGTATCATTGTTTCTAGAGGGACTGCTAAACAAAGAACTTCATGCTATATTGTATAGCAAGAAACATATGATCCTAGAAGAGTGTGTGTCAAATGCTATCGACTTAGGAGACACTTGTGATATTTTCAATGAAGAAGATGTCTGTAAGGATAATCTAAGTGAGAAAACAACTGTTGAAAGGACGCCCTTTCAACAACGTTTCCATAAAGATTCCATTAAAGATTCCTCAAAGATTCTATAAAGATTCCACATGAAGATGGTGATGAAGATGAAGATGGATGCTGCAACATGAAGATACAAGTTCATGGACGTCATCGAATATCCCGTTATTATTATTTTGAGCCATTACGGCCACTTTTGTAATGTTTACGGGAACCTCATATTTTAAGTCGGCACTTGTATTTTGGCCACAGATGCTTGTATAATGAGTAAAGCCAACTCAGTTTCTTGTAATTAAGCTCTGTAGAAGCCTAGGGACAATTCAGGTCATTTGGCCGGACATTAGGTTTGAAAGCTTGGTATATAAGCTAAAACCTAAGGCTTTGTAAAAAAACACATTACGTTATCTCAAATAATATACAGTCGTGGGTTCTGCAGCACACAGTAGTGAGCTTCACGCACATACACCGTCGCCCACACTAATCACATTGCAGATATGAGAGTAGGAGCGTGTTAGCATCCAGGAGCTCTCCGCATCGACGCAAGCAATGCAAGCCGAGGACCACATCGCGAGCCCGCCTGCTACGAGCTATATTTGGTCGTAAGTACCTCAAACGACATCCGTTCTGAATGATCGAGTAGTCGTTAAATTCAGGGCGAGAAGCTCTTCGTGTTGATGTCTTTGTAGATCAATTTCGGACACTTTGGCAATTGTTGTTTTGAATCTATCGCGATAGCGATTAGAGATCTTGCAGTTATGGTTTTGAGGGTTTAGGTGTTTGGCCACATAGGATATGTCCTTGTGAGTCTTACCCTTCGATTTCGAGTCATTCCGATATGATTTGAGACTGTTTCGAGCTTGTAGTGTTTTGTAGGATGCGTTGTCTGTTTCTTTGCTTTATGGTAGTGTTGTGGTAGGATTAGTGACTGTAGAGTGTTGTTCGTGTCTAGCTCATGGTTGACAACCCAGAGATTGCCTCCATGCCCTAGTCGGGTCAGCTACGTCCTCGGATTGACAGTTTGTTGGTCTGTGTTGTCGCTGTGCTCCATCGTCCGTCGCGGCGTACCCGCTAACATTGGCGCCGTTGCCGGGGACAAACCACCTAAACTAGCGTAGACCGCATCACTCGTGTTTGACAGTATAGAGTTTCTCTAGAGTTTTCTAGAGTGTTGTCACCATTTGCCTTCTTAGTGGGAAGTCAGAGAGCGGATTTTTTGACTGAGGGATAGCCAGGGAGCCTGCGTCTCGCCGAGGTGGTCCACCATGAGGTTGAGGTATGGTTATATTATTTTGTTGTGTGTTTAGATTAGGTTTTATGGTTAGTGTGTTTGGTTGTGACTTATGGTTGTGACGAACTTGAAAGAGAAAAAAACGCAAAGAAAAACGCAAAAGGTAAGTAGGAGGCTGTTTTCTTGCCAGAAAGCCAAAAACAACCATTCAACCATCCAAAGTAGGACTTTAGATAGTGTAGGACATCTGATGTTGATCTAGAGCAATTTTGACATGAAAATGGGCTTGAAAACACAAAAGGCGGAATTGTGCTGATTATGGTAAAAATGCTCTAAAATGGTCGTTTGAAACCCGATTTGAGTGCTTGTTTTTGCATTGGAGACCTTAAGGTAGGGGGAAAACACAGATTTGGTCCAATCCAAAAAAAAAACTAAAAAAAAAACTCTAAAAAACCCAAAAAACAAAAATCTGAAACCAAATCTGCAATTTTCAAAAAACAAAAAGTTTGACCTCAAGACCTTGTTTTGCATATACTCTAGAGCTTGTATGTGAAATTTCAAAGAATTTGCATCAGTGCTTGTGCATCTAAGTGGGAATTTGCTTTTTCTGAGTGTAAGTAAGTGAACTGTGAAATGCTTGAATCCAAAGAAAAAGAAGTCCAAATTGAATGAAACTTTGGGGATAAGCTTCTAAGGGCATTGGGAACCAAACTGTCCAAAAACAGAGAAAAAAATACTTTCCAGTGGCTCTCTGCTTAGTCTATCGCGATAGGCTGGTGAATTGGAGATAGACTCACAATCAGGAAAAACCCCTCATACCACAGGTAAAACACATCAATACAAGGCTGCTCCCAAAAATTGAGTGTACTTGGACAACTGCTTGACCACTAAACCTCAAATCTGGTGTTTATAGTCTAAGTTCAGAGACACAGTGGTAAAAAGACCTTGACCAATAGCCCAAACATTGCACAACTTTGTGTATTCACTATACAGAGGATAAAGAAACTAGTTGTGAAGAGAACTTTGTAAAAAGACCAAAACTGGGAAACTTTATGAGCCTATCGCGATAGGTTGGGGATATTTAGCTGCGGACCTTATTTTGAAAATCCCTCCTAGGGATAGCTTAAGCAGAGCCTACATAGCATACACACCAAATTTCAAGGTGTTTGGATCACTAGAAGTGAATCTAAAGCCCAGATAGAGATTCAGGTTCTGACAAAAACACTAAAAATGGCCCAAAACACAAACCAAGTGTCCAAATTGCATGAAATTTGAGGGATAGACACAAGAGAGTAAGGGGAATCTAAAAGTGAAGTCACAATTTTGAGTTGACTTTTCCTGCACAATCTGCTGTGTCTATCGCAATAGACTCATGACATTTTGAGTGGGACAGTTTTTGGAAATTGTGACTAGATAGCTTGAATCCACTCCTCACCTAGACCTTAACCATCATTTCAAATTTGAAATTGGACATCAAGAAGACCACCAAAGCACTTGTCTGGTGTTTTGAGTCAGACTTCAGAGAAAAATTGGGTAAAGGGACTTGACCAAATTTCCAAACCTTGTGAAACTTGGTATACAATGATCTACAGAGGGTAGGGAACACATCTGTGAAGAGAAAATTTGAAAAAAGTGTCATGTTAGCATACTTGGTGAGTCTATCGCGATAGACTAAGAACCTAGTGATAGAAAGTGAATTTTTCAAAAACCTCTGTGGCATAGCTTGGAAAGGTGCTATCAAGGACACATAAAAATGTTGAAGTCATTTGGACATCAGAAAGTGGGTCTAACACCATTTGAGAGGATTCAGCTTATAGAAAACACCAGATCTGGTCTAACTAACAAAGTAAAAGTCCAAACCACTTGAAAATTGGTAGGAGGACTAAGGACAGGTGTTGGAGCACAGTGGTATAGTCAAAGTTCAAGTTTGACCTATAAAAGGGGTACTTTCTGAGTCTATCACGATAGACTCAAAGCAGGGCCAAAGAAATTGAAATTTTCAAAACCCTTTGGAGCATAGCTTGTTTAGCCTCTCAGGAGGTTACACACAAAATTTGGTGGATTTTGGACATTGGGAAGTCATCCTATGTCTATTTTCTAGTGATCAGATAGACTCAGAATTCTAGAGTTGGAGTTAGAGACCTAAGAAAAAGTCCAAAACAAGTGGAAATTGGTGAGCAAGGTGTACAGAGCATAGGGAACACAATGGTGAAGAGAAATCTGGAAAATTTTCAAAACTGAATAATCTGCTGAGTCTATCGCGATAGACTAGGGTTTTTTCACAAAAATTGAAAAGTTTGAAAACTGACCTTAGGGCCTTGTTCTACATGTTGTTGTGACCCTATGGTTAAATTTTGAGTAAATTTGGAGCATTGGAAGTGCATCTAAGTGGATTACTTCACAAGATCTGAAAAGATACTGTTGTTTGATGCAAGTTACAAAGGAAAAGTATTCCAAATTGGTTGAAACTTGGTGAGTAGTATCTCAAGAGAAGGGGGAACTCAAATCTGTAAAAACAATTGAAAAACTGTATCCCAGTAACACTCTGGTGAGTCTATCGCGATAGACTTAGGAATTCACTGTAGAAAATTCAAAATTCAAATCTGACTTCATATTTGGGTTCAGAAGGTCCATTATACCCTGTACACAAGGTTTGAGTGCATTTGGACATCTGCAAGGGGTACTTGGTGAGTCTATCGTGACAGACAACTGAGGAAAAAATTTTGAGAAATTTTTTGAAACCAAGTATACCACTGGGTTTATCATTGCCTAAGGAGTGCACACACCAATTTTGGGCTCAAACTGACCACTTGCAAAAACATCAGATAGAGAAACTTTCCAAATTACATCTCACTATTTTGGTCATAACTTTCACATACGGACTCCGATTCCAAAACTTTTTTTATCAAAACATAGCTTGAGAGTAGCACTACAAAAAAAAACGTTGTTTAAGGCCTCAAAATGCATCCGGAAGCCAGGGGTGTCTAAAACCGACAATTTGAGAGAATTGTGAGAAAACGCTTACGGTTTTGGACATAGTTTTGGATTTTCCCTGACCAAAACACTTGAACACACTGAGAGGTATTACTACAGCAAGCTAGAGCTGTTAAGCCTAGAAGTCATGTCTACATCAGACTCAGACTCAGCTTATACAAGCACATGGATTGTAGGGATAGATGATGCCCAGAATAGATCTTCCAAACCTACAGTACATAAAGACCAATTTTGTGGAGAGAGTTTGGACGTATAACCATGAAAGTGAAGGACTATATAGGTATATTAATGGAAATCAATTCAACCTTTATAGTTGCTTAGAGCCTTACCCAGATGAGCTGACAGAATACAAGCTCTTATATGTCTATATATACGAGGTCGACCGACAATGGACATCTTTATTTGTTGACAAGTATGGACGAGAATATAGAGCTGTAGAAAGCACAAATCCGCGAACCAAATTAGAGATGAGTGGATATTTGGTCAATGAAGGACCTCAGATACATCCACCAAACACAGGAACCTCTAAGAGAGTTCCAAAGAGGGGACCACCACCTGGATTTCCTCCTAGAGCGATAACGAGAGATGAAACGATACCAGAGAGGAGTATGGTTCCATACTTTGCACCCCAAAGTATAAGACCATCTCAGCTAAGAAAATGGGTAAATAGAAAGTACAATGGCATAGGAGACCCATACGCCCATGTATCGGCTTTCAAGCAAGTCCTACGAGCAGAACGAGTAGAGGACTTCCACACGCAGTATGAGGGTTTTGGACTTACATTGGAGGACAATGCACAAGCATGGTTTGAACTAATGAACCGAAGAGAGTTCACAACCATTGAGAAAATTTTGGATGAATTTGTTCAAGAATTCACCAAGAGGGACATAAAACATAACACCCTTCCTAAGATTCAAGAATTTAAACAAAGCGAAACAGAAACATTGCGACAAGCAATACTGCGTTTCAAGCAATATGTTGCTAGATGTCCTACCCAAGAGTTACCCACGTCAGAACGTCAGATCCTATGCTTCATCAGAGGACTTATGAATGAGAATCTCCAAAAGGACCTATACATGAAAAGATACCAAACCTTGGAAGAGGTGACCAAAGCGGCAGTTGACCTAGTTGACAATTGCAAATTCTATGAAGATGGTCAGAAGAAGATGAATGATGCAAGTGAGAAAAAGAAAACCGTTGATCTTGAGGATCAAAGAGGGAATCTAGGACAAAACCAAGTAAATGTTGAGGAGCAAATCATAGAGAATGTGATGCAACGCATCAACCACTCTGACAGAGTACCAACGTATACAGTTCCTAAACGACGCAGGTGCATGACATGTGGAGGGGACCATCCGACGCAACATTGTCCTGACTATAGACCTAAGACTCCACCAGGGTTTGAGCATGTTATGTCTCAACCGCCTAGATATCATCCTGTAGCGGAACAAGTGTTCTTAAGTGAAAGACCCATAGCTGCTAGAAATGCATATGTGAGTCATGAGCTTCAAATAGACAGATATGTGGTAGATCAGGGGCCACTTCAAGGTCAATATCAAGTATTGCCACAACAACCAATACGTCCATGTGACAGATGTGGTAGTAGTGATCACTTGATTAAGGATTGTCCACACCACGATATCATGATAAATGTATATTGTAATGAGTGTGCAATCACACATATGATTTTGGATTGTCCTAAGAATCCAAGAAAGAAAGGTAAAATGCAACCACATGTTACCTTTCCTTCTACCAGTAAATCAGAGAAAGAACGAGCCGCAACAAAAGGAGAGACGACAAAAACAACAGAGCAAGAAACCATTGCAAAAGAACAGGTGCTTAAACAACAAGAAGATGAAAGTTAGCAAGTTCCAAAAGCCGTAGAAACTCTAGACGAGCAAGAAGGACTAGAATAAAAGCGAGACTAGAAAGGGAGAAAGGAGAAGAAAAGGCTGTCAGCTGAGTTGGAAACAACTCAAGAGAAACAAACACAACAAAGGGAAGCTGAAACCCTGAAACCAGTTGAAGCACCCAAGAGTGCTAGTTCAGGAGGATCTGTCCTAGTGGACAAAGTCAATGAGCCTTTAGACGCGATTTTACAGGCTTATGAGGCTAGATTGGCAAATAGACAGACCTTAGAACAAAGATGGATGACCCATCATTATCCCGAACTAGAGTAGTAGAGGCTAGAAATGTGTAAGCAGCTCATTATAAGTGCTCAATCATTGCTAGAACCACCTCCACCAGAATTGAAGGATAAGATAGTCACCCCAGTGCACAAAGACGAGAGCATTAAAGTAGACGAATTGCCTAGAGAAGAGGTGGATCATAGGGAAGAACCACTGCCAAGGTCGCGAGACTCGAGGGTAGTCCAAAATACAACAGATGAATCAATGAGGGATTTCCCACCCTATGTTCCTATAGTTGAGGAGCAGTGGCCAGAGGAGTTATGGAAGGCTGTCCGAGATGCCCAAAAAAGAGAAGAGGATGCTGGACCAGCACCATTTCCTGAAATCACATTAGATAGACCTAAAATGAGTGTTGATGCGAGGTCATATTATGGTGATGTAGGATCGATAGCCTCCGAAGACAGTAGACCTGCATCGTTAAGAACTTTGCCAGAGTACATGGGAGATTTTGAGGCAAAGTCAGAGATTGTGAGAGTTCCATCACAAAGGCTAGGAGGGACAAAAGAATTGGACACAAAAATTTTGATTGACTTGCTATCCACGCCAGTGAAGTGCACAATTACGTTGGCAGAACTTTTAAAAATCAGGCCAAGTATGTGGACGGATATAGGAAAATGCTTGGAAAAAATTGGGATCAAAAGCCCGTTAAGGTTCCTGGAAAAAGATCTAGATGAGATCGAGAAGCCTAGATCAAATGTAAGACCGGTACCTCTGAACAAAGTAGGAGAGTACTGTGAAGGAGAAGATGGTAATGCCACTTTACCTGTCGAGTACAATGGGATTGAAATGAAAGCTATACTTGACAGCGGAGCAGGAATTGCCATAGCAACAAAACAAATATGGGAGAAATGGGATAGGCCCGCCTTTAGAACAACCAAAATAAAATTAAACTTAGCGGATGGGCATGTGGAAAGACCCCTAGGATTGCTAGAAGCTATAGTGGTGTCTTCTTGTGGTATAGAGTATGCGCATACTTTTGCCATAGTTGACTTTGGCAAGAAAAATAACTATGAAATCATCCTTGGAAGACCATTCATGAGGCAACTCAAGATGGTACAAGATTGGGGTTATGATTATCTATACTTGAGACATGCTGAAACCACAACACGTGTAAATATTGGAAATCATAGTTACCAAGATGTAACTAGAACGCCCATGGAAGATTTTGATTCTGCAACACAAAGTGGATCAACAGACCATCCGTGGATGGGCAAAAAGAAAGAAATCTGGATGTGCGGAGCATCGGAATGTAGTGACTTTGGGAGAAATGAGAATTCCTTAGAGAGGGTCTTAGAAGATGATGCTTACATAAGAGAACCTTTTCCGGAAGAGGCGTTAGAACCGCTAGAGTGGACTCAGATATTGGCTACTTTGGATGTCTCTGTTAATGAGACCACACCAACAAAATTTTGCGATGAGAATGGGTATGACATAGTCCCCTACTACATGCTAGGGGTTATGGGTGAGACAGATGACGAATCTGAGTATGAGTTCGAAACAAGGTTATCAGCTATGGGGATAACACAAAACCAGATACCTAGCCCGAATACTAGTCATATAGAAATAGGTGCTCTTTGCGATCAGTGTGCGATAACACACTTGATTACAAACTGTCCAACTCGAATGCATAGTGCAAAGGAGGAGCCGCAAGTCAACGAAACAAAGCTGCAGGAAGAAGGGCTAAGATCCAAAGAAGATGCTTCAGGTCCAGCGCCTACAAACGAGCAATATGAAGACTTGGAATCAATCAAAGAAGAGGTGCAGCAAGTGACAGGAAGTTCAGACACTATTGGTGACATTTCAACAGCTGAAGTCGAGAAAGAAGAGCCTATGACTCTACAGGAACCAAATGCTGATTTTGTCCCTCCAAAAGACATTTCAGAGGAAATGATGGTCAAGCAGGAGCTAGAACACACAGATGAACTCAGAAGTGTGAACAATGAAGAAGAAGACGACAAGGAGTCCAGGCCAAAGATTGCTCAAGTCACCCAAGAGAACACAGGAAATCTAATACCAAAGAAGATCAACTTTTTGCTAAGTGCACAAGACGGAGTCAAGATGAATTTTATGGCAGAAATTGATACAAATTCCACGACTAATGTCATGTCATATGGCATGTGGTTACTTCTAAGTAAGCCAAAGCTTTATGATATTCAGATAAAGGTAAATCTCTCACTTGAAGTGGATGTTATAAGTATGGGGATTGCAGAAGCTACTGTCCAACTACACTCACATAATGTCAAAGAAAAATTATTGGTGGTAGATTCTCGACAACTAGGAACACACTTGATTTTGTCCAAGCCATGGGCACAAGTCTTGGAAGACGAGCCAGAACCTTCAACAATGGTCATCACGACAAGCTATCAAGTGGCAACAGAGGTCAAGCCTACAATAGTTCAAAAATTCTTGGCTATTGAAAAAGGCAAAGCTAAAGTAAGCCCACAGTCTCTAGCCCAGCCAATGCAAGTGCAAGACAAAGCCTCTACATCAAAAGCCAAACCATCAACAAAACAATGGAAACCCAAGCAAAAAGTCTATCAACCGAAGTTTCCATCGCACAAAAGTCTCCAAAGGAAGTCAAAATAGGTCAACCAAGTGCTAGTATCCAAGGCACAGATTAAAGTTAATGATCCAATTTGGATACAATCACAGGAACAACCTCGACAAGAAAAAGTAACAGGATGGATCACATCAAGCGAGTCAATTATTGCACAAGGCTACAAGAAAGGAAATTCAGATGTTTGGGTCAACAAGCCCAAGATAACAGCCTGGCGATTTCCATCCCATGACAACCACTCAGTCAGGAATCAACAAAGCTGTCAACGTCAATCACATAACTCAACCAAGAGAAAGGACAGGTACAAAAAGCAAAAGAGAAGGTCTTGCACTGGACAAACCATACGAAAAGTCTGGGTAATGAAATCAGAATTCTACCAGACTACCCAACAAAGTCAAGTGAAGATCACCTCCAAGAAAGTCAAAAAATTCATTCCAGTCGAGTTACTCAAAGCACAAGGATTCTATGAGGGTAACTTTCAGATTTGGTTACCTAAGGTAGTATTTTATGAAGGAATCACCCAGGAAAAGCAAGAAACATCAAGAAATCAAGAGCAGCCACCCGCTACACCCAAGAGTACTACAACCTATAGATGGATCCCTCGTCAATTACTACAAGAGCAAGGCTTTTACAAAAGTAACAGCCATATTTGGAAATTAAAGACAAGGTACCATCAAGTCAAAGAAGAAACAAGGCACGTGGCAAAGGACATCACACCAGGCCCAAGAACAATGTGGGTTCCAAAATCCGCGATTGAGGCTCAACAACAAGAAAGATACACAACTCCTTTACAGCCTCTTAACAGCAAAAAGAAAGCAACGGTAAATGCGGAGGTCACAGTTTTGAAGAACACTATCTGGAAGAAGAAGACTTCATCAACCATTGCTTCAACATCAATACCTGTCTCATCAAGAAACCACAATTTGCTACCAAGGAATGAAGAGCAGATATATGCCAATGTATTGGACAACATGGCATCTCAAACAGAAACTAACGAGAAAGGCCTAAACATCAAAAGCATATGGAATTGGATTTCAGGCCTCGATCAGGTAAGTCCAAGTCGCCATTAAACTTACATGGCATAAGAGTCTAGAGTCGGGCAGCTAAGCCACTAAATGAGCGAAGTGTCAGACCTAAGCTTCCAGTTAATATTTTTATGTGGTCTATGAGTCTAGCTAACAGGTATAAGCTCAAGCTGAAGAGTTGAGCATACATAAAGTCATGTCGCTCATGCTGGAAGAGGTGAGCATAAGAGTCAAAGTCCATATAATATATAAGGTGGAGTAGTCCAAAAAAAAAAAAACACTCACGTACTTGACACAATGAGGAAGAGTGAGAAACCTCGACAACAAAAACCCTTCTTGTGAGTAGTGAAAGCTTTTGAAGCACTCATGCTATATGTTTTGCTTGCTACACTAACTCCATGAAGAACCCATCTATACTCTTCTCTCGCACCGCATCTTGTTTAACATGCATAACTCTTTGCAAGCATATAGATGTCCCATCATTGGACATATGCATTAGGCACTCTTTTTTATTCCACCCATGCACTTACACAAAAAAATGACGATGACCAATCGGAAACAGGTTTTATAAGCCTTTGCTCAACAACAATGACTCTGACTGCAAGCTACTAACACTTATCCATGTATATCAAGTCCATACTAGTAGCCATATGGCCATATGTACTTTAACTCATCATACCTCTATAACATCAGAACCTAAGTATATATAGCCTCGCATTTAATTATGACTAAAGACATTTTTTCCCACTCGGTTTTTCCCTTTAGTCTTATCCAGGTATCCAAGACCTTCATTTTGTATATACGCTACATTTTACTTTTACTCTTTTATTTTTTATAACAACAAAAACAAGAAGAACCACGATATCCCCAAGTCAAAAGGGAGAGGCCAAATAACAGCTTGACAAAGCTTCAAGTCAACTTACAGGTACGACTTCCAGATAACAACCACAGGAAAAGCAAACTCGAGCTACAATGACAACAACCTGCTGCACCAACAAGTCGATACAACCTCATAGAATTCAAGATACAACAACCAATCGGAGGGGGAGAGTTCCAGGCTTAAGATACACTACAGGTACAACTTCAAGGCAGCTTTAATATCACGCAAAGCAACCAACTGCAAAAGAGGCTGCCACAACAACTTCAACCAACACCAAGACATCAAGAACTCGTCAAGGCCAGCAAAGACATAGGGTCTTGTCGGGGACGACAAGAATTCGGAAGGGGAGAGTGTTGAAAGGACGCCCTTTCAACAACGTTTCCATAAAGATTCCATTAAAGATTCCTCAAAGATTCTATAAAGATTCCACATGAAGATGGTGATGAAGATGAAGATGGATGCTGCAACATGAAGATACAAGTTCATGGACGTCATCAAATATCCTGTTATTATTATTTTGCGCCATTACAGCCACTTTTGTAATGTTTACGGGAACCTCATATTTTAAGTCGGCACTTGTATTTTGGCCACAGATGCTTGTATAATGAGTAAATCCAACTCAGTTTCTTGTAATTAAGCTCTGTAGAAGCCTAGGGACAATTCAGGTCATTTGGCGGTTTGAAGGCTTGGTATATAAGCTAAAACCTAAGGCTTTGTAAAAAAACACATTACGTTATCTCAAATAATATATAGTCGTGGGTTCTGCAGCACACAGTAGTGAGCTTCACGCACACACACCGTCGCGTACACTAATCACATTGCAGATATGAGAGTAGGAGTGTGTTAGCATGGAGAAGCTCTCCGCGTCGATGCAAGCAATGCAAGCCGAGGACCACATCGCAAGCCCGCCTACTACGAGCTATATTTGGTCGTAAGTACCTCAAACGACATCCGTTCTGAATGATTGAGTAGTCGTTAGAATCAAGGCGAGAAGCTCTTCGTGTTGATGTCTTTGTAGATCAGTTTCAGACACTTTGGAAATTGTTGTTTTGAGTCTATCGCGACAGAGATTAGAGATCTTGCAATTATGGTTTTCAGGGTTTAGGTGTTTGGCCACATAGGATATGTCCTTGTGAGTCTTACCCTCCGATTTCGAGTCATTCCAATATGATTTGAGACTGTTTCGAGCTTGTAGTTTTTCATAGGATGCGTTGTCTGTTTCTTTGCTTTATGGTAGTGTTGTGGTAGGATAGCTCAGGGTTGACAACCCAAAGATTGCCTCCATGCCCTAGTCGGGTCAGCTACATCCTCGGATTGACAGTTTGTTGGTCTGTGTTCTTGTTGTGCTCCATCGTCCGTCGCGGCGTACCCGCTAACAACAATATCCATCGAACCAACACAAGTGGGAACTGCTGCTGCAGCACCGCCTATAGCCATAGAAGACATGCTCAAAAGGATGAATGAAATGATGAATAACATGCAAGAAGTACCGATGAGGGGACCAGGACAAGGGATATCTCAACAGGAACAACCAATTAGGCCACATAAATGGTGTTTAATTGAGGGTAAATGGACCAACCATGAGACCAATGAGTGCTATTATCGACCAAAGTATGATGGGAATGGCTGTATGTGTCTATGAGGCCACAAGGACAACCCATGTACAGATATCAGCCTAATATGGCACCAGCTCAAAGACCATTGATGGGTATGGAAAGACCTCAACCCCTATTGGGTCAATAACCTTTATATCCTCGACATAATGCAGTGCATGTAAAGTACATGCACTCAGAGGGAGGCATAGATGAACAATCACTAGTGCCTGTTACACCCTATGTTGAGCCTAGTCCGTCTACCGTAATGGTAGAAAGAGATTGATATAATTCACATCCACCACCAATGGAAGAACCTGTGACTTATACTACACCAGAGCTTGCACCGATGTACTATGTAGCTAATCAAGGTGTTAGACCTCTGATGGTAAGACCCATGATTAAGCCAAGAACTGGGACCTGTCATAACTATGGTGCAGATGATCACTAAAAAATGAATGCTCAGATCCTGACAATAACATTAAGCCAATTAAAGCTTTTCGTATACAATGTTGCAAAAAGGGAGGACACTTCTCTGAAGATTGTCCGAAAAATCCTTTAAACAAGGGTAAAACAGTAGTGAACGTAGTCCAAGTGATACCTAGTAGCTCACCTAAGAGTGAACCTCTTGTTCCAATCAAGATAATCACCAGAGCCCAGTCTAAGAAAAAGAAACATAACTCCTCTGATGATTCGGAGAATACTAAAATTTCCAGTCAAAAGACCAAGAGAAGTAGAAGCAAAAGGTATGAGATGAGAAAACAAAAACAAAGGGCTGAAATCGAGGAGACAGCAAAGAAACTATTCCAGGCAAAAGTGAAAGGAACTGGAAAGTGAGATCAAGGAAACCACAGTGAAATCTGGAGAATCAATTTTGGTAGACAAAATTTTTGAGCCAACCAATGCAACCTTGGAAGCTTACCAAGCGGAACTTAAAGCAGGCCAAAACATGAAAAACAAATGGAAAAACTATCCTTCTCCAGATACAAAAGCAGCTAAGCTTGAACCTTATTAAAATCTGGTAAGAATTACTCAAGAGATACTGGAAAAACAAAATCCCAAGCTCGAGAGTATAACAAAACCTGAGGAGCTTGTGGTAGGAACGAGTAAAGGTAAATCCGAAGTGGTGGTAGAACCCCACCTTGAAACTAAAGAGCCAGAACTCGTAGTGCCTGACAGTGAAGATAACTTAGATGGAATTCCATTCGTGGAAGAAGATTGGCTAGGACACTTATAGGAAAAAGTTAGAGAGATTAATGATGGGAGCCCAACTTTGAAGTCAGCTCCTATAGAGGAAGTTTGGTTAGACAATCTACCTCCTGATATGGACATGGATGTACAATCCTTGTATGGGGATTGCGACTCTGAATCTTCAGGAATGTCTAAACCAATGACTCTGAAAACACTACCCTCTTACTTGGGAGATAACAAAGATGAATCCATAGTGTGTAAAACCACAGCGGAACAGACCCTAGAGGTAGACAACCTCCATTCAATCATGTCTACACCCATTCAATGCACTCTTACTTTAGGAGAACTGTTAAAAATTAGACCATCTTTATGGAATGATCTACAAAAAACTTTAGTGAAGGTGGAGATAACAGGGCTAATCGCAAAAAAATTGGAAAAATTGAAACACGAAATGGATAACAAAGAGATTGTTAGGTATGGAGCCTGATTTAGCCCTTGTAATTTTTTGTGGTAAAAATGCACATTTGTAATGTCCCCATTATGAGGAGAAGCCATCGTGCGTGAAGAAAAAATCACTCACCGGAAACCAAAATTTTCACGACCAGTCTGGAGCCAGAATATTCCTTTTCGTCGTAATATCATGGCCACGAACGACGGCCGAAAAGTGGTCAAAAAATGACCGGTCGGTTGGCCGGTTGGCCGATGGCTGCCAGTGGCCAATGGTTGAAAGTCAATGGCCGGTGGTCGGTGGCCGAATTCAAAAGCGGACTCGTCTTCTCAAGCGGACTTGTAATATCATGGCCGCGGACGACAGCCGAAAAGTGGTAAAAAAATGACCGGTCGGTTGGCCGGTTGGCCGGTGGCTGCCAGTGGCCAATGGTCGGAATTCAATGGCCGGTGGTCGGTGGCCGAATTCAAAAGCGGACTTGTCTTCTCAAGCACGGCCACACATGGGCAGATTGGAGGGTCCAATTTGGACTTATCTACACAAGGGCGGCTACACATGGCTGACTCTCATGAGAGAGGGCAGCCCTTTTGGCCTATAAAAGGAGGCCATTTCTACACACATTTCATAGTGTGAAGTTGATGCAACAAGGTGGGTGTGAGGTGGTGAGAGTGAAGCAAGGGAGGAGCTCTATTAAGGGTATAATCCCTTTGTAACCTACTTCTTTTTTGAAGTACTGAAGCCATTAAGTGGCTGCTTTCCCGTGGATGTAGCCCACATTGTGTGAACCACGTATATCGTGTGTTCTCTCTCTCTCTCTCTCTATCTCTCTCTCTCTCTCTCTCTCTCTCTCTCTCTCTCTCTCTCTCTCTCTACTCTATAATCTCTTGTGTGTGAAAATTATCTCTCTACGTTAAATAATCTACTCAATTATCTACTTAGCTACGTCATATTTCCTCACAGAGATTAGATCCATCTCAATGAACAAAGTCAGAGGATACTACAAAGGGGAAGAAGGAAACATACCCTTCCAGTGAGATATAATGATATGGGAACCATGGCAATACTGGATAGTGGGGCAGACATAGCCATAACCATGAAAGCAGTATGGGAATCATGGGGAAAACCAACCATTAGACAAACTTGAATGAAATTGCAATTGGTTGATGGACACATCGAAAGACCCTTAGGACTGCTTGAAAAAGTGATAGTTAATTCCTGTGGGATTGATTATCAACACACTTTTGCAATAGTGGAATTTGGAAAGAAACTCAATTATGATATCATCTTGGGAAGACCTTTCATGCGACAAGTACAACTCATCCAGGATTGGGGAAATAATTATTTGTACTTGAAGCAAGTGGGATCAATAACAAGGGTTAATCTAAAAGATCACACTTATGGAGATGTCATGAAAACACCCATACAAGAATTTGACTCAGCGTCTTCGGCTGAAAATAAGCTTCCATCTTAGTTAAACAAAGATACACCTATTTGGATCTGCGGAGCCTCAAAAAATGGGAGCTTAAAACGAGAAGAATGTATCTTAGAAAGGGATTGCACAGATGAAGCCTATTTACCTGAACCCTTTCCGGAGCATTTGTTTGAGCCATTTGAGTGGACTCAAATTTTGGCAACAATGTATGTATGTGTAAATACATCCATTTGAGTGGACTCAAATTTTGGCAACAATGGATGTAGGTATGATTACGCCTATGCCTACTCAATTTTGCAATGAGGACGGCTATGACATAATTCCCATACAAATGATCTCAACCCTTGACATGGAATCTTTACCGTTCTCCTCAGTGGTTTCCATTTTAGTTGTATATATCTCATTACAAGAAATATACTCTTCAAGACCAAAATATACAAGAAAGATACTCTCCAAGACCGAAAGATCATACTCGAACAACCTGTTAGGGAACTAAGAAAACAGGGCAGTCCTACGAAAGACCTGAAAATGCAAAAAAGATAGATCTCGCTCAACCAAGAGAAGAACCTAGATTGCCTACATTGCAAACAACTTGACAAAAGAAGGAGAAGAGATTTTGTTAAGATTACTAAAAGAATACCGAAATATCTTTGCTTGGTCTTATAAAGATCTCAAGGGTGTTGATCCAAAAATCTTTCAACATACCATACCAATGAGAGATGATGTGAAACCAATCAGACAAAGGGCATACACTTATAATAAGACATTTGCCAGAAATATCAAAGAAGAGATAGAAAAGCTAAAGGAATCCGTATTCATTTATGAAATTGAATACACAGACTGGGTGTCTCCAATTGTAATAGTAACCAAGAAAAATGAAAAATTATGGGTGTGTGTCAATCTCAAGAAAGTGACTGCAGCTACCATTAGAGACAGCTTTCCTCTGCCAATCACTGAGCATGCTTTAGAACGAGTTGCAAGAAAAGAAGCTTACAACTTTTTAGATGGCTTTTGAGATACAATCAATTTTTGGTTGACTCCAAAGATCAACATAAAACTAGCTTTGCAACTGAATGTGATATTTTTGCCTATCAGGTTATGACTTTTGGGTTAACTAATGCTCCTGCCACCTTTCAAAGATTGATGAGCTATGCTTTTAAAGAATATCTTCGAAATTTCTTGGAAGTATATATTGATGATTTATGTGTACATTCATCAATCCGGATTGATCATTTTGAACACCTCAAAAAGGTATTCGAAAAATGTAGACTTTATAGGATTTGCTTAAATCCTGAAAAGTGCACATTTATGGACAGACAAGGAAAAATTCTTGGGCATATAGTGTCTAAAAATGGCATAGCTACTGATGTGGATAACATTCATGTTATTGTTGAATTGCTTAGACCAACAACAGTCAAAGGGGTTCAAGCTTTCATGGGACATTGTGGATATTACAGACGATTCATTTACATGTACGCTATAATTGCAAAACCTATGCATAGCTTGATTACACTCTTTGAATGGACTGATGAGTATAAAAAATCCTTCATGAAGCTTAAACAAGCTTTCACTTCAGTCCCAATATTGAAAGAACTAGATTGGAATAAGATATTCCACATACATATAGATGCTTCCAATTTTGCCATTGGGTGTATACTATCTCAATTAAAAGACAAAAAATTTGATTTTCCTATTTCTTATGCTAGTACACATTTGAATATGCTAGAGAGAAACTATACAACCACCGAAAGGGAAGGATTAGGAATGATCTATGCCGTAAAAAATTATAGACATTACCTATTAGCTAACAAATTTGTGTTCTTTGTGGACCACCAAACCTTATTGTACTTGGTCAACAAGCCCCGCAACACAGGAAGAATAGTGAGATGGTTCATCATTCTTTTGGAATTTGATTTCACTATAGTTGTGAAAAAGGGCACCACTCACCAAACAGTAGATCATTTATCGAGGATTGTTTTAGGAGAACCACCCAAGGGAGTAGACAATGATCTACCGGATGCATATCTATTCTCCGTGGAAATGATACCCCGATGGTCGGACGAATAAAATTCTTAGCTCGGTATTGACTAAAGTGGTTAGTTCAGAATGGACTGGTTGGGAAATGAATCTCCATGCCGCTCTATGGGCTTATAGAGTTTCATTCAAGATAGCTTTAAATGCTACACCCTTTAACCTTGTTTATGGTCTTGATGCCATACTGCCGATAGAATTTCTATTGCCGACAGTAAGGGTAGCAAAGAATCTTGAGTGGACAGGACATGAATTTTCACAGAGGCTTGAAGATGTAGAAAATCTTGATGAGAAAAGGCGTTATAACAGCTATAGCTCGCATCTATGCACAAAAGCGAAAACAAAGAAAGTTTTTTTATTCCCATATAGTTACAAAAAATTTTCAAAAAAGGGGACTTAGTTTTAGTCTTCTCCCTTAAGCAACACATTCCTAAGTTTAAGAAAAATGGAAACGAACCGTTTATCATTGAAGACATATCTCCAAGGGGAACAATTAATTTTTCCACCCTAGATGGTGAACCTATGGCTAATTGGATTAGTGGATGCCGCTTAAAGAAGTACAGTTTTTCCACTAACTGATGAATTGCTAGAAAAGATGCATGTAGCAAAGCAAGGAAAGATAAAACGACAGCAGGTTATTGATGAAGCCCAAGAGGAAGCTCATCTTCGAGTACTCAAAAGGAAAGTTGCTTTCAAAAGTCAAAAAATACCTATTCCCATCAACACTCTAGAACTAGATGAGCGACTATGGGAATTACAGAAGAATGCGCTATCAATAGATGATGAATGGTTAGATGGAATGGACCTTCGCATCAAAGTACAAATGAACAATCATAGCACAGATGCGTTGGTCGATACAGGAGCTCGAGTAAATGCAGTCAGTTATTCCACGTACAAGAAAGCAACGAATTAGTCTTTGACAACAGCAGCAGGAATATCGACTATTAAAGGATGCAACAAAAATCCAACACCGCCACTGGGAGTAGTCAACTTAAATGTGATAGTACATGGATGTCCATGCATCAGTTTGTATGCTTACTAGATGAACACATGAATGAAATGATGATTTTTGGAATCTCATGGATGAGGACGTACAAAGCAATACCAGATTGGGATGCCAATCAACTCAAGCTATCACCTAAAGGCGGGCAACTCATCGTTCCAATTGCACTAAGCAAAGAGGAATGGAAAGGAGATTCCCAATAGAACAAACCACGAATCAATCAATCTTCTCCATCCTATCGACAAGAAAAAGCTACAAGTAGCATGCAAGGAGTCATGCATATTTGGGTACCAAAAGCACAACTTAAGGACAAGCCGTGTCAAATTTGGGTGCCCAAAACATCATCGACTATACCAAAGACGGTTCCAAGGTTCAAAACACAAAGAAGAGAATCTTGGAGCAGGGAACCTAAATCAAAATGGATTTGGAGGAAAAAGGAGCACTTATCTTCTCTGCAAACTATAAAACCGATGAAGTAGTGGAGAGTTAAGTCTCAAAACACTCAACCACAACATTTCATTAAAGAAAAACCAAGATACCAATGTCGAGTTAAAGCTCAAAAACCATCATCCTTGATACCAATAGCTCAAGAAATTAGCATGCCAAAGCATCCTGATGGTACAAAAAAGTAAAAGAGCACACAAGCTACAAGACTTGCTCTTTGGGAAACAGCAAAAGAAAACCTTGACCCCAGAAACCCTTGAGTTAAGTACTCAAGACCCAACTCTTGCACAACATAATGGTTTGAATTGAATTGATCTTCAAAGCATGGTAGAGCCAACCAAGGCTATGCATAGACACGATTGGTCAACTCATGCACAGAGTCGTCCCGGAGTACGCCATCTACAAGGGGTGGAAGGGAACTAAGTAATTAAGGGCAATGTTTGAAGAGGGAGGAAAAAGTTTGATGTTAACATGTGATTTTTGTAAAATTGCCTAATAATTCCTTTAACAAGTCATCAACAGGGGAAATTTAACTGATAACATCTCCCCGATGAGTGTAAATAGTGTATATACTTTTAGAAAATCATAAAAAATGGTCTTTTTTTTGTTATTTTTATCATTTCTCTTGATATTGGGACTTAAAAATGGAGAAATCCACCAAAAAACAATAAAGCAATGTTTTTCAATGGATTTTCCTAATTATTGATCTTTCACTTTTCTTTCTTAGCATATTTTATTATTATTGTTTATTTTTCTAATAAACAGGTCAAAAATTAATAATAAATAGCAAATGAGCTCAGATGGAGAAATTGAAGATACACTGATGTTCAGAAGGACAAGGCGTCATGCACAAGAAATTTCAATCAAATCGAGAGATGGAAGCAGGAAGCCTAAATTAGGCTGCCAAAATCTACTTTCGCAAATTCTTGCAGAATGAGCTAACGGAATCCGATTGAATAATTTTTTAGTATAACATAGATTTCACGGCCTAATAGGACTAATAGTCCGTGAAATCTATGTTATACTAAAAATATTTTTGGAAGTCCGAGTATAGATATCCAAGGTAGCCCAAAATCACCTCATTTCCACTAGTCACTCTTGGAGGAGAGAGCTGTTAGCCTTCTTTGCGCGCGATTTTCGCAGTCCACAAGCGTCCATTTAGAGTGCTGTCTCACACGAAACATGAGGGGTAAGTTCTAAGATATCAATGAAAAATTTTATATGGCAGGGTAGCAAGTTTAGGCTCAGGAAAAAACCCTAGAAACCCAGTAGTGCACGAAGTCCTACGACACAAAATTGACCATAGCCACCTGTCACCTCAACCGAATTGGACAAGACTTGAGATATAGCATGCCCCTATATAATAGAACACTTCTATATCACTAGATGACCATCCGGTAGGGGTCGAGGGGGGGGGGGGGGGGGGGTGTTGAAGGGTCCCAAGTAGACAATCTAGGTTTTTGCCATATGCGAGAATTGGATTCTGACTCCACAGGTAGCTCATAGACTGGGTCTATACACAATGTACCTGGAAGGTTTCATGAAAAAAATCAAGGCAAGCTCTCGAACAACAGAAAATAGCTCGAAGGCTACAAAGCTTCAAAACTAACATATGAAGTCAAACTGACTCCAAATGGGCCAAAACTGGATGGGTAGCATCAGGGCTATGTAGCAAACAAGCCCATAGATTCAAAAGTGACTAACCAACTCCATAGGCCATCTAGTCCCAAAAATAGGTGATTTCAGAGTCGACAAGAGCACGAAGTGATGCTGACACGACAAAACTTTACCAAATTCATTTTAGGACTTGTGTTAGATGTATTGAATATGTCTAGGTCAAAAAATTGTCAAGTCTTCACTTCACCTATCACTTGTACACATCTTTGACATGCCACATTTTAAGTATGAGCCAAAATAATCAAGAAAAATTTAGAAATTGTCAAAAAGACACACCAAAGTCTTTCCAATCCAATTTTTGAGTTATCTGTCACATTCTTTGATCCAAATTACCCCATCTCATACACAAAGTCTACATCATGCCTAGAACCAAGTTGCAACAAAAATGTACATTTTGATGAAAAAGTTAATAATCATGATTATTTACTTTCTTTCCAAAATGGGTGAAATCTGCAACTTTGACCTTATGGGACCAAAGAACATAATGTCCCAAGTCCACTGATCAAGTTTGAGCAAATTTGGATCTCAAAAACTCAAAATCTCTTTATATCTACTGTTTCAGAGTCTGAAAGCCTAAATCTGGCACCATTTCCAACCAGTGCACTCAAATGAGCCCACACATCACTCGGAGTACCTAAATGCCATATGTTTCAAGCCTATGATGTCAAAAATGTAAACAGGTGGAAAAAATCCTAGCTGTAAATAATCGCCATTATTTACTTTTGTTGCAATTTTTGCCTGGACTCTATGATTTTGATCTCTACATGTTTATATGCATGCAGGCATGCTCCAAAATTGATTTGAAGCAAAATGGACATCATTTGTTATCAATTCAGACTCGGGGCATTTCAGAGCGGCATTCGTAGAAATTTCTAACTTTAACACCGTATTCACTTAATAGGAGCAATGCAAGCTGCCAAGAAGGCAAAGAAAAGGGTGTCCCAGAAAGAAAAGTTGCAAGAGTTGCCACCCTACCAATTAGATCCAAGTTCAATAAAGATGGCCAAGGCAACTTACTTATCTAAGGAATAGCTTGAAGAAAACAATACAACTGTTTTCACTGGCAGATTCAAGAGCGAAGAAGGACACCAAGTAGAATTGCAAATGCTACCAAAGGAGATATATGATGTAGTTGCAAAGCAGACACCAAAGAAGACAACAGAAGGCTGGGCCTAAGATACTTCTACGACCAGGATCCATGCGGTGTGGATTTCCAGAAGGCATATGAACTACTGTCCACAATCAAAGAAGATGGGTCAACCCAAATCACTGACCAACAAGGGCAAAAAGTAGAACTGGTAATAACTAAAGAGATAGTGGCTGAGACACTAAAGCTGCCAACTGAAGGTATGACAATGCGGGCCAGAGATAGAAAGACAACAGGCACTTTTACCAAAGATACTGATGCTATCACATTTTTCGACCTCATCCAAAGGCAAGTGGAAGAACTAACTCGCCTCTACCATCAACACTTCCACTTATTATCAAAGAGACAACCATGGTACACAAGTCCAAACCATGTGGTTGCGACAACCTTCACTCAAGAATTGAAGTCGACAAACATACAGGCAATTGATCATGCGCAATATGTACTTACACCACTGAAAGTCACAAAGAAAGAAGGCAAAATCACATATTTGGGCGCTCTAGAAGTGCTAACCAGAATAGCATATCATGCTATTGGAATGGTCGACAATTTTCCACCAACCCCAGATTAGAACACCTAGATTGTGTCTACTCAACCTTCTTCAAGAACCACTCATTCAACAAAGAGAGTGTACAAGTCAGATGAAGAATCTGCAGAAAGCTCCCATGAGGCTCATAGCAGTGAAAGCTCGGACAATGAGGAAAGAAGAGCAAGAAATGAAGAAATGAAAAAGAAAGTAGTAGCAGCACACCAAGTGGAACCTCAGCAAAAGAAGGCAATATTTGAAAGAGAAAAGAAAATATATGGAAGGAGCCGTCAAGCTGCAGGTGAGGACCCTGAAAGATGGAGTCCAAGAGATATAAGGGGACCAAGAACCAAGAAACCTACAAGGAAAGGGACAGAGGATCCCAAGGATTTTCTTGAGTGCATGTATGCGGAAGCTGAAGCCCTAAAGCTATAGGGAGCTCAAGAAGCTGAAAGGAAAGAAAAGGAAGAAGCGGTCGAGCAACAAAGACAAGAAGAGGCTACTGAACAAAGTGAGTCACATCACGACCAGGGAAAGATGTCTTCGAAACCCACTTCACCCACTACGGAGCAAGAAGACCATCCAATGCCAAGCCCAAATCCTTCACCAACTGCTAAACCCAATGAAGGTGAGGAAGCAAAGGGAAAAGTGAAACAACAGGAAGACCCCAATTTTGAACATCCAAAGGGAACAGAAAGCACTGAAGTTGGACCTTCTACAACAACACAACAAGAATCAGCCGAAGCCTCAAGAAGCAGAAGCCACATCACAACCCAAAGAGCCACAAATTGAAACGTCTGAAACCTCTCAACATCCTCAGGGAGAGCGTGAAGATTGGGAAACAAATGACGAAGTCATCATGCAAATCAATGAATATACCAAGCAAATGCAACTGATAACAGATAAGATGCAAACAAAAACACTTAGCCGTAGTGCTAAGGCTAAGGAACTTGAACTCGTCATTGATGCTCTACAAGGAGAGCTCGATGACCGAATGAACATTATTGCAGATCTCCAAAGACAGACCAAAGAGCTGAAAGATGAAGCAGAACAACACCATCTTGCAAAAGAGAAACAACAAAAAGAGATGGAAGAGCTAGGAGAGCTTCTAACTAAATTATCGGATGCATGAAAAAGCAAAGATCAACCTCAAAAACTCAGGATGAAGCAGGACCCTCTGAACAACCAACCGTCGACATACCCTCAGTCTCATTTGCCGTGATGGAAACACAGCCCTCAGAAGGGCTAGCATGAGAGTCGGAATTTCAAGTACCACTCGCTGAAGCTGAGCAAGTGCCCATGGTCCAGCTTTCTAAAAGGGAAGATGCACTAAAAGAGCAGATTGTCCAAGAAACAGATGCCGAATGGAAAGCATCAATGGATTGAAATTTGAGAGTTCTCCACTCAATCAATGTAACTCAACTCACTCCCAACCAAATCAATGTTTAGTGGCATCAGCAATCATTGCCATATCCACTGATCAAAGTGGAGCTACTACAGATAAAAGAAAGACAATACAAGGATATGCAAGCAACAAGCTTAGAGGATATCTACCCCAAGTGGAGAAAGAACTGGTTGAACAAGAATTCAAGATATCAAATTTTGTTCACAAGAGCACTTGTAACCCTACTGAAAGACCCAACATTATGTCCTGTACCAAGGGTAAGGACATGGCACGCATACGAAGCAATGAAAAAGAAGAGACCAACATGGCTGAATTACTCACATCTACCAACTCCAGAGCAAGGTCCAATAACGAAAGAATACATGGTGAAAACTCTAGCGGGCGCCATGACTTTCTTCAAGAGCCTCCCCGACCTCTCATGTGCAATGCTGTATAAGTTTTGCAGAATGCTGCTCACTTGCAGTCAATATTTTCACGAGCCTGAGAAAGCCGGAGCACCATGGATATCTTTTCTCGAAGGCAATAAAGGTCTCTGTTATGACTTAAGTGGACAGTAATATCAAATTCATGATAATGATGTCGAAAGTGCACGGCGTTGGTGCAATGAAAATATGCTCAACATATTCATATATCAATCACAAGATCTAATGCACAATGTGGAGTCTATGCTAGGAATCCAAACTCCATGGAAAAGAGATATTTGCTACAAGTACGGAAATGGAAATCTTCTAGTAATTGATACAACCTTCAGAACAAATAAGTACAAGGTGGGTATTATTGGCATTTTCATATTATGATCGATCAAGTTCTCTATGTAGTTTGTTGCATTCTACTGACAAGCACTCTTGTGTTATAGTTTTATCTCTACATTATACTAGTCTTTGATAGTCATCACAATGGCGTTCCCATTTGGTAGCAGCAAGCTAACTTGGATAACATTTTTCGGAGCTTTTATTGTAAAACAACTTATTATTTTGATGAATTGGGAATGTTGTAACTCCTACTTTCCAAATAAACAGTGTAATTGATGAGCCGGGGCTACAAGCTTCTAGATTGTATCAACCTATCTTTAGTTACAGCTCCCAGATTATTAGTTTTGACCACAAAAATCTTAGCTAAGGTATAAAAGTCAATTTTTGTAAGTATTTTATAAGTTTTGGATAATAGAAACATAGCGTGAGCTAATGGCACTCACTTCTCTCATTCTTGTGCTTCCTACTCCCTTCCCGGTTGTCACATTGTAGTGTCATCTATTGCGTTGCAACCGCAGGTAAGAGCTCTACGCATTGACGTAAGCATTTCATGGTAATCCGTAGCTTTTGGCATCACCGAACCGCGGCCTAATTTCATCATAAGTAGGAATTTAAGCTTCAAAATAAGTATAGGTGAGGTATTGGGGCATCATTGCTAAGCATTTAGATGCATTCTGGGTCAAAAAAACTCACTGTTGTTAATAATCACGATTTTTTAACTTGACCTAAAGTGAAATTTGAGACCATAAGCATGTGTGATTAAATCTTATAAACATGTCCTAGAAGTTTCGTAACATTTGGATGTCAGTTGATGCTGTAACCGGTTGTGATCTGTTTGCCGATTAGCGACTAGCTTTTGATGATTTCTGGCATTTGAGTGTAGTTTGAGTTAGATGCAAGTTGTTTGTTGTTTTCCAAGAGATTGACAACTTCTTGTAGCCTCTATGCACTACTTAAGTCAGGTTTGTCCCATGGATTGAAAATTATATTCGTGGTTCTCGATATGTCTGCAATAAGATAGGAGTGAGTTTAGACAACTGTCCCACACCATTGCATGGATCTTGACTTCTTAGGACACATTTGAAACAACATGTACATGGATCACAAGCTTTAGAAAACCATATGTTAGATCACTTTAAGTCTTGGAAGCCTGGAGAATTCATGGTTGACAATGCTGAAATAGAAAATGGTGCTTTACGGTATGTCCACCTTTCATGTTACAATCAATGTAAGTGACCACAATTGCATTACAAGTCTCACGTATGCACATGCTTTTTGCAAGATTGTATTCCATGTACCTATTTTGTTATGTTTATGGCATGTCAAGAGGTGTTGGCTAAAGCATATCATCAAGAAGGTTGTTAGGAAATAAGACGTAGCTAAATAGATAATTGAGTAGATTACTTAATGGAGAGAGACAGATTTACATACACGAGATTATAGAGTAGAGAGAGAGAGAGAGAGTACACAAGATATACGTGGTTCACCCAATGTGGGCTACGTCCACGGGAAAGCACCCACTCAATGGCTTTAGTACTTCAAAACAATAGGTAGTTTACAAAGGGATTATACCCTTAATGGAGCTCCCGCCTTGCTTCACTCTCACCACCTCACACTCACCTTGTTGAATCAACTTCACACTCTATGAAATGTGTGTAGAAATGGCCTCCTTTTATAGGCCAAAAGGGCTGCCCTCTCTCATGAGAGGCAGCCATGTGTAGCCACCCTTGTGTAGATAAGTCCAAATCGGACCCTCCAATCCGCCCATGTGTGGCCGCCCTTGAGAAGACAAGTCCGCTTTTGAATTCGGCCACCAGCCATTGACTTTCGACCACCAGCCACCGGCCATTGACTACCGGCCATCGGCCAACCGATGGTTGTTTTCCGACCGCTTTTCGGCCGCCGTCTGGCCATAATATTTCGGCGAGGGAAAAAAAATTCGGGGGCTTCCCCCCCCGAGGCCCCTAAAGTTGCCCCTGATTTTTTATCGTGAAAATTTTGGTTTCCGGCGAGTGATCTTCCTTCACGCACGATGGCTTCTCCTCATAATGGGAGCCTTACAAATATGCGCTTTTACCACAAAAAATTACAAGGGTAAATCAAGATCCATACTTAACAATCTCCCACTTGGAGACTGATCTCCAAACCAAACCTGTGACTGCTTTCCATTATGGCTTCTCATCCTTGAATGCCGATTGAAGATGAGCAAAAGCTCAACTTCTCCTTGTTGACCACCTTTGTAAACATGTCTGCAGGATTTTCACTTGTATGCACCTTTCCTAGCTTTAGTTGTCCCACTTCCAAAAGAGTGCGTAAATATCTCACCTCAATGTGCTTTGTCCTTGAATGAAAGGCTTAGTTCTTTGCAAGATGGATAGAGCTTTGGCTATCACTGTACAAGACACAATTGTCTTGTTTGAATCCAAGCTCTTCTAAGAATCTGTGAAGCCACAGCATTTCTTTGCTTGCCTCCGTCATTGCTACATACTCTGCTTCCATGGTAGAAAGTGAAACTACTTTCTGCAGCTTTGAAGCCCAGCTTACTGCTGTGCCTCCAACCATGAACACATAGCCAGTAGTTCTCCTTCGAGTATCTTTGTCACCTTCCATATCTGCATCAACATACCCTTCTAGAAAAATATCAGTTCCTCCAAAATACAAAGCATTTGTTGTTGTCCCTTTTAGATACCTAAGTATCCACTTCGCAGCTTGCCAATGCTCTTTACCTGGGTTGTCCATGAACCTACTCACAACTCCCACTGCATGTGCAATGTCTGGCCTTGTCCAGACCATAGCATACATTAGAGAACCTACCGCTGCAACATATGGAACTTTAGACATGTAGGCTATCTCCTCTTGTGTCTTTGGACACATATCCTTTGTTAGTTTAAAGTGACCAACCAAAGGTGTAGAAACTGGTTTTGCATTTTGCATTGCAAACCTTTCTAGTACCTTCTTGATATAATCCTCTTCAGATAGCTTTATTGTCTTCTTCATCCCGTCCCTTGATATTTTCATACCAAGTATCCTCTTTGCAGCACCTAAATCTTTCATTGAAAAAGATTTAGACAGCTCCTCTTTTAGGTCTTTGATGTCCTGCATGTTAGCACTTGCAATCAACATGTTGCACCACCTAAATCTTTCATTGAAAAAGATTTAGACAGCTCCTCTTTTAGGTCTTTGATGTCCTGCATGTTAACACTTGCAATCAACATGTCATCAACATACAACATTAGGATGATGAATTTCCCATCTCCCAAATTCTTCATGTAGACGCAGTGATCCGAGTTGCATCTTGTGAATCCATGATCCAACATCCATCGATCAAACTTCAAGTACCATTGTCTTGATGCTTGTTTTAAACCATACAAGCTCTTCTTTAATCTGCAAACCATCTTCTCCTTACCTTTTACTTCATACCCCTTTGGTTGAAGCATGTAGATTTCCTCCTCTAAGTCACCGTGAGGGAATTCCGTATTTACATTCATTTGCTCGAGATTTAGATCATGAGCAGCCACAATGCTTAAGACAAGCCTGATTGAGTTCATTTTTACAACAGGAGAAAATATTTCATTGAAGTCAATACCTTTCTTTTGAGAAAACACTTTTACCACAAGCCTAGACTTGTGCCTTTTTTTCCCACCTTCTTCATCCTTCACCTTGTACACCCATTTGTTTTGAAGTGCCCGCTTACCTTTAGGCAACTCAACCAACTCCCATGTTTGGTTGCGATGTAGCGAGTCCATCTCCACTTGCATGCTCTTCATCCATTCTTCTTTGGATTCATGTTGCATAGCTTCTTCGTATGATTCCGGCTCTCCAGAATCTGAAATCAAGAGATGGTTGAAGGAAGGAACAAATCTTTCTGGAGGTCTACTTGCTCTTGTAGATCTTCTGGGAATAGGTTGAGGCTCCTCATTTGGTTGACGTTGTTGCACATTGTCACCGTTTGCAGTCCTTGAGTCTTCACAGTCCTCAAGATCCATGTACTCATCACCTGTTTCTTTTGTTTAATTCCTTTCCAAGTAATCTTTGTACATATTTTGTTCGTTAAAAATTACATCCCTACTCCTTAAGATTTTACCATCTTCAGGATTCCATAGGCGATACCCAAAGTCACCTTCTCCATAGCCAATGAAGAAACACTTTTTGGACTTTGCATCTAGCTTTGATCTTAGGCTTCTATCTATGTGCATGAAAGCCTCACACCCAAATACTTTGAGAAATGCATAATTCACCGGTTTACCTGTCCATGCCTCTTCTAGAACTCCCCCATCCAATGTCGTTGAGGGTGACCGATTAATTAAGTACACAGACGTACTTACAGCTTCCACCCAAAGCTCACCGCCCAAAGCTCAAGAGGTAGGCCTGCATGTAGCCGCATGCTTCGTGCTCGCTCCATGATTTTCCTATTCATCCTTTCCGAAATCCCATTTTGTTGAGGTGTCCTTGGGGTTGTCCTTTGCCTCCGAATGCCATTGCTAGCACAAAATCTTTCAAAAGCTTGGCTACAATATTCACCTGCATTGTCGGATCTGAGGCATTTAACCTTGGTACCTGTTTCATTCTCCACAAAGGCTTTCCACCTTTGAAATATGGAAAATACATCGGACTTATTCTTCATGACATAAACCCATGTTTTTCTAGTCACATCATCTATGAATGTTACATAGTACAATGAGCCACCAAGTGATGGTGTACTTGCAGGACCCCAAACATCAGAATGAACCAACTCAAGTTTTTAATTTTTTCTCTCATTTCCTGATTTTTGAAATTTCACCCTCTTTTGTTTACCATAAACACAATCTTCATGAAACTCTAAGTCCACTTCTTTCAAACCTGGTTGAAGCTTCTTTGTTTGAAGGATTTGCATTCCTTTGGCACTCATATGCCCAAGCCGGTAGTGCCACACCGCACTGTCAAGTTCTGTAGTTGGTGCACAAGCTGAAGGTTGCGTGCTAATAGTACACAAGTAAAGTGTACCGACTTTTTCTCCCTTGGCAACCACCAAAGATCCCTTTGAGATCTTCCACCGTTTGTTTCCGAATGCAATGTTGTGACCTTCATCATCCAATTGTCCTGTAGAGATCAAATTTTTGCGAAGAGAAGGAACATGCCTAACATCTTTAAGCTTCCACTCATTTCCATTAGAATTTTTGACAGAATTGTACCTTTGCCGACAATCTCACAAGCTTCATCATCTCCCAAGTATACATACCCAAAATTACCTTTGGTGTAATCTTGGAAATGTTGCTTGTGTGGTGTCGCATGGAATGAAGCCCTGGAATCTACTATCCAGGAATTAGACACATTGTCTAATGAGAGAATTAGAGCATCTTGCTCTACTTTACCTGCCACATTGGCCTCCGATGTTGGCTTGTTGTCTTGCGACTCTGTCTCCTTCTTCTTCTTGGACCAGCAATCCTTCTTGACGTGGCCCTTCTTGCCGCAATTCCAACATTCAAGAACTGACTTTGTGCGTGACTTGCTCCGCCTTGAGAGATCACGACCCTTTTGGTTTTTGAACCTCTCCTTAGGCCTTCCTCTTGTTTCTACTGACAGTGCAGTACTTGATGATTCTCCTGTGCTTCTCCTTCGTATTTCCTCGCTTAGGAGAACACCCACAACATCATCAAACTTAAGAGTATTTGTGCCAAAAATAGAATTACTTACAGACATCACAAGGCTGTCCCAACTATTCGGTAGAGATGATAGTATAAGGAGAGCTCGCACTTCGTCATCGAAATTGATTTTCACCGATGGAAGTTGACTTATGTTTGTGTTAAAGTCATTTAGGTGTTCTGCAACTGAACCATTCTTTGTCATCTTTAGATTGAACAAACGCCTCATAAGAAATACCTTATTGGATGCCGATGGTTTCTCGTAGAAGTCGTCAAGTGACTTCATCAAGTCCTCCGTGGCCTTCATCTCCGAAACATTGAAGGCCACCGTTGACGCTAAGCTTAACCGGATTATTCCCAGTGACTTTCGATCAAGGACAATCCATGCTTCATTTGCCATCGTTGCGGGCTTCTTTGCAAGACCACCTAGTGGCAAATAGAGGTCCTTCTGGTAGAGATAGTCTTCAATCTGCATCTTCCAATGTTGGTAGTTTTTGCCGTTGAACTTCTCAATCTTGAGTTTCCCTTCCTCCGCCATAACTCCCACTCAATTCAAGGAATCCTTTCTTTGGGATAATTTAGCTACGAGCAAACCTTGCTCTGATACCAGTGACGGGAGCAAAGCGAACCCCGACGGCCTCTAAAACACCGGGGATCGAATGGCGCGCCTCAAGCCTGTCATGGTAAAGAAAACAGGGGCACCACCTAGCTTCAACGGCTAGGACGCAAACAACACACCACCATAACAAAGTTTTCATCCAAGAGAGATGGATGCTTGGGAGTAATAATGAAGAGGAAAGGGAATGAGATCAAGTGAGAGAGAGAGAGAGAGAGAGAGAGAGAGTGAGGGAGGGGGTATAGCGGCTTAGTACTTAGGCACCACAAAAGGATGGTGAATCCGCACACCTTTCACACATACACAAGCTCACTCCAAACACAAGACTAGGTGGCGATTCCGCACACCTCACATGGGCAAAACATTGCAAGAAATCATACTCACAAAACCTCAAGCTTTATTTAGAGAATAAGGCGATGAAATGGGGAGCATAGGGTAGGGGAATGAGAAGGGAGAGAATGGTAGAGCACATAGCGGATAGGTGGGAGTTGATGGCAAAGACTCGCACGAGGGTTATGGCCATCATCCTTCATTTAGTTGCCCTTCATCTTCCATAGCCAAGGGTGTAGAGGTCATGCTCAAGACAAGCATGGTGATTGCGGTGATGGTGATGGTGTGGGTGTGTGTGTGTGCACTAGGCACACACAGTGCATAGTGTGTTCTTTGGTGATGTTGTGTGTGTATTTAGTGTGATGGTGACCCCTCTTTATATAGGGGAGGAATTCTAAAATTTAGAAATGAAGAAATCATTATCTACATAGGCCATGTGACTGTGGGCCCCACTTGTCTGGCTGTGTGTATATGTGCCAGAACAGCAGTCTCATGAGAGAGAGACTAAGAGAGAGAGAGATGGGTTGATGAAAAAAAGTGAGAGGTGACATGGAGAATAAAGTAATTACAAGAGGAGAGAGAGGGGAGTGTGTTCAGAGGTGAATCTGTGTGCAGATGTGTGTGAGCACAAGAAAAATCAGGTAACCACTGGGTGGGGATGGGTCTGTGGGCATCTTTTTCAGTGAAACTGAGTGTGTGTGAGTGTGGGGAAGGTTATTTAGCTACAAGACAAGAGATATGGCGCTCTTTAGAGAGAGAGGGGGGGGTATTTGGGTCATGGGATATGATAGGAGAGAGAAAGAGGGGGTGGGGTATACTATTTTGGAAGATAGGGTAAGTTGCATGTGAGTTAGGGTGCATTATTGGTGAGAGGTGGGGTAGCTTGAGGGGAGAGAGAGAAAGGAGAAAGGAAAAGGGGAAGAGAGAGGGGGTTGACCTTTTGAGTGGAGGAGAGGAAAAGGGACACAGGGCGGGGCAACAGTGAAGAAAAAGGAGGCAAGGTGGGGATGGGCTACCCCGCAGGCATGAGGTGGCGTATTTTACCTTTCTTATATATTTACATAATCATACTTTATTTTTTTCTTAATTTTTCCAATGACTTTTATCACTCCCTCCCTAAGAGGAGGTTTTCATGGGGTGGGGACGAGAGAAGAGGGGTATGGGAGCTTGGCTTGTGAAAAGCCCCCATCATTAGCCCTCCCCTTTTGGCTAGAGGCATTCATGTCTCTAGCTCATCTGTTTGATCATTATCGTCGGAGGTAGCAGCTGATGGTGTGTCCTCATCTGGAATGTCAATTGGTGGAGCCTGGTTAAATCGAAGAATATTGGTTTAAGTCGCCAACCATTTACCCTGGTTTTATGAAGTTTTCCATCAGCCTCCATAAGCTGGTAGCTTCCATTGGCATACTTTTTCCTGACGATGAAAGGACCTTCCCATCGAAGTAGGAGTTTCTTATCCTTGCGCGTGTCGAAGCGATTGTCGTAGCGAAGCACCAACATTCCTTTCTTCAATTCTTTTTTCCGGAGATGCTCGTTAAAGCTAAGCCGTCTATGCTCTGCTTGTGCTGCATAATAATTTATTGCTTCTTCTCTGTCCAGCTTCAGTCTTTCCAAGTTGATGATGTGATCTCTCAAATGCATGTTGGGCTATTGAAGTTGGCTTGCCATTACTCTGAGACTTTGTAGTTGCACTTCAATGGGCAAGATTGCTTCCTTACCAAATACTAGATGATACGGTATGAATCCCAAGGATGTACGAAATGAAGTTCTGTAGGCCCATAAAGCTGGTAGTAGATACTTATCCCAGTCTCCAGGATGATTGTTTACCTGCTTGGTAATAATTTTAGAAACCATTCCATTTACCTTTTCAATTAGGCCATTACATTGAGGGTAATATGGTGAAGAGTGCCTCCTTGTAATGCCGAGTTTCTGCATTAATTCTCCTACCAAGTTTGCTCTGAAACCTGGCCCTCTATCAGAGATGATCTCTAAAGGTGTGCCAAACCTATAGCATATGTGCTCGTAGATAAATTTAGCTACCTCTACCGTTGTGATTCTAGTGGTGGCTGTAGCCTCTGCCCATCTAGTCATGTAGTCGACCCCCATGATAATGTAGAATTTTCCTGAGTTGGCCCTAGGTAATGGCCCAATGGCATCGATACCCCATTTTTCAAATGGGCCATATGAGAGAATAGGTGTCTGTGGTTCAGGCATAAGTGACCTAGTGCCGGCCTTTTGACACAACTTACACGTTTTGCACCAGTGGTGTACATCACGGTTGAGGCTAGGCCATATGAAGCCTGCTTGCAAGATTTTCCTACTTGTTATGTCTAGGGCAAAGTGACCACCACAAACCCCGTCGTGACAGCTAGCAATTACTCCCATGATTTCCTGAGAGAGAGGGACCTTCCTGAGTATTTGTTCCTTACCCTTACAGTACAAACCTTCATTGATGAGTCGATACCTTGTGGCCTTCCGCGTCAGCCATTGCTTCTGTCCCTTTGTTAAATCTGATGGGCATTCTCCTGTTTCCAAAAAATGCATGATGTCAGGCAAGGCATCACTGCCTTGAAATAGAGGGAGCTTTAGTTTTATTGCTCCAACCACCACTTCCTGTAGTTTTTCACTTGCTAGGGCATCTGCTTCTTGGTTTTGAGCCCTTGGGATATGGTGTATTTGAACTTCTTCAAACTTACCCAACAAGGTTTTTACACCACTTAAGTGAGTCCTTAAACTAGGATTCTTGCATGTCCATGCTCCATTTACTTGCCTTACCAGAAGTAGAGCATCCCCAAATACATTAAGGCGTTGTACACCTTGTGAGACGCACCATTGTAGACCCTTGTTAGTGCTGCATACTCAGCTTCATTGTTAGAATGTGAATCTAACAATTGGCCCAACAAAAATACCTTTGTCCCTTTGTCATCAAAGACCACTATGCCTGCAGCTGCTTTGTCAGACGCTCGCTTGTAGGCTCCATCAAAGTAGAGAGAGTATGCTCCTTCTACCATCGGTGGTACTGGAGGTAATCGGACTTCTCCTTCCTTAGATTGCTTATCCTCCCTTTCAAAGACTTGGTAGGTCATGAGTCCCCCCAAACTTGCCCTTGTCGTGCTTTCTACCTGTACCGTGTAGTCAAACTCTTGTAGACGAACTAGCCATTTAGTAATTCTAGTAGACACATCCATGTGTTGTACAACATAGGGAAATATTTCATCCGTGGTTAGAATCACAAATTGCTTACGCAGCAAATATGACCTAAACTTTGTAGTTGCAAATCTAAGAGCTAGGACTAAGTGTTCCACATGGGTGAAACCTTTCTCTCCTGCTCTCATCATTCGACTAGAGAAGTAGATTGGCCTCATGAAAGATGTCGTCGTATCCTTTTGGAGTAGCACAGCCCCCAATGAGTCATCACCAACACTTGAGGTGACATAGAATTTTTCATCCCACTTAGGTGGTGAGATAGTTGGCAGAGTGGCTAAGACCTCCTTTACCTTGTTGTAGTGATGTTCGCTTTCCTCGTCCCAAGTGAAAGTTGATCTTTGAGTGAGTTGTTGCAGTGGTAGAACAAGTTGTGATAGTAGATGTATGAATCTACTTAAGTACCTCACCTTCTGTAGAAAAGAGACCAGTTGACGTGCGGTCGTTGGTGAAGGTAGGGCTATGAGTGCGGATACCTTACTTGGGTCGGCGTTGATACCTCTTGTTGAAATTTCATGGCCTAGTAGAATGACTTTACTCTCCCCAATGTGACATTTATCCACATTTAATTGCCCACCTAGGCTCTGCAACCTGGCCAAACCTTCAGTTACCTTTTCTAAAAGTGAAATACGGGAGCTATATATACAAAAATCATCAATGAACACTCTTATGGATGTTCCAAAGAACGGTTGAAAAACATATGTGACATATCTTTGGAATGTGGCAGGTGCATTTGTGAGACCAAATGGCATAACCCTGTATGCAAAACAACCCCATGGCATGATAAAAGTGGTTTTTAGCTGATCTTCCAAGGCTATGCGTATTTGAAAGTATCCTGAATAACCATCACAGACGGTATAGCATTCAAAACCCGCTACTTCATTCAGAATTTCATCCAAGAAAGGGAGAGGAAAGTGGTCTCTCTTTGTAGCTGCATTTAGTGGTTTGTAGTCAACACAGACCCTCCACTTACCATTCTTTTTAGGCGTCACCACTACGGGTGACACCCATTCTGAGTTTTCTACAGGATAGATGAATCCCGCCTCCAGCAGTTTCCTTACCTCGGCCAAGAGTGTCTTTTCTTGTATGACCCCCAGTCTTCATAGCTTTTGCACAATTGGTTTTACCCCTTCCTTTAGCTTAATATGATGTTCCACCACTGTAATGCCCATGATTCTTTCATAGTTGTCAATGAACAAGTTAGGAAATCCCATCAACATTTGCAAAAAACTATCTTTCTCCTCAAGTGTTAATTCCGCAGACAACATACCCTTCAACCTACTTCCTCCTAGGCCAGGTGATTTGCTCTCCTCTTCATTGGGTTGCCCTTTTGGTGATGGATCACCAGTTGTGCTTACCCTTTGTGGATCCTTCATAATGATACCCATCACAACAATGGAACTGTCACTTTCATCGGTGGATGTGGTCTCCTCCTCAGAATTGGAAGATTCGCTAGTGGTTTCATCTGCCGATGTTTCTAGATTCATTTGCTTCTGCTTGCCAATCCTCATGTCATAGTAGATTGTCTCCCCTTTCTTACCGGTCATGCGTAGAAGGCCAGTACCCCAGTCCTGTTTTGCCTTCATGGCCATCAACCATGGCCTTCCCAAAATTAGTGGATAGCCCTCCCCCTTAGTAGGCATTACAAAAACATCTACCTCTACCTCAGTGTTGAAAGCTTTGATTTTCACGTCACTTACCACACCCACACACTTTACTTTTGCATTGTTTGCCATCTTTGCCTTGCATGGAGAAGGCCTGTCAACCTCGAGCCCTAATTGAAGCATCATAGCTTCGCTCATTACATAGATTTGTGCACCTCCATCAATGTAGGTGTTTCCAACCCTCTTTCCTTTTATGTTTACGTCGACAATTGGAAGGATGTCATCCATGCTGCATCCCGAAATTGCTCCGGCTACCTTTGTTTTGGAGCGTCTTGTACTTACCATTTTATACCATTGTCGCCTTACTTTAGGTACAAGATGTAGCAACTGTGGCCATGCAATCTTCGGTCCTTGCTCTGCCACATCCAATGTTAGATCATAGGGCTTAGAACTTTCCCCTAGCTGGAAGTCGGTGATGCCCAATTTCCGTCGTGGCCTGGATGGCCTCTTGCTAGTTTCTCCTCTCATGCTTCTCTCATCATCTGATTGTGTAGCTTTCTCCCTCCTAGCTCTTTTCACAGTCATGGCTTCAAGTGGTTCTAAAAAGGTTACCTTCTCCTTACCCTTGTCCCTCTCCTTTGCTCTAGGTGGATCCACTACTATGGATTTTCCTTTCTCTTCTAGCCTTATGATGTTTATAGGGCGATCAGGTGGTGGGGCTGGTGGAAGAGGTGGGATGGATGGTTGTAGTGGTGTCTGGGATGGACGTAGAATTTGTGTTGGTGGGGGTGGTGCTCGGGGTGGGGGTGTTCTTTCTCTAGGGGGTGACAATTGGTTCCTCCTACCTCCTCTATTATAGTTTTGTCGTGGTTTGGGACAGTAGTACATACCATGACCATCTTCTCCGCAGTTGTAGCAATGATACTCCCTGTTTTGTCGTCGTGCTCTTCCAGGGTCTTGATCTCTTTCTTGACTCCTCCCTTGATGTATTAAGTGGACAGACAAATTCTGCAGTTGGTCAGTAATATGGGACAACATATCTTGTTGGTCATCTCTTACCCCAAGAGCCGGTGGTGGTGGTATGGTGGTTGTCGTAGTTGCTGGTCGACGCGATGTTCCTGCTTCTGTTGACTCGGTTTCTTTGGCTTTCATTCGCAGCTTCTTGTCCTTAAGGCGAGCAATCTCAATGGCTAACTCGTACGTAGCCGGGAATCTACCTTTCACCTTCTCCTTGAGAAGCGGCCATAAGCCATGCGTGAACCGATCTTTTTTTAGGAAATCGGGTGCGGCTTCCCCCCTTGCCAGTGACTCAATCCACCATTCTCACAAATCCACAAATTTGGACTCATAGGTGGCATATTCTAAAAGACCCTCATGCTTCAAGTCTCTCAACTTGTCCCACAACTTTTCTGAAGTGGTACCTCCCCCAAAGCGCCTCTTAAAAGCGGTTTTTAAGGGTTCCCAGTCATCCTTGGTTGCTTGTGGAAGTGCATTGTACCATGATCTAGCTTCTAGCTTCATGAGATGCTTAAAGATTCTAACCCGGGATTCATCCGTATCTTTGTTGCTCACTACACATGCTACTTCAAAGTCATCTAGGAAGTCTGTTACCAAATCCTCCCCCTTCTTTCCTTTAAATGTTGGAAATGCTACACTTGCCATGATTACTGAGAGAGAGCTACAAAGACACACTGCTTAACTTGCAAAAGTTTTTTTCTTCTTTACAAGGAGGTGTGTATACCCTCTTATACTAGGACATAGATTAAAACTTCAAACGGTACATTGCCTTGTACCAAAGGTAAGACAAATGGTTGATCTGATGCCAGAACCTCAAAAAATTGCTCCCCACCCAGCATGGTGTCAATGACGTGCTGGTAGTGAGACTTCAAATCCAGTATTACCTTGATTGAGCGTACACGTGTTGGTATGTGTGATCTGTCTTGAGGTAGGTTGTACTGATTCATGTGAAGCTTAGAGGTGCTTAGTCACTGTCCAAGCTTGTGGGAGAGGGTGGAGTTCTTTCCTGAAACAAACTCAGTAGATCCCTAGTTTCTCTAGTGAGAGTGTGAGCCAATGATTCCGTTATCTGTGCTGCAGCATCAGGTGCGACTTGAAAACTGACTGTGATAATTACCTCGGTGACTTGAGTTACCCGATTCTCAAAGTAGAATAGTGTTGATTCTCTATTGTGTAGAGCTCCTTCCATTTTATTGTTGTGGGTTGGTTGTAGGTTGCGGACATGGTTTCGACCTTCTCCTTCTTCTTCTTGGCACTTGGCCTATGTATATCCACTGGGTTTGGCGTGTTGGTTGACTCTCCCACTGCAAATCGATTACCTTTACGCCTGGCACTGGAGCTTCGATGGAGATGCGAAGTTCGTCTAGTTGTGCTTGGAGCTCTTCTTCTTCTGTCGTCCAATTAGCAAATCCTGCTAGCCATTCATCCATTCACAATAGTTTAGGGGTTTCAGTCTTGTAAACTGAAGGGTTTCATAAAAATATCCTCAGTGGGGGCACCAAATGACAGGAGCAAAGCGAACCCCGAACCCCGACGGCCTCTAAAACACCGGGGACCGAATGGCTCGCCTCGAGCCTGTCATGGTAAAGCCAACAGGGGCACCACCTAGCTTCAACGGCTAGGACGCAAACAACACACCACCATAACAAAGTTTTCATCCAAGAGAGATGGATGATTGTGAGTAATGATGAAGAGGAAAGGGAATGAGATCAAGTGAGAGAGAGAGAAAGAGAGAGAGAGAGAGAGTGAGGGAGGGGGTATAGCGGCTTAGTACTTAGGCACCACAAAAGGATGGTGAATCCGCACACCCTTCACACATACACAAGATCACTCCAAACACAAGACTAGGTGGCGATTCCGCACACCTCACATGGGCAAAACATTGCAAGAAAACATACTCACAAAACCTCAAGCTTTATTTAGAGAATAAGGCGATGAAATGGGAAGCATAGGGTAGGGGAATGAGAAGGGAGAGAATGGTAGAGCACATGGCGGATAGGTGGGAGTTGATGGCGAAGACTCGCACGAGTGTTATGGCCATCATCCTTCATTTAGTTGCCCTTCATCTTCCATAGCCAAGGGTGTAGAGGTCATGCTCAAGACAAGCATGGTGATTGCGGTGATGGTGATGGTGTGGGTGTGTGTGTGTGCACTAGGCACACACAGTGCATAGTGTGTTCTTTGGTGATGTTGTGTGTGTATTTAGTGTGATGGTGACCCCTCTTTATATAGGGGAGGAATTCTAAAATTTAGAAATGAAGAAATCATTATATACATAGGCCATGTGACTGTGGGCCCCACTTGTCTGGCTGTGTGTATATGTGCCAGAACAGCAGTCTCATGAGAGAGAGACTAAGAGAGAGAGAGATGGAATGATGAAAAAAAGTGAGAGGTGACATGGATAATAAAGTAATTACAAGAGGGGAGAGAGGGGAGTGTGTTCAGAGGTGAATCTGTGTGCAAATGTGTGTGAACACAAGAAAAATCAGGTAACCACTGGGTGGGGATGGGTCTGTGGGCACCTTTTTCAGTGAAACTGAGTGTGTGTGAGTGTGGGCAAGGTTATTTATCTACAAGACAAGAGATATGGCGCCCTTTAGAGAGAGAGGGGGGTATTTGGGTCATGGGATATGATAGGAGAGAGAAAGAGGGGGTGGGGTATACTATTTTGGGAGATAGGGTAAGTTGCATGTGAGTTAGGGTGCATTATTGGTGAGTTATAATGCATTATTGGTGAGAGGTGGGGTAGCTTGAGGAGAGAGAGAAAGGAGAAAGGACAAGGGGAAGAGAGAGGGGGTTGACCTTTTGAGTGGAGGAGAGGAAAAGGGACACAGGGCGGGGCAACAGTGAAGAAAAAGGAGGCAAGGTGGGGATGGGCTACCCCGCAGGCATGAGGTGGCCTATTTTACCTTTCTTATATATTTACATAATCATACTTTATTTTTTTCTTACTTTTTCCAATGCTTTTTATCACTCCCTCCCTAAGAGGGGGTTTTCATGGGGTGGGGACGAGAGAAGAGGGGTATGGGAGCTTGGCTTGTGAAAAGCCCCCATCACCAGTTGTTAGGAAATAAGACGTAGCTAAATAGATAATTGAGTAGATTACTTAATGGAGAGAGACAGATTTACATACACGAGATTATAGAGTAGAGAGAGAGAGAGAGAGAGAGAGAGAGAGAGAGAGAGAGAGAGAGTACAGACGATATACGTGGTTCACCCAATGTGGGCTACGTCCACGGGAAAGTAGCCACTCAATGGTTTTAGTACTTCAAAACAAGAAGTAGTTTATAAAGGGATTATACCCTTAATGGAGCTCCCGCCTTGCTTCACTCTCACCACCTCACACTCACCTTGTTGCATCAACTTCACACTCTATGAAATGTGTGTGGAAATGGCCTCCTTTTATAGGCCAAAAGGGCTGCTCTCTCTCATGAGAGGCAACCATGTGTAGCCGCCCTTGTGTAGATAAGTCCAAATCGGACCCTCCAATCCGCCCATGTGTGGCTGCCCTTGAGAAGACAAATCTGCTTTTGAATTCGGCCACCGGCCCTTGACTTCCGACCACCGGCCACCAACCATCAGCCAACCGACGGTTGTTTTTCGACCGCTTTTCGGCCTCCGTCCGGCCATAATATTCCGGCAAAAAGTAATATTCCCTAAAGTTGCCCCTGATTTTTGGCTATGAAAATTGTGGTTTTCGGTGAGTGATTTTCCTTCATGCACGATGGCTTCTCCTCATAATGGGGGCCTTACAAATGTGCGCTTTTACCACAAAAAATTACAAGGGTAAATCAGGCTCCATACTTAACAAAGGTGAAGGATTGGCCAACAAGGGCATATATGTTCCGCACATTGGGATTGATTATGAATATGTATGGTCAGCCTACCTTATCAGAGGATGCCACAGAGGGAGATGCAAAGCTTTTGTTGGAGTCCTACTCAAAGTACAAGGAAGAGGAGGAGTTCACCTTGTACTTCAAAACATATTGGGAGTCAAAGATAGGTACACAATAAACTTCCTCTCATTTGTTTTTTTGTGTAGTGTCATTGTATCCCTCTCATAAGATTCATGATTTTGCACATAGGCATGTGGGTACGTGCAACATGCAATTTCCCACATGCAGGGCAAGACACGAACGGTGCTATTGAGGCATACCATGGACATCTCAAGTACAAGTTTTTAGGCTCATCAAAGAGATTCTTGGCACGCAAATTTGATTGGCTCTTATACAAGCTAACTACATCGTGCATACCCTTTTATTGGTTCTCATGCAACAAGTGAAAGAAAATGGCTTCAAGCGTAAGAATACGATAGAGAATTTCATTGAGAACTCCTACCAACAAGCATTAGGCATTCCGATGGATATGTCAAGCTTATGGATTCTTCTTTAGGTGTTGCATTGGTGCAAAGTATTTCAACACAACCTGTCATTTCCACACGTCATGTACAATGCCTATTGTGATTGGGCATGTTGTACTTGTCAGTGGGCTGAACAAGGAAACATTTGCAAGCACCAAATCAACGTAATGCTTATGAAAGGCTATTCCCATTCATCACTAATAGCACAATACTTGCTCATGTATAGAGGTTCAAACATGTCCTCAAGGCCAAGACCAAACCGGACCATACTTACAAGGATAGAAAGTGGTCATGAGGCATCAAGTCCTTCCATGGATTGCAATGTCTTGGAAGGGGAGCCTAATATGGTGGAATTTTCAACACACGCCACAAGCATTCAACCCTTCAACGCATTTTTGAGGAGTTGATTGACCTAGTGGGAGAGGACAAGGTGCTCATAAAGGAGGCATATGAAGGACTAAAGCTGACCTTAGGTCATGTGTACCTGGTGAAGGCACACAAAAAATGGACGATGAAGCAAATGTGGGCTTCATCACTATGGAGGATGGTTTTGGAAACACACTCAAGCATGCACAACCATTTTTTGAGAGGAACTATGGAAAGAAGCACCAAGAACCCACTATCCTACCCTTCATGAAGCCAAAAAAGCAACACAAAGTCTCTATGCAATCAAAGTTGGATGCAAAAGCGAAGAAGCTCACCACAAATGTAGAGTCATGTTGAGGTCCTGCTTGTGGCAATCTCCTAACTTTTGTGTATCTAAACTGGCCTTGTTTCTTTTGTTTGAGTTTTGCAATTAATTTATTGTGCCCTTTCTCTCCAACATTTTGTGTATGTAAACTCACCTTAGTAACCATTCCCCCCCCCCCCACACACACACACACACACACACACACACACATATATATATATATATATATATATAGAGAGAGAGAGAGAGAGAGAGAGAGAGAGAGAGAGCATTTTGCAGGGGGTTGTGATCCCCACTACTTGCAAGATTTATATGTCTATTGAATTCTAAACAAAATAAAACTAGATGTAAACATCACTTAAAGAAAGGTAGGCAATGGTATTATAGCCACTCATTCCATTTATATTTCATGCCAATATCTTTGGTACCCAGCTTAACTCCATTTATAAATTCCATGTGAGAGGAATGTGTTACTCAAGTGATTAGATTTACTTTGGGCCCATACCTAATCTCTCTCTCTCTCTCTCTCTCTCTCTCTCTCTCTCTCAAGGCACACACAGACACACACTTTGGACACATAAAATCTCTCTCTGTTTCTCTCTCAAGGCAGACACACACACACACACACACACCTTGGGTACATAAAATCTCTCTCTCTCTCTCTCTCTCTCTCTCTCTCTCTCTCTCTCTCTCTCCCCCCCCTCTCTCTCTCTCTCTCTCTCTCTCTCTCTCTCTCCACCCAAAACACGCACACACACACACAAACAATTTGCTAATCGAAAGAGCAAGGGAACCATAGGTGAACTCCTTTTGCAATTTAATTTAGGAACCATACATAAAATAGGAGAGTTATAATGGCTTTGAATTCAAACAAATAATAAAAGGGCTGGTGGACAAAGAAGATAAAATTTAAGCTACATTGCAATAAATGTCTTTGAGTCTAGTAGATCTCCTATGAGGCACTGTCCTGTTGATATTTTGAAGCATTTTGCGTTTCCTCTTAGAGTTGTCACGTATTGTGGTTTCACCTGCTTCTTGATTGCCTAAGACCTCAGCACTTGCGACTTGGTCATGGTCCTCCTTACCAAATTTGTCCATTGTGTCCATGGGAAGAGGTTTAACTAGGTCATCCACAACACATACACTTTTGTGGAAGGAGGGGTCACCAAGTCCACTATCACCATACAAAAAGAACCATCAACCATATATACCATAAATTTAAAAGAGAAGCCTTTACAGACAGTCACAACATAGAAAGAAATGGGTTTACCTTCAAGCCTTGGACCTTCAAGTTGCTTCTCCTTGGCACACTCTACATATCCCACCACAAAGAATCGAGAAAATTTAGAGTGAATAGGAAGACTTGAATTATACATGTGAAAAGCATTTAGAGCTCGTTGCACATGTAAATTTTTCTCTCTTCTAGACTACTTCCCTACATAGCGAATATAAGGAATTACACTGTGTTCTTGAGCAAAGTGGCGTAGCATGCGTGCTCTGCTAATGATGCCTTGGAGCCCAGATTTTTTAGCCTTGCACTCAACACGCTTGCAATAAAAAACGTTTTTATTTCATGATTTGTACACAATTTCCTTGTACTATATGAACACAATAAAATGCATCCTTCACTTATCGTGAAGCTATTGAGCAATGTATGGTTTACATAACGTGTAAGCATGCATGAGCACTTATTAAAACTTCATGAGCATGATGCTCAATTTATACGCACACAAAAACTTGAACCACAAAATAAACCCCACGCTAATGCACCATCCCTTAATTTCGGGGTAACGATGTTAAGTTATTACAAACAGCATAATACTATGTTTGCAGCACAAGAGTCAGAGTGAAAAAATCACAACATCATCTAAGATTCGTGTTTTTTTCTACTTCCATAAAAGATTAGCACAATTCAATCACCTCAAAGCTCCAATGGCAAGCAAACTCAAAAAGTCTTGACAAATTTTATGTGATTGCTTCAAATTAGGGCCAAAACTTGGGCCAATTGCACTTTTAGCATCCTATCCCTCCTCTCTCTTTCTCTCTCTCTCTCTCTCTCTCTCTCTCTCTCTCTCTCTGTGCACGTGTCAATGCAAGGAACTTGGCAACACACTGTGTGCGAGCCACAAATGGCTCCAAACATGCAACTAGCCTAAACTAGTAAGCTCAAAGATGAAGATGGCGTGTCACTCATCGCTCTACGCTTGTTGTCGTGGAGGATTCCTTGCCGCGAAGAAGAAGGAGCCACTATTGTGCCGCTCTCAACTGCTTCACCACCACCGTGCCGTCGTCGCAATGCTCGATCACTCTCTCTCTCTCTCTCTCTCTCTCTCTCTCTCTCTCGCATACATACACACACACACACAAGGAGATGGAGAAGAAGAAGATGAGATGGAGCGAGAGCACTCTTCAATTTCACACATGAGAGAATGAGTGAATTTTAGGTTTAGTTGACTTTTATATTAGCTCGCCCCATTCACACTTGGGCACCCATGCTTAGCCAACTAATCCCTTGAATGTTCCAGTTAGAGTGCGCCTCTCATCGACGATCACTCTTACCCTTTTCCTATTGGATTAACAAGTGCGGTACCTAACTCTACCAAATAAATAATATGGTGTCCATCTTAGGTGATAGGAATGTGGGTGAGGGTTAACATGCCTGCCTTCCTGATGTAGATTCCATCCTCCGAAGCTATTGAGTTGAAGCTTGTTCGTCGAGGTGGAAGAGCATTTGAGATGAATGTCCTTAGCCTTCTTCAGTCATTGCAAAATCAAGCAACATTGGCATAATAATTGCATTCTCATATACAATTAAAAAGCATATGCAGTTGTAGGTAGACAATTTGATTGGTAACAGAATTATAAAGCATTTGTCAATAATAAACGTAAAATTATTATATAATCAAACGCATAAATAGTTGTAAAGGTAAAAAATTAAACAAGTATGGGGTCGCTAATTTAACGGTCAAAAGGCACTAAAGATCGACTATTAATACCATGGGAAAGCTTCTCATTTTTCTCTGGTCTATTAAGTTGTTTAATCGCGAGAGCCAAGTATTTCATGTCCGAGGGCTTTTCACGTTGTTCAATTTGATGTGTGTGCTTATTTTGTATGCCTTGGGTTTTTTTATTTTCAAGGAAAAGCACCCACACTGGGAACCTCTAGGGATCTGGTACCATAGGGATACATGTGAGTGGAGTACCAAATCAAGATGAGGTTTCTCTTCCAGCTTAAGATTTTACATTGTGGCACTTTGATTTTTTTGTTTGTTTGTTTTCAGCATTTTGATTTTGTAACTTTGAGGGGTCATAGAACACTGTTACCCTTCCCAGGCTCATCACACTAGTAAACTCCCTTTATAATACTTAAGGTAAATGTCAATAGGGACTAAGCCCACTAGAAAGCCCTAATGCATTGCACACAATGCTGCCTAAATCGGATCAAGAACCTATGTAACCATAGATTATTAGGAAGGCATTCCCCATAGTTTTAAGAGAAGATCTCTAGTACCTAACTTGGTCAAACTAGCTTGGTCGAAATGCTTGATTTTTTAACCTAGACAAGTGATTATGACAAAAAATTACATTGAATTTAATGTTTGATACTAAGCAAATGCGCTGAATATTATGTTACCAATCACAATTTTAGCAGACAGTCATGGATGCAAAAAAGATAAGGGGCAATGCTAATGGACAAGAAACACCTGTTTGTGTTGATGGTCGTGCTTGATTTGAATTGTGAACGAGAAAAAGATTCCATGAAGGTCCAAATCCTAACAACAGCAACACGTTCTTGTACACACCAGAAAACACAGAGAATACCTCTAGGAGGCACAGTAGTGGGAAAAGGTACTAACGCTTATTGAACATAATTAAAAAACATAAGGAACCCTAACCTAATTATTTGCACTCCCCCTAGAGAGTCATGGGAATAGGATATTGTAGAAATTGGGGGGAAATCCTAAGGCTAAACCCCTATCCTCGTCGTCGAGAAAAACAAAGTCATCATCCGTGAGACCATATGTGCCATTCGTATAATCATGTAAATCTTCTTCATCATCAAAAGCACCAATGTTTACTAAGAAGGTCACTAGACGCCTATAGTTATCTTGGTCAGAAGGATAGGCTTGAGCAATGGGGAATACACTCTCTACTAAGTATGGATCAGTCGTTATCAAGAGACGTATCAGCCATTCTAGCTCCTCAAAATTCCTCTCATATGCTAGCGTACCTACCAAATCCCATTCACAGGAAAGCACCAAAAAGACCATGTGGAACATTTGTGAAAAGTAACGAGGGTACCTCTCACCCAAGGCAGGAGTGGATGACTCTAGCGTCCTAGCCATATTTGTACACGCAAATAGTGAAGGGGATCAGGGAGCACCACAGACGGAGAGTGAGAGAGAGAGAAGGAGACACACACACAATGTGGGTGGGGAGACTGTGAAGTGGCAGCTCCCCCTATACAATATACTCACTATAAGTATAGGGTAACAGTGGGCGGGCGCCCATGACCTGGGCGACCGGTCAAGGCACATAGGCCTTAACCCCAACAACCTCCCACTTAAAGGCCAATGTGCCTTCAAGCAAGATCTACTAGTGTACAACTAATAGAAGGTGAGATATTCTCTCAACCTATGCCCACTGACTCTCGATGAGCTAGTGCATCCGGCTCTACTGATAGACAAACATCCCGCTGCTGAAGCCACACAGAGCTAGCTCCAAGCTCTGCAAAGAGTCTACAAGCGCTCATGCACTCCTGCACGTATCGGTCGAATAATTGCAAACCTCCCCTATGCTCTATGCCAAGATCAGTCATCGAACAACTAATCAACCCTGTTGTAAATGCTCCCACTGTAGCTGCTATGTCGAGCCTTGAGATCAGCATCTCGTACATGAGGACACCGAACGTTGATGCAACCCTGGCAACCTCTGCCACCTCCAACTCAGAACTCAACTCATGGCAATCCTGTCCCCTATCATAGAGACCATGGCACTCTGACTTCGAGCTCTGGAGTGACTCCTCGTGCCCACCATATATCACATGTGTACCAAGAGTATCCATCTGTCGTGAATCTGCATCAAGCTCTGGCATAAGCATATCAAGAAATGACTCCACAATAGCCGACATCTCAGCATCCATGCGAGTCATCTCTATCATCACCTCTGATGACTCATCCTGATGTGACTCACTAGAGCTGTCTCGCTGTACCTATGCATACGTAGATGCAACCTGCACAACAAGGTCACTGCTGTGCACTCCATGCAAAGCATCCTGCAACCCACAAGCAAAAGAGACTCGCCTGCTCTCTCACTCTCTACTTGGCTGCATGATCACAGAGACAACACCGTCTCTCCCGTGATCCACATGCAATGGGTAACCTGTACAACTCCTGGCACCTCTCGCAATCACTAGCGAACCCAAATGCATCACAAAATCTCGCTCTCATAGCGAAATCTCACATCCACAATCTCTAAGCTGACCAATCGAGATCAAACTCACTGTCAAATCTGGTACATAGCGCACATGTTGTAACAAGTAAGATGCACCACTCGGTAATGACAGTCTCACATCTCCTGCACCTGCTATCGCATGCACCGATCCATCGGTCAAACGTACACTGCCAAGCATCCCGCTAGAATAGCTACAAAACCATTCACGATGCGGCGTGACATGAAACATAGCATCTGCGTCTAGCAACCACTGCGAAGGGAGTGCACTATCCACATGTATAGCATCTCGTGCATAGCTCGAGGTAAAAGTGACATCCCCGTCAATAGTATACTCCGACACTACATCTGTCTCAACTGTCAAAGCAACTGAGTCCATGGCATCACTACATACATCTCTGAGACTGCCATGTCTCCTACGATGTCGCATACGACGAAAACAGCACCGTCTAACGTGTCCAAAATGACCACAATACCAACATGTCACCTGTCGGCGTGCTCGTGAATGTACATGTCTCACACGAGTCCATGATGACTCAGATCTATCATACATATCATGTAATCTGCGCCAAAGTGCTCTCGAAGTAGTCTCATACATAACAACAGCATATACAGATTTCGCAAGGTGCAAAGAGAGTGTAGATAGTTCCATCTCCTCTAGATCCTTCCACTGATCGTCAGACATGTTTGAAGGTCTACCTGCATCACCACTCAATGGTCAATGCAACCCTCGCTGTGTCAATGCATCAAGCATACACTCTCTCCATGCTGCAAAGTCTGACCCATCAAACATGCACAGTTTAGAGAGATCATAATCTGAGCGATCACCTATCTCTGCCATGAGCACAATGTAGCAAACTAGAAAGCAAAACCACCTCACCAACAACACCTGGAAACTTTCTACAAACATGGCCAGAAACACAATGTAAAACCTGTGAGACACACTCCAAAATAGAGCTCCCGCAATGTCAATACAAGCCTCGCCTGCTCTAGTATCACACTGCAATCTGTGAGCTAATCACCAAGCCCACACTATGCAGTATCGATGCATACACGTGCACAAATCTCCCACTTGTAGAGAACACCGCACGCAAATGCTGAGTGCAACCTGCAATCTCTACCTATCGCGTAAATGATATGCAAAAAACTCCTGGGAAAATTTCGCCAGAGTTTCGTCAGTAAAACGGCCACAAAACCAGTAACCAAATTGACTGCATGCTCAAAACCATGAGCAACCAAAGCACATCAAACCGCACTCCAAATGCATGCACCAATCTCCACACTTTGCATACATCATTGCAAACACCTGCAAATCTAGTACACAAATATCCTCTCTACCTTTGACTGCCAAAAAACATGCTCGAGGCATACATTGCCGAGCTCAAAATGTAATCACATTAGTTTCTCTGAGCATCAAACCACATAAGGCATACATCGTATACTCCCACCTGTGAGGAAACTTGCAACAAATATCACTCTCACATCTGAGAGCAAACCATGTGTGGAATCCTCGACACACAATAAACAACTTCTGCTGCAGAAAATTCAGCGTTCAGAATTTTAAAATTCTGATATAAAGAGCGCGTCCGGAGCGTTCCAAAACCCCAAGGTAGACTCCTGGATCACATGTATCCGAGTCTGGGTGTGAAAGCTATGCCAAAAAACCTCCGTTTCGACCCAAAAACGCAGCATAAACTGCCAAAAGAGGGCTGAAAAATGCAGCTCCTCAACCGTAGCTCGAATGAGGTTTCTGATGGCTCAAATGGCTTTGAAAGGAGGGCAAACGCGAGGACACCTGGTGGAAACGCTCTCGGAAAGCTGAATTTGCCGATGCCGAAGTCGAAACCCTGTTTGCACTCTTGAAAGTGCGCACGCGCGCGGACGCGATTTCTGGAATGAAACTGGCTCTCCACTATCGTCGTGACTGTGCACACATGCGCTCCCTCCGCACCTACGCTCTGATACCAATTGAAGGGGATCGAGGAGCACCACAGACGGAGAGTGAGAGAGAGAGAAGGAGACACACACACAATGTGGGTGGGGAGACTGTGAAGTGGCAGCTCCCCCTATACAGTATACTCACTATAATATAGGGTAACAGTGGGCGGGCGCCCATGACCTGGGCGACCGGTCAAGGCACATAGGCCTTAACCCCAACAAATAGATGATGGTTAGAGTGCAAATATTACAAGGGTCGTGTTCTTGTGCATAATGTGTTTTTATGATTTTGTGTTATGGCTCTTTCTCTTTTACTTTTTTATCTTGTTTTTGTGAGTATAAGGCTTTATATATACATTACCTAAGATTGGAGATTGAGAGGTCAAGGAGGAAGGTTGAGAGGGAAGCAAGTGAATGATGGATGTCAGCAAACACTCCCCCTTCCTTGGGTAGATCATACATTTTGGAATAATGTCGTCACCTTTTGAAACCAATTGTTCCAAGTTGTTATGGGTGAAGGCTTTAACCAATAGTTTTTGACCGCCCTATGCGTTTCATCTAGTTACAAAGGTGGTAAGGTACTCTCCCATGATTTTATTTGCAACGTTGTTGTAGGTGGTAAACTTACAACGGGAGGTGCAAACTCTTTCTTGCTTGTATGGATATGTACAATGGTAGGTGGAGGTTGTGTCGAAACTTCTATTTCCGTATGGGAACTACATGAAGAGCAAGAAACTTCATTTGATTTCCCTGTTTCTGAGCTAGGTGGAACAAATCGTTCTTTCTTCAGTACCCAAACTAGCTCTGGAGCAGGGGTGTAGCATTCCGTGATTTTTTCCTTTCCACGATCTTCAAATTGTTTTGGAGCCACAAGATTGAGCTCAGATGGGCCCAGTGACAAGTAAGAGTACAATTTACGTTTTGGCACCCAGATTTGATCATTTACTTTATAGTAGCCTTGGGCTTCTAATAGTTTTTTAGGAATCCAACGCAACGTTTCTTTACATTTCTTGGGGCAAAGGGGACGTCTCTTACCAGGCTCCTGTCTTTTAGCACTGGATATGGTCGCTAAAGAAGCTTTAGGGACCCACTTGTATGTTTTTTTTGTTTTATTGGGATGGATCTTGTGTGTCTCAAGCTTTATTTCAACTACATTAGTTGAAGCTCTAGAGAGTTGGGCTATGGGGACATATGCTTCAACCTCTTGGACATGCAATTTTTTGGGTTTTATTTCCTTAAGAGGCAATATCTGAGGGACTATGGCTTGAGTGGCAGGGCTAAGAGTTGGTTTCCATGTTGTGACACCCCCTGTCCCCCAATCAATAGTGCATTTGGTGGCTATCATCCACGTGCGTCCTAGGTTTATATTACCCTCCATAGCATTAGGAAGAGGATGGGGTGTAGGAGGGCCTCTTTATTTGCCATGAGCTTATGGAGGTGATTAACATTTTGACAAATAGGTGTATGCCATGTGTGCAAGAATGGTGGGTTTGTAAGAGATGTGTAAGAGTGGTCAAAGGATGCACTTTTGCCCCCAAAAAGGAGGTGGAAAATTTTATGATTTTTGGCCTTCCATAACTCCCACATATGATCTCCAATTTGAGCGAAGATCATAGATCTACAATCTACACGTCGAGCTCTTTCCAAAGATATGCTACATGATATGGTTTTACCCGCTATATTTTAAATTTCATTTTGGCGGGAAACTTTGAATTTAAATAAACTAGCCGTTTTGCCTGTTTGAATTCAAAAGATGTCCTTTGATTACTTTCTTAACATAAAAGGTTTGGCTTCCTTAAACGGCCAAATAAAGAGGCCCTCATAGACTTCCTAATGTTCCAACAGGCATGACTAAAAAGTCTTGAGCTAGAACCCATTGTCATAATTAACAGAAGTGTGCCAAATTCCAAAAACCACAGTTTTTTTCTTGTTGACACCCTTGACTTGGATAATACTTTTAGATAGAAGTGGCTTCCCTAACTGACACCACACCCCATATGATAGCAGATTATATTTAGCACCCGTGTCTAATAAGGCGTTATATAGCATTTTTCCATAGGTGTTGTTTAGCTCCATAGGGTATCGTAGAGGTGCGTGAGAGTCCAATCAATCCTCGTCGGTTTCAACGTGGAATGCATGTGTAACTCCAAGGTTAGCCTCTCGTTTTTGTCTTATGCGTTGTTGTCGCTCCTTAGCCTCAGCTTGAGCTTGTATCTTCTTCAATTCTATTTGTGTCTTGGCTGCCTTTTTTGTATGGATGGCATGTAGCTCCTCTTGGCTTAAAGGATCATAGTATCTTTTAAATATGCTCCCATTGAGGAATCCAATAGTTTCAAGTCCATCAAGAGTCTCCACATGAATGGTTCCTTATGGGGTGATCTCACATACTCTATATGGTCATTTTCCCGCATATTTCAACTTATTCTTTTCGTTACGCACTCCATACGTAAGGACTTTATCACCAACATTGATATCTTTGTTCTTTAGATGACTATCAAACCATTTCTTCCTCATATCTTTCTCCACAAGTGCATTTTGCACAGCTAATTGCCTCTATTCATCTAGACTTTCAAGGATATATAATCGCTCAACTAAGGGGTTACCATCCCAACCTTCTTGAGAAGCGACTCGAAGACTAAAAACAACAAACTCCCATGGCATAACCGCTTCTTGGCCATACACCATCTTAAACGGTGTGCAGTTTAATGACAACTTTGTATGCAGCACGATAAGCCCATAGAGCTCACGTAAGCTTTAAATCCCAATGTATACGATGAGCCTCAAGTGTATTTGTCAAAATGGAGATGGGAGTTTTGTTGGTACTCTCAGCTTGGCCATTTGTTTGTGGATAATAAGGTGAGGACTTATCGTGAGCTATCATAAAGTTGGTAGTGAGCTCTTTTATTACTCCATTTATAAAATGAGTACCATTTTCACTCACAATCTCAAAGGGACAACCAAATCTTGTAATAATGTTCTCAAGGAGAAACTTGGCAATTGACCTCGCATCGGCCTTACGTGTCGCCCTGGCTTCCGTCCACTTTGTCACATAATCAGTGGCAACGATAATATATCGAGATTGAGTGCTACGAGCTACCGGACTAATTGGGCCTACAAAGTCCAAACCCCGTTTTTTCAAATGGTTGAGTCACTTTAACAGGATGTAAGGGCATCTTATCCTTTCGTTGTGTAATCTTGTAACGTTGGCATTCATCACATCCTTTTGCAAAAAGTGATGCATCCTTGAATAAGGTAGGCCACCAATAGCCTGATTGCAACACCTTTTTAGCTGTTAGTTCCCTGAGAAATGTCCTCCGCCTATACCCATGTGGACTTATTGCAGTATGTATAAATACTCATCCTCACGGGCACAAAGTCTAAGAATATCATCCTTCCCTAGCCTATAGAGAGTTCCTGTAATGAGAGAGTAAGGTTCACATTCTCTTAGCAGTTTTTGAGCTATGTCCTTATGCAGCTCTTTGGGTGGAAAATCATTAACTAGAAAGTTCACAATTTTCTCACTCCATTCAGGTATGGTTTCGACTAGGAATAGAGAAGTATGGGGCAACTCATCATTGACTCTAGCAGGGGCTTCACCATTGGGTATGCGAGACAAATGATCCGTCATGACATGTCTTTTACCAGGTCTCACCACAATGATCAAATCAAACTCAAGGAGAATTAACAACCATCGTGTAATTCTTCCCGTGGAACAAGTTTTATTTACTAGATACAACAAGGCTTGATGATCAACATAGAACACAAACTTGTTGTCCAGAAGGTAGTAGCGAAATTTCTTCACTGCATAAATCATACATAAACCTTCTCACTCTGTAGTGGTGTAGTATCTCTCGGCATCATTCAATTGACGACTTGCAAAGCTAATGGGGTAGTCCAGTTTATGTTCTCCTGGTTGAGCTAGAACACACCCAATAGCAAAGTTTGATGCATCAATATGCACATGAAAAATTACATTCCAATCGGGCACTCGTAGAATAGGAGCGCTAGTCAAGGTCTTTTTCAATGACTCATAAGCATGGTCACACTCCGCAGTCCATTGGAACTCAATAAGAAGCTTGTACAAAGGACGAGCTATCTCGGCAAAGTTTAAAATAAACCGTCGATAATAATCAACATGACCCATGAACCTTTGAACTCCTTTATAGTTTGTAGGTGGTGACAATTCAGCAATGGCTTTAATTTTTCTCTCATCTGTGGAAATCCCATTTTTGGACACAATATGCCCTAAAATGACTCCATGTTTAACCCAAAAATGGCATTTGAAAGGGTTTAAGGAGATGCGATACAATGCACTTCTCAAACACTTTTCGTAAGCATGATAGATGTTGTTTCCAAGAGGAATAAACACAAAGGTCATCTAAGAAAGCTTCGCAAAACTCCTTCAAATATTCTCTAAAAGCAGTGTTTATTAATCTTTGAAAGGTAGCAGGGGCATTGGTTAAGCCAAAAGCCATAACACGAAATGCAAACACTCCAAATTCGGTTTTTAGCTTGGTCCTCCAGCGCAATTGTGATTTGATTGTAGCCAGAGTACCCATCTAAAAAGCTATAAGCTTCCTTCCCTGCAACTCTTTCAAGCACATGTTCTGAATATGGAAAGGGGTCCCTCCTAGTCGCGGCATTGACCTTCTTGAGATCCACGCACACTCTGAGTTTCCCATTCATTTTTGGCACAATCACTATTGGAGACACCCATTCTGAGTGCTCAATAGGGTATATGAATCTGCATTCCACAAGCTTTTCAATCTCTTCTTGAAGGATCTTTTCATATTTAGGATCCATTAGGTAGGGTCGTTGCTGAACTGGTTTAGCCATGCTATTCATGGGGATTGTGTGTTGCACCACGGAAGGTGGAACAACTTTCATATCATGATATGTCCAGGCAAATATATCCCTGAATTCCTTGATAAATTCTTTAAGTACACACTCCTCAGTCTCTGTCAGATCTTGGGCAATGAAAACAGGTTTGGACTCTTCTCCTGGGTCTGCTAGCTCTATTTCCTTAACTATCATTGGACCATCATAGACTCCATTGCTTCCATTGATAGGTTTTCTTTGAGCCTTTTTATACACAACCTTACGTTCCTCTGTGGTGTAGGATTTGAAATGTTCAGGTACAGGGTGTGTAGGATTTGAAATGTTCAAGTGTAGGGTGTAAGTCTGTGGGGTCTTGTTGTTCTGTGGACTGTGATTTCACTTCGGATTCCTTTTGTTGTTAAGCTAACTCCCGATTTTATCATCTCCTTACGATACGGCTCAACTTTGGCTTCTCTATAGCCTCTAGTTATGTGATGTCAATGGGTTGTGGACTACACCACATAACACTTTGAAGGTATTCACCCCAATTATCTACCAACTTCCGATGAGCATCACATGCCCCTATATAATTAAGCCATTCTGCAGTAGATTTCTTTTCATTTATTCTAGCATGCACATTTGCTCGATATCGTCTCCTCTTATATCTCTTACTCTTCTTGTCTAATTTTTTATTACAACCGATCTCTAGTGAAGAGTCACTAGATGAATCGCTTCTTATGTCTTCTGCTCCCTTGGATAGATTGTCATCTCGGGTACCACTAGGCCCTGAATGGTTTGTCCCCACATTTGCACTAAGATTTAACTTAGATTCTTTGTCCTCATAGTCAATTTCAATTGATGATTTTGACCCCAAATCGTGTGGGCTATATTCTTGTGAGGTGCTACCGGTTCCAATGCCAGTCAAACCTTCATCTTGTACGTCATCAGAAGCTATATGTATTGCTTCTAGCATATTAAGGGTACGAGTGATGGCATTTCATCCCCCTCAGGTGTTACCTAGGTCTTCCCCCTATTTCCCCAAGTGTCTATGGTTGCTGCTAGGTGGACCCAATCCACATTGTCCGACTCAGTCATCCCAGGTAGTACGTCCATATAAGGAGAATCTTCCTCAACATCAGTGTCCGCTTTACACGTGTAACAATATCGCAATGGGGCCAAGTGAATTGTGGTGTCAGATCTATGATCAATTATAAAACTGTTTCCTAGAGGATGTGCTCGACCAGTTACAAGATCCACTCGAATGATAGAATCTTGGAACTGCAAGTAGACATGGTTTTTAGACCAATCATGCACCATTTTTGCTTCCCTCATGAAAGGACGTCCTCAGATCATCTCCGATGCCATAGTGTGTTTGAAGAAATCCATAACAATGAAGGTAATCCTTATTTTATGTTCAAAGACCATGATCTTGAGATCTTTTAGCATCCCGATAGGTTTAACAATAGACCCATTGGCCATCTTCACTACTATGGTTGTGGTCGCAAGGTGAGGTCTTCCCATAGTTTCCCATCAATTTTTAGTCACAATGCTAACCCCAGCGCCACCATCAAGGATTCCCTTCACAGTTAATCCCTTAGTAGTGATTGGTATGGTCGCATTGGATTCATCACCCTCAAAGTATTGTCCCAACTTGTTAACAGGTATTTCTATAACAAGGTTCTCATCTAGGTTGGGTTGTGGATCTAAGTGTTCCTCCTCTATTGGCATCTCCCCAACTCCATCCATCTGTGTAAATTGTGGTAGCCCAAACTTTAGTTCTCCATTGAGGAAGGCTAGAAGAGTTGAGACTAGCTCAGGGTCTTTATATAGTTTGGATATGATGGTGGTTCTAACTTCTGAAGACATGAAATCCATCAATTTGGCAATGTTTAACAGAACCTTTTGGGCTTTAGTCCCTTGACATGGGAAATATGGGATCTCCATTTCTTCTATAGGATCAGGTAGTCCCTCTGTAAACATTCTTTCCATCAAGAAGTGAGTACGCTATGGGTCTATGGACTTGGTGAGGTTGTTGTTGCGTAGAGAACACGGTGTGTGAGGACCCCACCCCGCCGTATCAACCAACGGATTTGATGGTGAACCTGGTGGCCAGTAGATCTATTGCGGAAGAAAACAGAATGGTTCAGGGTTCGACTAGCGGACGATCTCTTATCACAAAGTGAATCGAGTTCGAGCCTACTAGCAGGGAGATCTAGCTCCACCTCGCAGGGGAAGCGTATTTAAACTATCTAGCAATCCTAAGACCCACCTTCCAAGAGGAGAGAAACCCCGAGTGCCTTTTTTCCCATGTTTCAGAGGCACGTACTCTCAAGATTTCACCGCTCTAGGTGCAATGAGTATTACTAATATCGAAGTAAGCATTATGGGGACAGAGAGTTCCCAACCAATCGGGACCACCCATCTCGTAGGCATTGGCAACCTGAGCCAAGCCCCCACTTTCCACCCCCATACTCATACTTCCTTGTGTGACTTAATTACTACCACAAAGGTTGTTCAACATAAACATTCCTTGTTTTAATTCCGAAGCACATTGTTCGTTAAGACAGTCCTTCAACCAGTATTGCAAACAACACCAAGACAGTATTCTAGTAAAAATTCTACTCAAACTTATACATTAAAATTCCAATGTCCTCGAAGTACAACATCCCCCCTCCAACGAGAGTTCACTCCTCCCGTTGTCGCCTAGCTTCCCATACAACTAGGTATGTCCACCGCATAGAAAGCACGTCATGGACACTCCCATCGCATAGAAAGCAAGACGTGGGTTCCGACCGCATAGAAAGCAAGTCGTGGATATCCACCGCATAGAAAGCAAGTCGTGGATTCAAGAGTCCTTAACGAGGAACTCTGCCCCCTGTGATCAGTAGGGGGGTCAGGACTGATTCAACATTGGAAATAAAATGAACATGTCGAGCTAAATTTTCCCTAGCAGACATTCTTTCCTATTGCAACCAGCATACCCATCAATCATTTCCTTCCTACTTTAGAACCTAATGTACGATGAATTCAATGCCGAGGTTTCCGTCGGATTTCTCCAACATGTTTGGGGATATGTTCATTCCTAACTAAACGTGTGCAACGTTATATTAAACAACTTGAATGAAATTATGACCTACCTCTTCCATTTCTTCGTCGATGGCCCGTGAGATGGCCGGTAATTGTTCGTCCATGGGAGCTTTTCCCTTCCCGTTCACCTTGCTCGTTCCTGCCTCGTGGTCGTGGGCTCCACCAAAGCGAGTCCTCTTAACCGGGGCCATTTTAAGCTCACTACTTTAAATAATTAACTTGCAGAAAAGAGCTAATGTCCGCAAGCGTCATAACAAGCCAAATGATGGATTGGCAACATCAAACACTGCCTGCTACATGAGAGATTTAGATTTTTCCATATAGCAATCATTATGGATGATGCATATTCCTATGGGAACCTGCTCTAAAGATAATTACTCGACTTCCGTGATTAAGAATAGTAGGATTTCACTGATGGAATTATTAGAGAGATGAATTAAGTATGATTAATCTCTTTCCCAGCAATTAGAGGGTGCAGAATCACCGCATGCATAGGTGTGAGAAAAACCACCTCTTAGAGACTTAATGACAGATTAATCTTACCTTAATTATATCTTAATGCATAACAGAAATGAATCTAAATCAGCTACAATATTAATGCGTGATAGAAAGAGTGATTCTCATCAATCTACACAATTACTACCTTATCGACTAATTTCTATGCCGCCTAGAGAGAGAAAATTCTAATAATTATACACTAATCATTAATCGAGAATGATGAATGGCTGATAATTCAGCTATGGAATGATGATTACATAATAGAATTTGGTTAAAGAGAATTTAGAAAGTAATTATAGAGAATTACGACTAGGAGTAAGTATAATAGACGAAGAATTTAGATGGTAGAGAAAGGAATTTACAAATAGCATTAATTAAACCGTGGTTACCGTGATTAAGGGCTGATAATTTCTCGATTTTATGATCTAATCGAGCTTCTTGAGATGAGAATTCGGCAACACCTTCCTCCTTGCTTCTCCTTCAAAAGGTGTGTGAACGCTGCGGCAGCACCTTCCCAGTGTGTGTAGGTGTGTGTGTATGCACTGTGTGTGTGTGTGTATGAGCATAAGTGTGTGTGTGTGTGTGTGTGTGTGTGTGTGTGTGTGTGTGTGTGTGTGTGTGTGTGTGTGTGCAGGTCTTTAAATAGGCTCCTACAGTCTGAAAATCGAGCATCCTTGGTTAATGCAACTGCAGGAGCACTCAGTCTCTGCATTGGCAAGTCCAGTTCCCCTACCCACCAAGTGTCAGGTTGGCTTGGTTAACTGGCTCTGAGACTTAGTTACTGGCTTAGAAACTCTCCCAAGACTCCCACAAGGCAAGAGGGCGCCCCCTAGCTGCTAAAGCTGCTCTGGAGTGGCCTGGAACCTGTTCCCACAGAGTCCCGGGTCCTCGGTACCTCCCAGGACAATTTTTAGGAAAATTGGTTCTAGGCTAAAACGGGTCATACGAGTCGGATTTCGATGCCGAAAATTGCTATACAAAGCTCTAACTAAGACGTACTGGCCCGAGTACCTGCCATATTCAGCAGCCCCCGGAGTCAGAAATTGCATTTTTTCAAATTCGGGGTACTGGTGCAGTTTTTCGAGACGATCAAAACTGGACGGATCGGGTGACCAAAAACTTGCTATTTTTGGAATTTTTTTACAAAAATTATTTTAATTCACATTTCGAAGCTTTAAAACATTCTAAACATCATGGCACTGACAGAATTTGAAAAACTGCTAAAAATAGTAACTTTTTCCATTATGTTCATTTCATGGTACAATAGTGCTCTTTTGATCGGGGTTAGAGACCTTACAACCTCCCCAACGTGAAAAATTTGAGATGTCCTCATCTCAAGACTGTGTTTGGGTAATCTTTTATGAGTGTTGGTTCGTCCTCCCGAGTTGCATCTTCTTCAGGGTAATCCTTCCACTTTACCAGATGCTCCGTGATAGTTCTGTTGCGTAACTTCCTTTCCCTTGTTTCCAGTACGTAGTCAGGTTGGAGCTCGAGAACTCCTTGTGCTAGCATGACTATCTGATCAGAGTCCAAGAATTGATCAGGGTTATGAGTATAGGGTTTGAGTAAGCTGACGTGGAATACATCATGAACCTTCAAGTTTGCAGGTAACTTTAGCTTGTAGACTTGGTCACTTACAACCTTAACGATCTCGAATGGTCCACAATACCTTGGGCTTAGCTTCTTATATATGCCTAGCGATAAGTTGCTTTTCTTTGGTTGGACTCGCAGAAAAACCTTATCCCCTTCTTTGAAAGTTATTTCTGAACGGTTCTTATCTGCATAGTGCTTCTGTCTATCCTAAGTGGCCTGAATGTCCTCGCGAATAGCTCTAGTCTGTGCTTCCATATCTTCTAACATCTTTCTAGAGGCTTCTACCCTGATGGTTGGACCTGAGAAGTTCAGTGGTGCTAAGCACTCCTGTCCATAAAGAGCTTTGAAAGGTGACATTCCAATGCTTCTTTGTTTGGCAGAATTATAAGCATACTCCACCAAAGGTAGATACTGTAACCACTTCTTTGGCTCTTGCAAACAATAGGCTCTGAGAATATCCTCGATGACTTGATTAACTCTTTCAGTTTGCCCATCTTTCTGCGGATGATACGCTGTACTGAAGGCTAATTGTGACCCAATAGATTGGAAAAGAGAAGTCCAAAATTTTGATGTAAACTTGACATCTCTATCACTGACGATACGCTTGGGCAGACCATGTAGCCTAAAAATCTCCTTGATGAATACCTGACTAACATCTGCAGCAGTAAAGGTTATCTTTACGGGTACTAGATGAGCCACTTTTGTGAGCATATCAACAACCATGAAAACATAATCATAACCTCCTGTAGAAGGTAATCCTGTAACAAAATCCATACTGATGCATTCCCATTTCATCTAGGGTATGTCAAGAGGTTGAAGTTGCCCTGGTAACTTGATTCTTTCGGCCTTTATTCGCTGACAAGAAAGACACTGCCTCACATAGCGAAGTATGTCTCCTTTCATTCCAGTCCAAAAATAACTCCTCTTGACAGCATGAAGAGTCTTAGCATAGCCTGGATGTCCGGATGTAGGGCTATCGTGTGCTTCATACAAAATGGCCTTCTTTACGGCTGGATCTCTGGGTACACAGAGTCTATGTCTGTAGTAAAGACATCCTCCCATAAGAGAGTAATCTTTATCTTCAGGCATCTTATTCTGTTGGACTAGAGATACTATATGCTGGTGTTCTGGATCTACTAAAGATGCTTCTTTGATTCTATCCCAGATAGGGTTACTTGGAATAGAGATAGCTTCGAGAAAGGATTTTTGGCTAAGACTATCTGCAACTGCATTTTTCTTTCCTGGTATATAATTTATGTCAAGGTCATATTCCTGTAATAGCTCTATCCATCGTCGTTGTCGCATATTGAGAATAGGTTGAGTAAAAATCCATTTTAAGCTCTTGTGGTCAGTCACCAGCTGAAACTTGCGTCCGAGAAGATAATGTCTCCATAACTTCAACGCATGAATAACTGCTAAAAGTTCCAAATCATGAGTAGGATAATTCTTCTCATGATCTCTCAGATTTCGCGAAGTATAAGCCACTGGTCTTCCTTCTTGAGTAAGAACTCCACCTAGAGCAAATTTGCTAGCATCGGTTGCTACTTCAAATTCCTTACTGAAATCTGGAAGCTTTAAAATAGGAGCTAAGACCAAGAACTCTTTTAGTTTAGCAAAGCTAGACTCGTGCTCGGTCTTCCATTCGATCCTCATCCCTTTCTTTAGGAGTTCCGTCAAAGGTGCAGCAATACGTGCATAGTCCTTGACAAAAATCCTGTACCATCCCGTCCTCTTACTTCGCTGATGGTGGATGGTTGAGGCCAATCAACGATGTCCTTGACCTTGTCTGGGTCCACTGAAATCCCCTCAGCTGATATGACAAATCCAAGATAGTTGACTTTTGGTGAGCAAAAAGTGCACTTGCTCTCTTTAGCGTAAAGTTGGTGTTTTCGAAGAAGATCAAGTGCTTTGCGAACATGTTCTTCGTGATCTGCCTCGTTCTTAGAGTAGATCAGAATGTCATCAAAGAAAACCAAGACAAAATCATCCAGGTAAGGTCTGAAAATATCCTGCATAAGTCGATTGAAGCTTGCAGGAGCATTTGTTAGACCAAAAGACATTACTGTGAACTCGTAGTGCCCGTACCTAGTGTTGAAAGCTGTCTTTGGAATATCTAATTCTTTGATTCTGATTTGGTAATATCCTGACCTTAGATCAATCTTTGTAAACATTTTGGCGCCGTGGAGTCTGTCCAAAAGTTCGTCAATCCTTGGAATTGGATACTTGTTCTTGACAGTTACCTGGTTCAGTCCCCGGTAGTCTATGCATAGCCTTAAGGTCCCATCCTTCTTTTTCTGAAAAAGAACTGGAGCACCCCAAGGAGAAGTATTGGGTCGAATGAATCATTGCTCAATGAGTTGTCTAAGTTGTTCCTTGAGTTCGATAGCCTCTGGAAGTGACATTTTATAAGGTCTTTTAGAGATAGGTTCACATCCAGGGATAGTCTCGATCTCATGATCTACCTCTCTGTGCGGCGGAAGATTCGTAAGGTCTTCAGGGAATACATCATCATACTCTCTCAACCATTTTGGTCGAAGTGAGGTATCTGATTGGCCCACCTTGTTGAGTTTTACTGCATAAATTTGCTGACCCTTCCTTAGTCCTTTCAAAAGTCTACTAGCCTTAACTAGAGTAGCCTTAGGTCTGCCATTTTCCCCCTGGATTAAGGCTTCATTACCCAAGTTATCTGTAAAGGTAAAATTCCCTTGTGCACAATGTATGTGGGCCCTATTTTGCTTTAGCCAGTCCATCCCTAGTATCCCATCAAAGAATCCTAAGGGTAGGTTTCGAAATTGGGCAGAACTTGGGTGTCCCCCTAAATCAAAATCGATTTTTCCTACAGAATGTTGAGATACTACTTCCTTGCCATTTGCTAACTCTACAACTAGCTTGCTTGTTGGGTACTTATCTAGCTTAAGGTTCCTCATGCATCTGGGAGAAAGAAATGAAAGAGTACTACCACAATCTATAAGGAAGTTAACTTGTTCACCTCTGAGAGATCCTGGCGTATAAATGACTGCGTATTGCTCGCAACCATTGGGATTGTCAATTGCAGCATGTAGGTTTACTCTCTCCACTGCTTCGTCACCCACAGTTGGTTGTACCATTGCGGAATTCACTCTGGCGGTGGCTCCACGCCCTCGCCCTCTGTCCATCCTTCCACGTCCTCCTCTTCCATTAGCTTGGCCATGCCCACGGGTATTCAAGGGTATGGCATTGGCATTGGTTGCCTGAATGTTCCTGGGGCAATTGGATCTGTAAAGCCCATGCTCGCCGCAGCCATAGCATCGGACATCAGGGAACTCCATGGTTGTGGTGGTAGCCACAATAGGGCACTGGTTATACGCTTGGTTGGATGGTCTATTATCCCAAGCAGTTGTCCTTGCCCTCTTTGCCCAATGATTCCTCCTATTCTGATTAGCCCTTTGTACTTCAAGAGCTAGAGGGGCCCTTAACAAGGCATCCTGTAGCGTCGTCGGCCTGAGAGCTTCCAACCGAGTATTCAGGGGATCGATTAGTCCTTGGCAGAACCTTGCCACCTATTGTTCCAAAGGTCATCTTAGGAGCATATCTCCGAAGAGTGACAAACTTTGCATAGTATTCTTCGACATATGAATTCAGTTGCCGAAGTGAAAAGAATTCATTCATCCTCAAGGTTCTATAGGCAGGTGGTAAATAACGTCCCATTATTGCAGTTTTGATGTCTTCCCAGGATTGGGAAGATCCCTTAATATCCATGTCCTTGCAATGTTGCTTCCATATCTTGGCATCGCCAGTCAAGCAGAACATCGCAAGCATGGTCTGATTTACGGGTTGGGTCCCCGTAGCTTCAAAGTAATCGTCCATGGCTTCCATCCATACTTCCGCATCTCTCTCCACATTTGCCCCCTCGGGCTTGCTTAAGGAGGAGCTTTTTCTCTTGCTCTACCGAGTACAGAGCAACACGCGGTACCTACATGGATTATACAAATTCTTGATACATTACTTGGATTTCAAAATAGATATGAGACTTTAAATAAAATTCAAGATTCTACTTTATCAAGAGACAGAGATTCAGAGACAAAACGCACTTTATTGATGAAATTTATTACAATTGAAACCCCTCAAGGTTTAGGATAACTGATGATCAGCTTATTACATAGCTTTATGGATTGCGTATAAAATACGCCTAGGAGATGGTATTCACATGATGCACTACTTCATTCGTGTAACAGTTTCTATACTCATTCTTGAGTGGATAATAAACTAAGATATCAAGCCGGAGTTCCGCTTTCAGTAATCCAAAGGTTTTGACTCGGTTCGCTGGGATCACGTTGGTGACCTTCTCCAAGAGCCAGTCGTTGATGGTTTGATTGGAGTTGTCTGAAACAGTCTGGTCCAATCATGTAGGCACCAAGTAGAATATCTCTATGACCCTCAACTCTTCTCCCCAACGTATCTTCTTCAAATCGGTAGCCAGGCATCCTAGCTTCCGAGCGTTGATGTAGTAAACCCCTCCTGGAAATGTCCAATCAAGTTCCCATCCTCTATCAATGCGAGTGGAGTGTGGCGTATAAGCCTTCAACAGTATCTCCATGACATCTCGCCTGAACTGGTAAACTGGGGATCTTCGAGCTTGCTCATAAATAAGCTCAAACACTTGGAACTTCCGATATTCGAGCACGGGGTCTTCCTGCAACACCAATGCAAGGAATTCGGATCAACTACCTATATACTTTCAGTTCCTTTTAAATGTTCAAACAATACGACTTTATTTCCTAGCCTAACCTAGGCTCTGATACCAGGTGTGAGGTCCCAGCCCCGCCGTATCAACTAGCGGATTTGATGGTGAACCTGGTGGCCACTAGATCTATTGCGGAAGCAAACAGAATGGTTCAGGGTTCGACTAGCGGACGATCTCTCATCACAAAGTGAATCGAGTTCGAGCCTACTAGCAGGGAGATCTAGCTCCACCTCGCAGGGGAAGCGTATTTAAACTATCTAGCAATCCTAAGACCCACCTTCCAAGAGGAGAGAAACCCCGAGTGCCTTTTTTCCCATGTTTCAGAGGCACGTACTCTCAAGATTTCACCGCTCTAGGTGCAATGAGTATTACTAATATCGAAGTAAGCATTATGGGGACAGAGAGTTCCCAACCAATCGGGACCACCCATCTCGTAGGCATTGGCAACCTGAGCCAAGCCCCCACTTTCCACCGCCATACTCATACTTCCTTGTGTGACCTAATTACTACCACAAAGTTTGTTCAACATAAACATTCCTTGTTTTAATTCCAAAGCACATTGTTCGTTAAGACAGGCCTTCAACCAGTATTGCAAACAACACCAAGACAGTATTCTAGTAAAAATTCTACTCAAACTTATACATTAAAATTCCAATGTCCTCGAAGTACAACATCCCCCCTCCAACGAGAGTTCACTCCTCCCGTTGTCGCCTAGCTGCCCATACAACTAGGTATGTCCACCGCATAGAAAGCACGTCATGGACACTCCCATCGCATAGAAAGCAAGATGTGGGTTCCGACCGCATAGAAAGCAAGTCGTGGGTATCCACCGCATAGAAAGCAAGTCGTGGATTCAAGAGTCCTTAACGAGGAACTCTGCCCCCTGTGATCAGTAGGGGGGTCAGGACTGATTCAACATTGGAAATAAAATGAACATGTCGAGCTAAATTTTCCCTAGCAGACATTCTTTCCTATTGCAACCAGCATACCCATCAATCATTTCCTTCCTACTTTAGAACTTAATGTACGATGAATTCAATGCCGAGGTTTCCGTCGGATTTCTCCAACATGTTTGGGGATATGTTCATTCCTAACTAAACGTGTGCAACGTTATATTAAACAACTTCAATGAAATTATGACCTACCTCTTCCATTTCTTCGTCGATGGCCCGTGAGATGGCCGGTAATTGTTCGTCCATGGGAGCTTTTCCCTTCCCGTTCACCTTGCTCGTTCCTGCCTCGTGGTCGTGGGCTCCACCAAAGCGAGTCCTCTTAACCGGGGCCATTTTAAGCTCACTACTTTAAATAATTAACTTGGAGAAAAGAGCTAATGTCCGCAAGCATCATAACAAGCCAAATGATAGATTAGCAACATCAAACAATGCCTGCTACATGAGAGGTTTAGATTTTTCCATATAGCAATCATTATGGATGATGCATATTCCTATGGGAACCTGCTCTAAAGATAATTACTCGACTTACGCGATTATGAATAGTAGGATTTCACTGATGGAATTATTAGAGAGATGAATTAAGTATGATTAATCTCTTTCCTAGAAATTAGAGGGTGCAGAATCACCGCATGCATAGGTGTGAGAAAAACCACCTCTTAGAGACTTAATGACAGATTAATCTTACCTTAATTATATCTTAATGCATAATAGAAATGAATCTAAATCAGCTACAATATTAATGCATGATAGAAAGAGTGATTCTCATCAATCTACACAATTACTACCTTATTGACTAATTTCTATGCCGCCTAGAGAGAGAAAATTCTAATAATTATACACTAATCATTAATCGAGAATGATGAATGGCTGATAATTCAGCTATGCAATGATGATTACATAATAGAATTTGGTTAAAGAGAATTTAGAAAGTAATTATAGAGAATTACGACTAGGAATAAGTATAATAGACGAGGAATTTAGATGGTAGAGAAAGGAATTTACAAATAGCATTAATTAAACCGTGGTTACCGTGATTAAGGGCTGATAATTTCTCGATTTTTTGATCTAATCGAGCTTCTTGAGATGAGAATTCGGCAGCACCTTCCTCCTTGCTTCTCCTTCAAAAGGTGTGTGAACCGGCAACACCTTCCCAGTGTGTGTAGGTGTGTGTATGCATTGTGTGTGTGTGTGTGTGTGTGTATGAGCATAAGTGTGTGTGTGTGTGTGTGTGTGTGTGTGTGTGTGTGCAGGTCTTTAAATAGGCTCCTACAATCTGAAAATCGAGCATCCTTGCTAAATGCAACTGCAGGAGCACTCAGTCTTTGCATTGGCAAGTCCAGTTCCCCTACCCACCAAGTGTCAGGTTGGCTTGGTTAACTGGCTCTGAGACTTAGTTTTTGGCTTAGAAACTCTCCCAAGACTCCCATAAGGCAAGAGGGCGCCCCCTAGCTGCTAAAGCTGGTCTGGAGTGGCTTGGAACCTGTTCCCACATAGTCCCGGGCCCCCGGTACGTCCCCGGACAATTTTTAGGAAAATTGGTTCTAGGCTAAAACGGGTCATACAAGTCGGATTTCGATGCCGAAAATTGCTATACGAAGCTCTAACTAAGACGTACTGGCCCGAGTACCTGCCATATTTAGCAGCCCCCGGGGTGCGAAATTGCATTTTTCCAAATTCGAGGTACGGGTGCAGTTTTTCAAGACGATCAAAACTGGACGGGTCGGGTGACCAAAAACTTGCTATTTTTGGATTTTTTTTACAAAAAATATTTTAATTCACATTTCAAAGCTTTAAAACATTCTAAACATCATGGCACTGACAGAATTTGGAAAACTGCTAAAAATAGTAACTTTTTCCATTATGTTCATTTCATGGTACAATGGTGCTCTTTTGATCGGGGTCAGAGACCTTACACGGTGTCTGTTATCTGGATCTGCCTAGGTGCTGGTTCTAGATCCCTTTGGGTATCTTCTACCAAACTCCTTGATCGCTTGACTCTCTCGATCTCCTCTGTATGGTTTGGATAAGTTCATATCTTCTTCTTGGATCCTGGCCATTGTGGCTCATGAAGATCTTCCTTATTGGTTTCTATCTTAGTGGTCGTTTTGGTCTCCATGGTTTCACCTAAATCAGAATCCTCTTCAACATCGTTCATATATACGAGGTCGTCACAAGTCCCTATGTTGGTCTTTGAACTGGGGTCTGACTTGCTACTTTTTGCGATCTCTTCCTTTGTGTTTTCTTCTTTTTCTAACATTGGACAATTGATGCCGTGTCTCTTTACTCAAGAATATAATTATGTTTTTGGAGCATCGATCGTGTGAGTACGTTTACTGGTACCACAAGTGTACTTTGTTATGGCTCCTCGGTAACCTCAATCAAGTTTAATGGCGTGATCTTTGGTGCATTTTGATTATTTGGACATTGGGGAATCAAATGATCTATGCCACATCGATTACACATGAGTATCGGCATTGTAGACGTGCTCGCTTGATTGGTTTGCATTAGTGTGGTGTTCTTTTGTAGCCTAATAGGACACTCGGCCACACGATGTGAACCTCCACACTCATAGAATTGAAGAGGTGGTCTCTTCAGTGTAATTGATATTTTGGTATGTTGCAGCAAGAACAGCTACTTGATAGATAGGTTTGACTTGTCCCAAAAATTCCTCCATGTAGTATTGTGGACTTTCTTCAAGTGCATCCATCCCATAGACAATATTAGGATCTATATCTTCCTTACAGCCTTCCAAACAAGAAATAGATGACTCACAACCCACTTGATTCACAGAAGTGATTCACGAATGTGGTGGTTGTGGTCCTAGCATTGGAGGTGGTAAGGGTGTTGTTTGAACAATATTTTGGGCCCTAGGGACCATGTGTTGTGATGTTTGTTCAAGAGGTGGGGCCGGCATCAATGTAGGCACTCGAGGTGTGTCTGTCCATGCTAAGGTTAGTCTATTGGCTATCGCGCGCTTAAATATTACGCAATCCTTAGCTTGATGACCATACCTCCCATAGGCATTGCAGTTCCCATTGAATTTTACTCTAAAAGTAGGGCATTCACTGGTACTATCCGGTCCATAGCATACTGAGCGCCATTGTTGCTCCCTTCTTGGATATATATGATTGTTTTGTGGAGCACGATGGTCTATAAGACTCTCTTGAATAGCCTTGGTGAGATCCTGCTAAAGTCATCTCACATATCTTTGGCTCCTTAGCAATAGGCTTTAGGGTCATTGGTTGATGCCCTGATGCTTGCGAGCTAATAGATTTAGGCTCAGCATACACTCTTTCTCCTTGAATCATTAAATTATCCTCCAATTGGATCGCATTGGTGGTGACTGCTTCCCAAGTGGTGATACCTCTAATGACTAGGCCTTTGTAGATATCCTCATGTCGTAATTCCCTAATGAATCTATCAAGCAATTGATTATTGTTGAAGCGCTCATTTGGATTACAATGAGGATTCAAATGCTTCAAGCAACTAATAAAGTCTCTCACCGACTCTCTTTCCTCTCGTTGGGCTTTCTGGAGCTGAGAGGCTACACCCCAAAGCACTCCCTCTCGTTTGTATTCTTTTAAGAACAGTCTCCTAAGAGTAGGGTTAATCGTTTTTTATTCCACCCTTAGGGTTCTATACCAATCCCCAGCCTTCCCACTTAAGGTTAGGCTTAAAGCATTACTCTTATGCAGGTCATTGTGTTCTCCTAGAGAATCGCATATTTGTTCAAACACTTTGATATGCTCTCTCATATCCCCGTATCCACTAACTTTTTGTGTGAGCTTGGCTATTTGTACTGCCTTACTTCTAGGTTCTCTATCAGGCGTGTTACGCATATTCTCAGCAATAGATCGACCGATAGCTTGAGCAAATGTTGCTAAGTCACCTAATTGAGCAGGCACCGTGGGTGAAGGTGCTCCAGAGACTACATGTGGAGTAGGTATTGGCATTGATCTTGGCGCATAGTCTAGGCCCTTGGGTTCCATGTTTGGTATAGTGTTGTGCCATGTGGCAGCCCAAAGTTCATATATGTGGCCCTAGGCATAGCAGACGCCGGATGTGACATGCTAATGCTAGCCGATATAGTCCCATGGAAATAAGAACTTGGGTGTTGTGGTTGTGGAGCATAGGTTGTTGAAACAATGGGAGGGGTAGGAAGTACATGAGTATGAGGACCCATGGGTGTATACGATTCGTACACACTTGTAGATACTGTTGCAGGCATTGAGCTACCATGAAGCGATGCTTTACTAACAAATGAGTTCCATGGCGTCTTTCTTGACATGCCCATCCTTGGGGTAGGCATGGTAGCCGTGGTGTCATCAAGGGAAAGATGAGCTAGACTTGAAAAGGTAAAGCTATCACTTGTGGGCTCAGATTGCACTAAGACCCCTGGTGAAACAACATATGGAGGATCCATCGGACTTACCGAGGGAGTCTCCATTTGCGATAAGGTCAGTTGTTTAGCATTTCCTGTATCCAAGAATCTCATTAGACCCATTGAAGGCATGATTATCCCCTTGTTCTGTCTCTCTAACTCAATGACCCTATGGATGACCTCACAAACTCTTTGTTTTTTATCCTCCACACTAGTAGCACCCATTGTGGATTGTAGGACATCTAACCAACCCACGTGATAGGTGTGACCTGTGTATAGGTTGGTTAGAGTTTCCGTTTGTAGTTCGTACTCCCAGTTCTCATTTGAGAACGCTCCATCTAGGATTGAGGTGCTAGGGGTATCCTTTGAGCTAGATGCAATGTGGCTCTCTATGGGTTGACCCTTAGTGGTCGCTAATTCAGGAGCACTCGATTGTTGTCCTAGCAAGGATATTGACATAGGGGCTTTTTCTTTTAACTCTCTTCTTTGCTCCACCTTACGTAAGCTCTCGATTTCCTTTTTCCTCGATGCCATGATATATCGCTCAACCTCTTGCACTTCGGCAAGGCTTCTACCATCAGGTAATATAACCTCGGAGGGAAATAACTCTGAAGAGTCAGAGGGTGCAGTGAATGGAGTATTCTTGTGCACAAGGCTAAAGGAATAGGGTCTACGTTGGTCATGAATGGCAAAATTACTTCCCCACCCCCCTCATTTACATCATTAGCTCCATGTTTGGAGCGAGTGGCTCTACTAAAGGTTTCCTTCAAGCGGCTAAACACGCTCGGCCCGGACCGTGGCCCATGGCATGCATGTCTTGGCTTGAGCTATCGGGATTAGGCATTGGGAAGCCCTCCATGACGTTGTAGTCAGAGGAAGAGTCACTAGCCACTATGTTTGGGTCTTGGTTTGTACTACCTTGGGTCCCCGCCAAGGGCCCGGAACCTAAGGTAGGTGGATAATGAGAACTAGCGTAAGTCAAAATTCTCTCTAGTTGCTTCATCTCTAGCACACGACCAGACACAAATGCATGTGCCTTTAACACCTTACAAGCGTCAGCGAATAACCTCGAAGGTTAACCGCTTACTTTTTTAGGCGTCCGTTTTCACTCGTTTTTTTAATGATCGGTTTTTTTTATTAAAGTGTGTGATAGCTCAAAACAAGCATATCACTCAGAGGGTCGCGGTGTGCTTTAGAACACAACATTCGGTCACTTGAAGCTCCATTGGTCCTCAAAAAGGTCGATTTTTAGGTACGTGTGATGCTAAAATACGTAATTTTAAAGGGTGACTGAAGCCAGAGCCTGAGCGTGAGCTTGGGCTTGGGTTTAGGCTTGGGTCTAGGAGATATTCCCGATCTCGATCCTACTTTAAAATTAAAAATTTATTATTATTATTATTATTATTTATTTTTCTTTTTGGATAAGGTCGTCGTGGCCGCGCTGTGCGCGCGAGCACACACACACTCTACCTACCTACTTACAGCTAATATAGCTACTATTACACACTAACACACTTCATTAGCTCTAACAGATTTACTTCCTACTTACTGTACTTTACACAGAACTAACATTATGGATCGACAACCTTAATACTAACACCTTATCACAGAGAAAACACAGTACCTTTCAAAACCTCATTAACAAAGAAATACACAGTAGCAAAACAAACTCCTTCTTCTCAACACACTCACCTTCCTTTCCTACCTTTCCTACAATTGAAATTGCACCACAAAGAAGCACAGAGTGTCATTCAAACTTAGTGTATGGGATTCCCCAAAAACGGTGCCAAAAATGTGCGCGTTTGTCGCACATGTCAATGCAATGAACTTGCCAGTACACTGTGTGCGAGCCACAAATGGCTCCAAGCATGCAACTAGCCTAAACTAGTAAGCTCAAACATGATGATGGTGTGTCACTCACCGCTCTTAGCTTGCTGTCGTGGAGGATTCCTCGTCGCGAAGAAGAAAGAGCCGCCACTGTGCTACGCTCAACCGCTTCACCACCGCCGTGCCGTCGTTGCAATGCTCAATCACTCTCTCTCTCTCTCTCTCTCTCTCACGCATACACACACACACACAAGGAGATGGAGAGTGGAGATGGAGCAAGAGCACTCTTCAATTGCACACATGAAAGAATAAGTGAATTTTAGGTTTAGTTGACCTTTATATGAGCTCACCCCATTCACGCTTGGGCACCCATGCTTAGCCAACTAATACCTTGAATGTTCCAGTTAGAGTGCGCCTCTCATCGGCGATCACTCTTACCCTTTTTCAATTGGACCGACAAGCCCGGTACCTGACTCTACCAAATAAATAATACGGTATCTGTCTTAGGTGATAGGAATGTGTGTGAGAGTTAACTCTCTCTCTCTCTCTCTCTCTCTCTCTCTCTCACACACACACACACACACACACACACACACAAACAAACCCTAATGGCTAATTGCATGACACCCCTAATTATTTAAACTCCCAATCCTCTTTCTCTCTCTCATAGACCTTCCAAAATCCCCTTTCCTTTCCACAAAAAATGGACCGGAAGACAACTACATTTTCAAATGTCCTACAATCCCACACATACCCAATTCCAACACACACACACACACACACACACACACACAGATATTAATGCGTGTATTTCCTACCCTACTCCTCACACACGCTTAGCACTCAATCGATGTAAGAGTACTCGCATAAAAACAAGCAAGTAAATTACGCACCTCGTCGTTCTCCCTACGAACTTGGAATTCGTCTCGAAGGCGTGCCGCCTCAAGTGGATCCAAATTTTCCCTCAAGCCGTGCGGAAAACTTGGAATTTTCCCTCAAATCCATGCTTGGTTTCTCATGCTCGGATCTTTGCCTCTTGCTCATCGAGCATTGTCCGTCCCGATCTCGATTGGCGTAACCACAATGGGCTCTTCGCAATCCGAATGCCTGCTTTCCTCATTCTCATCAATAGTCAGAGTTTCCATTTCGTGAGAGCTTTCTCCAAAATGGCTAAATTGATCCTTGGAATTCTCCTTGATGGCCCAACGTTGCTTCCTTCCACAGCAGCCATTATGTATGGCTAAGATGCATGATGCCATAGAGAGAGAGAGAGAGTTTAGGAGGAGCACCCTTTAGTTTTCCCAGTTCACCTTATTGCAATGAACTAGGAGCAGTAGGGCGAGTTAGCAGCGCACGCAAAAGCGGCCCATGCAATGCACTCCAGGCTTTGGGCCTATCTTTAATGCCAAGGGTAAGGTTCCACCACTTTTCCACTTGAACTCGGTGGGCCAGTTAGGTATTTTTTACTCATAGCGACTCAGACAAAAGTGGAAAAATTTCAGGTCATCTCTCCAAGCCAATGTGGATGCCACCTAAGATGCAGAGGCCGATATTTATCTCAGGTCACACTCCACGAAGAAGCCATGGGTGAGGAAAGAGGTGACCACAGTGGTACTGCGGATTATTGTTACATTATCAAATCCTCTTTAGAATTTGTGGGAGAAGAACGGCTATTTTGTGCAGTTTTTCGCCTATGAATCTCACAAAGAAGATGATTTTTGCCCTTGCGGAAGAACTCATTGGTGAATTCCCAGCGGTTGGGGACAACATTGAGGACGCCCTACATAGACGAAATGGCACCTTCTTCTTAGAGAAGTGCTTGAAGATCAGTTAGCAAATCCAGGCTATCGTCCGTCAGATTCCTCTAAAATGCAAAAGCAATTTTACAAACCAAACTCTATCTTTACTTAAGGCAGAAAGTAAAACCAATGCTAAGGCCTACGCCCTTTGGGCATCCCGAAAAGGGACTCATCACTACGTCCTCACCCCTTTGGGATAGGCCAAAAAAATATCTTCCTCCCTCCAGTTGGCTGACATTAGCAAGAAGCAACTAGCCTTTCTATGCCAACACCTAACTAGCAGAGGTGACTAAAAAACTGAGAGAAAATGAGCATTCACTTCATATTTCACAACTCAAGAAATGTTATGATTAGATTTACACACTCTTCATTTAAATAAGTGCCCACTATCTTATTTCAATCAATCAACATTTTTGGCCTATCAAAAAATGATTGAAAATACAACTCTACTTTTTTTTTCTGTTTTAGTCATCACTAAAAAGAGAAGGCATCTCTATAGCCTTTTCCCTTTGGGCAGGCCAAAAAGGAAAACGTTAAGTAAATGGGAAAGGTGAGGATAAATGTCAAATCAAAAGTGCCAACTATCATGCAAACTCAACAATAATTGAGAGCATATCAACATAGGTGGCCGGTAGAATCAATAGTCGCTGTCTTCCAAGGTGCTGCAAGCAACTCACAATTTCACAGCAATATCCACCCACACGAGCTCACACACATCTCTCTCTCTCTCTCTCTCTCTCTCTCTCTCTCTCTCTCTCTCTCTCTCCGCAAAAAATGCACTTTCCACCCTTGCAACCCGTCTTGCCACATCAGTTTTCGAACAAGGCGCTATTAGCAGCTCTCACGCTAGACCAAGAAGGTGTAACCCTTCTACATGTAGACAGCACAAGCACAAGCCCAACTTGGGTTGGACCACTTTCTTCTACTTGAGTGCTCAACATTGGGTTGTGGACGTACAGGGCAGAGAGAGAGATAGAGAGAGAGAGAGAGTGGCATGTCCTCTACACACTCGTTTTCCTTTGTCTGTCTCCCATCTATCTTCGTGTCTCTCTGTCTCTCTCTTCCTCTATTTAGGAAATGGCATCCCTCTCACAACCCTGTCTGTCTGAATCTCAATGCAGCCTAGCGCCTCTCTGTCTCTCTCTCTCTTCGTTCGCTTGGAGATGGCATCTGTCATCACACTCTCTCCCCTTCTCTCTCTCTCTCTCTCTCTCTCTCTCTCTCTCTCTCCACGTGCCAACCTACCCTTTTTTTTCTCTTCCACGTGTTGTCGCGTTCTTTTTTTTCTCCTCCACATGCTATCGCGTTCTTTTTTTCCCTCAAAGCCATAAGAGCATCTGCTTGAGATACCCTCTAATGCAACCCAAAATGGAAATTGGCTAGGCCTACTAGGGCCTTTGCCCCAATCACTAGTTAAACCATAGTAGTAGTACACATATATCTACAACAATCAAGCTCCAAAAGCATGACATTGCAGATGTTGTACCTCTAAAAATAAAAACAAAAAAATCATGTGATCGCCATTGATTGGTAGGGTGAGCTCACATTCAAAACTTGTTTGTTGTTTTTTGCTGACACACCCTCGCTGACACACCCTCAGCACTAAGTAACATCCATATTTAAGAGGGGCAGGCAATGGGATCAAAGGCGGGGAAGCTCACGCACGAAAGCCGAGAAGATCGCAGCCATAAAAATCAAATCAAAAACTAACCTGGACACGCACTAAACTTGGACAGCCTGGGTAATGCATGCTAACTTACAATATAATGTTGTAAAAACAGTTGTGGGTACGCAATGCATGCGCATGTGAGGTAGTGACCCTAAACTCGGACAGCCAGGTCTCGAGTTCAAATCTCCTCGTCATGCCTCGTTTTTCTCGTTGGCCATGTTTAATACGCCTCCCTTTTCTGGCAACACGCCTTGTTTTTCTCACTGGCAGGGTTTAGTGCGCTTCGAGATCTCGCCGCCCCCCCCCCCCCCCCCCCCCCCCGAGCCCCAATTGTTGATCCCATTACCCCTCCCCGCATTAAATATAGGTGTCACTTAGTGTCAAGGCCGGCACACCTTATGCTACTCAAATACTTTCTTGTTACACAAATCATAATTTCTTGTTTTGAAAATTTTTGGGTACAAAAGGGTCCTCTAAGAAGTTGGTGTCATCACACTCCCTAAAAAATGGGCGTCCAGTATTATTTTTATAGATGATCTCCAATTTTTGATGATGTTGGATGTACTTGTCTACGGGAGACAAGGAAGTTGGACAAGACATTCCCTTCTTTCTTATGTAAATTTTGTTAAAATCATGGTAAAGAATGTAGTGGGTCATAGTGCTCATTGAGAAGAACCGGTTCTTTGCTTTGAATCACATGTACACATTATGGGGGGTAGATTAGCGAACTGTTAAATGGCTAATGGAGACCATTGAGAGCGAGTGGACACAAGCTGACAATGAATTGAACTACTTAATTGATCAAGTTGTTTGAAAAATGAATATTGGGCTCCTCTTTTATAGAGGTGATGCTGAAAGTAGGGCTTACCTGCTTGAAGACTTGGATGCCCATGAGTCAAGGGAGTTAATAGTGGAGATAGCTTATGGAATGCAAGCAAGGTTGATATTATCTGTCCAAGGGCCATGACACACATGCAATACAGGGTTTCATATATAGCTAGGGCCAAGGGCTTATATATGGTGTAAAAGCCAATTTTTCAAAAGTTTTTGTAAGTTCATTCTAGATAGTAAGCGTACGACATGACTACCAACCTTACATTCTCAAAATCATAATCAAAATTACATGTTTGTACATGACGGGATCTTTATATCAAAACTGATAGAAAGTACAAAAGTGGGCTCAAAATGTGTAAAATTGTGTTGCTGGGTTAGCCTGCTGCTAACACTCCCACTTAAGCTTGTTGTCTCATAACATATCGTCATCATACCTAGAGGTCTCACCACAATACAATGATGTAATCTAGGCTTGGCATGAGGAATAAGCTCTCCCAATAGTGTTTCAGTACCACTCAATGTATTGCTACCACTAGGAGCATTCCTATGTACATTTGTCCACCCGTGCATGGAAAAATCCTTGTCTTCATTCATGTACATGTAGTGTAACATCTTGAAATGTAACATTTCTTAATTCAACCTCTTTGGGAGGAATATCACAACACTGCTTTAGGTAAATTTATGGGAAACAAGATCGACAAGCCATAACCCATCTCATTACCTTCCCCATAGCCAATGAGAATCCACTTTGTAGACTCTCACTCTATTTTCTTTCTAATTTCTTTGAGTATATGCACAAAGGCCTCACAAAAGAAGACGTACAAATGATCATATGATGGCTTAACGTTCACTCCAAGCTTCTTCTCGAATATCACCATCAGATGTCTTTCTTGGTGATCTATGGTTCAAGTGAACTACAGTCTTAAGAGCTTACGCCCAAATCCATATAGAACCTTAGCATGAGATAACACATTTAACTTCTCTTTCAAATTTTGCAATTTATTCTCTCAACAATTCCATCTTGGGTAGGTTCATGAGGAGTAGTAAGCTCTCTCCTAAAGACATATATATCATATAAAATTTTGAAATCCATCAAAGAAACATTCTCTACCATCACTCCTTAATCCCTTAAGCTTCTTGCTTGAGTGATTTTGAACAATTGAGATTAAGCTGTGCTGATACAAAAGGAATCATCTTTTCCAATTGATATGCCCAACCCTTAATAGTTGCATCATTTATAAAGTGATAAAATACACAACATTATCAAGTGACTTGGTAGAAATGACTTGCTAAGTGCCATTTCGAGCTTACTCTTGTTTGAAAAACTAGAATGGGCTGATCTAGAATGCTTACCATACTTATAACTCTCACATAGTTCAAAGTCTAAGAAGTTGAAAATAGGCAAGGAACCTAAACAAGAAAGAGCTTTCATTCAATTTTGGCTCAAATGGCTTAAGTGGCAATGCCACAAAGAGTTATTTGGATGCTCAGTTATGTTTTCAAGATTATCTTGGGATGCAGACACATATAGAGGGTAAAGAGTAGCACATTTTTCTCCATAGCCAAGACCAAAGAGCCCTTTTGAATCTTCCACATGCCAATGCCAAAGCATGTATGGTAGCCATAATCGTCTAACTACCTTTGAAAGTCAATCTCTTGGTGACAGTTGGCCCGTTTCTCACATTCTTGAGCACAAATAGAAAACCATTAGAAACCTTCAAATATACCATTTTGACAACATCATAGGTATAAAACCCTTCTCTATGACAAGTAGCATGGAAGGAGGCACCAAAATCCAACATCAAACCTTAGCTACATGAGCCATCTTTGCTTGTTAGATAACTTGCAGGTAAGAAGAAGCAAATAGAATGTCACCATTATCATTATTGACATCATTTCTCTCCTTTATGTTTGTTTTGCCTATGTCCTCTTTCTTGCATCCTCACACTTTTCCTTCTTCTTCTCTTCTTCCCACTTAACACAACTTTTTTGATGTGGCCCTCCTTGGGCCACAATAATAGCACTCAAGATCTTTCTTATGTCGAGACTTATTGCAACATCTACAAGATTTATTGCATTCATGGGATTTCCTCCCTCTTTCAACACTAAGGGTAGCACTTTGCTTGCCTTGATGAACAGACTTCCATCTTACCTCCTCAAAAAGCAATTTGTCGAGTGCCTCATCAAACTTTAGGGAACTAGTAGCTATAAAAGACATATGGCTTTTAATCACTCATTTAAATTTAAATTTTGAGTTTGAAAATAGCTAGAAATGACATTAAGCTCGTTCAATTGAGAAGTGATAGAATTTTTTCTTTCACTTTTGAATCAAAGAGACTCTTCATAACATAGACTTTATACGCAATAGTTTCCTTCTCATAAGTGCCGCACAACTTTGTCCATAAGGAGGCAATGGTCATCTCACTAAGCACAATGAAGTAAATGGAATCGGCCACGTGGTTGAAGACATGGTTTGGTGGTCCACAATCTTGGGTCCTTAGCACCACATGCCTCTGGTAGAACTTTTATTTTCTTGAATGTACAAAAGGTCTTTTGAATATATAGGGCCATGGCAAATGATAGATATGGATTTATATCACTAATGTTGTTTCAAACCAAAAAGTGGGCATGGGGAGGACTTTTGGGGTGGGGAATTGTAGCTAAGTTACAAATTTGCATGCATATGAGCATCTATGGAAAATGATGAGGGGATTGCTTTGCAACTCATGTTCTCCACAACCAATTATCTCTCTCTCTCTCTCTCTCTCTCTCTCTCTCTCTCTCTCTCTCTCTCTCTCTCTCTCTCTCTCTCTCTCTCTCTCTCTCTCCACCACAAGGGTTCTCCATACCTAGCTTGTAGAGCTCTCTTACTATAAAATTCTCTTTCCCCATGAGGTTCTCTCTCTCTCTCTCTCTCTCTCTCTCTCTCTCTCTCTCTCTCTCTCTCTCTCTCTCTCTCTCTCTCTCTCTCAATGCTTAGCTATGTCCCCCCATGAGCATAAATCTCTGCTTGTGTTCTCTCTCTCTCTCTCTCTCTCTCTCTCTCTCTCTCTCTCTCTCTCTCTCTCTCTCTCTCTCTCTCTCTCTCTCTCTCTCTCTCTCTCTGTCTCTCTCGTATTGATGGATAATCTAGAATGAAATTCCACCCATGATCATGGCATTGCTAGTTACTTCTCTAGCTTGATGGCTCCGACCCACCAAATGTGTAGGCCATGGATGCCATGCCAAGGACCAACATGGGCACACAAAGCTATCCAATCCCTACTTGCACAAAGGGTGGTCTCACAAACTAGGCTTACACGCGTGTTATGTTATTGGGAAGAAAATAAGCATTAGTAGAGAAGCAAAGAAAGGGGTGATTGCATTGGTATGACCAAGCCCCCAAGAACTAGGTCAAAGAAGAATATGTACTTGAGAGTGACCTGGTCTTGGCATAAGCAAACCCAAGGGCTCCCAATAAACAAGAAGAAGGAAATAATTTGGAAACTCTTGCACCATCAAACATTTCGAGGATTAAATCCTCAAATGTTGAATCATATCTCATCTTCGACATCCACAACATGTTTACACATGTTGTAACATTTAATGGCCTAATAACTTATGTGTAGCGGAAATTAGCATGAACATAGTGGGCATTTCATTAGAATAGATTCCTAATGAGAATTACAAGAGTGCTTGGGTGGAGAGAGCAACAAAAAGCATAACATCTAGTTAGATAGCATCGACAATACTTTCAAAAGAGAGAGAAATTAAGCTATTGACAACAGTTGAGGACCGGATTTTCATGGAGCCGGTCCCCCCTCCAAAAGGCTTTATATTATGGTTTCTCCCATCAAGAGAGACATTGTACAATACAATTCTTTGTGTTCCTTCAAGACTAGCTAGTGCAATGAAGATGGAAACTTCATGCACTAAGCAAAACACTTAACAAACACAACTTGAATTATCCCCGTTCTTAGACCCAAGACCTCACACACCTTCGAAGATGGTGAGAGCTAGCAGGGTATGAGAGTAGATTTAGAGGAAGAAGGAGTATCTTACGAGAAAGATGTACATCTCCTCACATAATCACTCATATGTAGCATAGCTTAGCTTAGTAATTAGCTTGGTAGAGGAGATGAGCATGCATTGAATATTGGCTCTTGGTTGGATTTGCATCCACATGCCAAGAGAGTGTTGATGTAGGCTTCTATCTCACAAGCTTGGAGTAGGTGATGAGTTCTCCATTAAAGCTTGGGAAGAGATAGTCTTCTCTTTCTTCACACATGAGCTTGTGTGAGTGTGTGTGTGATAATGCCTTGCAAAAATCAGCCCCCTCTCTCTCTTGGGTGAGCCCTCTTGCTAATTGCTCTTGCTGAAGCCTCATTGGCCCTCCCCAAGTCAAGCCAATTACAATTAAGCAGCATAAGTGATAGCCTTCTGACATGTGTCCCCCTTTCCCCTTTTGTGAGAGCTTTAGGTAATTAAATAATTAAACTAAACTCTCATTGGACCCCCTTGCCTCCTGGCCAATAGGAATCAGGCAAGCCATGGGGCTCCTGAATGCTCATTGGACCCCTTGGGAGACTGCCCAATAGTCTTCTAGGAGACTTAATTCTCATTGGTTTTTTTTATTAAATGTTTTTAAATTAATTAAACTAGATTTACTCTAGCTTAATTCTCATTGGTCCACTTCAAGGGTCATCCAATAGAAATTGGGCACACCTTGTGGGCATCTGGCCTAGGGAGCTGACATGTGTCCCTCATTCCCTTTGTGTAAAGGGAGCCTGCGTGTGTGGCTTTCTCTCTCATCCCCTACCTTTAGGGCTCGCCCCCTCCCATGTAGGGATGTGCAAAGACTTTTAGGGCACACACAAAGCATCCAATTTTCCCTAGGGTTGACCTTTGGACACAACCTTTGAATTTTGGAACCTTAGCATTTTGGAAGTCTTAATGGGCCCAACCTTAGGGTCTTTTTAGCCCATTGTTGCACATGGCTCTTTTGCAGATGCCCCCCCCTTTGGATCCCTATTTTCCCTCCTTTGGATCCCTACTGTGGCCGGTCTGCTAGCTTAAGCAATATTCTAGCTTTTTCTCCCTTGGCCTTCCCCACATTAAATGATCAGTTTAATATGAGAAAATCATTTAGGAGAATTAGATATTGATTATTATGACATTACCTCTCTCTTGAAATCATAGTCGTCCTCGACTATGGTGTAGAGAAGATAAAGCATGTTCATGAGTCCTTTTTTTAGCGGGTAGAGGATCCCTATGTTACCCTACGACATCATTCCACAATGGATGACTAGTCCATTTGGCGCTTGAGAGCCTGAGGCTGCCGCAAGCATGTCTGCACATTAGTCCTATCAGTCTTATATAGTAGAGTGACAAGCTCTACTTGGTGTTTGGGAGACGTCGTCTCCGCAAACTTGATCTAAGCATGCATACTACTTCATTTTTGTGCACAAATAAAGAAAAAGAGAGTCGTATAAGACAAAAATTTTGTTCATTTTTAACATTTTGTACATTTGCTTACTCTTGGGAAGCATTGTAAGCATTGACAAGGTTTAGGTTATCCTTTAATTGTATGCCTTGCATCCATCTAGCATCTTCAAAAGAATAATTCTTAAACTTAATAAGATATCGTCGGATAGTCTTACCGCCTCTTAGTTCCTTGTCTTCATGTCGGAGAATGGACTCGGGCTGCAGCACCTCTTCTTGGTCCTCGATCTCCGGTGGGTCTTCAATAGTTGGTTGTTGAGGTGGCTCTCCTTTGTAAGGCTTTAATAGGCTCACATGAAAAGCATTGTGTATGAGCCAATGATTGGGCAACTTGAGTTGATAGGCCATCTCATTGATTGGCCTAAGAATCTGAAAGGGACCATAGTACCTTTTTGCTAGTTTAGCATAGTACTTTTGGTGACCCGTAGGATTCTTGCCCATTGTGTGCCTTAATCGAGCCTTGGGAAACTTTAACAAGACCCAATCGTTTTCTTTAAAGGCTTGGGCTCTTCTGTGCTTGTCAGCAGCAGCCTTTTGCCTTTGCTGTGAGATAGAGATAGCATCTTTAATCTTTTGGAAAGATTCTTGTAGGTCTCGGCTATACTCATCTGCAGCGAAGATCTTCCCATGTACCTTAAGTAGCAAGGGACTTTTTGATCTTCCCTCAATTACCTCGAAAGGTGCTTTTCCCGTGGAAGTATGTACGGTGTTATTGTAAGCATACTCCACTAAGGGTAAGTACTTCTCCCATTGGGATCTTTGATCTACTTCCGTTACATAGGCTTTTAGTAGATCGAGAATGTTAAGGTTAGCTATTTCACTTTGGCCATCAGTTTGTGGATGATAGGCCGAAGAGAAGTTTAGCCTTGTTCCTAAATTCTCAAAGAGACCCTTCCAGAAATTACTGGTCATTCTAGGATCTCTATCCGACACTATGGACATGGGCAAGCCATGGTACTTGAAAATTTGTGAAATAAAGAGGGTTGCCATTTGATGGGCTTTGATAGTCTTTTTGACAGGTATAAAATGAGCTTGTTTACTAAACCTGTCTACTATCGTCCATATTCCCGTATTCCCATGGATAGACTTAGGCAATCCAAAGATAAAATCCATGGATATGCTCTCCCATGGTGAATTAGGGATTGCCAAGGGTTGAATCAATCCAAGTTGCTTCCCTCTATCAAATTTTGTCTTTTGGCATACCACACATTTGGAAACATACTCTTGTATGTTCACTTTCATGGTAGGCCAATAGAAATATGTTTCAATTCCCTTTAAGGTAGATTGAATCCCTCTATGCCCCGCATAAGGTGGAGCATGAGATTCATACATTACTTTCTCACGTAGTGAGTTAGCAACGCATAGTCTATTGCCATAGAGAAGATAACCATCTTGTAAAGTAAATGGTTCTTCTTTCTTCCCTAATGCAAGGGCTGAAATCACATCTCTAAAATCGGGATCAATAGCATACTCATCTATCATTGAAGATAGATCATTGTGAGTTGCTATGGAAACCGCATTCACTCTCGGCCGTCTTGAGAGTGCATCAGCTACTTGATTATGCTTGCCAGCAATGTGAGCAATATGAAAATGAAATTGCGAAAGGAAATTTGTCCACCTCATTTGTTTGTCGGAGAGCTTGGTCTGCATCATGAAGTACTTAAGACTTTGGTGATCCGTTCGCAGAATGAAAGGAGTCCCCAATAAATAGTTCTTCCATGAGTCTAAGGCATGTAGAACTGCAAGGAGTTCCTTTTCGTATATGCCTAGAGCTTGCTCAACAGGGTCGAGCCTTCGACTCTCATAGCCTATGGCGTGCCCTTCTTGGAGCAAAACAGCTCCAAGGCAATCACCACAAGCATCGCATTGGACCTCAAATGGTTTTGAGAGATCCGGTAGTGTAAGCACAGGTTGAGAGATAAGCTTTTCTTTAAGCTTTTCGAAAGCATTGTTCTCCTTAGCAGACCATGTATACCTAACGCTTTTCATTGTTAGGTCATGTAATGGTCCCGCAATTTGTGAGAACTTTTCTATGAAGCGTCTATAGTATGCACACATACCTATGAAGCTTCTTAGTTCATGAAGATTCCTTGGTTTAGGCCATCCTTTTATTACCTCTAACTTGGATGGATCCATTTGGATGCCATCTTGAGAGATAATGTGACCTAAATGTTGAATCTCTTGCAAGAAAAATTCACTTTTCTTTCGATTAACATAAAGTTTATTCTCTCTTAAAACTTGAAATATTACCTGGAGGTGTTGCTTGTGTTCCTCCAATGAATTAGAGTAGATGATAATATCATAAAAGAACACTCCAGTGAAGGTTCGATGAGGCCTGAACAACTTCTCCATCAAGCGGTTGAATGTGGCGGTGCATTGGTCAAGCCAAAAGTCATGACAATGTATTCGTAAAGACCAAATGTAGTACGCAATGCGGTCTTTACAATGTCTTGATCAACTATCCTTATTTGATGATAGCCACTTTTTAGGTCAACCCTACTGAAGTAGGTCGATCCTTGTAGCTTATCAAATAGGTCTTCTACCCGTGGAACGGGAAACCTATTCTTGATAGTGATCCTATTTAGTGCTCTATAGTCGACACACATACGATATGTGTCATCTTTATTTTGCACTAATAGCACAGGTGAGAAAAATGGAGATGAGCTTGGCCTAACCATACCCTTCTCTACTAACTCATGCACTTGCCGCATAATCTCCTCTTGTTGAGCTTGAGAAACTCTATAAGGAGGTTTATTAGGCGGTGAACTTCCTGGAAGAAGTTCAATTGCATGGTCATCATTACCTCGTTTAGGAGGTAGCTCACAAGGGATGTCGTCAAATAAAAACATCTTGAAACCCCTTGAGAAAATTGGATAACTCTAATTTCTTTTGGTTGCTTTTATTTTCTTTTGCTAAAGCATTAGGTTCATTTTGAGAGTCTTTAACAAAAATCATGTACACGGAAATAGAGCTCTTTATTGACTTGTTGAAAGCTGGTGTATGTACAATGGGGATGGTGTTACCCATTTCCTTAGCATCTATATACATGTCTTTTTCCCTGAACTTAAAGGAGATTCTCCTTTCAGGAAATTTAACATCGGCAGTCAGGCGGTCAAACCATGGTGCCCCTAGGATTACATCCTCATGCTTGAGAGGAGAGATAAAGAAGTCCTCTTTGTCCACATAGCCTTGGACATGAAGCCTCAATTTTCCGATTAAGGGAGTGACTGAAGCTTCTTGCCCCTTGAAGGCACTGTCTGCGGGTAGGACATCTCCCATCTCGTAGGATTGTATTCCTAGCTTGGTGGCCAACTCTATAGATATAAAATTGTGAGTAGAACCAAGGTCAAAGAGAATAAAAGCATCATGTTCTCTTACCTTTCCCCAAGCATGGCATAGAGGAGATCCTTTGTGGTGAGTTTGGTGAGTCTCCTCCTCTTGGATTTCAGCCAAGGAAGCTCTAGGAGGATCTTGGCGGTTGTTCTTTTGGGGACAAGCGCGGTACGCATGCCCTTGTTCTCCGCACTTGAAACACTGGTTATCCTTACGATAACGCTCAAGCTCTTCAGGAGAGAGTTTATTCTTACCTTTGTAAACTCCCTTCTCTTTAGCTTTGTTGGAGTTGCCCTTAGGAGACTTTTGGACATTGTCCTTCCCCTTAGGCTCATTGGAACCCTTGTTTTCCGGGGGCTTATTATTTCTTTTTGCCCCCGTTTGGAAATTGATTCGAGAAGCGACCATAGTGTGGTGTATTACCGCCAATATGGTACATGGTCTTTGGGAGTTAACATACTCCACCATTTCTTCGGTTAAGCCCGCACAAAATTGTTGCTTTTGCTCTCCAAAATCCAACTTTTTGAAGACAGTGTCTTTGAGTTGCAGGTCCCAAAACTTGTCTACATATTTGTGGATAGATTCATTGGGAGAGAGCTTTAAGCTTCGCCATTCGGTGAGTACTTTGTCTTTGGCATCGGTGGCCAAAAACTGCTTCATAATGGAAGCTCTTAAAGCTTTCCATGTTCGTGGAGCTTCGCCGTTGGCTCGTAGGCTAGACCACCATTGTCTGGCGGACTTTTGAAAGTGCATAGCTACATGGAGTAGCTTAGAGGACTCCGTGAAGCCCTCATCTCCAAACGCCGCATCGAATTGTTGGATAAAGGCCAAGACTTTGTCCGTAGCACCAAAGGTACCATCATAGGTAAGGAAATAGATGCTCTTCCCTCCCTCTTTGAATTTCTTCAACTTGGACGACCTCTTCCATGCGGCATAGGATTTCCTATGGCCTCTTCTTTTTGATGGTTCAAAGGTTGCACCATCACTTTCTTCAGAAAGTGAAGAATTTGAAGAAGGTGGAGAAGAGGGTGACCTCTTTCTTGTCTTGATCTTTGTCGTCTTCACCATAGCTTTCATAAGAGGAAGAGGATGAAGAAGATGGAGAAGAGGGTGTCCTCTTTCTCGCCTTTTTCTTCTCTTGCTTTTTATCATCCCTCTTTAAATTGTGGCGTGGAGAACAGTGTGATGGTCTTCTCCGCTTTGGTGGTGATGGAGAGCGTTTAGCCCGCCGTCTTCGTGGAGCCATCTCTGCCGAGGTGGCGGGAGACTCGCTTCTTTCTCGTTCCTTCAGTGGAGGCTCTTGAGTTCTCCTTTGGGAAGGAGATGCATCATCAAGAAGTAAATTCTTGAGCCCTTCATATGGATTCTCTTCTTCTTCCCGAATCGGAGAGAGACCTCTTTTGGTAGTCTCACAAGGAGGCTTCCTAGGTGTTCTCTCGTCATGGTGATGAGCTTGGAGAATCTCGTGAGCACGGAGCTGCCGTTGCACTTCACTTTGGAGAGATGGATTACCCATGGCTTGTTGAAGCCTAGAAACAAGATAGTTAACAAGCATTGAAGCATCATTAGTACCTTGCTCATGAGCAAAATCAAATTTATCAACATTAATTTCACTCTCTTTACTATTGTCAGCCATTCTAACAACTTTTAGGTGTAAAATTTTTAGGTGTACTTTGGCACTTCAAGACCTAGTTGCTACTCCTCTTTACCCCATTAGAAAAAGCACTCAAGCTACTGTACCCGCGGCTCGAATACCATTAATTGCAAGGAATAGAAGAGAGGGTCTTTCGACACCAAAACAGCACCGGCTCCTATCAAGCTTCTAATAGCTCAATAGTGGTTAAGCCGTAGGCACGCCCCGTAGGACTCCACTATTAAGACCATAGCTCTCGACGGTGATGCCCCGTTAGCTGCACGAAGGCAGGCGCACTGCAAGCCTGAAAAATCCCTATTCTACTTACTCACAGGCAATTAATAATACCAACCATTTGTAGCTAGCTTGAGGACCTCCCTTCTTGAGCAAGAAAAGAGAAACCTTGAGCTCTGATACCAATGTAACATTTAATGGCCTAATAACTTATGTGTAACGGAAATTATCATGAACATAGTGGGCATTTCATTAGAATAGATTCCTAATGAGAATTACAAGAGTGCTTGGGTGGAGAGAGCAACAAAAATCATAACATCTAGTTAGATACCATCGACAATACTTTCAAAAGAGAGAGAAATTAAGCTATTGACAACAGTTGAGGACCGGATTTTCATGGAGCCGGTCCCCCCTCCAAAAGGCTTTGTATTATGGTTTCTCCCATCAAGAGAGACATTGTACAATACAATTCTTTGTGTTCCTTCAAGACTAGCTAGTGCAATGAAGATGGAAACTTCATGCACTAAGCAAAACACTTAACAAACACAACTTGAATTATCCCCGTTCTCAGACCCAAGACCTCACACACCTTCGAAGATGGTGAGAGCTAGCAGGTTATGAGAGTAGATTGAGAGGAAGAAGGAGAATCTTACGAGAAAGATGTACATCTCCTCACATAATCACTCATATGTAGCATAGATTAGCTTAGTAATTAGCTTGGTAGAGGAGATGAGCATGCATTGAAGCTTGTCTCTTGGTTGGATTTGCATCCACATGCCAAGAGAGTGTTGATGTAGGCTCTATCTCACAAGCTTGGAGTAGGTGATGCGTTCTCCATTAAAGCTTGGGAAGAGATAGTCTTCTCTTTCTTCACACATGAGCTTGTGTGAGTGTGTGTGTGTGATAATGCCTTGCACAAATCAGCCCCTTCTCTCTCTTGGGCGAGCCCTCTTCCTAATTGCTCTTGCTGAATCCTCATTGGCCCTCCCCAAGTCAAGCCAATTACAATTAAGCAGCATAAGTGATAGCCTTCTAACATGTGTCCCCCTTTCTCCTTTTGTGAGAGCTTTAGGTAATTAAATAATTTAACTAAACTCTCATTGGACCCCCTTGCCTCCTGGCCAATAGGAATCAGGCAAGCCATGGGGCTCCTGAATGCTCATTGGACCCCTTGGGAGAGTGCCCAATAGTCTTCCAGGAGACTTAATTCTCATTGGTTTCTTTTATTAAATTTTTTTAAATTAATTAAACTAGATTTACTCTAGCTTAATTCTCATTGGTCCACTTCAAGGGTCATCCAATAGAAATTGGGCACACCTTGTGGGCATCTGGCCTAGGGAGCTGACATGTGTCCCTCATTCCCTTTGTGTAAAGGGAGCCTGTGTGTGTGTGTGTGAGTGTCACACACACACACACAGGCTCCCTTTACACAAAGGGAATGAGGGACACATGTCAGCTCCCTAGGCCAGATGCCCACAAGGTGTGCCCAATTTCTATTGGATGACCCTTGAAGTGGACCAATGAGAATTAAGCTAGAGTAAATCTAGTTTAATTAATTTAAAAACATTTAATAAAAGAAACCAATGAGAATTAAGTCTCCTGGAAGACTATTGGGCACTCTCCCAAGGGGTCCAATGAGCATTCAGGAGCCCAATAGTCTTCCAGGAGACTTAATTCTCATTGGTTTCTTTTATTAAATGTTTTTAAATTAATTAAACTAGATTTACTCTAGCGTAATGCTCATTGGACCCCTTGGGAGAGTGCCCAATAGTCTTCCAGGAGACTTAATTCTCATTGGTTTTTTTATTAAATGTTTTTAAATTAATTAAACTAGATTTACTCTAGCTTAATTCTCATTGGTCCACTTCAAGGGTCATCCAATAGAAATTGGGCACACCTTGTGGGCATCTGGCCTAGGGAGCTGACATGTGTCCCTCATTCCCTTTGTGTAAAGGGAGCTTGTGTGTGTGTGTGTGTGTGTGTGTGTGTGTGTGTGTGTGTGTGTGTGTGGCTTTCTCTCTCATCCTCTACCTTTAGGGCTCGCCCCCTCCCATGTAGGGATGTGCAAAGACTTTTAGGGCACACACAAAGCATCCAATTTTCCCTAGGGTTGACCTTTGGACACAACCTTTGAATTTTGGAACCTTAGCATTTTGGAAGTCTTAATGGGCTGAATCTTAGGGTCTTTTTAGCCCATTGTTGCACATGGCTCTTTTGCAGATGGCCCCCCCTTTGGATCCCTATTTTCCCTCCTTTGGATCCCTACTGTGGCCAGTCTGCTAGCTTAACCAATATTCTAGCTTTTTCTCCCTTGGCCTTCCCCACATTAAATGATCAGTTTAATATGAGAAAATCATTTAGGAGAATTAGATATTGATTATTATGACACATGTCAAGGTAACCAACCACTCACTAAGTGAGATTTTTGTGATAAAAATCTCTTTGAATATGGTCCTCAATAATACTAAGGGCATAACATGAGTGAGTCAATCCAGAACTATTTTAGGTGTCCAATAAAGGAATATATTGGTTTGAAATTGCTTATGTCTTAGGTGTTCAATAAAGGACTATATTGGTTGCAAATTTTATGCTATGCATGAGAGATGGGGATGAGGTATTATAGTTGAGTGCTTTTCAAAGACAAAATTTATGTCAACGTACTCTTATCATGGCCAAAGTAAGGGTCATTATATATGCCTTTTGGACATCAAAGACTCAAGTTTCACCCAACAAGAAGGAAATTTGTAAGGAGAGAATTGAAGAAAAATGCATTGCGAAACATCTAGTGTATTTTTTGGATGACTGTTAAGTGATATACTATCCTTGCAATCCGCTTGTCCTATAAATGCCGCTTGTCCTATAAATGGAGAGGGTTCTATAAAGTATTCCACTTGTCCTATAAATGTAGAGGGTTCCATAAAGTACCAAACCTAAATTTGGCTCTCCACTAGAAGGAAATGGATGCATACAATACCAAATACTTGAAAGTCGCTCTTACTCTAATAAAATGTAGACAATATAAAATAATACATGCACAATCCTGATTTGGTGATGTTCTACTACATTATAGGACTATAAGTACCATATGTACCTCCCATTCTATGTACAATACCAACTTGGTATTACATTTCATAGGAGCCATTCCAAATGACTAAGAAAAAGTACCAAATTGGTAGTTTCCACCACCATAATCTGCTTGATACAAAGAGGCTTCTTGTGCACAACTATCACACTATGTATGAAGAGAAAGGGACTAGGTATCACTTGGGTTCCTTGTATTGGTTCTAAGTGTACCATTTTGGTGCTTTACATAGACCTTTATAAATTTATTTTTCTATAGTACCAGCTAACATATTGGTTATATACAATACAAAAAGGACTATTAGACTCTCATAAGTACTCATAGAGTACCAAAAGTACCACGTGTAGTACCAATTTACTATTCTCCTTCAAGGGAACTCTTTGAAGCCCCTAGAGTTCCCTTGTTTATGTACAAACCTCATAGAGTGTTGATAATTTTATGTGCTACTTTGTTACTATCCAAAGTATCAAATCATATAATTTCTAGCAAGATTTAAAGTATTGTATGGAAAGTGAGCAGCTCTTAGAGTACCCAAAGTACCAAACCTTGGTGCTTCTAGCATTGTAAGAACTACCATTTGTCTAATATCCTATCTTAAAGTAGGAAGGAATAGTACCTTTTTCTATCTAAAGTACTATATTTTCATTTTTTTGGTACAAAAAAGTACCCCCTTTGATAGCCGGTCTTAAAGTAGAAAGATACAGTACCAATTTCTTTTTGCTTTAGTAGTCCAAAGTACCACCTTTGAAGCTTTGGTTTGTTATGGCATGGTAGTAGTTCTTACAACACCAAAAGTACATGTGCATGGGACTTTTGGCACCATGAAAGTTTTCATAATGAAGAACAAATTTGATAGCATGTCTTGAATCAAGAAGGAATACTACCTATATCTATGCAAAGTAAAAAAAATTAATAGATTTGGTGGACCAAAGTACCACCTTTGAAGCTTTGGTGATGTGTGGCATGGGAGCAATTCTTACACTTCAAAAAGTATCCACTATGGGTACTTTGGTCTAGTGATCACTCCCATGTGAAGAACCTAATCTGATGGCATGTCTTAAAGTAGGAATGAATAGTATCTATGTCCACATAAAGTACCAATTTCTGCTAGCTTTGGTTAAAAGAACACCACCTTTGTATTTTTGGTGCTATATGGCATGCCCATAGCTCTAAGAGTACCCAAAGTACCACAATTAGGTATTTTTGGTACTTCGAAAAATTTCGGGTGGAATACCCACTTTGATAGCCTCTCTTAAAGTAAGAATAAACAGTACCCATATCTATGTAAAGCACCAAATTTCTATAGATTTGGTAGAGCAAAGTATCAATTTTGAATCTTTGGTGCAGTATGTCATGACAACAGTTCTTACATAACACCCCTATCTATCTAAAGAACCAATTTTTTTTAGCTTTGGTATACAACAGTACCATCTTTAAAGCTTTATGTTGTGTGGCACAGTAGTAGTTCTTACACTACCAAAAGTACTCAATCGATGTACTTTTGGCATAGTGGACCTACCATGTGAATGTCTAATGTGATAGTTTATTATAAAGTACAAAGGAATACTACCCAGGTCTATTTTAGAGTACCAAAATTGTCTAGCTTTGGTACTCAAAATTTCCACCTTTGTTGTTTTGATGTTGTATGTCATGGTAGAAGTTCTCATTGTACCAAAAGTACCAAATTTAGTGATATTGGTACTATGAGGACTACCGTGTGAATAAATCAAAGTGCCAAAGCTGGAGGCGTTCGGTTTTATGAGAACTTGTAAGTCTTCACATCCAAGTTTTTTGGTTATGACTGATACTATTGGAATGCTATCATACCTTGAACTCTACCAGAGATCAAGAGGATTCATCTTGAAGTGCATCGCTCCCTTAGATGCTTTGAGGAATTGAAACCATTCTTCATTTGAATTTTCAAGGAACAATCACCTATTTCTATGTGTATCATATGGAGATTTTGTATTTTTAAGAGGCATTCAATTAGATGTCGCAAAACAAGTTTGTGCATTATGGGTCAAGCCACCTTTGTACATGATCCTTTTGTTGTAGAATTATTTCTTAGTAGTGTGTCATCTCTCTCTCTCTCTCTCTCTCTCTCTCTCTCTCTCTCTCTCTCTCTCTCTCTCTCTCTCTCTCTCTCTCTTCTGTCGGTCAACTTTTCCAGCTACATTGGCTTCAATTGAAAATTGTAGTCCAAGAGAGAATCTGATGAGCTATGGTCCATGGGAGACACTACCATCCCATTGAGGAGGATAAAGTTTTAAATACGATCAAATTTTGGGGGTGGGGATATGCTAGAAAATAGATGTAATCTTGGGCCATAGGATAATGGCTAGATAGTAGGGAGGTGTATGTAAAGATCTTCATGGATGTTGGTATGGGGCAGGTTGATAGTGGAAAAGAGAACAAAAGAAGTAGCTAATTATGTCATGAATGACAAGTGCTTCTTTTTCTATCTTGTTTTTAGATGATCTCAAAAGATTTATCAAACATAAATTTATCTTTCACTAGTAGGCCCAACAATTCAAGGATTGCTTGCATAATTTTTCTAGTGATGTTGTTGTACTGGTTGCCCAATTTGCGGAGAACTAATCTTTCAAAAGATAGAATGAGATTAAATTGATGCATTGGCGGTCAACCCAAGTGATAATTCTTGTGCACATCATGTACATGAGAAACTCTACAAGTGCTATAGAGAAGACATTACATTTATACATTTTCAATGAAAATCACCTTATACATTTTTTCTACAATACTGCTTTTTGCATCATGATAGGTGTCTAAAACAACAAGGTTTTTCTTTGAGATATCATTGGTTGTGATCCAATAGTGGTGCTTCACAATTCAAGGAGAAACAACCATTCATTTTGTGGCTACATTACTATTATTTGATAGCCTTGCACATCATGTGGAAGTTCTTTGCATTGGGAAGGACAACCCATTGGGGCATAGGGGTAGTAATCAAGAGAACCCTTAGACATGAAGAGTTGAAGCAAAATGCAATGTTGATGAAGAGTGTAGCTAATGCAGTGAATTTTTTGAATGCAAAATTTGTGCTAAAATGTCAAGCCTACAAGTGCAATACCAAGAGACTTCTTTGGATGATATCAAAGGATGATGTGAAGTGCAAGCTCTAGTGCAACTATCAAGATCTTATACACTCTCACTTGCTCCTCTGCATTGATGGATATATAGTGGATTTTATTGCAATTAAGTGTGTTTAAGTAAGATTTATTCTACCATTTAAGAGGATTTGTAGTTTTTTGTCTCAAGTTTTGGTTTCATATATGGATTTGTGATTCTAAGTAGGTGGTAATTCATATGGTAAAGTTCAAAATTTGAACAATACATCTAGCTTTGCCTATTTTCAAATCATGATTCGTGCGAGTCTCATATTTGAGTAGGAGTTGTCTCAAAAGATTCTTTTATGGGCTGCTCAAAATCTTACTAAATCCTGATTTGATTGCATTCTAGATTTGTATGATCAAATTTTCAGTCACATTCAAGTGGTGGATAAGGTCATGGCATTCTTGTATTTTGCATATGCATCCATCGCACTTCCATGGAATCATAGACAATAAACATAGCCCCTGAGCACTAATAAGCCTACTTTCTCTCTAGAGTGATTACCTTTTGGGAGATTTGCATGCTACATTGTCCATTGCACCATATCTAAAGGAAACTTGGCATAAGACAAGTAAGCCTAGGAGAAATAGAAACAAGAAGTGGCATTGACCAAAACTCAAATCAAAACCCAAGTACCATCTTGGAGAAGTAAAAAAAGTCTTTGATAAAGCTAGAGTATTTGAAGAGTCTATAAGAAATATCTCCTACCTTTGAAGACATCAAGATTGTAGAGCATATACTTCAAGATTATGAGCTACACAAGTGTTACCATATGCATGTGGTAGTGATGTGTGTGAACACACTTAGGACTGTCCGAGCATTTTTTCCCTCACTAGGAGGTTTTCCCCCCCATGTATTGTATATACACCCATCACTCTAGGGCTATCTATATTTCCATTGCACACTAAGTAATATACTCTCTGTTGTGTGCCTTGAACTTCCTTCGTCTTCTCCAAGCTATGTGTATTTTCTTGCAACCCTAATTCCAACAATTGGTAACATGTTGCATCCTCTCGAGCTTAGTTGCCAGCAGCTGCAACACATGCCTTCTCATTTTCTCCAATTTCTATGAGCTTTGGCAAGCGTTTCCAAGTCGACAAATATTATGGGAGAGCTCATAGAGTTTGGTCAGCTTAGATTTTTTATTCGGGCTCATTTCGGCTTCCGTTTCCAATACATACAATACTATGCATGCTATTTTGTCATTTTGTGCTAACTTTTTGTCAGTGTCGTTTTTTTGCATAACAGGTCCCGTACAGTCTTCTACGGTTTGTGCTATATAGCACCTACTGTTCTTGCTTCATTTCTCCTCTTTTTGGGCATTTTTTACATCAAGTGAAACATTTACCATGGTTGACAACAGCGCAGATATGTTCAAGATGTTTGCTATTGAGGATAGATTGGATGGGGACAATTACCCTATGTAGGCTTATATAGTGCAACATGTCCTTGTGTCAAAGGGTGTTTGGAACATTTTGTAGGGCATTGATGTACATCTTGGTTCTGAGGATGTAGGCGATGTCGAGGATATTGCAAGTTTTGGTGGCAAGGTTGCTTCTGCCAGAGCTGTTTTGCCTACACTTGAGAAAGCTATTTGGGATGTAAGAGATACGCATGCTCATGCATTGATTGCATTGTCTGTGAAGCACACTATTACTCCTCACATTTGTTCAGCAAAATCTGCAAAACAGGCTTGGGATATTCTAGGTGCTCTTTATGCAAGTCGTAATGAGGCAAAAATTGCATTGCTGCGTAAAAAGCTGGAGTCGAAGATTATGCATGAGGAAGATGGCATGGACACTTTCCTTTCTTGAGTCAAGGATATTAATGAGCATCTTATTTCTAAGGTGAAGTCATTCCAGATAGTTCCCTTGTGCAGACTATTCTTGATGCCTTGCAGATTCTTACCATACTTTTTCTAGTACTTGGAGACTCCTAACCCAAGGAAATCCAGAAGCTATCAAGTTTGATGCATTATGCACATTACTACTGCAATAATCACTTTCCAAAAAAAATGGAACTAGATAGCGTGCAATTGAACAAACCTTTATTGCTGCTTAAAGAAAAGGTGGTAATAGCAATGTAGCCACTTCTCATTGTTCTTCTGTGAGTGGTAAATTGCATGTTCCTAATGCTTTTGCTAGCAACAATTCATATGAGAATTTTGGTGATAAGAGAAAAAAGAAGATGTGTTGCCATTATGTAGAGCTAATGATCATTTGATCAAGCAATGTCCTAAGTTGAAGGCCAAAGAGGCTAAGAAGAAAGAGGCTGGCTCCACTACAAATGCAGTTATTGTTGAGTCTTCTATGAAAGGAGACTGTGATGATGATGTTGATGTAGAATGGGCTTTTAGTGCAGAGTGCACTTATGATCCTTCTATCCATGATGCATGTTTGTCAGTTGTTGCAGATGCTCAAGTGTGGTACTTTGGTAGTGGTGCTACAAAGAAAAGTACCTTTCACCGCCGTGACTTGTTTACCTCTCTCGAGAATGTCCCTCATGGGAATTCAGTCACTTGTGCCAACAATGTGTCCTTATTCGGTCAAGGGAGTTGGAAGTATTGTGATTACTGGTGAAAATGGTAGTTCTTTCACACTTTTTTATGCATTGTATGTACCTGGGATTAAGAAGAATCTTTTCTCTATATCTGCACTTGCTAGACTTGGTCTTGTAGTCAAATTTGTCGATGACAGATGTAAAGTACATGATCTCAGTTTTGGTGATGAAATTGTTACATGTGGCATTTTATGCCATGAGTTGTATAAGCTCACTTTGTGTGACAAGTGTGGGTAGACTTTTGAAAATGCAGTTATAGATTCTAAAGCTATTTCAAATGCAAAACTTTGGCATGCATGTTTTAGACATCTAAATTTTGTCAGTTTGCTGTGTTTGCAAAAATCTGATATGGTTGCTTCTTTGTCGCCTCTTGAAGCACCTATCAAACATGTTTGTGAAGGCTTCATTTTCGGTAATATGCAAAGTTCTAAGTTTCCAAAGGATGGTTCACTTAGGGCCACATGCAGGTTGCAGCTTGTGAATAATGATGTTTGTGGGTCCATGCAAACTCTGTCCTTGGTCAATTACCTGTACTACGTGACTTTCATTGATGATTACTCTAGGAATCCATGGGTATATCCACTTAAAGCTAAGTCCGAAGTGTTTTTGTGCTTCAAGAAATTTATGGCTATGGCTGAAAATGTCTCAAACTGTACTATGGGCACCCTTTGTTCCGATCGAGAGGGGGAGTATATGTCTCATGAATTTAATGCATTTCTGGCTATTTGTGGGATAAAACACCAATGTACTATGGGCACCCTTTGTTCCGATCGAGAGGGGGAGTATATGTCTCATGAATTTAATGCATTTCTGGCTATTTGTGGGATAAAACACCAATGTACAGTGCCTTTTACACCTTAACAAAATGGTATTGATAAGAGGAAAAATAGGTCACTTACAAAAATGGCACGATGTATGGTCAAAAGTCAAGATTTGCGGCATTCATTTTGACTTGAGGCCATCATGTGTGCCACTTATGTACTAAACATCTATCGTACAAAATCTTTTGCGGTCTCTGACTCCATATGAAGCATGGCATGATAGAAAGCCTTCTATTGAGCATATGCATGTTTTTGGTTGTTTGGCATATGCTTTGGTGCCACAAACACAACAAAAAAATTTTGACGATAAGGCTGTCAAATGTATTTTTGTTGGTTATAGTGTTGAAAGAAAAGGTTACAGGTTGTATCATCCGCAAACAAAGAGTATCTTGGTCTCATGAGATGCTATGTTTGTGGAAGATTATGTTCATCCCTTCTTGTCATGCACTAGAGACAATAATGTGACATTTATGAAATTTTGTTGCCTCTTTTCAGTGGTGGAAGTTTGAATGTAAATTCCAATGTGGCAAGTGTACAGCCTACAGGGGGGTTTTGAAAATGTTACAGATAAGCCTATTACTGATGTAGTTGTACATGATGTACTTGATGAGGAAAGGGATGAGAATGAGCAGGCTAGAGGTATGCCTAAATGGTAAATGGCTCGTGCATACTTTGCATGATAGTAAATTGGATGCACCTTTGTCTAGTCATACTCATTCAGGTTCTTGCCATGCATCTTATGCATAAGATTGTTATGCTTTGGTTGTGTCTAGCTTACATGATGTTGAAGAACTCGTGTCTTTTAATGAAGCACAAAATTTAGAAAATCGGATGGCTGCCATGCAATCTGAATGTGATGCACTTATAGAAAATGACACATATAGTTTATGTGATTTGTCTCCTAGCAAAAAGGCCATTGGTACAAAGTGGGTTTACAAATTGAAACATAAGCCGAATGGTGAGATTGATCGCTATAATGCTTGACTTTTTGCAAATTTATGCACAACAAAAAGGCATAGATTATGAAGATATTTTTTCTCCCACTTGTTGTATGACTACTGCACATTTTCTATGTGCATTGGCAACTCATTTTGGTTGGGATGCACATCAGTCAGACATTGTTACTGCTTTGCTGAATGGTGACATATTTGAGGATTTTAATGTAATGCAGCGTCGCGGTTTTGTCAAGAAAGGACAAGAGAATAAAGTGTACATATGTAAGAAAGATTTGTATGGGTTGAAGCAATATCCTTGTGCTTGGCATGAGAAAGCTGACACTCATTTGGTTAAACGAGGATTTTGTAACAGTCCAACAAAAAGCACATTGTATGTGAAGGGTGATTGTGATGTACTTCTCATTGTGGTTCTCTATGTGGATGATTTGTTTCTAATCACTAGATCAAATGAGAGATATATTTTTGAATTTAAGGCTGATTTGAATGCTACTTTCAAGATGAAATATTTGGGGCTATTTCATCATTACTTGCGTATACAGTTTAAGCAGTGTGATGGTGGTATTGCCTTGTGTCAAAAAACTTACATAGAGATATTGCTATGTAAGTTTGGACTTGAGGATTGCAAAATTATTACCACTCCCATGGAAATAGGTTTGAAGTTGAGTCTTCATGATGTTGGTGATCCTGACGATGTCACTCTTTACTAAACTGACGTTGGCTGCCTCATTTATGTATGCAATATTAGGCTAGATATTCAGTTTGCAATCTCACATGTCAGCAGATTCATGCATAGCCCAAGGTCTAAGCATTGGTAGGCTGGCAACATGAGTTTTTGCTACTTGAGTGGCACTTTACATCTTGGCTTGTTTTATCCAATGGGGGATCATTGCCGCCAGACTTACATGCTTTTACAGACTCAGATTGGGCTAGTTGTTTTGACCTACGAGTGTCCACAAGTGGTTTTTGTTTCATGCTCAGTAGTTCATGTATCTCATGGTTGAGCAAGAAGCAAGCTACTAAGGCCACTTCTTATTGTGAGGATGAGTACATGGAAGTTTTCAAAGCTACGGTTGAGGGTGTATGGCTCAGACACCTTATGGCTGATTTGGGTGTTGGACAAGACACTGCCAATACTATCTACACTGATAGTTAGAGCGCATTTGCAGTTGCGAGGAGCCCAATTTTTCATGCTCGCACAAAGCACATTGAGGTGCATTACCACTATGTCAGAGAGAGGCTCTCAGTAGGAGAGATCAACTTGGCTTATGTGCCAACACAGAAAAACCTTGCAGATCTTTTCACAAAGGCATTGTCTCATGAGAGGTGCAAATATCTTCGCAAAGCTTTGGGCTTACTCCCCTTTGTGGCTTGATCATGTCCTCAGGGCACTATACTCTATGTGCCAGCTATTGTTCAACTCATCACTCCCAGGGGGGAATTGTTACCATATACATGTGGTAGTGATGTGTATGAACACACTTAGGACCATCGGGGCATTTTTTCCCCCAATAGGAGGTTTTTTTCCCCGTGCATTGTATATACGCCCATCACTGTAGGGCTATCTATCTTTCCATTGCACACGAAGTAATATACTCTTTGTTGTGTGCCTTGAGCTTCGTCTTCTCCAAGCTGTGTGTGTTTCCCTGCAATCCTAATTCCAACTACAAGAAAATTATTTTCATCAATCATAAGGTTGTTAAAATAGTTGTTGCAATATTGATTGTTTTTAAGCATATAAAAATCAAAGTATATCTTTGAATATGGTGCATATAACTGGTGTGTTCAAGAAAGAAAGATGATTTGTTGACAATTACCTGAAAAGCAAGACAACTCAAGGTTTTTACAAAGGCAATGAGCTTTAAGAACAGCTTGTCAAATGGCATTTGGCTAACCATAACAATTGCTCAACTGATTTAGCAAGCTTGCCTCCCACACTTGGAAAGCATTTTAATTGGTAATATATACGTGATAGTGTCTAAAGAAACCCAATTCCATCCTTACAGTAGCACAAAAATGCTTGTTTGATTTTTAAGGTTCAACCACCGGTTTATACATTGATGGATATTTCAAAGTGAGCATTTAGCTTGATTTCTCAATAAACTAGATACAATGTGATATATGATGTTAGCACAACATATGTGGCGAGTAATCATATATATATCCTTGCCACTTTATCCATAAAATTGTTAAAGTGATTTTGATCATTAAACTTTGGAAAGGGTTTTGATCATTAAACTTCTCAAAACCTCTAAAGTTTAAGAGTGAAGGGTGATAGTGTAGAAAATTACAAATCACAAAGTCAAAATTGTACTTCATGCTTTTTGGCATGTTAAAACATGTCTAGAGAACAAATGAAAAGGCATACAAATTTTTGAATCCAATTTTAGTTGTAAATGGTTCATGTAAGTAAAAAAGCCTCACGGCTTCCTTCAACTTTGGTTTAAAAAAGACTTATACTTTCATTTTGTAACTGGTGCCTTTATAGAAATTCTTTTTCATCATTTCTTTTTTAAGATGCCAAAGTGAGTCTTCACCTTGTTAGATTCTTTCTTTACCGGCCCTCGCTATTTTCTTCTCGTTTGTTTTCCCTATTACTATGGATGTACTGATCTTTTAAAGCCAGCATTAGGTAGTATACATAATTTGAATTTATTGTAATAATGGCATCCAAGTCATCAGATTTTTGAGCTCAATCAAAATTTTCTAGATTAAATATCCATGATGAAACCTAAAAGTTTTGCATGCAAAAGCCTTACATTACAAGTATAGAGACAAAAGGCATTACCAGTCGTAAATGCTTTCGTAAAGAGACTTGCAGTTGTCGGCTTTGTAAGGTGAACTCCATGAAAGCATGGAAACCCTAGTATCTCCAAAGCTTTCATCAATGACATGGTGCCCTTTCTTGGAAATCCACATAAGATCACTTGCAAATTTTGTCTTTTATGCATGGTAGTTTCTAAGTAAAGAAAAACGACAAAGATGGTACAAATTTCCTTCATATAGAATAGGTTAATCTTACTAAACTCTAGAATGTAACTTTTGTGTCAATTATAACTTAATTTTATTGTTATAGTTGACGATTTGTCCAAAAATCATTTATGACAATGATGGTTGGGTTCAGTGAAAAGTTACTTAATCCATTATCGACATTTAAAGCCATTAGGTCTCCCCAATCTCAAAAAAAGAAAAATTCTTTCAAAACATATTAAGTGTCTAAGTGAAGGGTGAGTTTAGAAAACGAAAAGACGGATGAAGGTGGAAAGTCAAGAGAAAAATGAAGGTAGAAAGTCAAAAGATATATGAAGGTGGAAGGTCAAAAGACATTTTGTGTCCATATAAAGAGGTGGTCAACTTCACATTGGTATATTTGTGTTTCTCTTCTCTTTTATTTTTTCTTTAGAGTTCTCTTCTCTTTAAACTGTCCTCTCTCTCTCTCTCTCTCTCTCTCTCTCTCTCTCTCTCGCATTGTTGTATCCGTTCTTCCCAACTAATATTGTTGCATATCAACTTGCTTCATCATTGCCCATTGCCATGTACTATAGACTAGCACATCGTTTTTGTTGTTGTTGAGGGAATCTTTGAATTAGAAATACCTTTTAATTTTTTTGAAGCGATTAGGCATACCTTTTAATAAGGAAACTTCCTTTCTGATAAGGAAACTAAATGTTGCAACTCGTCACAACTCCCACTAGGAAGAATAAGGAAATGGAAGAAAATAATGGAAAGTAAATATGCTTATAAGTGGAAATTGAGCCTACAATATTACTCTCAGGAGCAATATGTTTGAATTAACTAAGCTATAGCATCACTATTTGACCCTTTTGAGTAATGGAGTCAACAAAGATAAAAAAACACAGATTAAATCCATGCACTTGTGTGTTTATACATGTGCACATACAATTGTAACTAACTTTGTATGAGGAAAAGCCACGGGACTAAAGAACATGGGGTCTTCAATGAGGACCCTCTCATGGGATCCACAATAGGCAGAGCACACAAAAATCTCGAGGACAATCAACATCAAACAAAAAAGGCAAGTCAACGCCCTAAAAAAGCACTGGGGCAAGAAATGGTCGGAATCAAGATGGGCAACAATCACAAAGAACATTTGGTCCCCCCATTGCCACTTGGGATGAAGGTTTTTCTTTGGAAGGTTTTATGGGGAGCCTTACCTACGGGTGTGAAGAAACTAGCTAGAGGTATTGGTCGTGATAGATGCTCGCAATGCAAAATGGCTAGTGAGTATTGTAAGACGAGGGAAGATAGATATGCTCATAACCACCCAACCTGCCTATATATAGGCCCCTAGCCCTCTGGCTCTTAGCTATATATAGCCCGTGTACTGCATGTATATCCGTAGGCCCTTGGCCAGGGCCATGCCCTCCCAATCCTACCCTTGGCATGACATTACTCCCCCCTTGAAGAAGCGTTTTCTTCCTCAAAAACACAAAGTGGTAGTATCTTCATAAGAACACTAATGTTTTCCACATTGGCATCCTTCATGTATCCATCAATTTGTTTGACCGAAACACGATTCAATAGGAGGTCCAATGAATCAAGAATAACATCTTGATTTTACACATTGATGTCCATTTGCAACCATCTTGTGTTACCGGATCCTATCCAATCATAGTGTGTAGACTCCATTTAGAACGCACATGAGCATGCTAAACGAGTTATAATAACAAAGAGGTACCCCAAAGAGAACCTCTTTTCACTTTCCATGAAAGTAACTTGCTAACATGACTAATTAGTCAAGTTTAAGTCCTTGACTTGCTCTCAAATTTCATCAGTAAACAACCTCACTATAACTAGTGTTCAAGGTTGAGAACCTGCTCATACATGAAGAGACTATACCTATTCGTAAAGATGCTTTAACTTATGGTAAGAAAACTCCAAGCAGAGCATTAATAGTAGAGCAATGAAGGCTTACTAATTGGTTGTGCTAACATACGCACTTTGCATATCCTTTAGCACAAGATTACACTTTGTAATCTACCTATCCCCTTGGATAACGAACAATACTGAGGTGTTTTCCCCACGGGTTACAGACAGTCTTCCCAGATGACTGGTAAATGGGGATCACAATATTCTCATAGCCTTTCTATATGTATAAACAACCATCTGTAATGTTTTTTAGGAGCACTTTACCTTAAAAAGTCATTCTAAGTATCAGACAATTTTTTTCCACAAAATTTTCTCTTGATACGTCGTGCTAAAAATGGTCTAGAAAACAGATTTGACCAGCATCGAGGGACATCGTCACGACACATAATTGAAGTAGCGGCGCCAATGTCTGTCCTAGAAACTCATATTCTCCACATGTGGAATATGTCTCAGGTAAGAATGTCTTTAAAAAAACATCCTTCAAGCACGAGATGTACTTGGGTGTGGACGTAATTGTAAACACGATGCGACTTGTGTGAGAGAGACACTCATTATCCATGCTCCACATTGGCTAAACCAAACTCCTTGAGTTCCTAAACCATGTTGTATCCCATTTGACAACATGTTGCAAATCAAACCCTACAAGTGGGTCCATAAATACGAAATGAAAAAATTTATTGTGGACACTAAAGCCCCAATTTCTTAGCTCGTATGTGACCTTTTCATCTCGATGAAGAGCAAAAATGGATGAAAACATAGAAGTTTATTCATCCAACTTAAAAAAGTCAAGCAAAGCATATGCAAAAATGGAAAAAAACCAAATCATGTGTACTTGGAGGTTGAACATAGTGTTCACTTACCTGTAGTCAAAGGCACCAGTCTAAATTTCCCGCCTGCAAAGGCCTCGGAGCACTAATTTGGAAATTAGTAAAATGTGAGTAATATTGCACATAACCTTGGGTGTTGCCGTTGCAATCCAAACCCCTTGGTTAAAATCAACATTGCCAAACCACTTGGTTAGACTTTTGTATGGAAACTGCTCAACTAGCAGCCAATAGTATCTTAATTCAATTAGAAGTTGAAAATGTCCACAAGCCCTTAACAGCTTATAGACTTCTTTCCTTGAAAGTGCAGTTGAAGATTCCAAGAATTGACCATCACACTTAATAATTGATTTGGGAATCACGAGTTGGGTCTTACCCCAAAATTGGACTCATATAGACACTCTTAGTGCTATAAATAATATAGAAGATCCAATGAAGTTGGAATCGTATTCTCAACTAGATCTTTTCCGGACCCAAAAATCTATAATCTTGGGTTTTTGTGAGTAGTCGTGTTGTCTCAAATGTTGGCTTCATCTATACACATTGGTAGAGATAAGCTCTTACAAGTTTAAGACATTCAAAAAGTCAACTTGAATTTGATACGCAAAGTATGTAATGCTAAAAATAACACCCAAAAAATCGCTAATGGCAAGACTCTTGCTTGTCCATTAGAATTGAGGGGTACTCCATGGAATAGAATTATTGGATCTTGAAAGAAATCACCAATGGATTACAAACCGATGGCTTAGCCATTCCAAAATAGGTGGCAATATATGGCTCTTAGTCCTTCCTGTTACCGTATTGGCATAGAATGATTTCTATAAAATCATGCCTAGTTTCACTTTTCCCGCAGAGAAATTGGAAAGAGAGAGAGAAGCAGATTGATGGGCTGAGGAAACCCCTTATTCAAATGTTTTGTATGCCCCTTGCATATACTCCAATGCAAACCATGTCTATGTCATATCTTATCCTATAAGAGTAAAGCAGTGTACGTGTACAACGCTCTTGTAGAGAGAGGTACCATAATAAACATCTAGACCCACCTATTGTATATGCAGTCATGATTGTACCAGAGAGAATGAGGTATGGCACTTTGCTTGTGAATATACATTAAAAAAAAATTAACATGTCAGTTATTTACCATGTCCTTGATAGAGTAGTTACTGTGATAGCGAAAGCGTATACAATGATGGGTGTTGTGCGTCCATCGTACTAGTATGTCATGCATACATATCAAAAGATGGAATGATAAGCCCTTGGCTGCAATGAATGTCTCAACCATGTGAGTCACTGGTATACGTGCCTTGCATGATTACACTCGCATGGATACATCACAGTGCGTCATTGCGTACTATAATCTTATATCCACATAGTGCCAAAGATGTGTGCCATTATCATTGATCTCAAAATAATTGATAATACCTTGGTACATAAGAGAAGTTGTACTTCACATGAAGACATGCAAAGCACTTTGCTTTATATAGTGGCTTCTTATGGAGTCTGCTCAAGCACTTTGCTTTGTACAGCAGAGAGATCCTTTTCCAGAAAGAAAAGTAAAACATAAACAAAAACAAACATAACTTGAAAATTGACTAACCTTGTCGCCCACTTGTGGCCAGGTTTTTGGTAATTCGATCAAATCCAGCTCATACCCATATGTACCGCTTGAGTGAGCTAGCGTATGTATCATATACACCCTTTTGTGATGTAAAACACTGCAGACATCTCGACAAGTTTCCCTAAGTTCGTATGCTCCTTGTATATTCCAAACGTGGAAATCATATACACCCTTTTGTGATGTAAAACACTGCAGACATCTCGACAAGTTTCCCTAAGTTCGTATGCTCCTTGCATATTCCAAACGTGGAAATCTTGTCTTTGCATGATACTTCTGAGTAGACCCACTTTGGATGCCAAATTATTTTGCCTTACAGGCCTTGCATGTACCTAAAGATCGCATCGAGTTGAGATACTGTGTACAAAGTGTTTCTTGAGGAGAAGCCATGCTTCTTTTACGAAAACAAGTGCAAAGTCAAGCCTTGCTTGACCGTTGTCGTCATACCAATCTTATGTCATTGCTAATACTTAAATTGCACAATCAAGTACGAACCTGCTATGACAGTACACACGCCTATTGTATGCTATAGTAAATAACCATGTGCTTAATAATAAAACAATTTCATACATTATTAAGTTCTCCTGTCTACTGGCCTTGCCATCGTACTAAGAAAATGAGTTGCAATCAAGAACAAACACAAGGAATGCTTTTCCAAATATCATTGTGTGGTTCCATAGAAGCTCTACTTCCTACTGTCGAGTGCCTTGCCCAATTTGCAACCGCATTAGAAGCTTGTGAAAACTTCAATTCTTTAGAGACGTGGGAAAGATAGGCATACTATCTTCCTCGAATTTATAGGAAGATCCTTGGAAAAAATCACAGTCGTAATCATGATCCTACCATGTCGGCTCGTAGCCGTGCTGAATCTGAAACCTTGCTACCGATCTTGAGTATTTCTTGCCAATCCCTTTGGATTGCGATGCAATGGTCTTAGAATGGCTAGCTCTCAACTGCCAATTTCTATCTGGCTCTACCGCATGGGGTTTGCCTCTTAGGAGGGGAGGGTGCCCAACTTAGGGCACCATATGAACACAAGGAAAAAAATGATGGAGGCAGTCGTGAAGGGCGCAGAGTAGGACGAAATTGGTGATGGCACCCGCTACATGCAGCTTCTACCCACGCTGCAATGACAAAATCCCTTCACCAAGCCAGTGCTCCAACTTGCTGCTTGACTCGCCTTCCTTTCTCGACTCTAGGGTGGTTTCCCATGCGGCCTCAATCGCAGCTCCTCCCGCGTGTATAGAGAGCATGCACGCGGCTATGAACTTCTCACTTAGCAAGCATGCCCTCCTTTGCATGAGTGGTGCCTGCTCCATGCATGCTTTTCATGCCTTTGTAGCAGGTAGCCCTATCCTTCGATCCATAAGCTAGGATATATATATATATATATATATATATATATATATATATATATATATATATATATATATATATATATATATATATATATATATATATATATATATATATATAGAGAGAGAGAGAGAGAGAGAGAGAGAGAGAGAGAGAAAGAGAGATGCAACAAGCCCTGCAAGTCCATCTTCCCCCTTCCTAATTCGTAGCTCTCCCCCCTGAGCTCTGATACCAATGTAAGACCGAGGGAAGATAGACATGCTCATAACCAGTATATCCGTAGGCCCTTGTCCAAGGCTGTGCCCTCCCAATCCTACCCTTGGCATGACAAGTACCTCCCTCATCTATTCAAGAATTGCACAGTGATAAGCTGCCTAGCATGAAAGATTTGCAAGTGGATTTAAAAGACCTAGAAGATAGGGTTCTTCAAGAACGACCTCTTCCTAGGCGGGATGATTTTCGAGAGAAAAGTGTTGATAATTGGTATACAAATTGTCAAATTCTTCTACTTTAAGCATGTAAAAGGCCAAGAACTGTCAGGTATTTGAGAATGCCCTAGAAATAACTAGGTTCTCAAAGAGTTTACAAGAAACTAGGGAAGCATTTGACACCATAGGGAAACGAATGAACTCTAATGAGTGGAATAGGGCAATGGATACCATAATGTATGGATAGTTATGTGAGTCCTTGCTTAAGTAGTGGTCATTCCTTGGGTGGCTTCCCTATCAGCCAATGTATGTATGGGTGGTGGGAGATATCATGGCTTGGCTCAAGCATGATTAGAATGTGTAATTTTTTTGGTTAAGATATAATACACTCACCATTGTGAGTTTTGAAAAAAAAAAAAGAGATTTCATTTGGTAGTATTGGAGCACATGATGCATCAAATTTGAGGCCACAAGCGTATTCCACTTGAGGAGAGATACTTTCTTGTGAGGGAGTCCATTTGCTCGTGTTTGTGTAAGAATTGGGTCATGAGTCGCAATCTGTGACCCCCCACAAGTTGCGATCAAGTAGCAAGGCATCAAACAATAATTTTGACCGTTGCTTGTAATGTGGAACCCTTTGCCTAGGTCTTTTCTTTGTGATCTAGTTCCAAAGGTGTGGTTTGGAACTAGATACTAAGTTCCATGGATCACGATGATCCTTCTTTTAAGGTTTTTTTTTTTTTTAAGCCTTTTTTGGCCTTTGATTGTAAGGTAGGAATTACTTTGAGCTTTAATCCTTTGTTTTGTGATTTAGTTGCAAAAACGAAGCTTGTTGGGATTATGGCCTTTGGTTTATAGCTCTCAACTTCTATGGGCATGACCTCTTGTACATGTAGCAGTCTACTCACCCTGTGAGCATGTGAGGGCACACAGTTTAGCACACATGGCAAGTGAGTTGCACAAGAGTCCAAAAGCCATCCTAACCAACATGGCCTTTTCACATTCTATGGAGCCCACTTTTGACCTTTGGAGTATTGCCCCTTGAACCTTGGAAAACGTTCTTTGTGACCCTTGAGAGGTGCACCTAGCCATGTTCTGCTATACTACTTAAGTAGCTCATTTGTACACAGTAAGTTAGTTCATTTTCTAATCAAGTTGTCATTTTGAGTCTCTACATACACACACTCTCTCTCTAATGATCACTGTACTTATCTAATATGTCATTATGAATGCTAGTCTCGTTGATTCACCCTAAATCAACAATTGGTATTAGAGCATATGGTACGATTGCATTCTTTGATTGTTTTTTCTTAATTGAACATCTCAATAATTGATCTCTAACCTATTCTTGCGTGGGCACCTCCTTGGTAGATCCAAGAGGCCACTACCCTCAATGGATTAGGCGGGTTCAATTAAAGAATATCAGGGCTCGTTAATCACTAGATAGGTGCTTGCATTCGCATTTAGATTGCATCTTGTGTTGATTTTACTTGAATATTTCTCCTCTAATTTACTCTTTACCTAAGCTTCAAATCATAAAATTGATCAAGTGTAGAGAAGGTGCTCTCCGAGTTATTTCCGTCAAGCTCTCAATCATCGCAATTGGGGATCAAACTTCACTTCAATTAAAGCCTCAAAACCTTCAATCCATTCTACGGTCTTGTATAGCAAGGATAGAGTCTAGGTGTGTGCGTGTGTGTGTGTGTGTGTGTGTGTGTATAGGAAATTTAATAATAAAGGCACGTCCTTTTCAAAAAAGAAAGAAATTTTATTTGTGTACGTGTGAACTCCCTATTTTTGGGAGTTGACTTCCTTTTAATGGGGCCCATACCTTAAAAGGAGGGGGCGACCATGGTCTACCTGTCCGACCACCCGGATCCCAAGAGAATCGGTAAACCCTTTTGAAATCTGTTTTCAGGTCTATGACCGATCGATCACATGTATTTATCTCCGGTCATTCAAATCCGACTGCTTGTAGCCACCTGCTCGTGCCTACCTGTGATCTCTAATCGATGCCCGTTTCCCTGCTTCACGTGAACAATTGTGCATGCTCAATTGTTCTTAGAGGACACTTTAGGTCTGCCTTGGTAGGGCCCCCTTTCCCACATAGAGTGACTCTCCAAGCCCTTATTAAGTGCCATCCCTTCTAAGGGGGTAATCCCACGGCCCTAGCACCTTTCCAAAGGACTCATTCCCATTACCTTGCTGCTCTAAAGCCGATAACCTTTCAGGGCTTGCTCCCACAGAGCTGCATCAACTTTTTTTAATATTCAAAGATCTTCAAGGCTTCTCGAGCTTCAATGGTTCGTTACCAAATTAAGCACAACTTAAATATCTACAATTGATGGCATACTCACTCGAGGCCAAACTGCATAAGTTCAAGCCAAAGATGAACAAGCTCTGGGCATAATTATCACCTCGCTACATGATAATTATGTGCACTTCATTGATAATTGCACCATAACGATCCAAGCATGGATAAACTTAGAAGAAAATTTTGGTGCAAAGCAAAAAAAGAGCAAAATTAGCCTTAAAAATAACCTTTATAAATTGACAATGAAACAAGGTGAGGATATTTCAATCCTCATTAATAGGTTAATGAGCATCAACACTCAATTAACTAATATTGAGTGACAAATCACATCAAAGGTCACACAAGAAGATAAGGTTGTTGTGTTCTTAAGTGCTATCCCATAATTTTGACAATATAGTCACATTGCTAGAACAAAAGGAACCAACACTCTCATTGCAACAAATCATCAATACCTTGATTGAAAAAGAAAAGAAGCAAATAAAGAAGGCACCAACAAATGGACGAGTTTACATTGCATCATCATCTAGGACTACATCTTCATCACGTGGGACCAAGAATAAGAAGTGTTACAAATGGGGAAAATCAAAGCATTCCTCTAAAGATTGCTAAAAGAATTAGTTTTGTAGCAACTGCAGCATCAAAGGAAATCCACCATCAAAATGTCTAGGAAACAGTAGCAGCAACAGTAGCAAAGAAAAAGGCAATGTCAACCTTGCAGAGGACGAAGAAGAATATTCAAATCGAGAGGAGGGCAACTGTCTGCATGTATGTGCCTCCCCCAATCACTCTTGTGAATATATTGATGTACTATAGATATGGACAGTCTTCTACCTTATTTGTTTGAGAGGAGGATTGTTTGATCTTTGTGATACCATGAAACCTACTTCTAGTCTGTGTGACTGCCCTAGTCTATGAGACTACTAGCGTGTGTGGCATTGAGTCTCGATCTACCTTTCTTCAGTATAGTTCAAATTCCAAGGGGAGGTTTGCTGGGGTTATGGCCTTTGGTGTAGACCTCTCAACTTCTACGGGAACGACCTCTTGTACACTCATCACTCTAGTCACCCTATGAGCATGTGAGAGCACATGTCCTAGTACACATGGTAGGTGAGTTGCACAAGAGTCCAAAAGCCATTTCAATTAGGATGGCCTTTCCACATTCTATGGAGCTACTCTTGACCTTTAGAGGGTTGCCCCTTGATCTTTGGGAAAGGTCCTTTGTGACCCTTGAGAGGTGCACCTAGCCATGTTCTGAATGATACTAATTAAGTAGCTCATTTGTATGCAGCAATAAATTAGTTCATTTTCTAATTGAATTGTCATTTTGGTCTCCTCTCTCTCTCTCTCTCTCTCTCTCTCTCTCTCTCTCTCTCTCTCTCTCTAATCATTAGTATAATTTTCTACTATGTCATTATGAATGGTAGTCTTCTTGATGCACTCTAGTTCAACAAAGTTTATCTTGCATCAATTCACAACTCAAAAGATGGAGGCATAGAGCATGCTCTCCCTTATAGACATTGTCACAAAATTCAAGAGCTACGATGTCACATTTGTCACAAACTGATGACGTGGTAGACCCGAAAAATCTGTTGACATGCTCACGTAGACAATCGTACAAAAATCCCAAGAAATGGGCTGACTTGCTACGTGGTAGTAGTACGGTTTTTGCATTTTGCACTGACAGGTGCTAATGGAGTAGGCTATACGGATTTTTGCAATTTACATTGCAACTTTTTGGGCAGCGCTAGTTTTTGGGACCCTGAGTTTTTGAGTTTGAATCTTTTCATGTAATTGCTTTTCAATGGCCAAGGGCCTTTAAATATGAACCCAAGGTCACCTCAATTTGCTGATGAGCATCTGAGCAGACAAGACACGCAAGAATTGTAACTTTGCTCTAGTGCGTTGGTACTTAGACTCAGTGTCTACTGAACTAGTTTATGGCTTATGTCTGATTTTGCAGCATAATCGAGGGCAATTACAATTCTTTCAAGAGGGGGTATGTCACAAAGTGATGATGTGGCAGGCTCAAAAAACTCGTTTTGACATGATGATGTGGATAGCTATACGAAAATATCGAGACATATGCTGACATACTGATGTGGTAGCAGTATAAATTTCCATGTTTTGCGCTGACAAGTGCTGATGTGGTAGACTGTACGGATTTTCACAATTTACACTACAGCTTTTTGGGCAGCCCTAGTTTTTGGGACCCGGTGCTTTTGAGTTTGAAACTTTTTATGTAACTGCTTTTCAATGGCCAAGGGCCTTTAAATATGAACCCAAGGCCACTCTTCCTCTCAGTTTGCTGACGAGCATCTGAGCTGAGAAGACACGCGGGAATTGTAACTTTGCTCAAGCATTAATATAAAAATTATTACCGAAAAGGATGCCAAAATTTTGGGGCAATACCTCCGGGCACGAAACTACGTCGAGCGGTGTCGACTCAATTTTAAATTGTGATAAAGTTTGTGAAGTGTTTAAAGTGATTCCTACATGTGGCGTGCCAAATTTTCGACTTGGGGTGTCCATGAATATAACAACATTGGCCCCATCAGTGGCACTTTCTCACCAATTCATGGGTCAATGATTGTGAATGCACTGTCTAGCAAGCTCGCAATTACCAAGGTCATGCAAGGAACAAGGACATGACTAGCAAGCTCGCATTTACCAAGGTCATGCAAGGAACAAGGGCATGACTAGCAAGGGAGAGATAAGGAGTTTGAAATCCTCCGTATAGTCGGCAACATAAAAGCCAAGAGGTTGACATACCCTTCGATTGGAGATAAATAATTCCACGCACTTAAGAAAAACTTACCGCCAGCACTGGTCGAAAGACAATTAGCAGAGCTGGCAAGCTACTCGTTAGAATTTATCTTCATAGACATCGTGCTTTCTAAAGCTAAGCTCATTAATTGGTTGTCAAGCCCTACTATCCTTAATGATGCCGGATGGGTGGACTTTATTCAATAAAGAAGCTTGCAATGGCTACAAAGATAATGGCTATGGTAATAACAAAGGGGGCGTTTGACCTCAATCGGTCTCTAGTTTGTATTCCCCCATGGGATCTCTCATTTGAATCCTTAAGGACCTATGCCCATAGTAGGCGAGTAGACGGTGCATGTAGTGCCAACGTCTTCATTAAGCGGTATCTTACAAGATATTATGAAAGACTAAAGACTTTTACTTTTAAGACTAGGAAAGAAAATCCAAATGTTTTAATTTGTCGTTTCTTTGAGTATTGTGGGGAAGGGAGATAACACGTCGAGGAGAGAGAGGGAAGGAGAGAGACAGAGAAAGAGATACCCCTCTAATTTGTGGAAATTCCCAAAATACCTTTTATCTATTTTGCTTAAAGTGTTCAATATTTTCTAATCTATATTCCTTTTCTGACAATTGACATCCGTTTTTGAGTGCCTAGCATGTAATTTGTAGAAAATTACTTTGGAAAAAAGGCAATTATGTTAACAAATAATGAAGCAATTCATCTCCAAAACCTACATAACCAACTCAAATTCTAGTTTTCTCATCTTGTATTGACACACAATAAGTCTTCTTGTGGAAGACTACGATTTTTTTAATTTGATTTTTTTAGCAAAACTCACAATTGTGAGTGAATTATATTGATCAACCTAAAAAATTACAAGGTCTTGTCATGCTCGTGTTGAGCTATGACATCATACAGGGACCAAAATCACAGCGGCCTATCAGGGCAACCACCCCTACCAACCCGCCCCCTTATCCTTGATACACAAAGTCCATTGTCATGTTCTTCTGATATCTTTTAATTACCGATGGCTAGTATTTTCCCCCGTCCTAGGCATGCCAACTGCTGACAATAAGGCACAAGTAATCCTAGACCAATCCTCCGAGTGTTGCTTGCGTCCGAGTGTCCATATTAGCACTTTGCTTTCTTGTATAATTTCTGCTAAGCTTGCCACGTCGAAACCTCCTTCAAACACATGGCGGTTCCTTGTCTGTCATACATTATGTAAGAAGAAGTATTGGACGATTTGAGTGCTGATGAGGAGGGCAGGACTACCTGAATTCTTCCCTCCAAGGAATAGATTAGTCTTGAAGAAACCAATTTTCCATGTTCTTTGGACCCACTTGCATATTTTCCCTGCTAGGCCTTTGATAGTTGGGCAATCCATAAAGAGGTGGGCTAGATCTTCACTAGCGAGCCTGCATCCCAAGCATCGATCTGACCCAATCCCTCTCTCCTGAATCTTCACCCCCATCAGTAGAGCACCCCAGATTACCTTCCATAAAAATACCTTCATGTGCTGCAGAACCTTAGGCTTCTAGATGTTCTCTATTACTTGCTCCCACCTTTCCTCCGACCATTGATTTTTCACAACCAGGGATATTTTTGGGAATTTATGACAAAAGATTGCGACTACTTTGGGGAAATTTTGAAATTTGAGGGGGATGCTCTCGTTTGTGATGGAACGCGTGTGCGAGGTGGGCCAGTCATGGACAAAACCCAGGTGCGAGGTCGGCCAAAGTTGAGCCAGTGAAGGTTACGGGTGACGAGGTGACGATAGGTGCCAGCGATGACTACAGCCGCATCAAGACCTTCTAGAAAACCAAGTGATTGATGGCGGGTGAGGAAATCTTTTTTTTTAATATGCAGATCATCGCAACAACAGCAGTGCAGTGGCTCCGTGCAAGTGGAAGGTGATGCTAGGAATGGCCCGAGTGTAGCCCCTCTCTCTCTCTCTCTCTCTCTCTCTCTCTCTCTCTCTCGTCTGCAGAGTGCTCGAGTGATGGTGACAAGGATAGGGGGTAGGAGGGATGTGTGCCATCATCCCATCACGCATAACAGGCATCATTCATTATAGAAATCAAGACCTCAAAGCACGACATAGGTGGGCCTAAGGAAGATAAAGCAATACCTTGGTACCAGCAAGATGGTCTCTAATAATCAGAACTCTTTAGGTCACCCGACAACAATAAAAAGAGTACCTAATAAGAGCAAAAAGGCTACTCCCAATTTCCAATTCTTGTCGCGTTTGCTCTAGCTCAGCCTCGTCAAAAAATTATTCTACCCTCAATCATGAAGAGAAAAGAGGATGATGGCTAGCAAAAGTCTCCTATAGTAAATATAAGCGTTTAAATCCTTGGCATAGAGTATTGCTCACCATAAGGAGAACCCACGTGACAATATAAAGGCTTCTATGAATTTGGGCAACTTCTTTGAGGTGCTTAGAAGTGGTAATCTAAATACCTCAAAGATGTCTACCTTCCAAGCGACCATTGCTATGGATGGTTGCAAAGAGGACGAAGGCTTCACATCTGAGTAAAATAGAGGAAGACATCAAGAGGGAGGGAATGGAGGATGCTTCTTCAAAGGGTGAGAATTTGTCCCACTCTCTCAAGGATGGAGGAGCTCGAAAAAGAAGAGATCTCTTTTCGAGGAGATAAGAAGGTCAAATATGAGCTATTGGGTGAACCAAGAACATCATTTGGATGCCATCACTTGCAGAAAACAAGCTATAGAGATAAAGCTAGTGTTCAAGGATCCATTTGGTTACAATGGGGTTTAACCATTATGGATAGAAATCTAGAACCGCAAGTGGTGTTGAATCATGCCTTAGAGAGATTCTTGGTTGTGAGAATTAAGCGGACCGATCAATTTCTCACCTTTATTAACATATATTGCCCATGTGATGCCAAGGGAAGAGCCAAACTCTAGATGGATATGAGGGAGCTACCTGTTGTTGAAGGATTTTGGTGCATCATAGGAGATTTTCACATGCTAGAGGCTAGAAAGGAACAGATGGGTCCTTCTAGTTTGTTGGCGGGTTTGGAACAAAAAATGGAAAGCACTCTGTGAAAAAATGGGCTCTAACCAACTTATGGTTTGTTGGTCCATGGATTAGCTCATCTTGCTTAACATATACTATCCTCCAGCATGCGAGTACAACCTGCTGGAGAGATGCTACCTATTGTGCCATGAAGATTGGCTTCCATTATCTCTAAAGATGAGTAGATACCATCGAGAGTATGTCAAACCACTTCTCTTTCAAGTAAAACATTGCAAAGGCTAAGGAGGAATGTTGCTATCCAAAAGAACAGAATATTCGTTTTTTCATTGGAGAGCATCTCTTCAAGGACCTACTCTTCACGTCCCTTTCTAAGCTAGCATTCAACAAGTTGAAGAAAGATATAAGTGCGATTGACCCTCAAGCCCCGATGCACACTAGTGCATAGCATCCATACCGCAATAAAAAGAACAAAAAAATCTATCATTAGAGTCACCTTGAAACACATATTGGTGTTCTCTAAAGTGCTACTACATATCTAGCATAGGTAGTTGTAAAAGTGTTATTATGATTTTGAAAATTGTAAAAGCCTATGTATTGGAAGCTATGCCATTTATAATAGATTGTATGTGTTGATTTGCTAGTAAAATTCACACTTTGATGAATATTCTCGAAATGTCTTTGCTGCAATCAAAATAAGATTTTGAGTTTATTTATGGAGTGCTCACTATGTAAATCATCTTCCTTGATTCTTTTGGCATCTAATATCAAACAACACAAACAGGTGAGTAATTTTTTATTTTACCAATATCGGACTCATTTTGAGTCAATGCTATGTTGTTTTCAAATGGCTAAGTTTCACTCAAAAAACATGGTATATTTCAAGCTTTGGTCCAAATATAAGCATACAATCTCAATTTGGCACCAACTTGATAGGTTTATACACCATACAAAAGGCCATATTGTGGAAGCCAATGTTTTCATCAATACAGTTTTTGTACTCATAGGTGTTTTCCATCCAAATTGTCTTCGGACGACAAATTTTTATGCTTTCTATGATTGAACATGAAATTATAACCAAAGTGCGTAAAGTGACAACATTTATAGTGATAATGATAGGCGTATACATAAAAATATCAATGATAGAATATAAATTCACGACACTTATGAAAAAAAAACATCGATGATAGGTCAATAGAATGTGAAAAACACACTTTTTTGTACTTAATTTTATGTTCAAAAGAAATTTTTGGGCCATTGAATTTGGTTAAGAACTCATTAATGTTTAGGAGAAAAAATAGTCTCATTGTTTGGAGATCTTTGTACCTTATGTCAAATGGGTTGCACCTAGAAATATGTTGTTTTTTTGTCAAATTGGTAACTCCTTGGGATGTGAGATCTCCTTATGAACATGCAGTCAAGAGTTGACACACAAAGTGCTTTGTGGGGTGTTAGCGTTGAGCTTAAGTAAGAACTTCTATGGGGAAAATTTACAAATGGGTTAAAAAAACTCGAAAAATAAGATTCTTCAAGAACGATCTGTTTTTGGGAGGGTTGGTGTTCAAGAGCCAAGTGCTGATCATTGCAACACAAATAGTGTGATTTTGCTACTTTAAACATGTTTGGAAGGCAAGGAACTATTGGATCTTCAAGGAAACTATGGAAACATCTAAATTCACAAAGATAAACCAAGAAAGCAAGGGGACATTCATTGCCGTTGAAAAACAGATAAACTCTGATGAGTGGAACAGGGCCTTGGGCACCGCAATGTTTGACTTGCTTGGATAAAGATGTGGACTCATCCTTGTTCTTGGGGTGGCTCTCCTGATTGCCAGTGTATTTGTGACCCTTTGCAAATTTCATGGCTCGTCATGAGCATGATAAAAATTTATAATTTTTTAATTGTGGAAATATAATCCACTCACAATTACACATACATATGTTAGGAGTTCCAAAACCCTAAAGACGCAGAACCCTCAGAGTGGGCAAAATGGTTGTGAGACCTTTGGAGCAAGCGGCGAGCTTGGGATCCTTAACCCTAGTATTCTCGCGGAGGCTCAATGTGACAAGTTTGTGGTAGCCCTCGCTAAGCAAGTTCAATCTTGGGAAATTATGGTCAAGGATATGATGCACATCCCCAGAATATGCTCACAAGGTAGCTAGTGGAAAGGACTTGAGGTGCATAACAAGCTGTTGGCCCCACAGTGGGCCATCCTAAAAATTGGGGGTATGATAAACGAGCTTATTCGAAAATGCAACAGAGCAATGGAGGCTTTGGACGAAGATAGTCCAAGAAATCAACATAACGATCATTGCCATTGGAAAGCAAAGGAACTTACAAAAGCGGAACAAGACCCTAGGCGTCGCAATAACGAACGTGTAAAGATGAAAGTATGGGCTATCCATGGTCATGGGTCGGCTCCCTCCTCAATCGATGTATCTATAATCCATTGAAGTGGCCATGGCTCGTCACGAGCATGGGAGGAATATGTAATTTTTTGGATCTACCAATATAATCCAATCACCATTGTGAGTTTTGCCCCAAAAAAAAAGTTCTAAAACCCTAAAAGGACACTTGTATGTTCTCTTAGGTTACCAAATAAGTGTTGAGGTAAAAATCTAGAGTGATTTGTCAATTGGTTAGTAGTTTGCATGTTTCTTTGGATGTGTAAAGCCCAACATCAAAATATTCAAAACAAAATAGCAAATATACACAGGAGGAGTGTGCATGATCCAAGAAAATTATCTGCTTGGAAATATACTGTAGGACACACAATTGCACCACAAGAAGTTCTTTTATTTTAATAGTAATCTATTAGATCTTCCCAATCTCAAAAAAATTTCAAAACATAGTAAGTGCCTAAGTGAAGCGGGAGTTTAGAAAATGAAAAGAGAAACGAAAGTGGAAAGTCAAAAGACCTTTTGTGTCCATATAAAGAGACGGTCAACTTCAGGTTCGTATATTTGTGTGTCTATTCTCTTTTAATTTTCTTTTAACGTTTTCTTTTCTTTAAAGTCTCTTTTTTTTCTTTGTCTCTCTCTCTCTCATTGTTGTATCTATCTTTCTCAATTGATACTAATGCAAATCTATGTGTTTTATCATTGCCTGTTGCTATGTACTATAGATTAGCACATTGTTTTTGTTGTTGTTGAGAGAATCTTTGAATTAGGAATATCTTTTAATTTTTTAAAATAATTTATTTTTACAACTATAACTATAGCTTATCGAAAATGTCAAAGTTATCTGTAAGGACATAGTACTATATTGCCCTAGAACGTTTCCTTGAAAACTAAAGTTAAATAAATTCATGGAGGGGATGCTCGTGTGCAAAGGATATGACATGGTTTACATGTATTGTTTTGAGTTAATTCAAATCAAGTTCAACCAAGCTGTTTTTTTCTTTGAAAAAATTAAGGTGAAACAAATTCATAGAGGATATGTTTCATTTATAGGCACGGGGTTTATACACAATAAACATAGATACTAGCAATGGTCCAATGCACGTATGTGTATGTCTTCATTTATGCATGCATATAGATTTAAGATAAAACACATACCTTGTTGAATACTTAATCAATTGCATGCAAAAAAAATTATAAAAAACATGCATTAATAGAGGAATATGTGTGATGAGCCAATTAGAAAACCAACTCACGATCTTGACGACATGCCATTATGTGCACAAGTCTTCATTAAATTTTGGAGAACACGAAGAAGAAATTTTTTACTGACACTGAAAAATCTCAAAGATGTTAGATTCTTCTTCTCCAGATACTTCGCAGCCTGCCTACAAGCTTCACACACATCACATGCACTGGCCCTTGGTTGTGGGTTGGCCACGCGTACACTAACTGGACAGGGATCTTCAGGCACATTTAGGGTATTGCTCAACCCTTTGCCTAGCCGAACCTATTCTGGTCTTTTTCTATTTTTTCCTCATTTATGGGTATTTTTTTGCATGGTCGTTGGGGCTTCTGGTCTGTCCTACCTACTCCCTATTCTCCTATATATAGGAGGGGGAAATGCACTCTCCCATTCATATATCTTGTCTTGTACACAACAGTTTTGCCATCTAGAGTTATTGGGGCTTGCCATCCTTTTCCATATGTCTCTTATGTGTCCATCACCATTCTCTCTCTCTCTCTCTCTCTCTCTCTCTCTCTCTCTCTCTCTCTCTACCTTCCGCTGCTCACTCTAACATGGTATCAGAGCTCTACGCTTGTGGATCAGCCATCACCTACATACAGGAGGATCATCTGTAGAGTTTTATCGCGAAGGATCTCAGCTCTATCCCCTAGCGTTTTCAGCCAACGTTTCAGTCTCATGCTCTAGCGTTTTTGGGCTGGACTTCAATGTTTTGTGGAACTGCACATCCCTTCCCATTCGATCTACCTTTGCCGTGTTGGAATTAGGGTTGCAAAGAAATGCACACAGCTTGGAGAAGACGAAGGAAGCTCAAGGCACACAATAGAGAGTGTATTACTTAGTATGCAATGGAAAGATAGATAGACCTAAAGTGATGGGCGTATATACAATGCACGGGGGGAAAACCTCCTAAAGAGGGGAAAAATGCCCCAGCGGTCCTAGTGTGTTCACACACATCACTACCACATGCATATGGTAACAAATTCCCCTTAGAGTGATGCGGTGAACGAAAGCTGGCGCATGACTAAAGGGAAGTGCAATGCCTTGAGGAAATGATCAGTCCACAAAGGGGAGTAAGCCTAAAGCTTTGCGGAAATCTTCGAGCTTCTCACGAGACAATGCCTTTGTGAGAATATCTGCAAGGTTGTCCTGTTTGGCACATAAGCCAAGCTGATCTCTCCTGCTAAGAGTTTCTCCCTAACATAGTGGTAATGCACCTCAATGTGCTTTGTGTAAGCATGAAAAAATGGGTTCCTCGCAACTGCCAATGCGCTCTGACTGTTAGTGTAGATAGTGTTGGCAGTGTCCTGTCCAACACCCAAATCAGCCATAAGGCGTCTAAGCCATACACACTCAACCGTAGCTGTGAAGACTGCCATGTACTCAGCCTCACAACTAGAAGTGGCCACAGTAGGTTGCTTCTTGCTCAGCCATGATATACATGAACTGCCAAGCATGAAACAAAAACCACTTGCGGATACTCGCATGTCAAAACAACCAGTCCGATATGAGTCCGAAAAAGCATGTAAGTCTGGCGGCAATGATCCCCCCTTGGGATAAAACAAGCCAAGTAAAGTGCCACTAAGGTAGCGAAAAATCCTCTCGACAGCCTACCAATGCTTAGACCCTGGGCTATGCATAAATCTGCTGACCTGTGAGACTGCAAACTGAATATCTGGCCTCGTGTTGTATACAGAAATGAGGCATCCAACAACAGTTTGGCAAAGAGTGACATCAGCAGGGTCACCAGCATCATGAAGACTCAATTTCAAACCTATTTCCATGGGAGTGGCAATAGGTTTGCAATCCTTAAGTCCAAACTTACATAGCAATGTCTCTATGTAACTTTTCTGACACAAGGCAATACCACCATCACACTGCTTAAACTGTATACCCAAGCAATGATACAACAGCCCCAAATCTTTCATCTTGAAAGTAGCATTCAAATCAGTCTTAAATTCTGTAATATGTCTTTGACTTGGTCCAATGATCAGCAAATCATCTACATAAAGAACCACAATAAGAAGTACATCACCCTCACACTTTACATACAATGTGATTTCTGTTGGACTGTTATGAAAGCCTTGTTTGACCAAATGAGTGTCAGCTTTCTCATACCAAGCACGAGGAGATTGCTTCAACCCATACAAAGCCTTGTTACATTTACACACTTTGTTCTCTTGTCCTTTCTTGACAAAACCGCGAGGCTGCGTTACATAAACTTCCTTAAATATGTCACCATTCAAGAAAGCAGTAACAATCTCTGATTGATGTACATCCCAACCAAAATGAGCTGCCAATGCACATAGAAAACGCACAGTAGTCGTACGACAAGTGGGAGCAGAAGTCTGTCTCTTCATAATCTATGCCTTTTTACTGTGCATAACCCTTTGCAACAAGTCGAGCCTTATGGCGATCAATCTCACCATCCGGCTTGTGTTTCAACTTGTAAACCCACTTCGTACCAATGGCCTTTTTGCCATGAGGCAAATCACATAAAGTCCATGTGTCATTTTCTATAAGTGTATCATATTCTGATTTCATGGCAGCCATCCAATTTTCTGAATTCTATGCTTCATCAAAAGACAGAGGTTCCTCAACATCATGTAAGCTAGATGCAGCCAAAGCATAACAATCTGATGCATAAGATGCATGGCGAGAGGCTGAACGAGTATGACTAGACAAAGGTGCATCCAATTTACTGTTACACAATGTATGCACCAGTCATTTTGGCATACCTCTAGCCTACTCATTTTCAACTTTTTCCTCATCAAGTACATCATGTACATCTGCATCAGTAATAGGTTGATCTGTAACATTTGCAAAAACCCCCATAGGCTGTACATTTTCCTCATTGGAATTTACATTCGAACGTCCACCACTGAAAAGAGGCAACAAAGTGTCATAAATGTCTTGTGAGCTTACATTACTGTCTCTAGTACATGACAGCAAGGACTGAACAGAATCTTCCACAAACACTACATCTCATGAAACCAGAATACGCTTTGTTTGAAAATGATACAACCTTAACCTTTGCTTTCAGCACTATAACCAACAAAAATACATTTGACAGCCTTATCATCCAATTTTCTGCGCTGTGTTTATGGCACCAAAGCATATGCCAAACAACCAAAAACACGCATGTGCTCAATAGAAGGCTTTCTTTCATGCCATGATTCATATGGAGTAATAGACTGCAAAGCTTGTTGTGCGCGTGTAGTGCGTGTACGGAGTGTGTGCAAGAGAGGGGAAGAAGAGAATGGGGAAGGGGATGAAGCACAGTACAGAGCAGGGAGTTTGGGTTAGTGGAGAGGAAAGTGAGAGAGAGTAGTCAACTCTCTCCCTTTCTCTCCCTATATTCATTTAGGTGAAAGTATAAACAGGGGCGGTTTCCCACGGCCACCTGGCCTACACCCCAACAACCTCCCACTTGAAGGTCACGATGGCCAATAGTGGCATTAGTATAGTTAGTCTATACAAATTTGATGAAGCATTGCCGAGGCTTCATCCTACACCCATAAGTTCTATACAATGTGTAAATCGCTCCGAGGCTAGGCTCTTTGTGAGAGCATTTGTGGGGTTGTCGTCAGTGTGAACCTTGACAAGCTCGATACGCTTGCCAGCCAATGCATCTCGTATGACATGGTATCTGACCTCTATGTGTTTTGACTTTGAGTGAAACACCGGATTCTTTGCCGAAGCAATGGAACTCTGACTATCACAATGTAGTACTGGAACCTCGTGAATGCCCAAATATCCCACTAGACGATCCAATCATATGGCTTCCTTTCTGGCGTCATACGCAGCAACATATTCTGTCTCAGTGGTAGATGAAGACGTGAAATCTTGGAGACACGATCTCCAAGAGATAGCTACTCCAGCAAACATGAACACATAGCCAGATGTGGATCTTCTACGATCCACGCAACCCGCATAATCCGCATCTGTGTAACCTACAATAGATGCATCACTGTTTTCGAAGCGTAAACACTTGCTAGCTGTACCTTTCAAATATCTGAGGATTTTCTTCACTGCTTCCCAATGCTTCTTGCCAGGGTTTGCCATGTACCTACTAACCACTCCCATTGCATGTGCAATGCCTGGTCTTGTGGCTACCATAGCGTACATCCAACTGCCCACTGCTGAAGAATATGGTACTTTCACCATTTCCTCTTTCTCAGCCACTGTCTTGGGAGAGTCTTCCTTGCTAAGTTTGGAGTATGCTTGCATTGGGGTACTCAATGACTTCCCCCCCTGCATACTAAAACGTTGCAAGACTTTGTGAATGTACTTTTCTTGAGATAATTCAAGAATTCCATGTTGCATGTCTCTCTTGATGTGCATACCAAGAAAGTGATTGGCATCTCCCAAATCCTTCATGGAAAACTGAGTGCTTAGCATCTTTTTCAACTGATTGATCTCATCAATTGATTTGCCTGCGATAAGCATATCATCTACATACAAGATCAAGATGATTACAGCACCATCTTTCAATCTTTTTGTGTATAAGCAGTGATCCTCTTTACTTCTTATGTAACCCTGAGACTGCGTGAATTTGTCGAATTTTTGATACCATTGCCTTGAACCTTGCTTGAGGCCATAGAGTGCCTTTTTAAGTCTACAAACTAATTTTTTCCTCGTTGGTTTTTGGGTTTCACATACGAATCCCTCTGGTTGTTTCATGTAGACATCTTCATCTAGATCCCCGTGAAGAAATGCTGTGTTCACATCCATTTGGACAAGTTCCATGTCCTGGATAGCAACCAAGCCAAGCATGGTGCGAAGTGTAGTCATCTTGACTACTGGAGAGAAAATCTCATCGAAATCCACACCTTTTTGCTGCTTGAAACCCTTGGCAACTAGATGAGCCTTGTATCTAGGCTCGGGATCTTCCACTGTATACTTCTTCTTGTATACCCACTTGTAAGGTAAAGCTTTTTTGTCCTTTGGTAATTCAACCGAATCCCATGTCTCATTAGCCACAATTGAATGGTATTCTGATTGCATAGCCTGCTCCCACTTAACGCTATCATCCATTTGTATAGCTTCTTTGTATAGCAGGTTGGATCTCCACTGTCAGTGACCAAAATGTGGTGTATACCCGGCTCAAACTGCTCGGGCGCACGTGATACTCTCTTAGAGCGTCTCAGTGCTTGACTGTTGGACTATGCTCTCTCCGGAGCAATAGTAGTATCTTGCACTTGAGGAGTAGGTGCAACACTACTGAATTGAGTTGGTTCGGAGGCTACATCCTCAAAACAAACACGTCTGTACTCAACATCTTTGATGGGCTTCTTGTGCATTTTTGATTCATTGAAAATCACATGTGAGCTACAAATGACTTTGTTTGATTTTGGGTTCCAGAGACGATATCCCATCTCTCTGTTTGCACCATAGCCAATAAAAATGCATTTGTGTGATCTGGGATCTAACTTTTGACGAAGTTCTTTGGGCACATGTGCATATGCCTCACATCCAAATACACGTAAATGCTCATAGCTTGGCCTTTTTCCAGTCCATAATTTCTCTTGAATTTTGAAATTCAAAGGAGAACTAGGTGACCTGTTGATGATGTGCACTACTGTCAGAACAGCTTCCCCCCAAAACTCTGGAGTAAGCTTCGCCATAGACATCATAAAGACAACTCGCTCTTGAATCGTACGATTCATTCTTTCAGCTATCCCGTTTTGTACAGGTGTGTATGGAGCAGTAAACTGCCGCCGAATGCCTCTTCCATTGCAAAAATCCTTGAACTCTGTGGAGACGTATTCTCCACCATTTTCCGTGCGAAAAGCTTTGAGCTTTTTTTTATTGGTTCTCAACCATAGCGAGGAATTTTTGGAATGTCGAAAAGACTTCTTCCTTACGTTTAAGGAGATACACCCACACCTTTCTGGTAGAATCATCTATGAACGTGAGAAAGTAGTTCACCCCCCCTAGAGTTTTATGTGGCATTGGACCACACAAATCACTATGCACCAAGTCTAGAGGTTTGCCTAGTTTCTTATTCAGTGGCAAAGATGTCAATCTAGTCTGTTTGCCATATAGACAATGCTCACACAATGGAAAGTCCGTGTAATCTAACACAGGTAAGTAGCCAAAACGCTGAAGTGTTTTCATTCCCTTTTGGCTAATATGCCCTAGCCAGCTATGCCACAACTCAAGAGACGGCAGCTCGGCAATATAGATAGAGTGTTCGTCGACACTCAAAACCAACAAAGAGTACAGGGATCCGTTTTTATTACCTTTCATCATGATAAGGTTGTTCTTGCGGATCATCCAAGAACGATTACCAAAAATTGTAGTGTAACCAAGATCATCCAATTGCCCTATAGAAAGCAAGCGTTTCGTAAGCTTGGGCACATGTCTGACATTCTGCAGCACAAAAGTAGTGCCATTATGCATCTAAAGTTTCACATCACCAATGCCAATAATGTCAAGCTCATAGGAATCACCAAGCTTGACTATTCCATGCATGGATGCATAAGAGGAAAACCACTCTCTATGCGGTGTGATATGAAAACTTGCACCATAATCAAGGATCCAATTCTGTGCATAACCCTCATCCTATGCAACCAAAGCATCTGGAGTGAGATCTGAAGTGAAAATGAGAACATCTGAGGCATCTGCTGTCACCTCGGCATGAATCTCTGTGGGCATAATGAGCATCACTGGAGGAGGAGGATCCTCTACTGCAGTGGTAGGTATGGGAGACTCAACAATATTGAGCTTCTCAATCTTTACTGTACTTTTGCCTTTGCCAGAATTATCCTGTTGCATGTTTTTCTGATCTCTTAGGAAACTGCGACAATCCTTTTTGTAATGACCCTTCTTGTGGAAATAGTAACACTCGACATTTCTGGCATTGCAGTCTCTACTTTGGTTCCTATGTTTGCTAGGACTATGAGGATTTCGCTCTCTACTTTTGCTTTTGTATTTGTTCCTGTCACGGCCTCTTGCCTTTGTTAAACTGCCAGCCATATATGCATCTCCATGACTAGCACCATCAAGAGATTTACGACGAATCTCTTCAGTGATCAACGCATCTGTAACAGCATTGAACTCTAACTTGCCATTCGGAGCCGAATTGCTAATGGCTGTGTAAAAGATATCCCATGAACTGGGTAGAGAGCATAACAAGAATATAGACTTGAGTTCATCGTCAAACTCCTTAAAGCCCTGAGATGTCAGCTGACTGAACAAGGAGTTGAACTCATTTAAGTGACCGGAAACTGTGCTACCTTCTTTCATGTTGAGCTTCATAAGCTTTTTCATGAGAAAAACTTTGTTGGATGCACTTTTTCTCTCCCATGCTGAACATAATCTATCCCAAAGTTCCTCGGTTGTTTTCTTCCCTATGATAGTGAAGAAGACTGACTCGGCTAGATGTAGACATATCGTAGCCATGGCTTTTGCATCCAAAAGCTCCATTGAGCTTGTGTATAATCATCATCCTCTGCTCGCTCTTTCAATGGTTCTGAGAGGCCTTTGTTTATCAAAACATCTTTCATGCGCTCTTTCCACATGGTGAAGTTACTGCCATCAAACTTCCGAATGAAATACTCCTCCTTTTCTGAAGAAGAAGCCATCGCTGACAAGAGGGTTTGAGAGGTGTCAAACTATGGCGAAAAGCTGTAGAAATTTGGGCAGAGTAACCTTTGTATCGGGAGTAAAATCTCAACCGAAATAGACTCAAAAGCGCCAACAATGGAAGTCACGACTCGCGGGAAGTGAATCCGGCAGAGTCTCCTTTGTATGAGGAGTCAAAAATCAACTCAAAATACACATAAAATGTGCCAACTACACTAACTGGGCATCTGACTCCACAAAACCACTGCTATGTGACTGCCAACTTGGCGTCAAAAGCTTAAATAATCGTCCAGATACATATCCTATGGCGAGGGTACCGTAAAGGGGAACTCCAGCTACCTGTATCACCGAAGGTGTCTCAACATTCGAGCACACCCCAACTCAAAGAAAACCTCACGCTATCGACCCTCCAAAGGCTAATGCAGACACAAATGGACTAGCCACAGTCCCAGAAAGGGCTCTTCCGGTCCGAGTCTCAGAAACGGCTAGGAAAAACTACCAAAATAGCCAAAAATGGCTCCACACGTAGTACAGTGGACAGTGTTCGCAACTCAACGTACATGAGTAAAACCACGCTCAAACAGGCGCCAGGAACTGCTGCATGCAGTGAAAGTGATCCCTGCGGGGATATCTGCTCTCAAAAGAGCTCAATAGCAATAGGTGTGCTCATAACAAAATGCATCTGTCAATGCATGTGTGCGCAGAGAATCTGCTGTCGAAATGACTGCCAAATCACCTGTGAAAGCGCTGTGTCTGATAACCTAGAGAATCAGTGAGTGAATGGGATGAAAAACCTCCTGTAACCTGTAACCTGTGTGTCGGTGTTGCTATGTGTCGATTTTTGCCGCCGACAAAAAATATGTTAGTCGTATAGCCGCCAAAGGTGTCGTATCTATAAACTATGTCGTACAGTGCGATCGGTGCGCTCGATGCCGATGCCCGGTGTCACTCCTCTATGATAGAGGTACCTCACCCGCACATGTCGCAAACACGATCATCAATCGCGGGAACGCGCTCGTCTAGGAAAACGCCTGGTGTCTGGGTGGGATGTCGGAGATCCACTACAATGAGCAGTGTCGAGCCGGTGCGCATGAGCGGTGTTGATGTCGATGTCGCCTTTCGCCGCTCGACGGAAGTGGCTAGCCGAGTAGCCGTAAAACGCCAATGCTCGAAGCCGATATCGAGCGGTCAATGCCGAGTCGGATCGGTATCGATCGCAGATCTCGCTCGATCTGTCAAGATCGCTCTCAAGCTTGTCGAACTCTGTGTGCAGATGTCGAAGTCGGGTGACGATGTCGAAGAAGTCGATGTCAAAATCGGAGAATCGCTGATGTCGATGATGAGACCCTGATCTTTGTCTCTCACTCACTCAGTCGCTCTGTGTGTTGCTTGGGCTCGTTCGCAAGCTCGGTGTCAAGCTCGCCTTTTTGTTTTTGTTCGAGAAAGTATCTTCCAATTTTCTTAATCAACATTAGGAGAAAGTTGGACTCACTTTTGGGCCTTTCAGTTCTAGAGAGAGAGTGGCGCTCGACCAATGAGGAAGAGGCTAACGTTACGTTGAAAATCGACATTTTGGAGTCAAGCTCTTTTTAAAAAAGGGAGGAAATATTATTTTGGTTCATCAAATTGCACAATTTCACGCTTTCAAGGCATAAATGCCGTAAGTCGTACTAACTATGTATCGAGGAATTTCAGAACTTTCATTGAAGACTCTATCTAGTATCTTTGTTCCCGTCCAAATATGACTTTGAGTAGCTCTACTTCCCTCTCAAAACTTCTTCCCTTTTTCATATTTGCGCTAACCTTAGTGTGTATTCATTCTACTGCACACCATGTCTACTTCTCGAAGGCCTAGCACTACCATTGACTCTGTTAGCATTTTTAACAGTTATACTACAGACGATCAAGCATGGATTCCATCTCGAATAACTATCGGAAGTTGGGTTCTACAGCAAACTAGGAGGAGGAAGAGGAGGCAACGCAATGATTTCGTGGAGGCTTTCAAGGGTCAAGTTAAAGAGTTTACAGTGTGTGCACAAAGCAAGCGGGTGAAAGAGGTCCTCATACAACATGCTTTCCAGCATGCAGACTTAAGGTTGCAAACATCTCCTCCAAGTTTTCCAAGGCATCGACCCAGCTGTAAGTTATTTCAGCATCTCGCTTAGTGCATGATTATATTCAAATATTAAGTGGTGGATATCATCTTTGGTATGTTTCAGATATTTATCCATCGAATAGGACAGATTGGCAACCAGTTGAGAGCATAGTTGGGATTTTGATGCGTTCCATGCGTTTATTGGTGAGCAAATGTACCGAGGAAGACAACACAAGGAACTTGCAGATAATGGAATTTTCTTTTATGATATGTCATATGTGGAACCAAGAACTTCCATTGATTGGGGTCGTGTAGCTCCTTTGTCACTTCCATCCTTTGACAGCAAGGATTGGTCCCTGCCTGCTTCGCAAACTAGTGAAAGCTTCAGGAATAAGTTGTTTCAGGATATACAAAAGTCCCTCAAGTATTCAATTGTCACAAAAATAGTTCGGCTCGCACTATTTATGCCTCTTGAAGTGTTTGTAGATTTTTTCTTCGATGAGCAAATAAGAACTACCGCAACAATGTTCATTTGCAAGTCTGAGAGATGTTTGGACTTTTTAGATGATAACTGGGATAGGAAACAATCACAAAACAAAATCTATATTTTGCAAAAGAAGTCCATAATTTGCAAGTTCATTATAAGCTCTCAAAATTTCTTAGTATCGTTTTACTATATTAGATATCATCTTCTTAGTGGGCAGCTTATTCCACTCGACCAAGATACAGAGAACAGCCTCGAGAACAAACCTTTATCAATGGAGCTCTACTTTCGAGACAGCCTACTTACTGTGATGGAGACAATGTCAAGCACAACTCTGGCACAGCTCAGGATAGATCTTACATGTGAAGAACTTCCACTTTTGCCGGAATTGTATGCATTCAGTCTCCAACAATAGAAAGGTGCTTACTAAATCGATAAATTTTGATTGTCTTTAATACACTATGACTGAATCTAACTTTTTCTTCTGTTCAAATTCCAAGGCACAAGGAGAAAACAACATTGTGCAAGGAGTCACTAACAAATACACTTCACTTAATTGCTTCCACCGGAAGCTAGGTCACATACCTTGTGCACGCAAAGAGCTTTGATGTCATGCAAACCATGATGTACTCTTCAAAATCACTAATACAGAGACATTTTTTGGCGGTCGAACAATGTTTCAAAAATGTACATTTTCAATGTTTCAAAACTTTATTGTGTTGTTTCTGTCAAGATTTATACAAGTAATTTGCTCCCTTTCCCTGCTATTGTCCTCTCCCCCGGTTTGTGCCACTCGTCCCCTATCCTCTCCCCTGGTTTGTGCCACTCGTCCCTTGCCCTCTGCTCCGGTTGCTGCTACCTCTGCCTCTGGGGACGCTGGTCTCGGGCATCCTTTCGCGTCGCTCGAAATCATGGGCCTCTTCCATGGCTTCCCATGCTTCTTGCACCTGGGAAGCTTCCCGTTCTTCTTGCTCTTGCCGTCGACGTGCAGCCCATTCCTCTACTTCTGCGGCGTCCGCATAATATTGGTTTATTTCTTCTTGCATATTTTGAAATTTTTCTTGAGTCTGATTGTGGCGTTGCGTCATTTCGTTAATGCGAGCCTCTTCGAACTCATCAGCTCTCACCGCTTCCTCTCTTGTGCGTCTGTTTACCGAGATTATAATATATTGGATGGCCATTACAGAAAAATGTCACACATCGTTGTTGGTGTAGTTATGTAATCAAAGTTCCTGTAGAAGCATGATGCAGACATCTGTTGCTTCATACATACGTTGCAGCAAACAATAAAACAGCAAATACTTACGTTCCGTATATCCATAATTTGACTGATGAGCAACACGGCATTCAAACAGGTTCGCCAGCCGACAGATATAGTCATCAGTCTGCATGGGCACGGTTACCCGTTCGTGCCGGACTACAGTTCCTAGATCATGTTCTAACAAAAGATGCTCTACACAGCATACAAGTTTTTTCGCGGCACTACATACATAACCACTTGAGTCAGCAATTACAAAGAGACACTGCTTTCCAAATATACCCAAATGGACCTTACGTTTTTACACGACTGTGAAATGCCCTGCTTTGCCCGGAGTTTGCGTAGTAAACAATCTTAGCTTCCATGTCAAATAACATCAAACTCCAATGGTCACTACAAAGACACCATCAAAGATGAGGAGAGATTCTCAATGCAAGATGTTTTTTACAAGGCAAGAAAATGCTTACGATTGATTGTACGCAGTGACCAGAAAGCGCGCTAGATCAAAGTTGACTCTGCTAAACCAATTCATCAGACTCAAAAAGAAAAATGAGTTGTTATGCAGATAAGGTGATATCAGTGGATCTCTTTCTCTTGAACCTCAGGGGGCAGAAGCGAGACAGCGTGGCTAACATGAACAAATGGCAGAGATTAGACTTGAACACCAAGTGATTCAATACCGAGTGAGTGGGGCAGCTATCGAATTCCATCCGCCACTGACTCGCTTGGTATTGACCCATGTCTTAGCGGAAATGAGGCATTATAAAGAAGAACTTGATGACTGTTGCAAAGACATGGGTCAATACCGAGCGAGTCAGTGGAGGATTCCAATTCCATAAGTCACTGACTCGCTTGGTATTGACCCATATCTTTAAGGTAGTGAACCGTTATAAAGAAAAACTTAGCAAATGTCGCAAAGACATGGGTCAATACCGAGCGAGAAGTACCAATATCCAATTTCATTAGTCACTGTCTCGCTTGGTATTGACCCATGTCTAGGCAGAGACCCATTTAATGAGCATGAGAATTACCACAAAGCAACATTGATGACCTCATTCGTTGTGAGCGAGTCGGTGAAACTGCGCATGCACATGAAGTCTACATTATCGAGGTTGGTAATGCAGGCCTCCTCTGACCTTGCAAGCAGCTGTATGTGCGCATGCAGAGGCGCTGAGCTCAACAAAATTCTCAACTCCTCTTCATTCTCTTCGTTGATTTGCTCCAAAATAATTGACTCGTCCGATACGTTGGATGGCCCTTGTGATGCAGAGCCTTGCCCTTGCCTTTCTTGAGCTGGCTCCCTGGCTGCCTCAGGCTCCTCCCTAACAGCCTCAAGCTCCTCAAGCTCCGGATCATTTTCCTTCAATATTGGTTGCTCCATAGATGTCTCAGGCTCCACCCTTACCTGCTCTTGTCCCTCATCATCCACGATGGGTTGCGGATCCTCCATGACTTGCTCAGTTTGGTGTCTAGCTGGCTCCTCGATAATTGTCTCTGTTTCTTCCATGACTGCCTCGGGGTCCACTCTAGCTTGCGCTTGGCCCTCTACGACTATCTCAGTCTGCCCATCTGTGTCGTTTCTCTCGACCCGCGATCGGGTCCTTCTACTGTTTGTTTCAGCCCTAGAGGGCTCTGTCTATCGTGCACGAGGATGGAGAGGGGGGATGTTGAGAATATCCATGGTTCTACTATCCCGGATAGGCACTGGATGAAGCAGCCCATCGTAGCGGAAACGCAGCCTACGAAAGGTATCAAAATCCCGCGGCATGATAGTGACGCGGTGTGCATGGGCAACGAGGATATATCCATCGTTAAAGAATTCCACGAGGTAGTCTTTATCAATTTCTTGAAGGAAGAGGAGTGCACTGCTGGCCCATCGCATGCCGACTCTCCACTGCTCGCAAATATCCCGCACTACTCGCTGGAAAGGGAGACATGGAATAGCAGGTTGAACGTGTCGTTCTATCTTGCGCAGCTCTTGCAGTACACCTCTGTACGCCTCATATCGGCGTCTTCTTGCTTGAGCATTCAAAGATTCACCTGTTGCCCTCCTAGCGCAGGCCTTTACACGAGGCATCTCTACAAATACAATAACACCAAAAGACAATTCATTTGTCAGCACAAGGGACTTCAGACTTCAGAAAAGGTCAGTACCAAGCGAATAGGTGCATAGGAAAGAGTTTCCTTGCCTTATTCGCTCCGTAATGACCTCATAAAATAGTAATAGCAGGCATGACTTTTATTTTCTAAGGCCACTACCGAGAGAATAGGTGCATAGGAAAGAGTTGCCTTGCCTTATTCGCTCGATAGTGACCAAATAAAATAGTAATGGCAGACATGACTTTTATTTTCTGAGGTCACTACCGAGCGAATAGGTGCATAGGAAAGAGTTTGCCTTGCCTTATTCACTTGGTAGTGACTTCAAAAAATAGTAATAGCAGACATCACCACCAAGCGAGGTCACTACCAAGCGAACAGGTTTGCATCCCCTGCAACAAAATACCTTATTCGCTGGGTAGTGACCTCAGGAAAGTGTACAAGCAAGCGAACAAGTTTGCATCCGCTGCAACAAAATACCAATGTGAAGGAGATGTTAAATCGATGCGGTCCTAACTGTCATGTCGTTCCCTCCTCCCCTAATATCAGGGGGATGGTACCATTGATTCTCTCTCCCACGTCCACCTCTCATGAAACCGCATGGCGATACCACCCCTCACAGACCACTCACTCATAAGCGAGAACCCAAGCTCTGCTTTTTAGGCATGTCCGAAAGTCTATTTAAGAAGCAGTTGTTTCAGAACCTCCCTTAGGGTTTCGCAGAACAACTAAAAGAAGCTTAGGATAGTGGTGATGCCTTTCCAAGGTATACTCCCGCAACGCGAGCAACACCGCATCCGGGCCCTCCTCATGAGGTCCCCCCTTGGCCCTCCCCCAATGTTACCTTTAATGTTCTCGACCGACACAGCTCGGGAGTGGCTGCTCTCAACACGGGAGTCAATTCTCGAGGTAAGCCCCTGGTAATTCTTTGCTTTCGGATCCCAATTTCCAAGCTCCTAGTTTGAAGTGCAGGATGCTAGCCTAAAGCTGCAGGAAATTTTGATCATCAGGCAGAGGGTCTCAATCCTTAAAGACTCCCTGGAAGCAAGAAGGCCTGAAGACATGCAGCGATTGCACGCCAAGAATGGCTCTATGGAGGCTATCATTAATTGGCTTCAAGAAATGAAGGATGAAGTTCTTGAGCTAGCCAGTAAATATGAGGAAGCCATTAACTTTGCCAACAGGCTTTGCGAAGAGATAGCCTGGCTGTGAAGGAAAAGGACTACATGGTTATTGCAAACCCTAAACCCCCGGAAATTAATAGGCCATTCTTTGTAAAGTCTGAAGTGTTTTCTAACTCAAAACCCGGTGTTCAGTTGTAATTTTGTTTCTTTCTTATAAATCAAAACGCGTATTTGGCAAAAGAAAACCCTAAATCCGCAACAAGCAGGGGTTACCTTCCCCTTATTTTCTTAGTATTGACCTTTGTACTAGCAGACATCACTTAACTTTTCTTTTGGTCAGTACCAAGCGAATAGGGCCCTTCGGACTAAGTGACCTTACCTTGTTCGCTTGGTACTGACCAAGGACGATGACCTATACCAAGCGAACAGGTGCAGCAAACAGGGTTTACCTTCCCTTATTCGCCTGGTACTGACTACAAAAAATACAAGTGCACAGAAGGGTAGTAAGTAGCATACCTCTTCACTGTGTGTAGAGTTCCGTGTCATTGAAGCACTGCAGAACAAGAGTAAGAGAAGGAGGATGCGCGAGAGTAAGAGGTGATGGAGTTTGCTTACCGCGTAGCGTCGATGGGGGTAGAGTTAATTAGAATGATGCGCAGTAGAGGACGCGAAAAGAGGCAGAACAGTTGAAACTTGAGATGTTTGGTAGGGGTAATGCCTCAACATAGAATGCTTACCTCGGGGAGGGTGACAACTTCACTTATGCGCGAGATTGCGGTTGGTAAATTGTACTGCATGGGAATCTGAGACCATTTAATACTGGTTGTCCTTGAGAGCGCAGCCCACGTGCCTTTTTGAGTGACCGTTTAGGGTCAGACAGACACCAATCGCCCTTGCAGTTGCCATCTCCATCTCCATCTCCGAGTGGAACAAACAGATCGCCGCTGCCTTTGCCTTTTATGCGCCCTTCCCCTTGGCCAGCTTTCGTGATCCTGCGTTTAGAGTCAGACGCCGATCACCCTTGCATTCTCCATCTCCATCTCCAAGTAGAACAAATAGATCGCCATCGCCTTTGCATTTTCTACGCTCTTCCCCTTGGCCACTTCTCGTGATCCTGCGTTGAGAGTCAAACACCGATCACCCTTGCAGTCGCCATCTCCATGTCCAAGTAGAACAAAAAGATCGCCGTTGCCTTTGCATTTTCTGCGCTCTTCCACTTGGCCAGCTCTCCTGATCCTGCGTTGAGCGACCTCCACTGGGTCGAGTCCTTTGCTACCGCGTCGCCATCGCCATCGCCGCCCTCTAGTTCTTACTATCGGTGGCCTGCGACATCACCATCCAACTCGGCGTCATTGGATATTGCAGAGACAGGTTCTTTCTCCCTTCCTCTCCCCTTCCTGTGTGTTGTTAACTGTGTGCGCACCGAAGCCACTGCGTTAGGGTAAAAACTCATGCATGGTTGGAATAATTACTCCTTATGTGACCGTACCGCATTCATGGTTGGAATAATTACTCCTTGTGTGACCGTGCCTGACTTTGGTCATAGTGAGCGAGTAGGCATATAAATCTATCACTGATAACATTAAATGCTCTATTCTTATCCACCTGTTCCGAATGCTTAGGTCACAGGACAGAACCAAGCGAATAGGGCCCTTCGGTGATTCTTGGGCGCCCCTACTCGCTTGGTTCTGACTCAACTAACGTCACCTCTTATGACATTAGCGCACGGGACAGAACCAAGCGAATAGGACCCTTCTGTGAATCGTGGAGCCCCTACTCGCTTGATTCTAACTCAACTAATGTCACCTCTTATGACATTAGCGCACGGGACATAACCCGTTGATAGGGCCCTACGGTGATTCTTGGGGCCCTTACTCGCTTGGTTCTGACTCAACTAACATCACCTCTTATGACATTAGCACACGGGACAGAACCAAGCGAATAGGGCCCTATGGAGATTCTTGGGGCCCCTACTCGCTTGGTTCTGACTCAACTAATGTCACCTCTTATGACATTAGTGCACGGGACAGAACCAAGCGAAAAGAGACATTGAGGGGTACTCGAGGCTCAATATTCACTTGGTTATGACACCAAATAGTTTTGGCTTGCTCTTTCTTTCAGTCATGGGGATCATAGTCCTGGAGACAGACGTGAGCGAGGATACATGTGAAGAGAAACTATTCAAATTCTTATATAACGCCCGTGCTCATCACCGTGCACCAGAACTATCAGGAATGTTCAATGCAGAGTTTTCTATACAGAGGATTATAGATTGCTCCTTTGAGTACCTACAAACCCATTTGCAACAGTATGAGGCAGTCACTTGTGACAATTACATGACAGTTGATGGCATGAGATATGTGAACCCAGCCGACCTTGACCCTGACAAGAGTGCTTCAAGGAGACTGAATCGTTGTCTAGAAAAGTGTCCCTCCAATGCACTGCTTGTACAAGACAGGTGTATGAAGCACTTCAAAAAGTGTCGTTTATTGGAATTCTACCATGGGTTTGTCTGTTACTTATACTTGCAGACGGATGGTGAGTCAGAGACTTCGCAGTTAACAACTTTCGGTAGTTGTCCATTGGTGCCGGAGGAAGAGGTAGAGGATGTGGAGGTGCAATTCGACCCAGAAGAAGAGCCGGCTTAACTCTTGTTTCTCTTGCAGATGCAGCAATAGGGTGCAAGCAAGAAAGTCCAAGTAAGGAAGTGACTTTTCCTCTGAGTTGTGTTCCCAGCTTTGCTATGGCGGGTGACACCCACTATGTTTTGCTCATAGATATCATGCATGAGCTCAATATACGGGAGGACTACTGCCTAGCGGAAATTGAAAATTTTTGTGAGGCAGACATGGGGGACGATGATGGAGTGGACCAACATCTTATTGCTGACACAGTTGTCCGCGACTCACAGTTCACTTCAGGGTGGCAACTGATCAAAGATACGTTCAATGAAGCGAAGTCCGGAGAGGCCAATTTGCCAACAGATGAGCAGTTTGAGTCGACAACAAAACAACTCGGCTTGGAAAACGTGGGTAGGCACGTGGCACCCAAGTTCAGGTAATGAATAGTCAGTCTATTCACTTGTGGAGGAGGTCGATGCTGGAAATGGACGAGAATCAGATGGTAACTTTTGTCGTGCATTCAGATGGTATTAGAGATGGCCCAGTGATAAAATATCATGATCATTTTTTTTTGCTGCCAGGTGCTAGTGTATGACGATAGTTTCCTTAGAAGAGCGGGAGGCTCACGGCAAGGGCTTGTCACTGGAGTCCAAGGCAAGGATGCGGCATTGTCTCACTACATTGGGCGTTTCAGCCACAAAGAGTTTTGTAGAAACAATTCAAGTACTTGGCAATTGCACTCATCTCACTTACGGCCCATAAATTCATTGCATTTTTTATGTAGATCATAATATACCACAAGGAATACTCTGATGACAATGCAAAGTTCCCATTGTTTGCAATGAAAGTTATTACAAGATTGTGTGGTGCGCACCCCCTCCCACTAAACGCAGAAAAACTAATTCTGATTGAGAAACAGTTTTCTCTACGCGTATTTGGCATTGCGTATGGGTGCCAATCACTCAGAGCCCCCTATTTCATGTCTTACACAGCTCAGGCTCTGGCTGCAGGGGTTGGAGACCCAGAAAGCTTAGATCCATACAACAAGCGGCTATTTCTGAGGGAAAGAATACGCCTGATGCCCGTGGGGATGCTGCCATCAACAGAGGAACGAGCTCGTCTACAGAGCTTGCACATCGAAGAGGTACAAAGTGAGGAAGAAGGAGGTGCATCGAAGAGGATAAAAATGACGGGCTCAGGTCCATCTTCTCCCGCTCCTGACTCGTGAACTTCTCCACCTCGCATGGCGCTCTGCAGCATTTGAAGCTCCCCAAGCCATCTGTTTCTTCTCTTTGCGGATGTGTTGTAAAGACCGTGTAATTTTTGAACTCTTAAGAAGTTCCTTCTGCCTTGCTCTATGAATTAGTCGTCTATAACTCCATTGGTGTAACTCTAATAGGCTATTGGCCTTTTCTTTTCCTCCCCCATGTCGAGTGTGCTTAAAATAACATGTTCTTGCCATGTAGTGGGTTTTTTCCATGCCTTGTGTGGACCATATTGATAGTGAGCCGTATGTCTTGGCAAAATATGGACCATGGTTGAACAGTATGTGCTGCATTGAAATAAAACAAAATGGTCAGTAGGGTACAATTTAAAATTTTGTTTTGTATACGTAGAATGCCAACCCACCATGTAATGTGTGATATGTTGCCCACCCCACCTTGTAAGGTAATCCTTTTTCCAATCCAGCAAGGCTGCTTGAAATGATGTGAGCTTACTTTGGTCCCAAGAATGCTGCTCAACGTAATGGAAAATTTTATCTAGTGATTTCCACACGTTCGCCTTGTGATTCTGGATTGCCCCACCACCAGCATTGTCTTTAACCACTTTATGTAACTGTTTCCATTTGTTGAACAGGTTTCTCCTTTCTTCTCTATCTGAATCTTTGAGGCTAAACCCAAGAAACCTTCTTGCCTTCACTCCGCCTATCGATGCTTTCCTCGGTACCTTGTACCGACTTTGAGACATCTTATGGTCCTCTTCGATTTTGACATTGCCTCCATGCAAACCAATGTCTGAGATCACTCCCTCTAATGCTTTGATCACTCTTTTCGACTCACTCTCTGGCTTTAATGTCCATGCAAAACATATGTACAAATGAACCACCTTTTCAATTATTCGACAGAGTGCATGAAGTGTACAGACGTGCACTCTACTCAGAGGAATATCAAGCACTGGTTTAAAAGTTTTATCTTGAAGATGTATGTTGGGAGCTCTAATCCATTGCACACTCTCAAGTGATTGTGCATCAGCCATGCAATATAAGCATGGATTTGCCACAGCTGCTCCGTGTGTTATGTTGTACATACACTTAAGAGTCTTTAAGTCACCTGCCATGTGCCATTCTACTGTGTAGTCACCAAATCCTTCCACTAAAAGAACGGCCCAGTTTCTTTGTTCACTGATGATAGAAGGAATTTGGGTTTGACTAAAAACCCAATCGAGGATTTCAAAATTTTCCTTATCAACCTGCAGTGAAAAATGAAAACACAAAATCAACAACCAAATAATCAGTATTTTTGTTATCATAGAGTGAACGAAGTATACCTGAAATGATCCTAGAGTTAGAATGTTGTTTTCTGATTGCACGCTGAAGAATCGTGGATCCTCTTTCGTTATTGATGGATCCAGAGCTCTGTTCATGAGCGTAATGGTGACTCTCTCCAACTTCTTGTTCTTCAGGACCTCGCACTCGTCGAGCATCAAAACAAACTTCAGAACCCCACCGCACTCGGCTCAACTGATGTCAAAGAAGTGAACTGCATACCTTTGCAATGCTTCAAGATCAACGAAGAGGTTGTTGTGCTCGTTAAACTGTACCTCTCTACCGCCCTTGCCTAAGAACGTTGCTTCAATATGGAATGGTGACCCAAGTTTCTCAAATCATCGTTTACGTGCCGGCGAGTAGCGTTTACATGTGATGGCTTTGGCAGCAATGATCCTCTCTATAGTTTATTTTGAGACTTTTTAGCTAATGCTTTAAAGAGTGCCCTGTATCCCATCTGCGAGATGCCACTCTCATCAAGTATTGCTTGCACTTCCATTGGTTCCAGCTGATTCTCGTTCATAAAGGAGGTAAGTAGCCTCCCTTTCAACTTACGAAATTTTTTCTGAGTTATCATCTTTTCAACTACTTCTTTTGGAACTAGACGGCTGTAATGCACTCCGGCATTGAAGCCTGCACCATTCGCGTTTGGATGTAGTAAAGACTTGACAAAAAAGCACAATGCGTTATGATCATGTATAGGAAAGTAAGTGTATCCATTTCTTAGTGAAGCACATTGAAGAAACAAACTTCGAGTTACCTTAAAGCTCGTATTCATTTTTTCAAGCCACCACTACCAACCTTCATGTTCTCAATGTTGCCCGGATCTCGTTTTCTTTTCCGACTACCAAGCACGGTGTCTTTCTCTTGCAAACTTATGATCTTCTTTGCAAGGCCTTGGATTGTCTCTCTGTTTGATGAAATATTTTGAGAGCATGCTTCATTAAGTTTCTTCAGCTGCATGTTCTCCATCGCCAGGAAGTTTCTTTGCCTTTCCGCATTCAACCCTCTCATTTCCAAATGTTCGGTGTATCCCAATAGCCCATCCTTGCTATCGCCTGTGAAATGTAAGAGGTTAGTGATATTAGCAAAGGGAGGTGGCGCATTTGTCGTAGGATCCTTTGGATAAATAGACCCATCGGTCCACAAATCCAAATGATGTTCCTTGTTTGTCCTTCTAAGTTCTTTCTCCCATTGAGATAAGAAAGACTCCCTTCTACATTTCTGCAACGGTGCGTACTCTTGCAATACATCAACATGAAGATGATGTGTGTTCTTTCTTTGGGTAAGTGTTAAAGATGAAGGGGCTGAGGATTGTAAGTTCAAATTAGTGTTTTCATCAGGAAAAGATGTGTTCTCCATTCCTAGAGTTAATAGAGAAGAAGACGGAGAAATGTCTCAGGTTTTGAGAGGGAAAGCCATATTCTCAAGTTTAGAGTTGATAGAGTTCGTGTGGCTTATGTTTCTGGAGGGAACGCTTGTAAGTTGGCATTTCAAATCATTAGTCATATGGTTAGTTGGATTCCTGACAAGAGAACGAAGGATAAGAATGATAAAGACGGCGGCTACCTACCAAAGAATGTCATTTTGGCTTTTTGTTGCATAGAAAAGTATTACATAAAATGCACAATTTAACATTTTCATTTTCTCTCTTTAAGCTGACGTGGCACTTCTTACAGGCCCCAAAAGTGAGTCCAACTTTCTCCTAATGGCTGTCTCTCTCTCTCTCACAACTGCAAATTTCTGAGAAACTTTCTTTTCACGAGCTCGAGAAGAGGGGTCGGGGGATTCACTCGCAGACTCGGTGGAAATGAGCCCTTGCACACACACTATAGTCTATGAAGTTTGAAATTTAAAAAAAAAAATCGCTTTCACTGCTCTCTGTCGAAAGCCTGCTCTCTGTCGAAATCTGCTCTCTGACGAGATGACGAGCATGCTTTGTTTGTGCCCCCCACAATTCCTTTCCATTGCAAGATCTCTCACAGCTTTGGGATCTGCTCGACCTGCTGTCCCTAAACGGTTTCTCCCCTCGACCTTGCTCGCCACTGTTGGCTACCCAAATTGCCTCTGTTATGATCTGCTGCACGACCTCACTGTGTGTTGATTTTGACAGTATGTGTGTGTGTATCCACCACCAAGCAACTGCTCTTGGGTCTGCTTGGTCACGCTTGCCTGCACACTTGCTTGGCCTTGCTTTTGACTGCTCCAAGTTCCTCCAATTCACAGCGTTGAGTCTGCTAATTGGTGCAGGTTCTCAATACCCCCAAGCATACACATCACCAAGCAATTAGTGTGTGTGTGTGTGTATGTCTTGCTCCATTATCACAGTGCTGCAGCTCGCCTTTGTTTGAGCATTGTAGGCCACTCGGATTCCAATTCACGACTGCTGCCTTAAATTCAAAGTCTGCTCGACTGCCCTCGATGCCAAGCTTTCAAACTCCAAGCCCTTTGCAAAGGGCAGTAGACTTTACTTCAAACCTTGATTTAGCTTTCACCCATTATTAGTCGTCTATTCTACCTGTGCTATAATGACACAAGAGAGGGGAATGGGATACAGACGCTAGAATGCATCTATATGCAAGTCAAACACTAGATTGGCCCCTAAATAGGCACCCCTTTCCATATTTCTTTATTCTTTTACAGTTAAGAGGAAGTACGAAGAGTGCTTATAGCACTAAACCTGTACCCCGCAATACAACACCTATTTTGGCTAAATTTTGGTAGCACAACGGCCCCAAAATTGACCCGAAACCAATTCCCCTGCTGCTGGAACTCACTTCCACTGGCATAAACCCTCTGATTCCAACTCAAAAAGAGCAATTACAGCTCGCTGGAATTTCTGGTTTTTCACTTGTTGAGCCCCAACACTTCCCAGAAGTGTTCTCTGACAATTGGGCAATGTTGCTAATGCATCTGACATCCATACGGATGCAAAACAGTAAATTTCAGACCGTTGTATTTTATAGTTAGGACCTGTTTTTGACCTAATTTCAGCTGTCAAACTATCCTTGCAGTGTTTCCAATGCTTTGGACTACGTGCCCCTTGATTCTGGCATGATTCCGAGCACAAAACAGTCCCAAAACAACCCAAAATCAGCAATAAAACAGTGCTGATTTTTGTGTGTTTACTTGAGAGGTTATCACCCTCTCGTTTCCTTGCTTTAAAGTAGCAGTTAGCTACTCCTGTTCTTGTTCAGGGAGGCTCTTGCCTCAACAATAGAGCATCAAACCACAAGATTGTACATGGTCAATCTGATGAGCCCACTAGAGGGGCATAACCATAAAGAATAGGGGAGAGAGAGAGAGCAGTGAGAGGTGTGCAGGTCGTGACATCCTGCGCCTCACTGTACATAGAGGGTAACCCAGCACTCCATTGAAGCTCTCCCACCTGTGACAGCACTCAAAAACGAGCTCACAGCTAAAAAATCATGTTTTTGCCTTCTCTTTAAGTAGTAAACTGCCTTACAGTGCCAAGTGTCACTCATTTGTGCATTTTCCCGCTTTAGACCCTCGGGTCTAAAAATATCTCACCTGTAGCCTCTGTTGACTTGGCCACAGAGTAACAAAATAATCCCCATTTCAAACTGCACGTAATGATGCGAAGACATTTTGACATCCAAAAATAGCAGTCCCTAAAATTTAGGAGTTTCTACCATTACATTCTTCTAGGTCATCTGACTCTCTTTGTACACTACAGCCACACCCAGAACTGAAATGAAGCCTATGTAGCAAAGGATTCCGCTTTGGCTGGCCAATGACCCCACTTTGGCTAACCATAGTCCTTGTCCAACCTTAGTGCTCTTTAGCCCTCAGGCCTGGACTCTCTCTAAACAGTTCCACATTGGCTATGCAATGCAGGGCAGTTAGATTTCGAGAGGGGTGTTTCCAAAAGGTAAAACAAACGGTTAGATTTCGAGAGGGGTGTTTCCAAAAGGCAGTTAGATTTCGAGAGGGGTGTTTCCAAAAGGTAAAACAAACGAAATTCCCCAAAGAAAGAGAAAATAAACAAAAATGGAATTGCCACTAGCTGGTGACATAGCCCCCTCTGAAATCTCAAACGTCCTCGTTTGCACCTATGTCGTACATGCTTACAGTCAGCACTCGGGTGTCCAAACACCGTGTCGACACATGTACGACACATACATGCTCACAGTCAACACCTCGTTGACACATGTATTGCCTGTGTGTGAACCCTGTCCCAATGACATAGTGGAAGCGTCACACTCTGCCATTGCTTTGAGTCCATAACTTTCCAATGACAAAATGGAAGCTTCACATTTTGCCACTGTCTTTTAGTACACGTTGGATTCAATAACCTTTCGAGCATACCCAAATCGACAGTTTAAGAATGCAGTTACACATGTACTCTTCAATAGAAATAATTGTTGTACCCTTGACAAACTGACAAGAAATACTCACTTCTATAGCACTAAACAAACTTTTGGACATTATCATAAGCCATTGTCACATTGACAATCCATGTAGCTCTGAATCTCAAGGGGTCAAGGTAGGTTGCAAACCAAGGTTTGAAGTTCCCATACTTTTAGTGACTCTACAAGTTCACTTTTTTCCATCCTCTTGACATCCAGAGGTGAATAGCTTTTGAACTTTACCAAACAGCATCTTGCAACCTTGCCTTTTCTTTTCTTTCTTTATGTGCCAAAATCTGTTCCGGGACCAAGATCTCGTCAAGTTCCTTGACTTTCGACTGATCTTCAGCTGGCATATCTTCTGGCACATCACCCACATAGGGTCTGAGAAGATTCACGTGAAATGCATTGTGAATCTTCCAACTCTCAGTCAATTTCAGCCTTTATGCAATATCACTGATTTGTATACTGAGCATCGAAAACAATCTTTCTCTACTCTTCATCTTGATCTTTGGAGATTAACCTGTGATCTACCCTTATGCTGTCACTTTTATTGGGCTGAGAATTCTCTTTTCGACCCAATTTTGGCAGCATAACTGTAGTAGAAACCTTCACAACCAAAAATCCACATATCCAAGTGATTATCCACGCATAATAGAGCACTTTTGCAAACCTGTCCTGGAAATTTAGCACGATGAATTCTCTGTTTTTAGCTCCTAAAATGCTCCAGATCACTTGTATTATTGTCCTCTACCTTGCCCAAAGCTCTTGGGACAAAAAGGCATCAAATAGGGTCAAAACCCTAAATCTGCAAAAAAATATAGCAAGCTGTATTTTCTTCTTTCGGGCTCTGTTTTACGTGCCAATCGCACCAATTCGTAGCCTTTGATCTTCTGCATCAGTAGGACTACTTACCCTTTTATTTACACGAGATTCCTCGCAAGAAATCTTGTTAAATCATCTTGTACCTGTTTTAAATTAGCCTTTAGATAATTCGGTACCTGTATATATGAAATCATTCCAAGTGGAAGGAGTCTGTCCTTGTAACAACAATGTATTCCACCACTGACTTGCATTTTTTTTTCAGAAAAGTGGCAGCTTTCCTGACTTTAAATGCTCCTTCCAACAAATGCTTTGTCAAGCTGTTCGAGCAAAGAGAAAACCTTTGTCCTCTCATCAAAGCCATTGAATGTGTCAATGGACTCACTGATCATCTTCTTTGTATGGCTTTAGCTTATCCATTAACTCCACATTGTCAAAAGAGACACTTTGCATAATGGGTACACCTGTGGGAGCCATCTGTACTCCCTGGCCAGTAACATGTTGATGTCCAGGTGTCATATTCACTAATGGGATTGAAAAACCAGCCATACCCAAGTTCCCTTGTGACACCCCAAACTGACCTTGTGTGCCCTGAAATCCTGGGTGCAAACCAATGTTTGCATACATGGGGTTGGGCACCATGCCTTGCATACCCCTAAACATTGTTCCTGGCATGCCAAAACTGCCTTGAACTTGATGTGATGTTGATGAAGATTGTATGAACTCCATAAATCTTGGATTTTCCATCAATTGCTTGAATGCGGTCACAACAGTAACAACCTGCAAAGCTTTCTCTGCTTGGTCTGAACTCTCGCCAATTTCATGTGCAGTTGGAATAGGCTGTCTATCCTCTGAAGAGGAACCCTCTTCCTTGTTGCCATCCATCCTGGATCCAAAGAAAGACTCGTAGCCTTTCTCACCTGTATCCAAAGAAAGACTCTCGTAGCCTTTCTCACCTGTAAATCCAAAGAAAGACTCGTAGCCTTTCTCACCTATATCCAAAGAAAGACTCTTGTAGCCTTTCTCACCTGTGAATCCACTCGATCTACTTTCAAACTCTCTGTGTTTTCAAGGTCATCCCAAGCTCTCTCTGTGTCTTTAACCCAAACTGACCAAGGCTCACTTTTTGAGGAAAAAGTGATTTAATCCCGTCGATGGAACCATGTAACCGGCCTGTTAACTTCAAAAAGGACGGTAGATTTTACTTCAAACCTTGATTTAGCTTTCACCCATTATTAGTCATCTATTCTACCTGTGTTATAATGACACAAGAGAGGGGAATGGGATACAGATGCTAGAATGCATCTGTATGCGAGTCAGACACTAGATTGGCCCCTAAATAGGCGTCCCTTTCGGTATTTCTTTATTCTTTTACAGTTAAGAGGAAGTACAAAGAGTGCTTATAGTACTAAACCTGTATCCCGCAATACAACACCTGTTTTGGCTAAATTTTGGCAGCACAACCGCCCCAAAATTGACCCGAAACCAATTCCCCTGCTGCTAGAACTCACTTCCACTGGCATAAACCCTCTGATTCCAACTCGAAAAGAGCAATTACAGCTCGCTGGAATTTCTAGTTTTCCACTTGTTTTGAGCCCCAACACTTCCCATAAGTGTTCTCTGACAATTGGGCACTGTTGCCAATGCATCTGGCATCCATACGGCTGCAAAAATAGTGAGGCGGTCCGGGGCGGGCAACAAGAGAGGCAACCTCTAAACACCCCTCAAGGCTCCCATGCTGCTCAATTGGGGTTGGGGAAACCACAAGCACAGCAAAACAACAAACCCACAGCCAAACCCAAACAAGATAGGGGCACCACCTAGTTATGGTATGCAAACTAGGACGCAAGAGATATTTTGACAACCAAGAAGATACACCACAAAACACACACACACACAAGCAACCTCACACCAAGACACACACAAAATGAACTAGAGAGAGCTAGAGAAAAAGGAAGAGAGAGAGGAATGGATATTGCGTAATACCTTATTTGTGACTTTCAAATGGAGATGGTTCGTTATGATGCTATCATAAAGCTTGTACAAAACTCACTCAATGCTTAGTAATTGCTAAACATTGCCAAAACACACACACTGTCTTAGGGTGTGGGAGACCTCTCACCACAATACCCTCTTACAATGGACACAAAATTGGCAATGAAAAACACACTAAAACACTTTCTAAAATCAAGATCAACCGATAGAAACTCAAAATACACAAGTCACCTTGAATTCACCAAACCGTATTACACAAATGGAAGGACGAAGATTTGAACGCCGAATCACACCTTTGATGCACCAAACCTCAATTTATTGATGATGAAGGAGCATATACAATAGTGGTTTTTTGATTTTTGGAACTCACGCTCTCTCACATGCAATGTGTAGCTTGAAAGTTTCTCTCACACCAAAAGTGAAGCTCACAAAGTGGTTGCTACGCCTAAGTTTCTCCTCGCGCATAGAGTGTTGGGGTGCTATGTGAGATATTGGAGGTTGTTTTACAAGAAGGAGAGGGGCCTATTTATAGGTTGGAGACCCTTCATTAAGATTATTGAAAATCCTAATTTACAAGCTAACAAATCAGGATTATGATTTTTTCTGAATATCAAAACATTGCGGGCCTTCTTTGTCAGCTTGAGTCATGGATGTGGGCTCAATGGAGAGCATTATTGATGGTAGATAAGGTGAAAGTAGAGTTTTAAGGAAGGGGAGAGAGAGAGAGAGAGAGAGAGAGAGAGAGAGAGAGAGAGAGTTACTATGCACATGTCTTGAGGTGAGGTGTCTTTTATGGTTAGGTCAATGACTATTTTGTGTTAGTATGTTAGTGGTTAGTGTTAGTAATCACTAGAAAGTTAATGATGTATTTACAATGGGTAGAATGAGGTGGATGATTGAAGTAAGATGGTTGAATGAAGTGAGGAAATCCTTGTGATGGTGAAGCTTGAAGAAATTTTTGACTTAAATGTGTAGGTTCTCAAAATGACTATCCATCTTCTTCTTTGTCTTCTCTTCTTTACGCCACCGCCGCCAAGGTTGATTATCGCGATGAAAATGGTAATTTGGTTGATGAGATCTCTTGATTTGCAGAGGTTAAGCATGGTTTACATGCTGAATTTTATGTATATAGAGAAGGGGTAAGATGGAATTGTACTCACTGTGGGGTAACTCACTATGGCAATTACGGAGAGCCGAAAAATGGTTATCAACAGTAAATTTCAGATCGCTGTATTTTCTGGTTAGGACCTTTTTTGACCTAATTTCAGTTGTCAACTGTCCTTGCATTGTTTCCAATGCCTTGGACTATGTGCCCCTTGATTCTGGCATGATTCCGAGCACAAAAAAATCCCAAAACAACCCAAAAGCAGCAATAAAACAGTGTTGATTTTTGTGTGTTTACTTGAGAGGTTATCACCCTCTCGTTTCCCTGCTTTGGAGTAGCAGTTAGCTACTGTTGTTCCTATTCAGGGAGGCTCTTGCCTCAGCAATAGAGCATCAAACCACAAGACTATACATGGTCAATCTGATGAGCCCACTAGAGGGGCATAACCATAAAGAATAGGGGAGAGAGAGAGCAGTGAGAGGTGTTCAGGTCATGACATCCTGTACCTCATTGTACATAGAGGATATGTCAGCACTCCATTGAAGCTCTCCCACCTGTGATAGTACTCAAAAACGAGCTCACGGCTGAAAAATCATGTTTTTGCCTTCTCTTTAAGTAGTAAACTGGCCTCTGAGTGCCAAGTGTCACTCATTTGTGCATTTTCCCGCTTTAGACCCTCGGGTCTAAAAATATCTCACATGCAGCCTCTGTTGACTTGGCCACAGAGTAGCAAAATGATCCCCATGTCAAACTGCACATAATGACGCGAAGACATTTTTCTGTCCAAAAATAGCAATCCCTAAAATTTAGGAGTTTTCGATATTACATTCTTCTAGGTCATCTGACCCTCTTTGTACACTGCAGCCACACCCAGAACTGAAATGTAGCCTATGTAGCAAAGGATTCCGCTTTGGCTGGCCAATGACCCCACTTTGGCTAACCATAGTCCTTGTCCAACCTTAGTGCTCTTTAGCCCTCAGGCGTGGACTCTCTCTGAACAGTTCCACACTAGCTATGCAATGCAGGGCAGTTAGATTTCCAGAGGGGTGTTTCCAAAAGGTAAAACAAACGAAATTCCCCAAAGAAAGAGAAAATAAACAAAAATGGAATTGCCACTGGCTTGTGACACTTTGCACTATAGGATTTGCCCCAATTTGAGCTACCGCCTTGAATCCTGTTAATCTCCTCAAGTGATCTGCTAATCTCCCCAAGCTCCAATGGAGAGAGTGTGTGTATGTGTGTGCTATACACAGCACGATTCCCTGTTGAATGCCCTTTAAGCCTTACATTTCAACTCGAATCTACTCGGCTTCAATTGCCCCTTTGCTCAATGTCTTGGGTTGCTTATACACCAAGCTTTGTAGTGATTCATGCTCACTTACGTGATGCCTTGTGCTCGCCTTTCCCCAAGATGGGCTACACATGCATGGTGTAGCCATGGATGCCTGCGAGCTCCCTGAGCTCTGATACCAATTGTTGTGCGTGTGTAGTGCGTGTACGGAGTGTGTGCAAGAGAGGGGAAGAAGAGAATGGGGAAGGGGATCAAGCACAGTACCCAGCACGGAGTTTGGGTTAGTGGAGAGGAAAGTGAGAGAGAGTAGTCAACTCTCTCCCTTTCTCTCCCTATATTCATTTAGGTGAAAGTATAAACAGGGGCGGTTTCCCACGGCCACGTGGCCTACACCCCAACAAAGCGTTCGTAGGACATCTGTTTAGTACATAAGTGGCACACATGATGGACTCAAGCCAAAAAGAATGTTGCAAAGCTTGACTTTTTACCATACATCGTGCCATTTTCGTAAGTGACCTGTTTTTCCTCTCAGCAACACCATTTTGCTGAGGTGTATAAGGCATTGTACATTGGTGTTTTATCCCACGACTAGCTGAAAATGCATTAAATTCATGAGACATATACTCCCCCCCTCGATCGGAACGGAGGGTGCCCATAGTACATATCGAGACATTTTTAACCATAGCCAAAAATTGTTTGAAGCACATAAAAACTTCAGACTTCACTCTAAGCGGAAATACCCATGCATGCCTGGAGTAATCATCAATGAAAGTCATGAGGTAAAGGTAATTGCCCAAGGACGGAGTTTGCATGGGCCCAGAAACATCACTATGCACAAGCTGCAGCCTACATGTGGCCCTAATTAAACCATCCTTTGGAAACTTCGAACGTTGCATTTTACCCAAAATGCAGCCTTCACAAACATGTTTAACAGGTGCTTCAAGAGGCAGCAAAGAAGCAACCATATCAGATTTCTGCAAACGCAGCAAACTGGCAAAATTCAGATGATCAAAACATGCATGCCAAAGTTTTGCATCTGAAATAGCCCTTGAATTTGCAACTACATTTGCAAAATTTTGTCCACACTTGTCATACAAAGTGAACTTATACATCCCACGGTACAAAAGCCCAGATGCAACAATTTCATCACCAAAACTAAGATCATGAACTGTATATCTGTCATCCACAAATTTGACTACAAGTCGAAGTCTAGCAAGTGCAGATACAAACAAAAGATTCTTCTTCATCTGTGTGCTCCTTGCCGCACTGTCGAAGCAAGGGACTTGCCTAACACTGTGTGCGAGCCACAGACGGCTCCAAGCACACAACTAGCTTAACTAGTAAGCTCAAAAGAGGGCAATGGTGTGTCACTCACCACTCTATGCTCCTGCCGTGGAGGATTCCTCGCCGCGAAGAAGAAGGAGACGCCGCTACGTCGCGCTCAACCGCTTCAACGCCTTCGTGCCGCCGCAATGCTCGATCACACACACACACTCTCTCTCTCAAGTACACATACACACACTAGTACACAAGGAGATGGAGAAGGAGATGGAGCAAGAGCACTCTTCTTGCATTGCACAAATGAGAGAATCCTACATTTTAGGTTTAGAATGACTTTTATATGGGCTTGCCCCATTCACACTTGGGCGCCCATGCTTAGCCAACTAATCCCTTGAATGTCCCAGTTAGAGTGCGCCTCTCATCGTCGATCACTCTTACCCTTTTCCTATTGGACCGACAAGCCCGGTACCTGACTCTACCAAATACATATTACACGTCCGTCGTATGTGATGGGGTGTCCATGAGCCGTGAGGGTTAACATCATCCCAGTTACATAAAGTGCATCAACAAGTGTGAAAGAACTGCCATTTGCAGCAGTAAGCACAATCTCTCCAACCTCTGAACCGGATAAGCGGCATTGTTGGCACAAGTAACTGAATTCCCATGAGGGACAGACTCGAGAGAGTTGAACAATTCACGATGTGAGGTAATGTTCTTTGTAGCACCATTGTCCAAATACCACACATGTGAATCTACAGCAACTGACATGCATGCATCATGGACAATAGGCCGATTGTAAGTGCACTCTGCACTAAAAGCCCATTCTGCATCAATATCAGCATCACAGTCTCCTTTCACAGAAGACTCAACAATGGCTGCATTTGTAGTGGAACCAGCATGTGCAGTGGAACCACCCTCTTTCTTCTTAGCCTCTTTGGCCTTCAACTTAGGACACTGCTTGATCAAGTGATCATTAGCTTTACAAAATTTCTAGACGAATTGTTGCCAGCAGAAGCATTAGGAACAGAATTTTTGCCACTAGCAGCAGAACCATAAGAAGTGGCTGCATTGCTATTACCACCCTTTCTTTGAGAAGCAATAAAAGCCTATTCAACTGCACGCTTCCTAGTCCTGTTTTTTTTGGTAAGTGACTCTTGCAACAGCAATGTGCATAATGTATCAAACTTGACAACTTCAGGATTTCCTTGGGTCATAAGTCTCCAAGTACTAGCAAAAGTTTGGTAAGAATCTAGTAAGGCATCAAGAATAGTCTGCACAAGGGAACTGTCTGAAATGACTTCACCTGCAAAAATAAGTTGCTCATTGATATCCTTCACACTAGCAAGGAAAGTGTCCATATCATCTTCCTCATGCATAATCTTTTATTCCAGCTCTTTACGCAATAAAGCAATTTTAGCCTCATTGCGGCTTGCATAAGGACCTGCTAGAATATCCCAAGCCTGTTTTACAGATTTTGCTGAACGAATGTGAGGAACAATGGTGCGCTTCACAGACAATGCAATCAATGCATGAACCTGCGCATCCTTTACATCCCAACGAGCTTGTTCTGCCATAGGCAAAACAACTCTAATAGCAGCAATCCTTGCAGCAAGACCTACAACATCCTCAACATCGCCTACATCCTCATAGTCAGGACGTACATCAATGCCCTATACAATAGTCCTAACGCCCTTTGACACAAGAACATGTTGCATCATGTAAGCCCACATACGGTAATTTTCCCCATCCTATCTGTCCTCAGCAGCAAACATCTTGAACAGATCCGTATTGTTGTCAGCCATGGTAAATGTTGCATCTGATGTGAAAACTGTTGGAAAAGAGGAGAAACGAAGCAGAATAACACATGCTATATAGCACAAACCGTAGAAGACTGTAAGACACCTATTATGCAAAAAATGGCACTGACAGAAATTCTACACAAAATGACAAAGTAGCCTGTGCAGTACTGGCTGAAGTGGAAACAGAGGCCGAAATGAGCCCGAATCAAAAATCTGAGCAGACTAAGCTCTATGAGCAATCCCAAAAATTTTGTCGACCTATGAAGACTCACCGAAGCTCACAGAAATCGGAGAAAGTGAGCAGGCGTGTGCTAGAGCTGCTTCTGTTGGTGACTAAGCCCGGGAGGATGCAACCTGCTCTGATACAAATTGTTGGAATTAGGGTTGCAGAGAAACACACAGAGCTTGGAGAAGACGAAGGAAGCTGAAGGAAAACAATAGAGAGTGGATTACTTAGTGTGCAATGGAAGATAGATAACCCTAGAGTGATGGACGTATATACAATTAATGCACGGGGAAAAAACCTCCTAAAGAGGAAAAAAATGCCCCGATGGTCCTAGTGTGTTCACACACATCACTACCACATGTATATGGTAACATCCCTCCTTCCAACCCCCATTGCCATCTTGTTGCCCCTCATTTGCACTAGCGTTTCTCAGCCAACAGAAGGCCTAGCATTTTTTGCAGGAGGCAAGCCCCTTTTATGGCTCTGTGTTTTTCAGTCCTTTGGATCTAGCGTTTTTTTAGCAGGACAGCAACAGCTTGGACCAGGTTTTTCATCGTCACTTCAGTCTTTTCTCTTACAGCTCTTGGACAGTCGTCCTTGCCCCTTTGGTCTTCCCGCACAGAAGCTAAACAATTGTGACTATTGCCGACGATTTGCCAATCACTTACTTGCAAATTTTCAGCCTGTTTTGGTGCATTTACAGCCCTTACCTTACCTTATCGACATCCATTGTTCATCACCTAGCGTTTTTGCTCAAACCCGTGCATTCTCACGGTGTTTCAAGCTCCCTTTTGCTGCAATTTCAGGTTTGGACAGCACCTCGACTTTGCTTCATCGGCATCCCTTCGGGTTTCTCTTGCCTCTCCCGTCACTTACCCCCTACTTCACGATCTTCTGGCGTTCTATCCGGCGTAGTTTTTTGATCCTATTCTCACCTTTGCTTCTTATTTTACACACGAGACTTCTCCTAATTTTTTGTATGTATCTATCGCGACACTCCCAGCCATGGTCCTTTTCCATTTTTTCCTCATTTATGGATATTTTTGTGCATGGTCGTTGGGGCTTCTAGTCTGCCCTACCTACTCCCTATTCTCCTATATGTAGGAGGGGGGGAATACACTGTCCCATTCATATATCTTGTCTTGTACACAACAGTTTTGCCATCTGGAGTTATTGAGGCTTGCCAGTCTTTTCCGTCTATCTCTTGTTTGTCCATGGCCATTCTCTCTCTCTCTCTCTCTCTCTCTCTCTCTCTCTCTCTCTCTCTCTCTCTCTCTCTCTCTCTCTCTCTCTCTCCATTCCATTGCTCACTCTGACAAAAGATACATCCGATGAGTGTTGAGCTCAAGATCCTTTACCTTAGAGGGAATCGAGATAACAACTCCACAACAATTGCGAAGAGAATTGGTTCAACAAGCATATTTACACTAACTTTTAAACTACTCATCCAAATTTTTATAAAGATTGCAATTCACAAAACTATGGCCATGAAAATTAAGAGGGGACAAATTATTTTTTTAGCAAGAAAATTTTCTTGCAAACCGGTGCTAAAGAAAACTTACCTAAGTTAAGTGTAATCCCTCCTATGACCATTCCCCATAATATTGACAACCACATGGCGACCAACGGAGGTGAGAGCCATGGTGGGAGTCAATATTATGAGAATGCTCATTAAATGAACATTCCCAGTCTCATCAAGGTCACTGGGAGGGTGGCCAGGCACAAACAATGGTTTACTTGCATATAAGATCGACTACATTATTTCACGTGCAGAGATTGGATTCCGTAAGTTGACTTCGTTGCTTGATATTCCCAATATTGACATGTCATGCATTCATTTGCAAAAGATTGAACAATGTTTCACCTACTGATGTGGTGTGCATCCAGCGGTTGCAGCACTCCATTTTGTAGGAGAAGTGGTAGTGGACAGAGGGCCTAGATCTTCTACCCCCCAACTAGCGACCTTGACGGTGACAAAACTTGCAAAATATTGACATGTCATGTATTCATTTGCAAAAGATTGAACAATGTTTCACCTACTGATGTGGTGTGCATCCAGCGGTTGCAGCACTCCATTTTGTAGGAGAAGTGGTAGTGGACAGAGGGCCTAGATCTTCTACCCCCCAACTAGCGACCTTGACGGTGACAAAACTTGCAAAATACAACGAAATTTAGTGTAGAAAACTCTAAAGAAATCAAGGGAATCCCGTGACATTCCCCTTAATGGGATAGTTTGGCACACCTATTATTATTTTGGGGGCACATGCACATGCTCAACTAAACATAAATCCTATTAACATCGGGATTCCCCATGGATATTCCCTCTTTTCATGTCACCTTTGACCTTGCCCTCCTAAGCTCTGCAAATGCACCTACGTGCTCCCTCCCCCAGCGCGTGCCCTCCCCTTCCGAGAGAGAGAGAGAGAGAGAGAGAGAGAGAGAGAGAGAGAGAGAGAGAGAACCCCACAATCGTGCCTCCGCCCAGAGAGAAGAAGAAGAAGAAGAAGAAGAAGAGAGTTTTAACGTCGTAGGAAACTATCCCAGGAGACCTTAAAGATCTATCCGACTAGGAGAGTTGAACTCAAGAACTATTATTCAAGAGGGAAATGGCATAACCAATCTACCACAATTGGGTCATAGAAAGGTTATACCAATTTCCTCTTCTTATTAGCACGCGCGCACACACACACACACATGAGAAGAAGAGAGTAAAAGGAGAGGGAGAGCCCTTGGGCTCTCTGCAGCGCAGGGAAACACACACACACAGAGAGAGAGAGGGGGGGGGGGGGGGGGGGGGGGGGAGGAGAGAGAGAGAGAGAGAGAGAGAGAGAGAGACAGAGTACGTTTGTTCAATTGGGGGAGAGAAGTGGCCTTGAGTACATAAGAGAGAGAGAGAGAGAGAGAGAGAGAGAGAGAGAAGGGAGTGCTTCCAAGTCGGTTAAGCAACGCCGACTCACTGCCACCAAAAAACTCGAGAAAGAGTGGGAAGCAGATGTTTCCACATTATTCGACCTCCAAAAGCCTCCACTTTCCTTCCAATTTAAAAAGCACCATATAGCTTTGATTCCCCTTTCACCCGATTTTTTCAAGAACGTGTGTATATAGAAAACGTCGAGTCCTTAATAATTTACAAGAAAGAACCATTTGGAGGTTGCTTCAGTAGCGCCTGTGATTGATAGGCATGAGCCCCCAACGTAAGTGCACGCCTAGCTGCACCTCGTTATACACAAAGCATCTCAAGATCAGCAGCACAACGTATAATATAGTGGCAATGCCCTGCCCTCACTAAGCTTAGAAGAAGGAAAGCGGAAACCGGGAGCCACGCCATGGCCGCCATCTACACCACCGCTGCAGCGCGCAGAGAGAGAGAGAGAGAGAGAGAGAGAGAGAGAGAGAGAGAGAGAGATTTCCCTTTCTAATAACAGTCGCCGTATGCAGGGGCTAATCTTTCAAAGAGATGGCAAGAGAGAGAGAGAGAGAGAGAGAGAGAGAGAGAGAGAGAGAGAGACGCTATCCGAGCTGTATCCAGATTGTCACGTCTGAGCGGTAGTGAATTCGACTCAAAGTCCAGTCTAAAAGGGTGGGTTCAGACTAGGTGGCGGAAGAAAAATGCAAAGGGGCGTCGATCTTTCATGGCGAAATCTCATTGGTTGGAGTTGAGGCACTCTTCCGCCGGGCCCTCCATTTTCTTTCGACCCCCCCCCCCCCCCCCCGTCGAAGAGTTGATGGCCTCTCTCAACCCCCTTTACTTTTTCACTTTTTCTCCTCCACACTGTTCACACTAGGCGGCGGCACATTTAGGAAGGCTTGTTTCTTCCGCCGGTTCATTCTGAACCCACCCTAAAGCTGGCTTTCAATCTGCGACTCTTGCTTCTTAAAAGTTCTTACCCCTATTTTTTTTCTCATCACCCTTACCACTCACTCCGTACTGGGTCACACCTACCTAGACATACTGGGTCTACACTCCCCAAGTTTGAATTAATTTCCTACCTAGATTCCAGGAATCTAAAAATTTGAAAGCAAAACAGATCGGCCCTATCATCACGTGGCCCTGGCGATGTTCCCATGCACGCCTACCCCATGGTTGTTCTCCATACCTCTTTTCTGCTCCATAACCACCTACAACAAGCTGTTAGCTTTCTCCTTCCTCAAAGGCATGTGAGCTCTTGCTCCTACGACTTCTCCATCATGCCACACTACTCTGCGCTATTGATGTTTGTCTACCTTTGTTCTACCCTATGAATCATGGACGATTCTCTGCGTTCGTGCTCGAATATACCATCCTCTCAGAGATACTCTCTCTCTCTCTCTCTCTCTCTCTCTCTCTCTCTCTCTCTCTCTCTCTCTCTCTCTAAAAGTTCATCACAAGCGGAGAGTCCGCCTTCCTCTCATGCCTTCGTTTGCAAGGCCTAGATGACTCCCATCTGCCACTTGATGTGCAGACCGCATCTTAGATCCGAGTCACACTCAGAGGGAGGGGGGGGAGTGGGGGGAGGAAGAAACCCAGTTTTAGAAAATCCAAGTTTGGTTGCGGGATCCTAGAAGCGCTGGTAATCTTGCGATAACCCCTTCGTTTTTTACGAGATTAAGCTATAATTTTGGACAAAAATGTAGCATCGTATTTCTCTCTAGCTTTGCCCAATGAGATGATTGCTTTTCACCCAATATTTTCTCCTTCTTGGTAGCACAAGCTGATTTTCTCTGTAGGTGCAACAAGATGTCAGAGTTCTCCTCTTTACCCCTGCTACTACAGCTGGTGCAACTCAGCCATTAGTTGGCATCTTGCCCTACACCTCCTGCACTCCTTGCACCTTGATTGCCTCCATGGCCGCCACATCCTTTGCACAATCATATCCATATCCTTTTTCTCTTTTCATGCTCAAGGGAATCTGCCAAGACGCTGAAACAAATGGGTTCAAAATTGAAAACAGGTAACTACCCCTACTTACCCCATACACTCCCCATATTGGTAATCTTTAAATAAAATAACCCCTTGTTTCCCCCACCCTCGTAAACCTACATCCGTCATCATCAGCCATGTCGGCTTCTCATGTGCTTCCGCCCTCGATGCCATCGTTGAATCTCCTCCCGGCGCTTTCATCCTTAATGCCATGCTTTGTAGAGCCATAGCTTCTACCTCGCTTCCGCATGCCTTCCATCTGTAGTCAGCTGCTCCCCGACCTCATGCCCCACTGCGTCAAGTTGCCGCCTACCAACCACACTCCTTCACTATATGTAGTATGCATAAACGCAGACAGAGTAATTGTTTGTGCTGCGTAGAGAGTCTTTCTCTATCGTTTTCCTCCTCGACATCCTCGGTTGGCTATTCATAGATGAGGCTTCACCAAGGCTTACTCGCCAACAGAGGCTTAACCAAGCAGTGCACCAAGGCTTCTCAAACTCCCTCAAATCCATTGCCACCTCTGCAAACTCAAAGATGCATGCATACGTGATTGTCTCACACCCTTTGTTGGCCCCTTTTGTCAACCACTCCTACTCCTAGCCCACATAATTTCACCCTTTCCTTTTTGTAAACTTAATTAGCCTATTTTTTGATTTCTTCCAACTGGTACCGTAAGTAATGGTAATCTTTTAGTTTAAAAAAAGAACATTAATTTATTATAGAAATTTTGAGATTTGAAGGCCCTTCTAAACATTACTAACACTAAAGTCATATCAACCATCACGATGCAATAGGCCCAAGCTTATGCAACAAGTGCATGCAAGGATTTCATTGACGTGATCACGATCGTGTGATTATGTTAATAACACCAGTAATTACACAAGAAAAAGGCATGATCGTGCTAATTGTTAACGTGATCCTGATAATGATCTACAAAACACCAATAGAGCGGATTAGCCCGTCGGGTTTCATCATTTTCCTCTGGGCCCATCGATCTTTTTTATTTTCCTAGTGGACCCGTCAAGTAAAGGATGTTGCTCGATGGACCCGCCGAGAAAATAAAAAAGTCCGATGCATGTAATTATATAAAGAAAAACCTCTTCTAACATTGGCACTTTGACTAGGCAAATCCCTGGGGAGTGTATCCGAGTGTCGGCTACAGTCATCTCCTTGTGAATTGATCGAAGGTTACAGAGTCACATGTCCTTTTTTTGGACCGGACATGATTCTTAATTCGGTAACCACTTCTAAAAATATTTAAATCCTTCACCGCAAATAAAGGTACGAAGCCAAAACAATTGAGAATTTGGAGAGTCATGCTCATTGCGACAAAGCCATCGGTCCATAAAAGGATCGAAGTTGGTTTTAGAAGATGAGTATATGTAGGGTCGGATGCCCTGTACTAGTGCACTGGGTATATAAAGATCATTGAATTTTTGCATTTTTTACCATCATAGATTTGAGTTCATATACATTGTCATTGCACAATATGAGAGCTATAATCCTTAATTGGGTGAAAATAACTTTTATATATTGAATTGGATGCATAAGAGGGCTAAAATCCTTGATTGGGTACAAGTAGTCCTCAATTGTGTGATTGTGTTGAAGATTTCATTGCCCTGTTTTATGCATTGGTTTATATAGGGAGTGCATTATGTATTATGAAAGATTGTTAGTGCATGACATGACCAATCATAGATATTATTGCTTTCGTGTGTGTTTTGCAAATAATTATCATCGTTTCAGTGTAAAAATTGATTATTTTTTATAGCAATTGAAAATAGATGTGTCTTATTGTTGACAAATAGAAAAGGATGTATAACTAATAATCATATTTATAATTGCATTGACAGTTTCGTAGCATTGTTTTATTCATAATGCCGTGTAGAGAGTGCATTGTAATGTGTATGTTTTCTCACAACATATGTGATCGATATGTGGATTGACTAGAATCCATTGCAAATCTCATACTTTGCATATTTGATTACTTTCTTAGTGATTTTTTTTAAATATATATTGAAAAGAAGAAAATGTTTTTAAAATTGAACATCTAGTTCTTATGCCTTCGGTATTAAATTGAAAGCAATGGAGAAAAATATCGGCGCAAGTGGCACGAAGAAGGAAACGAATTAAAAAACCCCTGTCAAAGAGTGGGATTATGCTCACAACATATGCGATCGATATATGAAGTGGCAATGTAAACAAAATTAGGCGGTGCACCACGTATTAGAGACCATTTTTTGGGTAGCATTAAAAAGAATTCTAAGAAATGTGAACATTCTCAAGCATGTACAATTGCAAAGCATTTGAGAGAAGAGCTCACCAAAACAGGGTGACAAGAGACCGAGGATACATAGCAAGAGCAGTCAAAGCCAAATATTAACTTTGTTGATCTTGTGGTGACACCAACTTGTTTGAGGACAAATCAAACCGACGCTCAATTGGTCAGACACGTAGCCGGACACCACATTTGTACTCTATTAGTTTTCCGAGCTAGTCTAGTAATATTCTGTGTAAATCCTGATTGCATAGTAGTGGATTGATCCCCTGAGTTGTAATGCTATAATGATATTTGTAAAGGTCCGTGTGAGCCGGCCACTGGCAATTTAGAAAGCCCTAGGTATAAAGGTCAATAACTTTAATGTGAAAGGAGGCTTATCTTTAGAAGAAGAAAAGAACTTTGTTGTACGTATGCTCAAGCTACGAGCTGCTCCAATTTGTAATCGGCGCAACTAATGAATGGGTAATCAGATTTCATTTCCAAAACTTGCATTGTGTTCCTCTCTCTTTGCTCTTTAGTTCAAGTGTAAGCATTATCAATTTTGTTGAGGTTCGCGACTACGCGTTAGTGAGCCTAATCTTAAGATTTGAGTGCTTAAATCATTGTTTTTAGTCATTTTGATCATAGGAGAGTGTTCTAAGACCATAGGGCGACCTTTCTGAACTGATCTATTGCAGTTTTCAGGACCTTTTTCATGATGGATCGTGATTTTGGTACCTTGTTGCATTGCGACCAGATTTGCTAGGATAGTGTCCTTAGGTGTCCTAGACCTCCTCTTAAAGTTTCGTTGCATTTTGAGTCCGTTCGAGTGCCGAAATGGCGTGATGACCTAGAGCTGTGAGAAAGGACATAGGCAGATTTTCTTGACCATTGAGTGTTGGTTTCTTGTAGAGTTGTTGTGTTTGCTTGTTAAGGTTCACTTTGTGAGATTGACGATCTCAAAGAATCTTCGTGCCCCATGCGAGTCTCTTCCCTGAGTATTGACATTATGCTAGTACCAAAAAGCTATGCCACAGACATCCGTCACAGTGACCCGCTAACATTCGCAATTGCCGGGGATATGATCCTTAGATGGTGAGTGACCTAGTACGTATTCAGAGAATTCTTCTTTGAAGATTTGTCTTTTCATTCCATTTACACTTTAGCAATGAAGTAGCTAGACATGGGGTTTAGTGCTTGATAGAGTCTAGAAGTCGAGGACTTGCTAGATCTATTCTTGAGAAGTAAAGAGGGTTGTGAGTGAGATAGCCAAAAGCATTTCATCCTCCAATTTTCTCTATGTTTTTAGAGTGTTGTTCCGTTTTCCGTTTCGATTTTATTTTGTATTGTTTAGTTTGTTTTTGTTTCATGTTTCATTTCAGTACTTAGGAGTAGGGTAAGTAGAAACTACCACCATCACATTTGGGCTAAAAGATTGAGGGGAAAAAGGGTGAAAACCATATTTTGGCCGAAATTTGATGGTAGAGACCTCAAAAGTGATCCAAATTCAAAAATTTGTAGATCAAAGGCATCAACAGACTCTCTCTAGAAGCAATCTGAGAAGTTTGGCCAGAATCTATGGAACATGGATCGCGATCCATGTACCCCAAAAACCATTTTTGGTGAAAAGTGATCAGTGACACTATACATCATTGGGAAACTGCTCTGATCAAGTTTGCTTGAAAGAAAAACTCAAAAATCACATCAGAATTGATTGTCAGGGCAAAAACAGCAAAAACAGGGATTCAGACACAAAATTGGGCAAATCTTGAGATTTTGGGATCCAAATTCAAAAAGAGGTGAGATTTGGCTTCTATAGGGAATAGAGAACCAACATAACAAAATTCATGAAAAAATGCTGCCAAACATGGATTGCGATCCATGTACCTTTTTGACATTTGGGGCTAATATTTGACAAGTACATCCCTGATAACTAGTGGAACAACTTTGCCAAAAGGCACCATGTCCAAAAATTGAAAAAATTTGGTCAAAATAGCCAAATACAGAAACTAGTCAAAAATCGCAGGACAGATAGAAAAACTTGCTTTTGAATGACAAAAACTAGTTCAAATCCAAAACTTTTGATACCATAGCATCCACTAAACATGCTAATTGTGATGGTACCAAGAAATGTCAGATTGGCTTCCAAACATGAATCGCGATCCATGTACCTCATGAAAATTTTTTGAATATTTTTTGGCTGAGATTTTAGCAGTAGGTAGCTAGTATCATTTGGAACAACTTTCCCAAAAGAACTATATGCAAAAAAGTTGCAAAAAGTGGTCAAAAGAGCCAAAAACAGAACATTGTCAAAACTATCATAACAGACTGTAGAAGTCAATTTTGGTTGGACAAAACTGATTCAAATCAAAAAATATTTGTGGAGCAAGCTACAAACATCACAAGCTATCAGCACACCAAAAATTCAGATCCAAAAGTCGTGGAATATGTATCGCGATCCATGTACCCCTGAGAAATTTTTGGACAAAAACTTTTCCAAGCTGTAGGTGAGACCATTGTGAACAAAAGTCTCCAAAGAAATTTTGTCAAAAAAGTTCACAAATTGGGTCAAAAGTACCAAAAACAATTCAAGGTAAAAACCCTAAAACAAACCTAGGGATTGACTTTTGCCTGACCTAAACAAGTCCAAATCATACAAAAACCATATAGCAAGGATCAGGAGACCAAGGACAAGCTGTGTGCCAAGTTTCAGTGCAATCTGACACATAGGTAGATGGATCGCGATCCATGTTCCTTTATCACAGATTGATACCATATTTGCACCATAGCTAGAGGACATCACAAGGAATCTAGTGGTCTTTTCAAAAGTGAATTTGGATATCAAAAACCTGTCCAAAAGCCCAGAACTGCCAAGCATTCAAACAAAGTGCCAGAATTGACCTAACTTTCAAGCCAAAGGTCCATTTTCAAAAAAATTGATACCATAGGACCTACTAATCATGCTGATTTTGATGGTACCAAAAAAGGCTCCAAACATGGATCACGATCCATGTACCCATAGTGACAACTTGACCTGAAACTTTCCAGATCAATAGTGCATACATAAGGAAACATATGTCCAAGTCTAGTTTTGGAAAAAATTGAGCAAATTTGGGTCAAAAGGGAGCAAAACAGGTGACACACAAAAAACTGTTGTGCAGACCTAGTGTTGGGCATTTGACCTATCAAACCAAGTTCAAATCCAAAAAGATCTGAGATTTAGCTTGTGGGACATAAAGTGTAACAAGCTGCCAAGAGATCAAGTTCAGATGTGGTTGAACATGGATCATGATCCATGTACCTCAACCTTTGAATTTGATGAAAATTGGTATATAGCCTGCACATGACCTTGTCTACACATAGTCAAAATTTGGGAAAAATTGGAAAAAGAATTTTGACAGGGAACATGGATCGCGATCCATGTACCTCTCAGCATAGTGAGGGTATCTGACTTGGTGATCTTGTAGACATACTTGAGGACATCCCAAATCTCAAGTTTGAGCTAAAAATACCTTCTGGAGACCAAGATACAAGCCAAAGTTCCTGTTTTTTGGTCATGAGACTGTCTTGAGTGCTGTTTCAAGTGCAGTTCACCAAAATTTCTCTAACTTTTGATAGACAACTCCAAATTGAGTCACGTATAGCCAGGAAGAAAGCTTGCGGGCTATAGCACACACTTTTGTGGGTTTTGGTGTTAGAGGCGAATTTTACCAAGTTTCCTAAATCCAAACTTTTAGGGTACCCAAAACCAGTTTCCAAAGACCAAAAAGTCACAACTTCCTGACTTTTGAGAGACCTTACCAAGGGCTTACCAAGGGCAAAAAGGGATAAGTTGCACTAAGCCAAGTTGGGCTTGTCAAGTACTATTGAGAGATTTGAGTGAGTCTTGACCATGACAAATCATCCATCACCAGGGTTCTCTACTCCACTCAAAGACATGGAAAACGCAAGAAACACTTCAATGCCTTCAACAAGGGGATTGGGAGAATACCTAGAGGAGAAGCATCCTTTGATCAAACAACCAAACGTGAGATTCATTAAAGCCAATGAATCCATCAAAGTGCCTACAGATTATGCTCATGAGGGCTTGTAGAGGTTCACAAACGGGGATCCATATCTCTTCTACAGGTGTGTAGAACCCAATGCCAGGGAGTTGGTCACCGATAAGAATCTCTATGCATTCACATACATAGATGCCAACGGAGTGCAAGTTTTGATGGTAGATAAGTATGGACGTGAGTACAAACTTGTCAATCCAATTGACCTAGAGAGATACACATACAAAAGTACTCCAATCTCTACTTGCTTCTAGACAAACACGATGCTAGAGTACACATCAGAGAGGATTCCACCGGGATTTTTTCCGAGACAAGAGGTGAGAACTAGAGACATCTTTCCAAGAGACCACGAATTGGTTAGATTGGTGACTGAACCACAACGATTAAAACCATATCAAGTGGTTCAATGTATTAAGACGAAGTATAATGGGCTAGTGGATCCATATGCTCATGTCTTACTCTTCAAACAAGCATTAAGAGCTAAACAGATTGCAGATTTCCATGCTCAGTCTGAGGGATTTGGATTGACATTAGAAGGTATGGCTTTGATTTGGTTCCAACCATTAAATAGAGATGATTTTCCCAACATAGCACAACTCTTACAGGAATTTGTAGAGGAGTTCTCAAAAAGGGGAATCAAATACAACACGGTGTCCCAAATCTACGCTTTCATGCAAAAAGCAAACAAGAGAGTGAAGGAATCTTTGCTTCACTTCAAACAATACATAGAGAGATGTCCTACACAAGAGCTACCACAAGATGAGATATTATCAGTTCTCTTTATTCAGGGCTTAAAAAATGAAACTCTCCAAAAGGACCTACATTTAAAGGGATGCACAACATTTGAGCAAGTCACTAGAGAAGCTCTATATCTAGTTTACAATTGTAAGGGCTACGGAGAGGTGAGTGAAGATACAGACAACACGACTAGTAGTGCCTCATCTCTGAAGAGAAAATCAACAACAAAGAAGGATGTTCAAACTCCTTGGGAACCAATCATTGATCAAGTGGTCGAGGGGGTGATTAGAAGAATAAACCAAGGCTACAAACAAAACTTGAATACACAACAACCTCAATTGAGGAGATGTAATAGTTATGGAGGGGATCACCCCACTCCATGGTGTAGCACTCAGCCAGAGCCACAAAGTGTGCTAGGGGAACAACCACATCTTCTGAATGATAGTAGAGTAGCAGTCAACTATGATCAGCCAACGTATGTGTCACAACCTGCAAGAAATCAGTACTCCATGGAGGCGAATACGCTCATGATCATAGCCAGTCATCAAGAGTATGATTCGAAGAATATTCTTACCGAGACAGAACACCCATTAGTTGTCTCACCACCTATGAAACAAGAAGTTCCATGCTATGAGTGTGGAGGTGATCATTGGGCACAAAGTTGTCCAAGCAAGGGTCCACAAATTGAATTTTTTGTATTTTGTGAACATTGTGGGATAGAACATCTACGCCAACACTGTGCTAAAAATCCAAACTACAAAGGGAAAGCAACAATGAACATTGTAGGCGTAATGCCTTCTTCAAGCGGATCCGAGGTAGAACCCGCCATTCCTTTAAACATGATGACTCAAGCTCAAGCTCAAGAAGCTGCCAAAAACAAACCAGCTGAAGAAGCCACATTGCCTATTCAAATAGAAATTGAAAACATATCGGTGAGAACTTTTGGAAGAAGATCATGGAAAGTCAAACAAAACAAATGCAAGCAAAGAGACTGAAGGAGAAAGCTGCTTTGGAAACTAAATTAAATCAAACAAGAGAGCAGCTTAGACAAGAGCAAGAAAGGAACAAAAACACAAAGGGACCTAAAGAGTCAAAGACTAACTCGGGAGGTTCAGTTTTGGTCGACAAATTCTTTGAACCTTTGGATGCAATCTTGAAAGCTTATGATGCTAGGTTAAAGACCAATCAAACCCAAGAGGATAGATGGTTGACATATCCTCATCCAGGGTATGAAAAAGAGAGCTTGCAAATGTGCAAGGAGCTCATCCAAAATTCCCAAGATCTTGTGGAACCACATGTTCCAGATGCTCCAAAAACAAAGGTGCTAATCCGTGATAAAGTCCAAGAATTGGAAAGTCGTGGTATTGTAAACAAGGAAGAAGAGCACGGAGTTGAGGGACCTTTAGATACAAGGGAATTAACTAATACCATAGATGGGGTGGGTTCACAAGCAGTGATGCCTATTCTGGAGGTAAAGGAACCGTCGCCACAATCCTTGTGGGAATCAATCAGAAACCAAAAAGATGGTAGTGCTACTTTACAGTTAGCACCTATCCCTGAGATAAACATGAATCATGAACTTTTCCTAGGGTATACGATCTCTATACGGGATGTCGGGTCTTTCGCATTTGAAGAGAGTAAACCATACTCTCTAAAGACTTTACCATCTTCCATAGGAGACCTCGAAACAAAATCGGAGGTTAAAATGGTACCTTCTCAGTGGAAAGCCACACCAAAAATGATGGATACCAAGAGCTTACATGAATTGATGTCTTATCCTATACAATGTACACTTTATCTCTTAGAGCTACTAAAAATTGACCGCATCTATGGGGCCAAATGGGCAAAAACATGGAAAAGATGGGGCTAAAAATCCCTTCACATGACCAACTTGCGGACAAAAACATGGATGACACATTGCCTAGATAGACAAATCCAGTACCAGTGGGTGACTAATGTGAAGGAGAAGAAGGAAACACCACCTTACCACTTGAGTACAAAGGAGTAAAGACGATTGCTATATTAGATAGTGGGGCGGGAATTGTCATTGCAACCAAAGAAATATGGAAAATTTGGGGAAAGACTGCTCTTACAAAAACTCGAATGAAACTGCAATTAGCAGATCGATACGTTGAGAGACCGATAGGAATATTAGAACAAATCATTGTATCCTCGTGTTGCATAGAGTATGAGCACACCTTTGCTATGATGAATTTTGACGAGAGCAGCAACTTTGATATCATATTGGGCAAACCATTCATGCGTCAGCTCAAAATGGTACAAGACTTGGGCTATGACTATATCTACTTGAGACACAAAGAGGTCACAACAAAAATCAATGTCAAAGATCATAGTTATAGAGATGTAGAACGAACCCTGGGGGAAGAATTAAACTCCATAACTGATTTCAAAAGCAAAGCGCAAGTGAAAGTTTTAGAAAGGAAGATTGCATCCTAGAGTGTTCAGTAGAAGATGAGGCATATGTACCAGAGCCATTTCCAGAGGAGTTATTTAAACCCTTTGGATGGGATCAAATACTGGCGACTCTTAATGTGTGTGAATGAGGTGACCCCGACTAAATTTTGTGATGAAGATGGGTATGATATTACTCCTTTATTTTCAATAAAGGTGTTGAAGGAAGCTAATGAAGTTTGTGAGTGTGAAAGCAGAAAAGGTGATACAGATAGCTATGTCATGGAGCATGGTTCCAAGGTGCAAACAAAGGAAGCAAAGCAACCATGAGAATATGTCATCACTGACATACCTGAAGAATCGACAAAATCTGTTTCAAAGAAGCTGGCTATAGAAAAAGTGCAAATGAAAGCAGATGAAGGAACAAAGTTTCCAAGTTCAACGATAAATCTTCAACAAATGCAAGATTAAGACAAGAACAGGGATAAGGAAGAAGATCATTTGTACGACGATCAAATTCAGCAAATGTGGAGAAACAAGACTCAAAATCACATGTTTAGCTGTGATAGATCCACAAGCAACAAAGAATCTAATGTCTTATGATACGTGGATAATGATGGGAAAGCGCCAATCACCGAGCTAGAGGAGACCATGTACACAAGTTCAAAAATACCAATTTCTAGCTTTGGCATGGTAGAAGCCGTACTCAAATTGAGTACTAGGGAGTAAAAGGATAATTTCCACATAATTGACTCCCATCATATCAAAGAGAGTTTGATCCTGACAGAAAGCTGGAGAAACATCTTCTTTCAACAACAATCAAAATATTAAACAACAACAACAATAAGAGTCCTTGAAGCTCCTCAAATCCGTGCAGAGAAGAATCTCCAACCATCATGGAAAAAGGTAAAGCAAAGGTACACACTGAATTATATCACTCTCGCAAGACGACTTTACCTTCAACAAGCTTCTATCAAACTTCCTGTGTAGCCTCTACATCAAGGGCCAACTATCAACAATGCAATGGAAACCGAAACAAAAAGTCTATCAACCAAAGTTTCCATCACAAAAAGGAATCAAGAAGAAGCCAAAGGGAATCAACCAAGTGCTAGTATCCAAAGAACACATCCAAGTCACAGACCCAGTTTGGATACATGAAGCACAAGTTCAACATCAACAACAAAAGGTGACAGGGTGGGTAGCATCAAATGAGTCAATCACTGTTCAAGGCTACTTCCAAGGAAACGCTAATGTTTGGGCCAAAAAGCCTAAACTAATAGCCTCGATGTACTCACCTCGAGGAAGAAATTCTACGAAGAGTGAGCCAAGCTATCAACGAAATACAAACAACTCAGGCAAGCAAAAGAACAACAACAAAAGGTAGAAGAAAAGACCTTCCAAGCGGGCGACACAACAAGTTTGGTTTCCAAAGTCAAACTTCAACGAAGCTATCCAATACAGGAGAATCAGTGGATGATTCCAATTAAGCTACTTGAAGCACAAGGATTTTATGCAGGTAACAATCAAATATGGTTACCAAAAATTGTAGCTCAATCTGGAACAACCAAGAAAAACCATGCAGCACAAGCTTCTATCCCAAAGCAACCAAAGACAACCAACATTCAACAGAAGCCAGTTACAACCAAGGCTTCTGCAATCTCTAGATGGATACCTCATCATCAACTCCAAAATCAAGGCTTCTACAAAGGAAATCATCAAATATGGATATCGAAGCCTAGTGTCACATCAAGTTATCGAGAAAAAGAATCGAATACAAAAGACGGTCACACAAGGACCAAAAACAAGGTGGGTTCCAAAATTTCTAGTGGAAACTCAATCACAAAGAACCCACACCTCTCAACAATCGCTTCTAATGGGAGATAAAGCAAAGGCTACATCAGTCCCTACAAGTGCTGAAGGACTTGTTTCACAAAGCAGTGTGAACATATGGCAAGCAAGTCAAGAGGAGCCAAAATATGCCAACCTACTCAACAAAATGGTGGCATCCAAAGACCAACACAATGGAAAAGGCCTAAATTTCCAAAACGTATGGAATTGGGTTTCTGGCATTAAACAGGTAAGTCAAAGTCACCATTAAAAATACATGGCATAAAAGTTAAAGTCGGGTAGCTAAGCCACTAAATGAGCAAGGCATTAGTCCCAAACCTTCATGTAATATTCTCTGTGGTCTAAGCGTCTTAGCTATTCTAGGTACTGTTCAAGCTGGAAGAGTTGAGCGTAATTACGTTGTGTCTCTCATGCTGTATAAGTGAGCATACAAGTCGAAGTCATTGTAGTATAGTGGTAAGTGAAGGAGGAAGTCCAAAAGACACTCACGCACTCAGCACAGTTAGGTATGAGTGGAGAAGCTTCTACATCAAAAACCCTTCTTGGAAACGTGGAAGCTATAGAGACGTCCTTTGATGTCACATGTGCTACATTTGTTCCTTGAAGCACACATCAGCTCCATATCTTACACTACATGCTTTTGTTTGACAAATTTCTCATAAGCATATAGAGTGTCCCATAATTGACACTTGCATTAGGCACTCTTCCTTTGTTTCTCCCAAGCACTCACCTTGCATGACAGGTACTTTAAGTCCAAATACTCAACCCCAATAAGAGCATATACCAAAGGTACTTTTATCCCACTGGGTTTTTTCCCTTTGGTCATCCAGGTTTTAGACCCTAATCTAGAAACCCTCATCATCGAATTCTTGTATATATTTCTTCTACATCAACAATAAGGAAATGTTTACCCAAATCAGTTGACAACGACTTGGAGCAAAAAATGCAGGTCTCCATATGCTTATCAAGATAATATTTTATCTCCTCCAAGGTCGACAACAATGCTCCATCAACCAATGGAAATTCAAATACTGGCCTACAATGACAAGCAATGAAAAATTCAACAAGCGAGCTATCCACAACAATCAAAAGTAGCTCACACAATGCTTCAACATCGGTGACCTATTGCAGACAACTCAAATTGCAATGGACATGGAAAGCATGCCCATCATAAAGTCCACACCACAAAGAGGGTCAATTCCCACAAAGTCAAACACATCAAAATACATCTTCATGGTGGCCAAGACTAGCAACAAAGAGAAGACTGCACAACAAGAAGAAAAGTTTCCTCAAAAATCAAAGATCAAATCACGTATCAACAACATGGTAGATATGAATCACTCAAGGAAGAGGGGAGTGTCATCAATGACAACGCACTTCCCAAGCTGAAGACCAACCTTGAAGACAAATTTGAAGTCTAACCTTAATGGGAAACAGGGAGACAAAGCTGAAGACAACCCTATGACAAGACTGCATAAGGTCGTGTTAAGGGACGACACGGATTAGGAAGGGGAGAATGTTTGAGGACATATCAAACGGGCACTCAATTGGTCAGACACATAGCCGAACACCACATTTGTACTCTATTAGTTTTTTGAGCTAGTGTAGTAATACTCTTTGTAAATCCTGATTGATCCGTTGTAATGCTGTAATGATATTTTTAAAGGTCCGTGTGAGCCGGCCACTGGCCATTTAGAAAGCCCTAGGTATAAATTTCAATAACTTTAATGTGAAAGGAGGCTTATCTTTAGAAGAAGAAAAAAGCTTTAATGTACGTATGCTCAAGCTACGGGCTGCTCCAATTTGTAATCGATGCAACTAATGAATGGGTAATCAGATTTCATTTCCAAAACTTGCATTGTGTTCCTCTCTCCTTGCTCTTTAATTCAATAGTAAGCATTATCAGTTTTGTTGAGGTTCGCGACTACGCGTTAGTGAGCCTAGTCATTTTGACCATAGGAGAGTGTTCCTAGACCATAGGGCGACCTTTCTGGACTGATCTGTTGCAATTTTTAGGACCTATTTCATGATGGATCGTGATTTTGGTACCTTGTCGAATTGCAACCAGATTTGCTAGGATAGTGTCTCTAGGTGTCCTAGACCTCCTCCTAAAGTTTCATTGCATTTCAAGTTCGTTCAAGTGCCGAAATGGCGTGATGACCTAGAGCTGTGAGAAAGGACATAGGCAAATTTCCTTGATCATTGAGTGTTGGTTTGCTTGTAGAGTTTTTGTGTTTGCTTGTTAAGGTTCACTTTGTAAGATTGACGATCTCAAAGAGTCTCCATGCCTCATCCAAGTCACTTCCCTGAGTATTGACATTATGTTAGTACCAAAAAGCTATGTTCTAGACGTCCGTACGGCGGCGACCCGCTAACATTGGCGCGTATAGCATAGCTTTTTGGTACTAACATAATGTCAATACTCAGAGAAAGTGACTTGGATGGGGCACAGAGACTCTTTGAGATTGTCAATCTCAAGAAGTGAACCTAAACAAGCAAACACAACAACTCTACAAGCAAACCAACACTCAATGATCAGGAAAATCTGCCTATGTCCTTTCTCTTAACTCTAGGTCATCACGTCGTTTTGTCACTCAAACGGATTCGAAATGCAACGCAACTTTAGGAGGAGGTCTAGGACACCTAGGGGCACTATCCTAGCAAGTGTGGTCGCAATCTGACAAGGTACCAAAATCACGATCCATCATGAAAAAGGTCCTGAAAATTGCAACAAAACTATCCAAAAATGTCACCCTATGGTCTAAGAACACTCTCCTATGAAAACGACTAAAAGCAGTGATTTAACCACTCAAATCTGCAATTAAGACTCACAAATGCGTAGTCGCGAACCACAGCAAAACTGATAATGCTTACACTTAATTTAAAGAGCAAAGGAAGAGGAACACAATGCAAGTTTTGGAACTGAAAAATGATTACCCATTCATTAACTGTGATGATTACAAGTTGGAGCAGCTCGTAGCTTGAGCGTATGTTCTTAGAGCTCCTTTCTTCTCCAAAGATAAGCCTCCTTTCACATTAAAGTTATTGACCTTTATACCTATGGCTTTCTAAATGTCCAGTGGCCAACTCACAAGGACCTTTACAAATATCATTACAGCATTACAACTCAGGGGATTGATCCACTACTCTGTAATCAGGATTTACACAGAGTATTACTACACTAGCTCGAAAAACTAATAGAGTACAAATGTGGTGTCCATTTACGTGTTTGACCAATTAAGCGCCCGTTTGATCTGTCCTCAAACATACTGTACATGTGAGCTTGCACATGGAGAGAAAATGTCAAGCAGTGTTCCTTTTAAGCGTCACAATGAAGGTGGACTTGGGCAAATGCGTCAAAAATCATTGCACCAAAGCTTTCAAATGCAGTCTCTAGAATAAGTACAACCTACACTCTCCAAAGCAATTTTTTTCACTAGAAGTACTCTAGTCATGGTAGACAACAATCATTGGAAGGCCGTATGGAAGAAAATCAGTGAGTTTCGCCCATGATTTTTAGCCCCTTTGTATCACACGATACAAAATGATCTCTTGGAAAAATTTTACATTGAAGTCAAAGAGCATGTTTCCAAAGTAATACTTGGGAATATTTTGCTTTCAAGATGCACAATTGTGAGCGATGGTTGGTCTAATGTTCAAAGAAAACCACTGATCAATGTCATGCTCGTTTGTTCAAGGGGAGAAACGTTCATAAAGGCGATTGATAGTTCTAGAGAAATTAAAAGTGGCAAATACATTTTTGAGGTCTTGATTAATATAATTAAAGAAATTGGTGTTGAACATGTCGTTCAAGTAGTCATGGACAATGCTAGCAAATTAATAAAAAAGTGCTTTCCACACATTTTTGCCAATGGTTGTAATATGCACAGGTTAAACTTGGTGCTGAAGGATTGGTACACTAGTGAAGAAACCACATGGCTCACCAAAATAATTGACACAGTGCAACAAGTTGTGAAATTCATCTTGAAATGACAAAGAGTGCTCAATTTGTATAGAACGTGTATGTCAGTGATGTTGAAACTTCCTGTTGAAACTCGATTTTACATGCACTTGTATACATTGGAATCACTTCTCTGCAATAAGTGCACTGTGATTGACACTTTCAACTGCACTGCCTTTGATGAATGGTAGTTTGAGCAGAAAGAAAAAGTGAAAGAGAAAATTACGTGTCTACGTGGGTCCATAAAGAAGCCTGCTTACTAGTTGGAGGAGTGTAATGGATGCATACCATGTAATAATGCCCGTTATGTTTGCGATTCGCAACCTTGATTAGAAGGCGCCAAATATGGGCAAAGTGTGGATGACATGGTGGTCAGTCCAACAAAGTCTTGAAAATTCTAAGGAGCTAAAAGAGTCTGTAGTAGAGAAGAAGTGCCAACTATCATTCTCTGTCAAAAAACAAAGAATTTTGGCCAAGTATTTTTATGCAAGATGGAAGAGCAATCATAGTCCACTCCATAGTGTGGCTTACATGTTCAATCCGAAGTATTAGAATTTAGATCTGATGTCCAATACAAAGGTGATCAGTGATTTCTATCACGTGGTCAACACGTTCTACTCCAATGTTCAGAATTGAATTGATTGTATCAAAGAAATGTGTGCATTTAGCCTAAAAGAAGGTCCTTCTACGAATGATTTTTTACAGTCAATGGCAAAAGAGCAACCTGCATGGAAGTGGTGGATGATGAATGGTGGAGAGCATTACTCAACCTTACGTCCCCTTGCAATGAAAGTACTAGTGCAATGTGCAACAAACTCAAGTTCGGAGAGAAACTAGAGTATGTACAAGTATGTTCATAGCACTATTCACAACAGATTATTAGCAGACATAGCAAAAAAAATAGTTTATATGTTTTGCAATGAATAGATATTGCATCGCATCAAAAGTGCTGGCTACGAGGAGGAAATGCGAGTCTGGGTATATGATTGTCAAAACGAAGACGAATAAGAGTTCAATGTTGGTGTATCTCAATGCACTATAGACAAAATAGAAGAGAATCTAATAATAGATGTGGAGGTTGAATTACAAGAAGACCCACAACACTCGGACTCAGAACATGATAACAACTTCATGGATTCAATATAGCTTGAGAGTAGAATGCAGATTGTGTCAAAAACCATTATGAAAGAGCTTGTATTCAATGTGTTTTGATCATATACAATGCTTCACTGTAGCTATTATACATAATTTGTCGATCTCAATTGTTATTCTTAGAACCTCCATCTTCATTACCAAATAGACTTCTAATTGTGCTAGGGGTGTCTTGGCGGGCTTGAATTTATACTCATCTGCCATGCCAAACATATGATATATTCCTTGTGAAATATCTTATGAATAGATTGCACATTGGCTACTATTAAACACACGAGGTGATAATAATGACCACATGCCAATGTACAGAATGCACTCCATCCATGAAAATTCTTATAGCATACTGGACACTAGGAAGATGAAGATGCATCTGATTGTGACGCGGGAACCAACTCTAGATGCAAGACAAGGTGACTAATGTGTGTCCCTTGTACAGATGGAGGATTCACTTGTTGTGTCAAATTTTGAACATCCTGGCTTAAGCAATGTGTACTTTTCTCCATTCGGAACTGGGATGCTTGGGGTGTTTATGTTGCTACAGATAGCCGTGTTAATTTTGCATCTTTCTCTACCAGTTGTGTCGTTAAAATATCTTTCTCCTTTTTTAATTGTATGTTTGAACGTCGTAGGCGAATGGCAGGCGGCACATCATGTCCCCCAAGGTGCCCCCATTGTAGTATGAAAATATTGTGATCTAGCATTAGGGGATTTTTGAGGTCTCTTTTGGGCCCTGTAAGAATATCCAGCTCAGCTAAACACTTAAATAAAAAGACTTTTTAGAGAAAGATTTTGATAAAAATTTAAACTGAGTAAAGAAACATTTGTCAATCAAAATATATCTCAAGACGTGTATCTTTGTGAGAGTTTGTGCAAAACTAATAGCGATCTATATCTTGTCATGATTGCTTCATGCTTCATGGTGGTAAAAACAAATTTTATGCAGCAAAAGATAAAAATGGCGGCAAGTAAAAAGTTAAACAGAAGCTTTTATAGCTATTTGGTTGCCAAACCTCATCTTCCTTCTTTATTCTTACAATGGAGAGCTTTTTTCGGGTTGTTTCATCTAGTTCTCAACGCAAACATAAATACAATCTTCATATTGAAATAGATGAAGAATACGAGCCTTACAAAATAATCTTATATCTGATCAAAAACACCATTTGAGATGTTTGGATCATCAAAATTTAGATTTATGGTGTGATGGAAGTATATATCCGATAGATCCTTGCACATTTTCAACTTCTAATTTTAGAAATCCCACATCTCTTTTACAATTTGTTGGAGATGGAGTGAAGGGTCTTTATGGCTATTGTTGCCATTTGTTGAAGACAATGTCAAAGCAAGTAATTGCTTTGAATCAAAGGTTGACAAAAGAAAATGCTATTTTGAATCAAAATCATATCTTGAACAATCAAAAAGTCAATTCACTGAGACTATATCTAATTTAGAAAAATATTTGGAAAAATCTTGTATTAAGAATACTCCTGGTGGCTTCAAACAAAGATGTCAAACGGTTTCAAATATTGAAACGTTGAAAGCACGGAGTGGTGGACTTAAAAGAAGAACTCGAGCCATAAAGTAAGTTATAATTCTCTTGCATTATTTATTTTGCAATCTTGAGTAAAATGTTTGAAAAGTTTCTTTGTTTTTCTTACATAGCATGCTTCATGTACTTTTTTTCATTTTGTAGAGATATGATGCATCCTAGAAAAAAGAATATTGATCATACTTTTTTTCACTTTGTAGAGATATGATGCATCCAAGAAAAAATAATATTGATCCTGTCGTGGCAAATAAATCTTATTATTCTTTGATCTCACCATCTATTGCTCAGGAGCTTATTGAATCTTCCAAATTCAAGAAGGTGAAACAAAATGTTATCCATGAGTTCATTAATGAAGCACAGGTGAGTACTTCAAACGTTCAAAATGTCATTTTGATGATAGTGGTATAAGTAGAATGGGTTACACACAGATTTTAAAGAGGTGAAAAGTATTCTGATCAAAAATAAGAAAATCTCTTCATCTATATTACGATCCCCTGCTAGAATGAAAAAATCAAGAAGAATGCTCAACTGAAAAGCTACATATTTTTTGGGTACTCCCCTACACATTGCAGGAGACTTTTTTGCAAACAAGAGAGTGGTGCACTTCAATAAGTTCAACAATATATTCTTTGATTTGGAGAATCTTCAGCTGAAAATGGTCCATTTCTATCAAATAACTCCGGAGGAAGAAGGCAAAAAAATTATTTTTGTAATCAAGCTTGATGAATGTGAAATGTTGCAGCACAAAAAGATTGAGAGGGTGACAATCACGCTCATGAATTGAGCACTTACAAAACAGTTCTCTAGAAATACAAATGGTAGCCCAAACGATGAGAAAGAGAGAGATTCCAATGTGCAGTCAAAAAATCATATATGGTGGCTTGGATTATTTGAGGTATAATATTGAATACATTTTCTCTTAAATATGGCTTAGATTACTTGCAAATTTTCTTTTTGTATCACACATTTGAGACCTAAGTGACTATAAATAATGATTATCGCAGGTTGACAAAGAAGATCATGATATTTTATATTGGGCATTTCATCAAACCCAAATACCAACAATTATTTAAAAGCAAACCAAAGGAGAACTTTTGCATGTGAAGGATGTTGGTAGTTTTTCTGTTGAATGGCACATGGCAAGTGATCTCAAAACATTAAAATGCATGTATAACATCTCAAAAGGTGCTCTTTCAAAATCTCCTTGTTTATATTGTATGCAATCAGCAAATTATTTAAATCATCTAAGCCAATTAGTAACCTACAAGGGATCTTCAAGATCCAAACTTGAAACCTGTTTTGAATATTCCACAATCACATGTACATATTTGTACATTACATGCATTGTGCAGAATTGTGGAGAAAATAATTTACTTGTATATCCAATTTGCATGGAAGCTTAAACCTAAAAAGGCGTCAAAAGAAGGCATTCCAAAAATTGAAGAAGTACTTTCTAGCATATGACTTCATGGAGGTCATGTCAAAATCACAAGATGCACCAAGAGATCAACATCATCACATGAAGTTCCAACAAAACCATCAATTGGTGGTGTTAAAGCAAAAAGATTCCTATCAAACCATGATAAGGTTTCAACCTCCACAATTAGATTTAACATGTGGAAGATGTTACATAATGCAGTTAAAGATCATGTTGACACACGTGAAGCTAGGAATTGTAAAGTAGAGGTATGGATATGTTTGGATGAAATTTCTTGTTTATTTGACAAGAAAACATGGACTCAAGAGGACAACTTAAAGTTGAGGCTTGCAATCCAAGATTTTGGCAAGAGCATGCAAGAGGCTTGGTCATCTCAGAACATGACACATTACATGGTATGTCTTCTTACTTTGTTTTATTTTGATATAGACCCACAAACTACATGCCTACAATACACATTGATGCAATTTTTGTGTCTTAATCTTATGTACTACTCATTTACAACATATTTTATACGATCATATTCCATGGATTGCAAAAACATATGGATGTCCTGCAATATGGAGCACACAAGGAATGGAAAGTCGCATTATCAAGCACGTTACTTTCGCCATACACAACATGGTGGTGGAACCACTAGAGCTAGCAGTTATGAAGAGGTCTTCTATTAGTTTTACAGAAGGATTATTCTTCAAAAACAAAGAAACAAGGTATTAAAAGAAAGAAGACAAGCACAGGCAATCAAAATATCTCAGCAAATTCAAAGACGACAACGTTGGAAGAATTCTAGTGCGCAACAGAAGTTAGGTTCATGGAGATCAACTAGGATGAGAGATTATAAATTTTGGTCTCTTAATGATTAGCTAATAGAAAAATAAATAGTAAGCATATACATGTGCTATATACTTTCACTTATTGGTTTCTACATAAGCTTTTCAAGTATTTTCATGTGTTCATCTTCTTCCAAAGCATCCTTTGATGTATTTTGTTGCTCTTGAAATCTTTCAAACTCACAAAGTCGTAGCAAATTTCTTCTACCACCTGGTGTCAACCTTCTTGGATTAATGTCCAGCTAAGGATCCTTGGAGACCATGAGCATACCCAAAAATATAAATTACAGTCTTCCTTTCAAGAAGAATGACTTTGTTGCTATCTACAGGAACTTTATAGCCACCCAAATATCTTGACAATGTCTTCAAAGAAAAGATTGATATGTATGCATCCACAGAATACTTTGAATGGAATATAAAAAGATATGGACTCGTAATTTTTCCTATATAAAACTTGAAAGATGTATCTCTACTAAGGTCAAGTGTTCTTGATCCTCCTAGTCTCTTCAAAAAGTCATCCTTGTGTGCTTGTACCTTCAAAACAAAAATAAAATGAAGATAGGACAAATAGCTTTAAAAAAATGCAACAAAATAGGTGAAAAATACTTACACTAATATTTTCATCATGTATTAGTTGTTTTTTGTTCCAAATGTTGATGGACCTCTCAATCTTCTCATGGTTCAGTGGCTCTTCTACAATTGAAACAGTATCTTGGAATGTACTTGACCCTACATCGTTTTCTTTTTCATTTGGATAGTGAGGGTCCTTAATAGTTTGTTTTGCTAAGAGAAACTCTTCTTTGGTAGGTTCACAATATTCAAAGCCTTATCAAAACATATTCTAAGAGCTATTCCTGAGTCGAAACATGTTTCAAGTGATTGTAATGTAGGTTCTTGCTCCACAAAGTCTATATATTTCATTGGCTCATCAGTCCCCACATTAAAATTCCATCTTTGAGCAAGAATAGCAAGTACTTCATCTTCTCTGAGATTGAAAGCTCTTTGAACATTGTTCAATAGGACATACTCACATTCATTGAGAGGAAAGGTTGGAAGAAGAGGTATAGGTAAGTGTTCCACAGGCTTACTAAGGCTTTCAAAGACCTTGGTATCTGATCTAACTATTGCAAGGTCAAGATTTTCAGATTCTTGTTCTTCTTATAACATATCAAGCTCTTCTTCAATTCAGCATCTTCATTACTCTCTCCAATGATAGGACTATTAGTCTCTTCCTCCTCTAACTCCCTTTCATCATCTCGAATCAAAAACAAGTACTCTAATAATCCCTCACTTTGGACAACGAAAGAGAACAAGTTTGCTAGTCTCGCGAATTGCGACATATTTTTTGTTTAGTCTCAAAGTTGTAGATGTAAAATCTTTTATCAAATCCATGTACATATACTTCTCCAAGGTAGGTTATCTCTCTAGCCTTCACATAATCTGAAGCTTGATCCTCTAGGAAAGATGAATGAAAGGATAATATTTTTGAGATATTTAGAGGAGTATTAAACATTTTGTAGTAGAGATCATAATTGTCAAGGGCTTTGTTGTCATAGATTAGCTCTATAAGCAAACTCTCTAGGTCTTCTATCTCTGTTACACAAGAACCAATAAAAGATTAATATGTACAATTTCTTTTGTGTGTTGGCTATTTTTATAGAGCAAAGTTACTTATTTTGGTTTTCTTTTCTCACGCTCTTCCAAATCATCATATATACTTGAGGAATTCTCTTTGGTAATGTCATCTTGATTTTTTTGCATAGCCATGGTTTGTGTAAATAAAAATAAAAATTTATAGTTTTTCTAACGTAGCCATGGTTTGCATCAAAAAAAAAAATGCCAATACAAGAGGCTTAGAACCATATGAAGTTTGTGTTGTAACTCTAAAGAGTGACTCAAGCACAATGACATCTAGCACTACAAGAAGCATCAAATAGGAAAACTTAAAACAAAATCAGGCACAAGGTTTGTACACAACTGAATAAAGAAAGGATTATTTCAATATAAACTTCCATCACTCAGAAAAAAAACTTTACAATCTTCTCTATACAACTCAAAAACATACTTAGATTATTTAACTGAGATTCATGCTAATATAAAGGTGCAAGGTATAGACTCAAAGTAGTTATCCACAAGACAATGCAACTCTATTATGCATAGTATTAACTCAATACCACAACATCCCCACTGACATCGTCACTGCCCAATAGTGTCTATAGAATTAGGTATGCATATATGCTCCCATGTACCCACATCACACACAACTTCAACAATACCAAAGCAACAAGGGAAGCGGTTTGAGTCTAGCCAATATTTGAAGGTCCACACATATAAATTAATACAAACATTTATGTACTACATTTTTTGCATAAATCTTGAGAGCACTTAGCCACAGTGAATCCTAGCACTTAGTCACAACGAATCCTAGCACTTAAACAAACATTAAATAGAAAAAATTAGAACAAATATAAGGTAGTTTATAGGGCACGCACACTGTTGAAGCAAGAACAATATAGCACAATATCAAAAAGTCGTAACTTGGACAAAAAACTTGATGATGTTTACTATAAAACTAAAAGATATACTAAGACTAATCCATGATAAGCTCAGATTCATCCTTAGAGTAGCATGAAAGGTATAAATTCATGGTAGTCTACAACAATCAACTCTATGGCGTGCATAATGTTCAGTAAATACTATGTCATCCCCACTAACATTGCCAGTGCCCAATAGTGGGAATAGAACTAGGTGCACGTATATGCTTCCATGTACCCACAACACAAACAAATGAGTATGCAGCTACCATTTTGAAAATTGAAACCTACATGACAATCTACTTAGATTCTCTCTCTCTCTTCAATCCTTTTGCATGGAAACATTCGCTTTTTGCATGGTGATATGCTCTCTCTCTCTCTCTCTCTCTCTCTCTCTCTCTCTCTCTCTCTCTCTCTCTCTCTCTCTCTCTCTCTCTCTCTCTCTCTCTCTCTCTCTCTCTCTCTCTCATGGTGGAAATCCACATGCTGGCAACCCTCAATGGATGCAAAGTGAAGGGCTTTTCCCATATGCAATCGTCTATGACGCTCCACCTTGAACCGGAAAATTTACACAAGTTTTAGTTCAATTACATGCAAAAGCTTCAAATGTTGACCTGAAAACTCGACAGAGAAAATGTTCTGCTAGGAAAAATGTTCAACGGATTAGCGTATCTAGCATTTCTAAAGGTGTGTGTGTGTGTGTGTGTGTGTGTGTGTGTGTGTGCGCGCGCGCGCGCGCACGTGTGTGAGTGAGAGAGAGAGAGAGAGAGAGAGATGCACCTATTGTGTGTGTGTGTGTGTGTGTGTGTGTGTGTGTGTGTGTGTGTGTGTGTGTGTGTGTGTGCGCGCGCGCGCGCGCGCGTGCGTGTGTGTGTGCGTGAGTGAGAGAGAGAGAGAGAGAGAGAGAGAGAGAGATGCACCTATTGTGCCAGAAAATCCTATTGCACCTACTGAGAGATTGGCTTTTCTATCAAAATAGGTGAATCTCTCTCTCTCTCTCTCTCTCTCTCTCTCTCTCTCTCTCTCTCTCTCTCTCTCTCTCTCTCTCTCTCTCTCATGGTGGAAATCCCCATGCTGGCAACCCTCGACGGATGCAAAGTGAAGGGCTTTTCCCATATGCAATTGTCTATGGCGCTCCACCTTGAATCGGAAAATTTACACAAGTTTTAGTGTAACTACATGCAAAAGCTTCAAATTTTGACCGTAAAACTCGACAGAGAAAATGTTGTGCTAGGAAAAATGTTCAACAGATTAGCGTATCTAGAATTTCTAAACATGTGTGTGTGTGTGTGTGTGTGTGTGTGTGTGTGTGTGTGTGTGTGTGTGTGTGTGTGTGTGTGTGTGTGTGTGTGTGTGTGTGTGTGTGTGTGTGTGTGTGTGTGTGTGTGTGAGTGAGTGAGAGAGAGAGAGAGAGAGAGAGAGCATGGAAACACCCCAATCTCTTGCGGTTGCTATTGAAGAGTTTTTTGCTACACACTTTGGCATGTCTAGAATCATGGCTTATGGTGCACATCGAGTTGGAAAATGAGTCCCTCGCTCGGGAGAAAGACTTATTGTATATACCATGGCTGATGAGGTAAAGAGAAGGATCATCCTTGACAATAGTTGGATTTACCTCAAAGGAACAGGTTGTAATGTATATGAGGATTGCACTCTTATGCAACAAAATGTACGTCGCAAATCATATGAGGAAAGAAGCAAGAAGGTTAAGGTGTCATCTCAAGAAGAAAGTCACTTGAGGAGGATGCAAGTCCACCCAACAAATAGGGACACGTGATCTATGAGACCAACTCACGCTTGCAAATAAGCGTTTCTAATTGCAAGTCGACATTCCGCATGTCTCAAGAAGAATGGATGACTCATACATGTATAATCAAAGCTCTAATGATGCAAAAGAACTAGATCACTATGGAGAATCACTTCTACATATGTGCAATAGTACCGGAATGCTCATTGCAAATGGTGTATCTCTATGGCAAGGCACTAATGACTTTACATGTAGAAAGTACAATGGTGATAGCGTGATTGACTATATGTTGTTTTTGGAAGCCACTCTAGAATGCATACAAAGCTTTACAGTTGGTGAATGGAATCCGGAATTGGATCATAGGATGTTATGTATTGACCTTAAGTGTGGTAAAAGACCCGTGCATGTAGCCTCCAATGATGATGTGAATCATTCGTACCTACATCTAGACTTCAAACGAGCACTTATATATGTTGATATGGTAGACCAAATGTTAAGCATGACAGAGCATCAAGAGAGCCCAACATTAGAATGCAAGTGGAAAGTTTTCAAAGAATTAATTTTCTCTTGTGCGAAGGAATGCTTTTCGGTGAAACACATGTCTTGCAAAAGGTCTAAGAAGGGTAGCACCAAGAAGGAATGGTTTGACATGGAATGTAGTCAAGCCCAAAAACACTTGCTAAGGTTGGATACAAGCAAAGACAAGGAAGTTTACTTGGAACGTTCACACAAATACAAAGCACTTGTTCAAAAAAAGAGGAGAAGGTGGGAAGTCAAAAAACAACTTCTTTTAGCGTAGGAGAAAGCACATGCATGTGGCAAGTTTTGGCAAAATCTAAAAGGCAAGCGTGTTGAGAGATTTGGTTTTGGTTTTTGTTTGTAGACAAATTCATGTCTAGAACAAAGCAAACTACAAAGAGAGTGGATCAATAAAAAGACAATATTCAATCATCTGTAGAGACTTTGATTAGAGCTCGACGAACACAGGTTTCGCAAAGCATAAGTGTACTTAGCAAGATTAGAAAGGAGCAAGATGAAGTAACCTTTTGTATTCCAAAAGCTCCATTTGCTCGAGTTGTCAAGCAAATTAGTGACAAATGTAAAGAGGGATTGAGATAGGGACATATAGATTTAGTGTGTTCAAGGAGCTTGTGAAGACTACCTGATAGAGTATTTAAATGACACATCTGTTCTTGTTGCTCATGCACATAGAGTTACTATCATGTGGAAAGATTTTAGTAGTCTCACAATGCTTAGATCAAAGTTTGAAAACTTTTGGCATTAACCAATCTTTGTAGATAAAAAATTGAGAGAGATTCTATTGGTTCCTCCAGCAAGACTGCCTAAAGATAGAGTGAAGATTCAAGATATAACACATGATAAGGATACTATATTAAATCAAGAGAAACTGGAAAGTTTCAAAAGAATGGAAGAAGATAAATTGAAACAACAAACCTTAGCTCAACAGTTAATGATCCTTCATCAAGAGAACCTTATGATCAAAAGATTAGAAGGTTCGGGACCGAATGTCAAAGTGTTTGTGGTAGACCAAGGACATCCAGAAGGCTATACTTTAAGAGATGAACAAATTGAAATGTTTAAAAGTAGAGATACATATCTATTGGATACTTTTGTTCAGTTCACTGTGCAAGGTAAATTTTTTTTTGAAGTAGCTAGATTTTAGTTGCTACATATTTGATGGATGTACATCTAATGGTTAGAATTGTTTTGCAGTATTATAAAGTCTGAACTTGATAAACAATTTCAACTAAAGGTTTTCCTTTTAGATTGTGCAATTTCTCAAATCCTCAATGCAAGGAAGGCTATAAAAGAACTCCTTCCATGGTTTACATGTTGTCCAGATACGGTGAGATTGGTCATAATTCCTTCTTGCTCAAGGTAAGTTACACATATATTCCATTGAGCTAATATCTCACAAAATGATTTTTATTATTCTTATCTACGTAGGAGACATTGAAGCCTTGCAATTATGGACATCCAAGAGAAATACACACTCTAGTTCAACTCTCTTCCAAAAACCATCTACCCCAAAATAAAAAAATTAGGAATCTTTTTTGTAAAGATCGATATTTTAAGAGTGCTAACTTTTTTTTTCCAGTCATGTGAACCTTGTAATTGTTGCAATTGAGTCTTTCCACCAAGGAGGTTTGTTTCTCAAAGAAACAACACATAAAAGTATCCGTGTAATAAATACTCAACATATCATCAATTACAATGTTATTTTGAGCATAAGATCAATTTTTGTTTTTAATCTGAGAAACTATAAACATTGTAGATACCTACACAACAAGATAGCCACAAGTGTGGTTGGTACCTATTGTATAGTATGAAAGCACCTTTGAGCCGTTTATACAGTCATGAAGATAACAAAAAGGGTAAGAACTACAACTTTAAATTGAAAAAGACAAAATCATTTTCTTTTGCTAATTGAGCGGTTTAACTTCATTGTAGATGTCAATGCAAGATTACACGGAGCTTGATTTGCTGCAGTATAGAATGGATATGATCGAGGATATAGTAGATAGAATCTCAATAAGAATTTGGGAAAAGGAAAATAACTTTTCCAAAGTTGAAGAGCCTAAAGTCTCATGTGAGACCTCTGACAAAGACAAGGAGGAAGAGCTAAGTTGGAAAAGGTGTACAAAAAAAAAAGAAGCACCATCAAAGTGGCTAATTTGAATTTGGAGGATGTTCCAAATCTTCCACAAGATGGATTATAAGAGATTGATTGGGAGATGTTAGATCCTCAAACCAGTGACTTTGCTTTAGCAAGATCCCAGCCTCAAGATGATTCAATCTCCACAATTTTGAAGATCTCTGAAATAGAAGATCAAAGTGAAGAAAAGAAGACCAAGAATAAAGATGACAATGTAGATATTGAACATAAAGAAGACTAGATTAATTTGAGTTTGTAGAAAATTTATATCAAATGTTTTGTATGTAGTACTTACTTATATTGAAAAAATGTGAATCAAGTCAAGTTCAAGACTTTCACAACTTATTCTGCTCTCTCCTCTTTTAGAGATTTGCATTGAAAAGTTGTTAAGAATGTTCTTCAAATAAAATCAAAAGTACAAAAAAACTTACTCTTCGTCCATTGATTTGAAAATTGAATTTTTGTGGAAGGTCTACTTCATCCTCTGTAATTAAATCATGTTTGAGTTGTGAGAGTGTGCATCATTGACCTATTGATATGGTTGTTTGAAGTTGCAAATCCATCCAAATATCCACTTGCTTCAACTGATTTTCATGCATGCGTTTGAGATCTTGATCAACTGGTATCCAAGCACCTCTCACCCTATGAGCTTGGTGATAATAAAATGATAAAATAAAGTTTTGGGATTTAATCATGTATTTAACCTTCACAGATTGCAAATCTACTTTGCATTGTATTCCTTCCTTGATTTTGTAATCCCATCCCTTATCCAAAAACTCCAAAATAGTATCATAATTGATATTATTGCAACCAGCATGGTATTCTTCAATCTAATGGTCTCACTGGTTGCAAAGAAATCAATGAAGACATGAATTGGCATGCATATCTTGATTTTCATTATTTGACTAGCAGCTACTGGCTTGAGTCCTTTTTGAACTTCATGAAAAAAATTTAGGCAAAAAGATTCACTAATCTCACTTGTTGGAAGAGGCCAATCAATGCTAGTGAATGCTAGTAAAGAGATATATTCTAGTGTTCCAGAAGAGAGGTCATTTCCCACATGAAAGAAATGGTCGTTAAAAAAGACTCCCAATTCAACAAGCTGCCTGTTCGTTCTTCCTAGGTATTGTTGCTTGCCTATAAATGAATGGTAAACATTAAAAACAACAATAATGTAGTCCAATGATTTCCATTCTTTGTAGGAGGAAGGATAAACATCTCCAAAGGGGGAAGAAAACCAAAATGAAGACTTCTCCTACCTAACACTTGCATAAGAAAAATCAAAAGAACTTATAGTTTGGTATGTTTATGGAAAGATAGATGGGCCATTCACTTAGAGTAATCTCTCTATGCATATATACATGCTAAACAAGAACTTCTTTAACACTTCTTTTGTTCTCATTAACTCTAAAGTCTTTCACCCTTCCTTTCCATGAAGCCAAAAACTCATTTGAGCTTGTTCTCCTTATCTTTCTTGATTGAAGTAATATCCAAGAGCCTTTTGTTACCACAAGTGGTATCCATTGATTTCTCTCATCAAGAGTATTTGAAACAAAGACAAATTCAATAGTTGCTAGTGGCTTTCTTGATCTTTCCATGGAATCCATGAAGATTTTAGATGATAGAGAAGTTGTTTGCAGTGTTTAACGGAGAGAATACTATGACAAGGTCGAAACGTAAAGAGATCAAGTTTTCTCTTATTTTTCTTGTATCTCCTTATTATGAGTGCTACTTTAAATGAGGAGAATCTAAGAAAGCTTCTCTTTTACTTGAAACTCTACAAAATCATAATCATTAGATTACTTTTGCGAGATTTTCTTCAAAAGGATATATTTTTTTCTATCAATTGACACTTCTTTTATTTAGGTTCATATGTTATGCATATTTTTTGAAAAATATCTCTATTGTGATGCCTTCCATGCCATTGGTTGCGTTGGATCTTTTCTCAATTCTTAAAAGGCCCTCAAGTGACCCCAATATTCCTCTAATGGGAGCCTCGATGGTAAATCCAATGCATCTAACAATGGAGGGTTGAAGTGTTTGCTTCCTTGCTCTGTCTGAAAGCTATCAAATTTTGCCTCACTTCCTCTCTTTTAGCATTTTCCTACACATGTAATGTGCTCTGGAAATAAAGAAATGCCTTTAATGGTGTATAATGTGCATACACCAAAAGAGCCTACTCCAACCCTTGCACCTTCCACTAGGGCCTCATGGGAAATGCCGATCAGATGAGCACACCTGGCATTCAATGTTGTGTGCATGATTGTGCCGGTGTCGCTGGCATCTAATTGACCACCCACAGCCGCTTGCGCATCTTGGGCCATCTTCAATCTCTTGGGTAAGGAAGCTTGGTCTTGAGATTTCATCTGCTTCATCTTGACCTTCTGCTCCTCCCATGGTTTGTCCCATAGCTCTATTTTTTCCATATCGCAAGTGGGAGGGAGGTCCTCTTTTAAGTCTGTGTAGTAGACTTTCATATTGCCCAAAACTGTCCTGACCTTGTGGTGGGGGTCAAATTCTCGGATCCATGTAGCCTGCACTCTATGTCCTCCCATATATCGCTATCGAGGTCTATAATGAAGACATCACTTTCATTAATCTACTATATGTGACCATCTTTACAGGATGCTATTGCCAAAATACACTGTTTTTGAATGGCATTCATAATTATTACTTTTTGATCTGGTGTCATTTTCGTACTAGACAATAAAAAACAACATATCAAATACAGTTTCATGGGTGCACTAGCACTCTCACACTAGTTCAGGCAAACCATAATCGTGACTTGAAGACTTCAAAAAAATATGCACGATTATATTGATATAGATTGAAAATCATTTTCACTTTAACATGTTATGTTTAATCATGTGCAATGCAAAAAAAACACGTAACTCTTAAGAAAACCATCTAGATGAAACACTACAGGTTAAAAACCCAAAACATTTCGGCATATTGTGATAAACCATAAGACATGACTTCATATTTTGCACGTTGCACTTCACACTAATCCAAACAAACCATACCCGTGATTAAAGACTTCAAAAAATTGTGCAAGATTATAGTCATTTAGGTTGATAATCATTTTCACTTTAAAATGCTATGTTTAATCGTGCAAAATGCAATAAAAACAAGTAACTCATAAAAAAATTATCCAGATCCAACATAACATGTTAAAATCCCAAAACATTTCAAAATATTTTGATAGAACATAAGACGTGAGTTTATAATTTTCACGTTATCACTTCAAAAAAATTTGATTCAGTAGAAGACATATGCATCGTGATCTGCATATTGCCAATCTCATTTTAGCACATTTTAAAACATTGATAGTATACAAAACACTCATAAATTGCAAAGAATGTCTTGCTCTTTGAAAATATTAAAATGAATGTCTTACATGCAAAATGTGTGCATATACTTTTGTAAATTGAAAGTATATTAACTATTTGTAGACACAGAGAAATAGTATAGTGTGAATATTACTTATGTAAATGTAGCATTTAAAATAGCAACGATGATTTGATGAATAAAACATTCTTTTGAATATGATTAAATAGTATATATTTTCACAAGAACACTTAAAGCTAACAATTTTAGTCAATTCAAACATTTCTATATGAAATACTCTTCACGGCCGCATTACCGACCAAGTATTTCATATATTTAATACTTAAAAAAATAAACTTCACATGCACATACATATTTATGACATCCGTATGGCCAGGTTAATGATCTGAACACCACATTTATGAAAAAACAAATGCTTCTAACAAACGACACTCAATTAGCCGCGTTACTGATCGAGTGCCACCCGAATCTAAAGAGCAATAATGGCTTGCATACGAGGATCATATAGCCGCGTTATCGATCAATGCCCATATATTTTTTTGGAAAAAGGAAGGGAAGTTGACTCACCATAAGGATACTAGAATTCTCGCATTATCGACATAGTACCCAGATTGTGAGCCAATACTTATCACAAGGACACCATATTCTCCTCATCACCGAGATGATGCCCCCGTGGTAAAAGCATTATTTTATAGAATAGCTTACACACACACTCACATTGTGTGGTAAGGTACCTTATGACTGTCATGCAAGACAATAAAGGGCAAACTACCACACAACACACACACACACAATACACACCCAGAACGTGTGGTCAGGTACTCCGCTGCTGCCGCGCACTGTGACGCACAGTAGGCTCCCACAAGATCCCCCCTCTCTCTCTCTCTTTTCTCGATGTACCTACGAAGGCAGTCATCTCTCTCTCTCTCTCTCTCTCTCTCTCTCTCTCTCTCTCTCTCTCTCTCTCTCTCTCTCTCTCTCTCTCTCTCTCTCACACACACACACACACACACACACACACACACATAGTGGCTCAAGAAATAACACCCGATGGGCGCAATTGGGACCCAATATATATTTAGTTGCAGGCCCACCAGGCATTAGGATTTTTTGGACAAGCCCGGAGGGAAAAGATAAATTCTAGGTGGGCCCACAAGGAAAACCAAATTCATTGATGGGCTTTTTGTGGGTTTCCAGGTTGCTCTCAACCGGCTTGTTTGTGATCATGTTGCGTGTGATTATGTAAATATGTTAATAAGACCTTGTGATCACTTTAGGTAATTATGTAAATATTAAATCCCTCGACGCAGGGTCACCCTCCCTACCTTCCCCTTTACCCTTTCTACGCACGCCTCTATGGTCTTGCCACGTTAGCCTCCCCTCGCCTTCCCCTTCCTTTGGCCTCGGCCACAACCAATTGGTTTGTAGGGTTGTCTCCCTTTGGCACTCCCACTATTGTGTAGGCCATGGCAACACTCACTCATTGCCCTTCTCGCCCTCGAAAAGTTTGGGAATTGTAAAGCTATGGATTGGCTTTGGGGGGTTCACCACTTAGACATGTAAGTTACCACGTGAGTTCACATGAATGGGTTTTTCAATTGCCAAAATTTTAACACGATTATATTAACATAAGAGGTTTTTTTATCGATTTTAGAGGAAAGCTCGTAAGTTTCTGAAGAAAAAAGGGTCATTTTATTACCTTAAACATATAAGTAAAGGGGTTTTTTTAGCGCACGTTATATGAATAGTTCCTTAAAGGTGCACCCCCCGAGGGATTGGCAGCATCTGAGAGAAAGAGAGAGAGAGGGAGAGCCCTCAAAGCCATAGCCCTCGCATACAAGTCTAAGATGCAAATCTTCTCCCTATAATCGCAATTCCTGAAGCCTACAGATCCCTGGCGGTGAAGCAAATAGAGACCCATGCATCTCTTGCACACACACACACACACACACACACACACACACACACACACACAGACATCTCTACCTTCACAAATAGAAAGGAGAGATGGGCAACAAGAGATATATATATATATATATATTTCTTGAGGGAAAGAGACATCTCTACCTTCACAAATAGAAAGGAGAGGTATGCAAAGAGAGAGAGAGAGAGAGAGAGAGAGAGAGAGAGAGAGAGATTCTATTATCATCCTCGGAGGTCAAATATGACCTATGGGACCAAAGTTACGTGTGATGTAGTATGTGTATGGCTCATGAGTGACTCTTGATGCTCCATGTAGACAGCTGGATAATCATCATGTGGGAACGTGTTCTTAGAAGATGGGTAGCGAATTACTTAGTAATTACTACAGTAAACCCGAAGTGTATAAATAGGGCCCATTACATTATTATCGGGTTGGCAATTGTTATCACTTGTATTAGCGCTTTGGCCTATAATTGCACTTAAGCATCAGTGGCAGTATTTTCGGCTGTACTTTCTCTCTATAATCATATTCGTTGTAATCTTGATCTGTAATCTCAATCATGGTATATATTTCAGTGATACTTACTTCTCGTCCAGTCTTCTGAATCTGAATCTGAATCTGAACCTTATTCCAGTCTATAAGTCTGATTCTTATTTCAGTATCCACATTTCAATCTAGTCTCTGATTTCTGTCCAGTCTGCTGTCTGAAATCTTCCCACACTAGTAGCTGAAATCCTTCAACACTAGAATTAGATGTCTCAAGAGATCAGCTCCAATTCCATTTTGGCGATCATGGTGGCTCGAGCTGAAGCTCGTTGGCTGAAAGACTCTTCTCCCATTTGAAGTATTCAACAATGGCACCAAAATCCAATCGTGGCCGGAAATCTACCATTCGTGTGGACCCCATTACTGAGGAGTCAGGAAGAGAGTCTGACCCCAAGCAAGAGAAAATGACTGACACTGAGGCTCAGGAGGAGCATAGTCAGGCTGATGAGGCGTAGGACTCACAGCACTCCAGTCATTCTCGACACTGACAGGCAGAACGGGAAGCACGAAAGGCAAAGAGTTCCAAGAGTTCTCAGTCTCACCAGAGAGATGAGCATATCAAGGGCAGAAAGGCAAGTCACCATACTTCTAGCAGACAAAACAGAGAAGATACTGATACTAAGACAGAGACAGAGATTGATTGGGATGCTGACACTGACAATTGCAAGATGGCTCCCCAAGCGTCATTCTGAAGCCAAGAAGACAAGTGGTGGGATCATCAGTAATCGAAATGATTACACAGCTTCCCTGAAGATTTCCTTTCCCATATTCAAAGGAGGGAAAAAGGATGATCCACATGTTCACATACAAGCTTTTGAGCAGTATGCTGAACTAAAAAACATTGATGAAGATGATTGGGGGGAATATTTTCCACAAACCTTGAAGGAGGCAGCGAGGAAATGGTATTACCATTACCCTGCATGCCAGCTGAGATCATATAACAAATTACTTAAGGCCTTCAATATTCCGACAATCGAGGGGACGAGGATATTCTCTGTGAATTGGATCAGATCAAACAGAGGAATTTGTCAGTCCGCAGCTATGTAGAAAAGATAAAAGAACTGACCAGGCAGTTGCAAGAACCGTCGTCTGAGAAGAGATTGAGGGCATGGTTTCTGAATGGGTTCAAAAGCAAGAAGATTAGGGAACAAGAAGTACCAGCCCCTACAAAAAAATTCAATGATCTAGTCCAAAGAGCATTAAAGCTGGAACAGCAGGCTAAGAAAGAGAAGAGCCACAAGAAGCGAAGGACCAGTAGCAGTAGCTTGGCTAGTGAAGCTTCTGATTCCAGTGCAACGTCCAGCAGCTCCGAGAGCAGCTCCAATGAACGAACAAAGGAGAAATCAAAGAAGGGATCATGGACCAAGAAGATTGAAGAAATGGCTAGGCAGATTACAAAAATTAGCCACACAAGACAGCCGATCCGAAAGATGGAGACTTGGTGTTCAAGATGAAAATCCAGGGACCACATCTCCACTGAATGTCCACAATGTACCTACTGCAAGGCCTTTGGTCACCTATGGAATAATTGTGGCATCAGAATTCACCATTTTAAGAAAGGAAAGGATCTATCAATGGTTGCCTACACTGAACCAGTGAAGGTAGAACCAATCAAAGTAGCTCAAGAGGAAAGACCAGGTACCAGTGGTACTGGTCAAGGACGTGGCAGATACCAACCAGGAATGGGCAGAGGAAGAGGAAGAGGCAACTTCCAGACCAGGAGCATGAATTGCTATACCTGTGGAAAGTATGGTCATTTTGCAGCCCAATGTCCAGATGCCCCGCTAACGACTGCTACTGAGGCTAAGGCACCAGAGCCAGTCCCAGTTAGGGTGGTTACCAGGAGCAAGGGAGTAATCATTGAAGAAATTCCAAACATTTCAGAAGTACCAGTCAATCCTAACAGCAGCAAGTGGGCTCAACAAAGGGAAGTTTTGAAGGCCAAAGGTAAAGAAAAGGTGGTAGATGAGTGGCAAGAGTAGCGGGAACTAGCAGCTAAAATCACAGAGGATTTAGCTAAGAAGCTGCCAGAGCAGCTAGAAAGTTCCGAAGCTAGAGTCATTCAGAAGATACCAGCCCAATCGACTGATAAAGATCAGTCAGTACCGGCCATGACAGAGACCATGCTGGCTGTAGTACATGGACTAGCTAATGAAATGGGAGTGGATAGAAAGAGTAGAAGTACTGCTAAAGAAGAATGGCAGTGTGAAGACACTAGTTCTTCAAGCTCTGACAATTAGTCTGACCAAGAGCGAGAGGAACTTCATGTGAAAATTTTTTATAGAATCCAGAAGCTGACTGTAGAGCTGGAGGATATAAGAAAGACCTTGCATGAGGTGGCCAACTTTATCAGACAATGTAGGAAGACTGAGGCAGAGGCCAGAACAGTGGACCTGACGGCTGTCCAGGATGATGAAGTTCCACTTATTCAGCTAGACTACAAGGTTAGGAAGCAGTGGGAACCTCTCTCAAGAATCATATTGGATGGAGGAGTAGGAGTCAACATAATGGGAGCCCATCTTCAGCAAAGAATGGGTATCACTAACATGAAACCAGCACCATTCAAAGTAAGAATGGCAGATCATCGAGTCGTACAGGCGATGGGTATGATTGAAAACATGCAGATAAGAGTTGGGAGGGAGAAATTCAAAACCAGTTTCCTAGTCTTGGATGTGCAGGGAGCATATGGAATGCTACTAGGCTGCCCATGGTTAAGAACAGCACATGCTATTCATGACTACGCAAACCAAACTTTGACCATAGAAGGGGCCAGTGGCAGAATCAAAATCTAGACCAACAACACAAGGAGCTGGAAAAAGGAACTAAGGCCGAAGGAGTTGTGTCAAAAATACAGAGCCAAGAAAATTAAGCGAATGCTAGCAGCTATGAACATATTTCCTTTGGCAGAAATCGATTTGAATGCAGTCCTGCTGAACAAAGAGCAAGCTAACAAGCAGAAGAGACAATTCCCTGATCAATTTACTGAAGCCAATGCAGGGGAATGAATAGTTCAACTAATTGGAAGAATAGAGGAACTAGCTGATACTGGTATAATGGAAGAACCAGTATGTTCTGAAGAGTACCCACTGGATCAGAATAATGATTTAGAAATGAATGGACCTTCTTGGGACTACGCTGAAGAATCGACCAAACGAAAAGGAGGCGGACCAAACGGGTTGCTTCCAGATGATCAGGAAGTAGAGGAGTGGAACCTGGGATCAGAGGAAAATCCCAGAATGATCAAAGTCAACAAGCACCTCAAACCGGCAATTAAGGAAAAGGCACGAAAAATGTTCCAAAACTATAAAGATGTGTTTGCCTGGGAACATACAGATTTGAAGGGAGTAGATCCTGAAGTCTGTCAGCACCGAATACCACTGAAACCGGATGCTAGGCCAGTAAGATTGCAAAGATACCGGATGAACCCCAACTATGCAAAGAAGGTCAAGGAGGAGATTGATAATCTTCTCAAGGCTGGATTCATTACAGAAGTAGCAAGCAGTGATTGGTTATTTCCCATAGTCGTCGTTCCTAAGAAGAATGGGAAATTAAGAGTTTGTGTCGACTATAGGAAACTAAATTCCCAGACTATTAAGGATCCATTTCCCTTACCTTTTACTGATATGTTGTTTGATGAGATCATAGGATATGAGATGTATAGCTTCATGGATGGTTATAGCGGCTATAACCAGTTACAGATTGCTCATGAAGATAGGGCCAAGACCACTTTCATCATTGAGTGGGGAGCATTCATGTATCTGGTGATGCCTTTTGGCCTGTGCAATGCACCAGCTACTTTTCAGCGGTGTATGATGGAGATGTTTCATGAATTTCTTCATCAGTTCCTCGCTATTTTCATGGATGACTTCACTATCTATTCAGATGAGGAACAGCACCTTCTATTCCTAGAGATGGTTTTTAAACGCTGTCAGGAGAAGAGGATTTGTTTGAATCCATTCAAATCTGTATTTCTGGTCTGGAAGGGACAGCTACTGGGACATGTGGTTTCCCGCAATTGAATAGAGATGGCCAATGATAAAATACAGTGTGTCCAGCAAGCTAAAGCACCCAGACTTGCTTCAGAGTTGAGTTCTTTCTTGGGTTATGTGAATTTCTATAGAATATTTGTACACAAGTTTGCTTCTCAAGCAGTACCACTATATGAGCTTACAAAGAAGACCAGTAAGTTCAACTGGACTACTGAGTGCGAGGAGAGTTTCCAGAATTTGAAAAAAGCCATTACCAGTAAACCAGTCCTTAGGCAGCCGAATTGGGATATTATTTTTCATGTACATGTAGATGCTTCAGGATTGGCAATGGGGGCAATATTAGCTCAGCCAAATGGCAGAACAGACTATCCGGTCTATTTTGCTAGTCGCAGATTCAGTCAGGTTGAACAAGGCTATACGACTACTGAAAGAGAAGCTCTCGGAATGGTTTTTAGCGCTACGAAGTTCAGGCATTATCTATCGGGGAAGTTATTCCATTTTTATGTGGATCATCAAGCTCTTCTGTTTCTGATTAACAAAGTTATTATTCAAAGCAGGCTGATAAGATGGATGATGTTCCTTATGGAATTTGAATTCAGAATTTTCCATAAGCCTGGCCGAAACCACTGTGGGGCTGACTTTCTTTCCAGAAGTACAGAGGGATATTCAGAATCACCTCTGAGAGATGAGCCAGTGGATGCTGATTTATTTCAGTTAGAAGCAAAAGAATCAGTGGATCCTGAATGGTATAATATTTATCAATTCCTTTCCCAAGGTGCCTTTCCGGAGGATTGGAAACAAAATCAGAAGAAAGCTCTGATCATAAAAAGCCTGAAATTTACCATCATCGGAGGAGTACTTTATCGACTAGGTGTGGATGGTATACTTCGACGATGTGTCCCTATGGAAGGAAGAATGCAAGTGATTTCAGAAGCGCATAATGGTGAGTCTGGTGGACACTTTTCCAATGAAGTGACCTACAAGAAGATTCTGCAAGCAGGTCTGTGGTGGCAAACATTGATTGTTGATGTCAGAAGGTTTTGTAAAACTTGTGACATATGTCAAAGAATGGGCCGACCAATAGATGCAGACATGACTCCCTTAATGCCAATACAACCATTGGGAGTATTCATGAAATGGGGACTGGATTTTATGGGACCTTTTAAGAAGGTGACTCCCAGGAAGAACAAGTACATCGTGATGGCTACTTGTTATGTTACCAAGTGGGTTGAAGCTAAGGTCTTCCTGACAACACAGTCAAGTCAACTGCAAGGTTTCTATTTGAGAATATTGTCTGCCGATATGGATGTCCAGTAGAAATTGTGACCGATCAAGGAACACATTTTATCAATGATATTATGGAAATCCTATTGGATATGCTTTCAGTCAAGCATCGGAAATCTACTCCTGACTATCCTAGATGCAATGGATAGGCTGAAAGTAGCAACAAGACAATAAAGACTATTCTCACTCAGGTGGTGCAAAAGAAACCAGACCAATGGGATTTGAAGCTTCAGACTGCTCTATGGGCTTATAGGACAACTTATAAGGTAACTACTAGAATGACACCATTCAGAATGGTGTATGGTACTGAAGTTGTGGTTCCTATGGAGTTTGTAATCCCCAGTCTGAGAATGGCTGTGAAGTATGGATTAGACTTCAACCATAATCTTAAGAAAAGACTGGATGAACTCATGCAGTTAGATGAACTCAGGCAAAGGGCTATATTGGAACAAGAAATTGTTCAACAACGAAGGAAGCACTGGCATGACCGCCGAATTAAAGTTCGAGAATTCCAGAAAGGAGACTTAGTGCTTCTATATCAGTATATATTGGGTCCAAAGAAGCCGAATTTGAAGATTGCCTGGGCAGGACCTTTTGAGGTCGATTGGGTCTTCTCCAATGGCACAGTCAGATTGAAAGATTTATCTAGACTAATGTTGCCGGGAGTGTATAATGGAGCAAAGATCAAGCTCTATTATTCAGAGACTAGAGAAACTGGGTTAGAACAAGGAACTAAGGAACTAGAGGTTGCTGATCAAGAGATACCGGAATCAGATATTTTTGGACTTTTTCATGTGCAACCAGTTCCAGTTTCAGAACCGGTAGCAGAAGGACCAGATCAGTCTGATCTTAGAATCAGTACCAGTACGGTCGCACCAGACTGGGAATCAGTTCAGTACAAGTATGGACACACTTTCCAAATTTTAAGCGCCCAACTGTCAAATGGCACGCCAGTGGTAATTATTAAAAGGATGGGTCGCAGTCTTGTCCAATGCATGTCTGCCAGGACAGCAACGACGCACACAAGTCTAGGAGCGACGAGTGGTGGATCTTTTATGGCGCGAACACATATAACAGTCAGGAGAGTTAGCATTTTTCCCCATAAATCTCCTGCGCGACGCTTTCCTCCTGTCAACCATTCGCCATCTCCGAGCTCCGAGGTTTCTTCACTACAGCTGCAAACTTCGACCTCTGACGAGACAGCTCACTATCAAACGGTCTTACCAACGACACCAGGAAACGGCTTTGACACAAGTAAGTCATCTTCTCCTTCGTCTGTTTCATCGTCATCGACCTCACAGTGTATGGGTAGAAGGAAACGCTCAGAGAAGATGCAGGAAACTCTTGAGGAAACCCAGGCTATAGTGGTTGAGGCAAAGGCAAGCCTTCCCGTTCTTCCATACAGTAAAATCCAACGATATGTATTTACTGATCACGCAATGACTCTGCTACAACTCTGGGATCTGCGAGTTGTACCAGTCAGGGGACAAAGGCAAGAGTCAACTGGACAAAGAGGAAGGTCCAGCCTTCTCAACTTTGTCTGGTAGAGTTCCTGCCATTACTGGAAACCCTCTACAACTGGTAAAACAGGATACGTTGCAGCAAATGCAAACTCAGAAATTGAGAGGGCATCTTTTGCTCAGCAAAGCTGATTATGCAACTTTACACTACGTGGCTCCAGTGGCAATATATGAACCTGTTGATTCTGATCCAACCACGGTCAAAGACAGATGTTCAGTACTGATACAGTCTTCTTGGAATACCATTGTCAGTTGTATGGGACAATTGGTGGAGGCTGCTGGATCAGAAGACAAAGTCAAAAAGCTTAAAGCTGACTTGGCAGAAGCACAGCATTAGATTGAAACACTCCAGAAAGCCCAGGAAGTGCAGAACATACAACACAGGGTACTGGAAGCTCAATCAGAAAGGACGTTGAACAAAAAGTTAGCTAAGGCTGAGTCTGAAATTATGATCATCAAAAGTCAAAGGAATGAAGCACTGAGAGCTGCCGAGCAAGCTGAAACGATGCTTAGGATGAAGCGGCCGGAATTCAGAAAGCTGCTATTGCACCATACAGCTCTGAAGAGTTCGCTAACTGAAAGATACATCTACAATAGCTTGTCTGAAATTTTAAACCCTTCAGGCAATGCTGTTTTCGACTTAGAAATTTAAAGTCCTTGATGGAAAGTATGCAAAGCGATTTGCGCGACAAGGTGGGTGAGTTCAATAATGCTCTGATGAACCAAGCTATAATGGATTATATTGAGCAACTGACTTCCCCGGATGAGGATGAAGAAGATGAAGAAGATGCAGCTGATCAGGAGGAGGATGATCAAGAAACTGGGCATACAAAGGACGATGATGATGTCCCACCACCATCTCCACCTCCAGGACCGGGTACTGGGGGGACAGGGCCAGATGAAGGAGGCCAGTCACAGTCAGACCAGAATGAGGGTCAGCAGGAAGGACAGGATAAAGAGCACCAGTTGGGTAATCAGCAGACTGAAGAGCAGCAACCCAGTAACACTAGGAATCAGCCAACTGATCAGTCCCATCACAGTAGAGAGGCTAGAGGGAAAATTAATGTTCAGGATGAGGGACCAGTGGTGGCTGATCATCAGCATTGACTGCAGCTCATTACTCTGAATAAGCAACTGAGACATCAACAGGCCTCCATCACCAGACAGTATCTAGAGGATGATGCTCTCTGGACTGACTTGGAAAGATTTCAAAGACTATATGTGGGATCCAGGGAAATGGTAGAACATTGGAAATCAGCTGCTTTCCATGATAAAGAAGCTTGTAGACTACCTGCGCATCCCAGTACAGTCCAGTTGTTGGAACGAGTTCCGGAATGGATACTCAATGCTGATGAGAAAGTGGCAAACCCGCACTGGCAAAGGTAGTCTACTGCAGATTGTCGATCCTTAGCTCTAGAACTGGAACTTCTGCTGGGTAACAAACCAACTTCTTATTTTAGTATCCACATTTCAGTCTAGTCTCTGATTTCTGTCAAGTTTGCTGTCTGAAATCTTCCCACACTAGTAGCTGAAATCCTTCAACACTGGAATTAGCTGTCTCAAGAGATCAGCTCCAATTCCACTCCAAAATTGTGGTGATGAGAGTCGCAATGGAGAGCCCACACTGTGGTTGGGAGAGGAAAGTGTGTAGGTCTAAGTCATGGCTGAAAATGCGAGAGAAGCTAGTTTGGATGTGGCCAAAAGCAAAGCACTCTAGTAGTGTGTGGTACTCAGACTCTTGAACTTGCATCGAGCATAATGTGCACAATTGATTTCACTCTTCTTCATTTTCCCAACGCCTGTCTCGCATCGAAGGGAATGGGAGCTAAGCCGAATGGCTACGATAGTTTGTATCACCGACAAGGGGATAGGCTCAAGCATGTAAGTGTGAGTACGGTTTCCTCTTTTAGCGAAGAACATGGTTTTGTAGTTGGGGGCAATATGGGTGGTGTAATGTATGAAGCATGACCCACCAGATTTCTCCCAAGCCATAATACATTGGCATTGTAGAAAGCTTCATTCACTTGGGAGTCATCATGCGTCAAGTTTTATGCATCCCATCTCCCAAACCACTTCTTTATGTCTTGCATCCATCCCGTGCTCAAGATCTTGCTTTTATGTGTCTTTTGAACTTTTTTTCTTCCTTCCCATGCAATTGTAGGAAGTGGATGTGAGGGGTTTTGACACATCTTTATCATGTACTCCACAACCCTTTCGATGCCCATAACCTCAATTGGAAGAGATCCTGACTGAAGAAGTAGGAGCATATATGGTATTTGTGTCTTACTTGGAGAAAGAAAACGCTTTTGGACATTCTCAAACTCTTTCCAAGTAGACTTTGAGATGCTCCCACCCCACACTTCAACTCCATAAAGAAGAATCGGTGTCACCAATGCGTCAAAAAGGTACTTCTTGAGAACCCAACGCTTGATGTTTCCTGCATTACACATGTTCTCAATTGTGTAAAATGCTCTCTTTCTCGCATCCAAAATACACATAGCACACTCATGCCACTTGTGATTGGACGGAACCTAAAGGCCAAGGTACAACAATGCATGGCTTCTCCTTATGGTTGGTTTTCACAAGCATAACCTTTGTTTTGGATTCATTCACAATCAACCCACTATGCAAGCAAAATTTCTCAAGGACAACCATAAGCTTTTGTGCATCTTCTAGAGTGTCTTCTAGAGTGTGTGCTAGAAGCATTACATTATCCGCATACAACAAAAGCATGATTACTGCATTGCAAATAGTGACCTATTCAATGCCTTCTTCTTGCATAAATTCAAGTACCATTTGTTCCAATTGATTGATGAATAGGCCAAAGAGAGTTGGTGACAACGGACATCCTTGTTAAATTCCAATAGTGCTTACAAAAAATTCTAAAATTCCTCTTCCCATGTGCAATTGACACATCACCTTCTCATAGATTTGAGAAATAGTAAGCATAAACTCACTTGGCACTTCAAGTTATTCCATCCTTCTCCACAAATTGTTTCGTGGAATCATATCAAAGGATTTCTTAAAGTTCACAAAACAACAATACAATTTCTTGCCTTTCAACTGACTTTCCTCCATGAGACCATGAAGAGTGACAAGATGATCAATGGTGCTATGGCCCCACTTGTCTATTTGCACACTTGTCATTCTCTTCAGCCCAATCATTCAATTTCATCTCCATTATGCACCCAAACAACTTTGCCATAAGAGACCCGATCATTATAGTCTGGTAGTTGTTTACATTCTTCACATCCCCTCCTTTATGCAAAGGCTTGAACCAATTAGTACTCCAATCATAAGGCATGCCATGTTGAAGTGCAAGGTTGAGCATATCACACATCCACTCATATGTAAAATCTCCCGTCCATTTGATCATCTCCGGCTTGATACCTTGAAGATCTGTTATGTGCTTTTAGCCACTTCCCATATGCTTCAAGGTGTCAAACATGTGTCAAGCTTGACTAAGAGCTTAGTGTCAACAGTTAGCTTGATGATTTGGAATGTAGTACAATTTTGGAAATGGTTCTTGGATGATTTGCAAGGAAAATTTAGTTATTTTGAAGGGCCAAAATCTTGGTCATTGTACTCTTTACAAGTCTTTTCTGTGAATGTGCACTCCTTCAACTAATATTAGAGAGCATGGTGATCATGGGGAGCATGGCAACGGCGATAGCTTCTCGCTCTCGACAGTGGAGAGATCAAGAAAGCTTGGAAGCTTTTTTAGAATGCAATGAAAGCTTGTGAGCTCAATTGAAAGTGATGTATGCTGTTTTGTAAGCTTAGAAGATAATGTGGAATATAGTGTGTAGGTGAAGGCATATACAAAGAATGGATGGCTTAAAGCCCACATCCTTAAAGAGCCTTAGGAAATGATATAGGTGCCATAAATGCCTTATAAACTTCCTTACTGTAAGATCCCCAAATTTTGGGTCTCTTATAAAAATGAGAAAAATAGATTCAATGTTCATTTTACCAGATTTTGATTTAAAAGTGCTTGTTTGACATTATTGTAAGGTTCTAAAGTGAAAAGCAGGGTCATTTCCATGCTCCAGCAGGTCAAATGGATGTTTGGTTCAGTTTTGAGAGGATCCGATATTTTCAGTATTTTCATGCTTTTTATGCTTTTAGGTGCTTTTTTGCAAAATTCAAGGCCGGATCCTTAGCATATGAGTTCCGGGGAAGCTATGGTTCAATTTTGTAAAATCTGTTTTTCGAGCGCTTTTCACGCTATTTTTAGCTTTTTACTGTTTTTTAGTGAAAAGCGAGTCCGTTTTCTAATTCCAGTGACCGGATACTGTTCAATTAGTTAGTTTTACTATAAAAATTGAATGGTAAGTGGGAGAGTTGTATGTCAAAAGCTGCCATGTTTTTGGCAAAGTGCCCAAAAGCTTGCAGCTAATCCAGGCAGAAGAGGTAGCGCTAGTAGCTGGATTGGGCTCACTCCAGCTTTTTGCAGTGCCTATAAAATCACTTGTAAGCCTCAGTTTTTAGTTTCGTCAGTTGCGTCTACTACCGCAAGGCAATACATACCTATTATATGGAGTGGTGCAAGTTGTTCATCACCATCTCCATAAGCTCTTCTCTCTCGTTTACGAGAAGAAGAAGAAGAAGAATACTCTCTCTCTCTCTCTCTACTTGCTTATTATCTCCTCTCTTGTTTCACGGTGTACGCGCTCTCCAAAGGCTCTCGTGGTAAAAACCTCTACGTAGCTCTTGAAGTGCACGAGCGGGAGCGTGTGAGAGTGTGTGCAGCAATGGAGAAGCAAGGAGAAGAGGAGACCTTGTGTTTTGCAGGGGCTAAAACTCACTCTCTACATGTGAGCTCCCTTATTCTATTATGTACAAAACGAATAAGTATAGTGGGCGGGCACCTGGCCTAACCGGCCACATGGGGCTTTACCCCAACAACCTCCCACGTAAAGGCCAATGTGGCCATGAGAGAGGAAAGAAAACTGTACAAAACCTGTACAAGGCCATCACAAGTATGACCTCAACCAACGCCCACTGGCTCATTGAATCTGTGTGCATCCAGCTCTAATCATAGAGAAAGTATAGGGCGATCAACACCATACTCCTCACCAAAGCCGCACACATTCTGCAGGTATCTCACCATACGCTGCAAAGTATCCCTATGCTCAAGGCCAATGTCAGTCACTGCATGACTAATTGCTCCCATTGCAAATGCACCTACTGCAAATGCAATCTTGGGTCTCGAGGTCCGTATCTCGTACATGAGACTCCCAAATGCTGATGCAATCCTAGCAATATTTGCCAATCTGAGCATTTCAATAAAATCTGGCTCAGAACTCCACTCATGGAAATCACCCTGACACTCGAACTCCAATCCTTGGAATCCATCCTTGTGTCCATCGCGTGTCACATGCGCACCAAGAGCATCTGTCTGTCCTGAACTCTATGTGGTAAGAGCAATGCCTAGCTCTAAGTTACACACATCAGCCTCTGGCCTAAGCATATCCATGAATGACTGAATCATGGTTGAATCCTCAACACTCAAGCCATCCATATCCGTCATCGTATCCACGAATGACATGCCCTGCTGCACAGGTGTCTGCACAACTCCTCAACATGCTCACAAACTAAAGCATCATGCAACCTATCCGCAAAGGAGACATACCTCGTCTCTCTGCATGGTTGCATACTCACGAAGATTGTGTCGTCTTGTACGTGATGTACTTGCATCGCATGAATCGTGCCAACACTAGCACCTCTCGCTATGACTAGTTGTCCACAATGCAATCTGAAACTCTTCTCGTCCAGCACTACCTGGCATCCACTGTCTCGTAGCTGACTCACAGATATCAAGCTATGTGTCAAACCTGGCACATGGCATACATCTCGCAACACATATGATGCACCACTCAGCAACAATAGTCTGACATCTCCTGCACCAACTATGTCATGCACTGAACCATCAGCTAGACACACACGTCCAAGCATACTACTAGCATATGTGCTAAACCACTCACGACTCGGCGTGACATGAAATCTAGCATTCACATCTAATATCCAATGCGAAGGTAATGTGTCGTCAAAAACCCGACATAAGAAAGTCAAGAGTACACATGGAAGCAAAGGTGACATCTCCGTCATGCGTAACCACATACGCTACACCTACTCCCACATCATCCAAAGTGATAGCATCCCTCCTGTGATGTCTCCTGCGCTGTCTCATCCATCAAAAACAATGCCTAAGTACATGCCCTATATGACCACAATGCCAACACACAACATCTCTATGTCTACAAGATCGTCCTTTGACTGTAGGCATCTCTCTAGACTCATTTGTGCCAAAAGCATTGCACAATTTTTTCCATAACTCTCTAGTTGTACATGCATCCAAACCCATGCGATAGACAAACTCACCAAGGTGTAACATGATCGTCGAACCTGCAAGCTCATCCAAGTCCTCCCACTCATCGTCAGTCATAGACTATGGCCTAGCATCCATACCCTGTAGTGGCAACACTTGGCCCAACTGAGTCAATGCATCATGCATACTTGCTTTCCAATGCTCAAAATTTGAACCATCAAACTTTGTATGGAAAAGCACACAAACCCTGACAATGATGTACATGCCAAATCCATGGCGATAACCTGTGACAAGACCAAGCACAAGTCGATCAATTGACAATAGCCAAAGCCTGGCTAACTCATACACCAAGTACTGTCAAAATACAACATAAGTTGGCATAAGTTGTCTAAGAGAAGTATCAGCAAATATGGCGATCAATGTAACAAACAAGTGAGCAAAACCGCTCAAATAATGCCAAAACACCCGCTCTAATCCAAGAGCACTATGTGATAATCGATGAAACCAGCATCAACAACTAGCATCAACGATCTCCCTTCTGAAGAGATTACCACATGTATGTCAAATGACATAATCGGGTGAGAAAACACTCTCACAACGCAATGCCAAAACACTATGGCAAAGCAACCACTGAGTGCCAAATGCAATCAAAACACGATTGCCAACCATGCGCATAAACAAATAAACTCGCAAGAAAAATCCAACAGAGTTTCGGCAATATTTGGCTATCTATCCATAATAACCATACATGCCATAAACATGCTCAAAACCATGAGCAAATCATGCGCAAAATCCGCAGTCAAGCATACATGAGCTGCCCCAAAGTCTCAACTCCCTAAACTTGGAAAACAATCTTGTAATCCGAAACACAAAGTGCATCAATCACAGTCTACAAGTGAGGCATATACTAGCATAAACTTGGACACAAACCAACCAAAATATGACACAAATTGATGCTCAAAACAGCTGAAAATCAGCCCACATATGCCATTGAAGAATACCATCGACCGAAAAGTGCACATCATGTGCATCCACATGGCAATATAAACGTGCATCAAGCATGTACCAAATGTGTATCAAAGAGCATCCAAATTAGTTGAAAATTCAGCTGACAATCATGCCAAAAATGCTTGCAAAGCTCTACAGATTTTTGCACTACACTTTTCAAAATCTACTCAATCGTATATTTAATGCACATAACCTGTGATGAAGCCACTCTCGAATCTTGAGAGTCCACAAGAATGCATACATCCACAAAGTGTTCTCAAGGTATGCGCATAAATGTTTTGAAAATATCAACCCACACTCTCTTCACTGAGAGAAAAACATCAATGCGCAAAAGAAGAGAATGACAAAAGCTCAATTCGCGCTCTCCGAATGTAGCAAATCACCACAATAGGCATACATAATCTTCAACTTTTCGAATACCCTGCAGCCTGTCAGCCCATATCTTCCAAACCGTTCAGAATTTACAGAAACTTCCTTCTGTAAAGCTATAGACCACACGAAAACGGTTGGGAGTAGAAGGGAATGGACCTGAAATGTGTTGTTTTTACAGGTCAAAACAAACCTGTAAAAATCTGCACCTGTGTACCCTAGACGTGCAGACAATCTAAAGTACGTATCTCAAAACTGGTGAAGATTTTGAGAAAACTTTCTTCTCCAAAGTTGAAGAGGACAAAAAACCAATCTCAATGTGCGAAAATCGGCTTGAATAAAGACATTTTGGTAGGCCAAAACAGATCTGCAAAACATGTTGTAGTTTTTGTTGCTTCTTTGCCTGTCTCCCCACTGAGCTCCAATGGTGCTCCCAATCCCCGAGCTCTGATACCAGTTGAAGTGCGCAAGCGGAAGCGTGTGAGAGTGTGTGCAGCAATGGAGAAGAGAGGAGAATAGGAGACCTTGTGTTTTGCAGGGGCTAAAACTCACTCTCTATTATGTACATAATGAATAAGTATAGTGGGCAGGCACCTGGCTCACTCTCTATATGTGAGCCCCCTTATTCTATTATGTACATAATGAATAAGTATAGTGGGCGGGCACCTGGCCCAACCAGCCACATGGGGCTTTACCCCAACACTCATCACCGCTCTCTTGCGAGAAGCCTTTTGACAGCACCTAATTAATTCTAAAGCACAGTGAGAATCTCTAAACTCCATAGCCATCATCTCTCTCTCTCTCTCTCTCTCTCTCTCTCTCTCTCTCTCTCTCTCTCTCTCTCTCTCTCTCTCTCTCTTCATGTTATTTTTCAGAGTAGATACCCTCTCGGTGGTATGTTTTTCATATACAAGTGTATGTATGGATTTGTTGAGTGCGTATGAAATTGCTCCATGATTATTTCATCATGTTTAATATGCTAATTATGCACGCGATGTGTTTATAATCACATGCATGTATAAAAAGCGCTTTTTGTTTCACGTCATGTAAGCGGTAAGAACATTGTTTTCGTCATAACTCACAAACCGTTATGAATCAGCCCGAACCCTTCAAATCAGAGATAAAACAAATCATTTAGAACATTTTCTCTCTTGGATGTCATGTGAAAATTGCCCACGAGTTAAGAGTTGTGATCAAAGAACAGTTTACTGCCCACTGCACTTTAGTCAAAATTTTGGACTCCAAGCTCCTTTTAAAACCACTATATAGATTCATTGGATTAAAAAACCCACTTAGCTAATTGAGAATCTTGGTCAAATTTGATAACAAATGTATGTAGGTCTCCATTATCACTTTGGGTATGCGAGATATTTATTGTTCCGTAATCGGGTTTACCTAGGCGTGTAGGGGTGCTACCATGGGCGAGTACCATATGACGTTGTGAGTTAACCAAGCTATTTATATATGATTTATGATTTATTTTAGTGAGTTGATTTCAAGTATTAGGTGTCCATAAACTTATGTGAGGATATATGGTTAGTCAACTCGAACCGCAGAGGCAAATATAAATAAAGTGGCTTTCTCTTTGTGTTATTGTTTGTTGCATGAGTATCATTTGGGCAAAGTGATGCGATCAAGTGTTAGTCTATATTATGGAGCTGAGCTTGATGCATTGGTTTGAGGTCAAACACTTTCATTTGCATGTTATGTATGCTCCCAAAAATGACAAAAAGTTGTTTTTTGTATATATGTGAAGTTATGGTTTATGGTTGACCTAAGGGTTGGAGTTGTTTTGCATCATGTTTATGGTGATGGAATGATATCACATGATGTAAGGAACCTTAAGGATAAATGTGGATGCCTCATCAAAACTAGCTCTATGTGCTAGAGGGGTGAAGTGAAAATATGATGCATCAATTTTGTGTGATTGGATGTTGTCAAAAAAAAAATTCGAGAAAAAGATCTTTCTATTAGTTACTGAAACTTCCCATAGGGCTACAACCACCTCTTGAAAAGAGGGCTACAACAACCATGATGGGAGACTCTCCCAATGAAAAAACCAGCATATGTACAATGGGGCTAAATCAAGAAATGGGGAGAGGGAAAAGCCACACAGGTGGTCGGTAGTGCCATCGGAGAACACCCTGGACCATGGTGTAGAAATGCCTAGGACGCCAGAGTCAAAGGAAAACCTCTCTGCGCTCCCGCATGCAGTCGGAGCTACCATGTAGTCCCTCAAGCTTTCCTCTGAGAGTATGGATCAACTCTAGCTAAAAATCGTGAATAGTATATGCTGGTGGCACAGGGCGAGGCTCAAAGATGCGGAAGCAACAGGCCCGCTAGATGAACCAGAGTATCAAGCCACTGATGAGCTCCCAACACTCCTCTGTCTCACTGCACCACTCCTGTGGAGTAAGTTCTGTAGAAGGTTGGAGTGTAGGTCGCCCCTCCTGCATCACTATGTCACAAAGTGATGATGTGGCTATGCACAACAAAAACCATAATTTCTACCAAAAACCCTAAAATTCCTACAAACCCTAATTTTTTAAAATCACGGAGGCGATTTTTTTTTGAGCGACGCAAATCTTGCTTTTTCTCTACGCAATTCTTTTGCTTTCAAGTTTTGACTCTCTATGAGAGAGAGAGAGAGAGAGAGAGAGAGAGAGAGAGAGAGAGAGAGAAAGAGAGAGAGAGAGAGAGAGAGAGAGAGAGAGAGAGAGAGAGAGCAGTTGCTTTTGATTTGAAGCTTTTGGGGCTCTGCTTTTGGCAGCCCTTGTAAACATTTAAATAAGTGGTTTGGGCCTTCACTTCTCATAGCATCTGGACGTAGAGTCTGAGAGTGAACCCCAAGCCACTCTCTGGTACTTTGAACTGATTAATACAAAAAGAAATACCGAAAGGGGCGCCAGTCTTTGGGGCCAATATCTCTAGGCACGGAACTCCGTCGGGCCAGTGCAAATCTATTGTGATCTGTGAATTGTTTGAAGTGGTTATTTGGTGCTGTCGCGATTGATTCTTGACTTGGAGTGTCCAAGTCTGTTACAGTGGTATCAGAGCACGTCCGATTTTTCTTCTACGGGAAATCTGATCCCCAATTTTTTTTCCGCGACACCTATGGCTTCACACAAGGATCAGTCGACTCCCTCTGCATCTGGAGATGCGGGCAGGGATCACAACGAAGATTCCAGTAGAGAGGATGGCCCTCCTCGGCCTACTCAGGCGGAGCAAAGAGAGATGAAGCGTCGTCAATTAAAATCAACGATGCAACAAAGATGATCCTCAGTTTTGCGAAGGATCCGAAATTGACAAAATATATGAGCGAGACTTCTTTTTAGGAAGTGCATGAACAGTGGTAGAAAACCACTACACCACCACTGAAACCCGCTCTCAAGGAACTTTCTGATCACAAACAGTATTCAGAGAAGGAATTACAAGAGGTGGTTGATGCACGGATTGCTCAGCTTTTTGACGCCCAAAAGAAAGCCACAAAGCACGGCAAAAGGTAGAAGAAAAGCACTGACTTCCCGGGATATTTGGGTCGTCAGTCGACATTTGACAAGGCAAAGAAACAGAAGAAGCGTGTTTGATTTGAAGGAGTACCCAGTTCTTCTTCTTCTTCTTCTTCTTCTTCTTCTGACAATTCTTCTAGCTCTTCAGATTCGAGCGAAGAAGACAGAAAAGGTAAAAAGAGAAGCAAGAAACAAAGCTTTGGAAAGGGCAAGAAAAAAGGCAAAGAAGGCTAAATCTCACCAAGAGACTGACAGTTCTATTGAGGAATCATCTATAGATAGCTCATATTCTGATGATGGAAACTTCTATGCGAACAAGAAGAATTTTTACAAAGCCAACCAGTATGACTTTCTCAAAGATAAAAGCAAGAAAGTCTGAGAGTTTAAGGAAGGTGGCCACTCGATCAAGTTTGATACGTTTTCAGGATACTCAGATGCTTCGAAGGCTTTGTCTTTTATACAGCAGTTTGACATTGCTTTCGTGGGAGGACGCTATTCAGAGCACTCCAAGATTCGGAGAGCTACCTCTTACCTTAAGAGGAATGCTCGTACTTGGTGGTCCATGCTTCTTTTAAACAAGACTGCGCCAGTTAAATGGCTGAAATTTAAAAAGCTTTTTATTTCTTCTTGGTTGACGCAAGAATATGAACGATATATACGAGCTGCTTGGAACCATCTTCGAATGACCAAGAAAGATACAATCAATGCTTATTGTGAAAGATTCTGGAGCTCTTTTCTACCCGCCTCTTCATTCAAGAAGATCTCGTTCAGAGAACAAATTGAGCGGTTCACCTTGGGTCTACCTACAGAGATCTGAGATCACTGCTTGGAAAAGAAGTCAGTTTCTATTCAGGAGTTGATGAGTCATGCGAAGCAGGGCTTCACTCTAGCAGTCTGACCTACCCCACAGATGAGGCCATGACACAACGAGCCGAACAGATTTCTGGGAATGAAAGTAGAAAGAAAAAGAGCAACCCAGAGAAAAAAGATGCACAACCCAAGCTTACTCCTGAGGAGAGAGCTCGCTTCATCAGAGAGGGAAAGTGCTTTGGATGCGGGGAACATGGACATATCTCCACGAAGTGCCCTAAAAAGGCACAGAAAGAACAGAATGATAAAGACGACGATAGGCCTGAGAGTTCGAGAGCAGTTGAGGAACGTGGCAGAAAAGGCAGATAAAAAAGCAGAACTGGTACCACATGGCATGGGATCTGCACCGAATCTAATGAATGAAAGTAAAAACTTTGCCGCTTTTGGGACAAAGTGAAGGATCAAGAAGCTCTTTTGAAGGAGCCAAGGCCAACTTCTTTTCACTTGAAATTGGTGGCTCGATTTGGAAATTACGCCCGACAGACTGACGCCATAGGTGGAGGTAGTTCGACTTGCACCCGGATGGGATGTTTCCATTACACCGAGCATTGGCAAACTTTGTTTGCAATGACAAGGGTGTTCAGGGCACACGAGTGACGTTCTACTCAGGATCCCTTGGTACCACAAGAACTACGCCGTGGTTGACTATCGGGCCGAGAAAGCGACTTTGATAAATGAAGGGCTTAGAGATTGTATTTGATGAACTTCAGTTTCTTACTCATTCTTTTGGGAGAGAACTGAATGATGGATAAAGGTTGAATATGTTTTGACCTGATCAAAAGAACGCCAAGATTTTTCTCCACACTCATGTCGATTGCTTTTCAGAGGGCGTGAAGATCAAACCATTGATCTGATACCTGGAAGCACGCCACCGAACCCGCCACCTTACCGTGTGAGCCAAGTACAGAATGAAAAGATTATGACCCCAGTGAAAGACCTCTTGGAAAAGGGTCTTGTCTAGCATAGTACTTCACCATATTGCTCTCCACTGTTGTTGGATTTGAAGAAAGATGGATCTTGGAGAATGTGCATCGATTATAGCGCTCTCAACAAAATCACCATCAAGAACAGATTTCGGATTCCTAGGATCGATGATATACTCGACAGGTTACAGGGATCCTTGTGCTTTAGCAGGATTGAATTGAAGAGTGGATATCATCATATCCGAATCGTGCCAGGAGACGTCTACAAGACAGCCTTTCGGACGACTTTTGGGTTATTTGAGTTTTTGGTGATGCCTTTTGGCTTAACCAATGCTCCTGCGACATTTAACCGGATGATGGACAGGATTTTTTGAGAGTACATGCTATTTGTTGGCACTTTCTTTGATGATATCATTGTTTTCTCCAAGGATGAAGCAGAACACAGAGATCATATGCTTTAGAGATACTTTTTTTTTGGGACACTTTGTCTCAGCAACAACAGGAGTGCAAATGGATCCGTCCAAGATAGACACTATCCGTGATGGTCCGATTTGAAGAATGTCCATGAAGTTGAAAGCTTCTTGGGACTGTGTTCGTACTACAGACGGTTCATTTGAAATTTTGCACAGGTTGCTTACCCTTTGCATATCTTGATACAGAAAGGAGTCCTTTTCTCGTGGGGATCCATAGAGGTGACTGCCTTTCAGACATTGAAAGAGAAATTGACTCCAGGACCAGATTTGACTTTACCAGACTTGCAGAAGTCATTTGAAGTATATTGTGATGCTTGTGGTCGTAGTCTGGGTGCGGTCTTGATGCAAGAAGGCATGTCATTGCTTACGAGAGCCTATTGTTCTCTAGGCCAGAGATGACAGCACAGATTTTATGAGAAAGAGCTTTTGGTGGTTATCCATGCTCTTACTCAGTGTGGCCGCATTACCTACTCGCAGCGGATTTTATTGTCTTTACAGACCATAAAAGTTTGCACTACTTCTTGCCACAGAAGCAGCTTTCGAAAAAACAGATGTGGTGGGCCAACATCTTGTCACAGTTTCACTTCCAGATTGTCCATGTGCAGGGACAGAAGAATGTGATGGCAGATGTTTTGTCTTGGAAGCTGTTGGTTCTGGCTATTTTCGTGATACATCATAGGAGCTTTGAGGATATGGTCGATCAGTATGCCACAGATATAGATTTTGCAGATATTTTCACACGGATATGGGATGGGGAGACAGTAGCTGGATACTCCCTTCGGGAAGGCTACTTGATGAGAAAGACTATGTTGTGCGTTACACAGCCGTTGCGGGAAAAGGTTATGACTGAATGCCACTGTCCACCTTTTACGGGTCACCGCGGCATTGCTACCACCATGAAGGGGTAGAGAGATACTTCTTTTGGCCGAGACTCAACAAGGATGTGGAAGAGTTTGTGCACAGTATGCCAGAAGGTCAAGTTTGATAGGCATAAGGCACAGGAATTGTTACAGCCTTTACCCATACCCACCCGCCCCTGGGAAAATATTGAAATGGATTTCATTTTTGATCTCCCGAGAACACAGAATGATCATGATGATTTTTTTATTACATGGCACGTCTGAGACAATTGTCTCCGACAGAGACCCCAGATTTATGAGTTTGTTTTGGAAGGCAATTTGTGAGAACATTGGCACGCAGTTGCAGTTCTCATCACCGTTCCACTTGCAGACTGATGGGCAATCTGAGATTGCCAATTCAGTGGTTTTAGATTTATTGAAGTCTTATATCTCGGATTAGAAGACTCAATGGGAAAAGAACTTACCTTTGGTGGAATTTGCCTACAATAACAAGATACACTCTTCGACGGGGAAGACGCCATTTGAGATTGTTGAAAGTGCTGCAAAGGTTCCATCCTTCCTGAGCACGAAAGATTAGATATTTGAAGCGGATGAATATTTGCGAGATTTGGATAGGGATTCTGCCAAGGTTCGTGAGACTTTGCAGGAGTCTCAAGAACGACAGAGAAAGGCAGCAGATCACCAGTGTCGCGACTTAAAATTGAAGGAGGATGATTGGGTGCTCTTACATTTTAATAAGTCACGCCTAAGAAAGAAAAAGGGAAAGGAGAGGCTTTTCCCAAATCTTAGTATGCGATACTACAGACCTTTCTAGATTATTAAAAAGATAAATGATGTCTCCTTCCGATTGATACTGCCAGATACTTTTGGAGGATTCACAATGCATTGCATGTGAGTCTCTTGAAACCTGTTAAGGGTGATGTGCCTGATTATGGGGAGCCTGATGAGCAACCGGAAGTGGAAGAAAACGAGGAGATCCTTGTTCCTGAACAGATTTTGGCACATAAGGATACGAAGAAAGGTAAAGTCTGAAGGCGGTTCTTGGTTAAGTTCAAGAACTATCCTGCATTTGATGCGAAGTGGATGGAGGAGGAGGACCTAGCAGATACTCCTCAGATTGTGAAACTTTACCTCAATGTTTTGGTTTAGCATAGTCTACTCCAAACGGAACCCAGAAATTCAGCTTGGTCGAAGATCTGGTGCAGTGGGATGCACAAGAGGGGAGTTACTCCGCTCCTTTGTCAACAGATGCCTTGATTTTGATACTAAAGTCACTGATGTCTCTTTGAGCTTCAGGGATACTGAGAGCTGACAGTATTCTGCTGGATGACTTTATGAAATGGAATTCTTGATAATGATACTAATCTGTTTCTTCACTTCTTTTGAGTGTAGGAACTTATAGACAAAATGACTGCAGCATTTTGGTCTTATTGATCTCAAATAGACATGGTTGCAATAGGGTTTAGTCAATCGCACATTGATGAGGTCCCGATTGGACCTAGATGTGATTGCTAGCTACATTGCCGATAAATCATGGTCTAAGATCCGAATGAATGTTGAATGTCATGTGATGTCCTATGATGTCGTGAGATGTGACTGTCGATTTGTACATGTGCTAGATGTGTGTTCCTAGTACGTAGGTACTAACAGTCAGTGTCTGCTAAGACGGTTTATGGCTTTTGTCAGTTTTGCAGGCGTAATCGCGGTCGTTTACAATGCTTTCAAGAGGGGGGGGGGCGTCACAAAGTGATGACGTGGCTACGGATAGCAAAAACCCTAATTTTTGCCAAAAACCCTAAAATTCCTACAAACCCTAATTTCTGCCAAAAACCCTAATTTCCAAAAATCGCGGAGGCCTTTTTTTTTTGGTTTTGAGCAAAGCAAATCTTGCTTTTTCTCTACGCAATGCTTTTGCTTTCAAGTTTTGACTCTTTGTGAGAGAGAGAGAGAGACAGAGAGAGAGAGAGAGAGAGAGAGAGAGAGAGAGAGAGAGAGAGAGAGAGAGAGAGAGAGAGAGAGAGAGAGAGAGAGAGAGAGAGAGAGAGAGAGAGAGAGAGAGAGAGAGCAGTTGCTTTTTATTTGAAGCTTTTGGGGCTCTGCTTTTGGCATCCCTTGTAAACATTTAAATAAGTGGTTTGGGCCTTCACTTCTCAGAGCATCTGGTCGCAGAGTCTGAGAGTGAACCCCGAGCCACTCTCTTGTAACTTGAACTGATTAATACAAAAAGAAATACCGAAAGGGGTGCCAGTCTTTGGGGCCAATATCTCTAGGCACGGAACTTCGCCGGGCCAGTGCAAATCTATTGTGATCTGTGAATTGTTTGAAGTGGTTATTTGGTGCTGTCGTGATTGATTCTTGACTTGGAGTTGTAACAACTTTCTCCTGATAGACAGGAGAAGGGGAGAAATTTGCTGCTTGGGAGACAAGTCCAAACCAACCTGACAGCCCAAGTAACGAATGGCAGTCCCTAGGGGAATCCACCTAAAACCCTCTCCTGGCATCCAATCGGGCACAGGAGCACTAACAACCGAGAAAGCCACTGTCTTTCTCCAGTTGATCAGTGAGCCCGATGCACAACAGAAGATCTCCAGAGACTCCTCACACCTGTGAAGGTTGGCCTCCTGTCCATCTAAGTACAAGGCTGAGTCGTCGGCAAACTCAGCGTCCAGTAGCTCATCTCCCCGAATAGGGAGTGCTAAGCCCCGTAGACCAACCTGCTGCGACACCAAAAACCTGCTCATCACCTCCGCATAGAACAGAAAGAGGAAGGGGGCAAGAGGACAACCTTATCTGACCGAACGTGTGAGCATGAAGCGATCACCTCTACCTCCTGCCGAAAGTACCTAACTGTGAGCCTATCTGTACAAAGATGACACCCTTCTGATCCAAGCATCTAAGAAGCCCATCCTGCATAGAGTGCCCTCTAGAAAGTCCCAGTCAACTCTGCCGTATGCCTTCTCAAGATTGAGAAGAAGAATCACTAAGTCCTCACCACGGAGCCGTGCTAGGGTAGAAGCCTCCCAAAAATTAAAGATGTTGTCAAGGATATTGCATATGTTCATGGTGTGCTCCTAGGCTAACATGATTCATCTACCTAATACACCATGGTAGTTCTCAATTGGATACATCATGGCAGTTTGCACTAGATTTAACATATCATGGTTCTCAATGGGATACATCATGGTGATTCTCAGCGGATTCAATGACCATGGTTCAACTCTTACATTGATAGCTTTGACCGCTCGCCAAATGCATTGTTCTTCCACTCTGGTAGACTTTGCATAGTGAATCCTACTCCATGGGCTTCCTTAGTGTTGGGAAACGTGGAAGCGTGCTCCCTAATCACCAATGGTTTAGCATTAGGCTATGGAGGTTGAAGCCTTACCTTAACCATGGTGTTATGGTCAGGGTTAGAGATAGAGAGGTTAGGGTTAGGCTATGCCAAGTGTAAAAGCATGAAGAGAGAGAGAGAGAGAGAGAGAGTATGGACACAATGATAATGCTCAAAGTGTGAATGCTTCATCAGAGAATAGCCTCTTAAGTAGGTGTAGTGCTTTACAATCATTGGCTAGAGAGTTTGCATCCTCTTGCTATTGGACCATGTCATTGTTTATCTCTTCCTAGGTGGTTATACGGTGCCACAAGTTAGGCTTACCCTAGCAAGTGCCCCCTTAAGCCAAACTTGGGGTTTTACAAAGTTTTCATGTGTTCTTGGATTCATAAGTTGTGTCATGGTGTACTTCTAGGCTAACATTATTCATCTACATGTGATACATCATGGTAGTTCTCAATTGAATACATCGTGGCGGTTCTCACTAGATTTAACACATCACGGTTCTCACTTGGATACATCGTGGTGATTCTCAGCGGATTCAATGACCATGGTTCAATTTCAAATGTTACATCATAGCGATTCTCTACAGGATTCATCGCTATGGCTCACAAGTGGGACTTAGTAGGCTCACTAGTAGTCCTATGTAAGACAAGGGAAAGTAGGGAAACTAGGGTATGAGAGTCCACCACCCAACCACCCATTATATAGGCAAGTCTCTGGCCCTTTGCCCTAGTTGGACTCCTCGTTCCACACCGCCTAGCCCAGCCCTGCCCTTGTCTAGTCCGGCCTTGCCGGTGTCCTGACATTACTCCCCCCTTAAGAAGAGTTTTCGTCCTCGAAAACAAAAGTGGGTAACTTCTTCTTAAGAACACTAATGTTTTCCCAAGTGGCATCCTTGCGGGATTCACCATGGAAAACTTACGGCACCACGTAAGTGCAGGGAAGGGGGGTTTTTTTACAAGTTGCATAAGCATATAAGTTAGGGGTAGGCCCCCATTAATTTATCTCCCAAGCTTAAAAATAAGGGAGGGGGTATCATATTTATGGGAGGGGGAGTGAGAAAAGGGAAACATGAGAGAAAGACCTAATTTTATATGTAAGATAGGGGTATGATAGTTTTTTGCATGGATTGTCGTATAAGCGTAGAAAGGGAGGTCATATTCCCTAATATGAGTCGTATATAGGGGTTTTATCAAAGTTGTCCGCTCGCAGGTGGCATCCCGTTTTGTATATAGAGTGAATCCCCCGGGGTGGCATCCTTCATGGATCTAGTTGTTTGGTTGACCGGAGCACAGTTCAGCAGGAGGTTCAATGAAACCAAGAGTAACATCTTGATTTTTCACATTGTTGTCCATATGCAACTATCTTGTGTTACCAATTCCTATCCAATCATAGTGTGTAGACTCCATTTAGAACACACATGAGCATGGTAAACGAGTTATCACGACAAAGATATACCTGAAAGAGTATCCCTTTTCACTTTTTGTGAAAGTAACTTGCTGACCTAAATCATCAGCCAAGTGTAAGTACTTGACTTGTTCTCAAATTTCATCAGTAAACAACCCCACCCTAACGAGTGTCAAGGTCGAGAACCTGACTTATACATGAAGAGACTACCAAGTCGCAACATGCATTAACTGATAGTAAGTAAACTCCAAAAGAGCAATAAATGCTTACTAATTGGATCGCTTGGTGCTAACGTACGCACTTGCATATCCTTTAGCACAAGATTACACTTTGTAATCTGCATATCCCCTTGGATAAGTGACAGTACTGAGGTGTGTTTTCCCCCGGGATAACAATATCGTACCACATTGCTGAAGAATCAACAATGGAATGAATAACCCTCGTGGTTAACTTGAAAAATCTACAAGCATCCAAACCGATCCATGACCTCTATTGGTGATTGGTAGACCTAAAAAGTAATCTCATCGATATATTGCACTTAGAGTGCGAAATGCATAGGATACACTACCAGTCAGGCATAAGATGTCCAAGAGCACACATTCTGGGCACACACACACTAGAAATTTAAGGAAAGTTCCTCGGCCCCTTCTCTCTCTTTCTCTTATTTCTCTCAAGAATAATGAAAGCTATTAAGAAGCTTTTGTTATATCTTTTGTTTGGGATTCAGCATGAGCCAAGGTGCTCCAACTCTCAGCGAGAAATTGGCCAAGATGCCATTCACATTAGTTTTCATCGGTTTATCAATGGAACACTAATTTTTGTAAGGGCTATGAGCCACACACAGGCTGGCTAAGAAGCCATTGTCAGATCTTGGGTAAGACCCAATTGTTGGTATTCCTTGGATGATTGTTCTCAAGATCGAACAACTCTACAAGGAAGTACACATTGACGTTACTGGACAAGCAAGAATCTTGTCATTACGAATGTCTAGGGTGTCATTTTTGCACTACATGTTTTCAGTGCGACACTCAAGTCGACACCCAAGCGGTTGGACTACGTAGGTTTTATCCAACGAGTTTGGATTGTGAAGGCAACACCCAGGGTTTCCAACACAATGTCGCTTGGTTTTTTCACACATGGGAGATGTACTCCTCTGCATTTGAATACGGGTAAGTGAACATTCAGTTCAATCTCCAGGTACGCATCTATTGATTTGGTGTTATTCCAGTTTTTAGTATGCATTGCTTGGGTGTTTCAAGTCATTTAAATACGCTTGAATATTTCAGGGCCATGCCAAGGGCATGTCAGAACATGTATTTTGGGCCGTACTATCCAATGTACATTATGCTGTTATGAATCCACTTGTGGGATTCGATTTGGCACATGTTGTCACATGGGATACAACATGGTCTAGGGAATCAAGGAGTTCGGTTTAGCCAGTGTGGAGAAAGGATAATGAGGGTCCCTCTCACTCCCATCGAAGAGTGTTTACAGTTACCTCCACACACAAGTACATCTTGTACTTAAAGGATGTTCTTTTTTACACATCCTCACATGAGACATATTCCACATGTGGAGAATATGAGTCTCTGGACTGACACTGGCGCCACTATTTCAAATATGTGTCACGACAAAGTCCTAGGGTGTTGGTCAAATCTATATTCTAGACCATTTTTAGCACGACGTATCAGGAGCAATTTTAGTGGCCAGAAATTGTCGGATACTTAGAATGACTTGTTCAGCTACAAGTATTGCTAAACAACACTACAGATGGTTGTTTATACATATAGCAAATGAAAAAGTTTCATTGTTTGTACCTAGAAGTGATCATTGTTTCACCTTCTATTATGGTTCGGACGTTTCAGCAAGGCTTGCACAAGATTGCAGTTGAAAGTAGTTAGTTTCTTTTCAGACCTATTTACATTCCTTTTTTGTGTGCTAGGCGCATCACATTTGCCATAACTATTGGCAAGGATCACCATGGATATACAGGTTCGGATGTATTTTTTTCTAAATGCATGCACATTAGGTGTTATGGGCCCTAGTGTTTAGCAAAGGCTAATTTGGAGCGGCATGCATATTCCTCAAGTTGTTGCTTATATGCGTTTCGACGCCCCTTTCGACGTGTATATCGACGGGCTGTAAGTCCGTCGAAAAACGCGTGGAAAGGTACAGCCGTCGAAATCTGCTGCGTCGAAATCTTGTGTTATGTTGTAGTGCTTGTGGTAAAAGGGTTTTCTCAAAAGAAAGGTATTGACTTCAAAGAAATATTTTCTCATGTTGTAAAAATGAACTCAATTATGCCTGTCTTAAGCCTTGTGGCTACTCATGATTCAAACCTCAGCAAGTGGATGTAAATACAACATTCTCTAATGGTGATTTAGAGGAGGAAATTTACACTTACCATGTATGGGGTCGTGACTTTACAAAAATGACTTAATATGGCACTTTGCTTGTGAAATAAGTCGAAAGTTTAGGTTCTTTTTAATGTTGTTGTAAACAATCCCTTTTTTAGTCTGTCCGTGTGACAGAGTTGCAAGTGTGATAGCGGAAGCGTAATCACGAGGCGGTAGAATTGAATCCACCTAAGTAGCATGCCTTGCATCCCGTCTGGTAAGCCCTTGCGGAGAGTGATGTCCTCAACCGTGAGAACCAAAACCATAAGTGCCTTGCACAGTTTAGACTGGTAGGGAGTCGGTGAGTTGATATTCCCTATTTTGTCAGTTCCCCAAAGCCTTTCTGCATATAAAATTGCCAAAGCACTTTGCTTTGCACAATGACAGTAATTTCCAAGTAAAGTGTAAACAGGAAAAAACAAGAAAAACTTAAACTTGTCTAACCTAGTCGTTGTTGCTGCAACCAATTGTTGTCATGAAAGTTGGGAGGAAAACTCATTCCAAAACAGCCCATAGCCATATTTTCATAGATGCCCTCGTATGTCTTATACACCCGTTTGGTACATAAGGCCTTAACCTGCAAAATTGAATCCACCTGCAAACACCTTGCCTATTCCTTCCCCATTGTGTATCCTCATAGCATATACCAAACGTGACCAGCTTCAATGCAAGATGTAGAAATTGAAGCCTTGCTTTGTAGAACTCTGTCTGCCTCATTGCCAACAAATGCTATTGACAACAGATGTCATAGCAAAGGGAGACGACCTTGTCGTTCATGCACAAAAAAGAAACCTTGTGTACTTGTAGATCTGCTGGAAAAACAGAATTATATGTGCGATAAATAAATACCAATTGCGTACTTCATGAAGTACACCTACCGATGAAATGGCCGTTGTAAGAATCAAACGAGTTGGATTCAAGATTCACAGCTGTTTGACCTCGTAGTACCAAGGGCCTTGCCCGATTTGCAAATAATTGGGAAGCTTGTGAGCAACTGCCATGCTCTTGTGTTGTTACACAGACCATACCCATGAGCATCTTTGACGAGCCTTGCTCCTGTGTAATCCCATTGAACTGCTGACGAGTTGTGCTTCAAGTCAAGGTGATAGAGACTCAAGCCATGCGTGAGTCTAATCGCTATGTCAAAAATGTATGCCGGTAGCATCATAGTAAACGCAGACATTCAACAAATACTTATCATTTGCATCATTTGTTTAATGCATGCGATGCTACATTGATTCTTGCTTGTACTGGTATACCGCAGGTCCTGCTTGACCAGCCTGATATTTATCTGTGACAAATATACATGGAAACTAGCTCCCCTTCTATCATAAGGAAGAGTCTCAAATCGTGCTTTTAGCAAAAAAAAACAAAAATGAAGATAAAACATTAATCGCAAACATTAATCCCCAGGTCATGGTACTTACCGGCCATAAAAGACATCTATTTCAAAACCTCCGTCAAACATGAAGCAATGGGCGTGAAAATCATAGCTTCACCTTGTTGGCGATGGCGGGTAACCGGAAACCTTGCGTCCCTTGATACCATTGGTAGATTGAAGTCATATTAGCAATGAATTGTCTTTGCAAATTGTTCAGTTTGCAAAGATTTGAAAATCTTCCGTTGCCCATGCACTCTTGAGCCAAAGCCGAGGTTCTTAGTATGGAGCTCGGCACATTCATATTTTTTGTAATTCTGCCAAGGTTTCCTTGACGATCGTGTCGAAGCACAGAAGAAGAGGATCGGGGGCCAGCCGTGGGCACCCCTCCTTAATCCTCATAATCAAGGGCTCTACCCTACCGTGGGCGGCCAATGTGAGAACACCAAATTTTATTAAAAAAACTCAAAAATACCTACCTGCCTGCGTAGCGATGGCAGCCTCGCACCCGTCAATAGAAGTAGGCCTTGGGCGAATTGGGTTGCTCAACATGGAGCCCCATAGTGACGAAAATTGCCGCACACAGCCCTGCGATGTCGTAGACACCCACATCTTGGGTTTTGGTGCAGGTCTTCCGGCGGCCTCCCTCCTGCTAAGCGGGCTTGCCCGCGTCCTTGTGGCCTCGGCCTTCTCGCCTAGCAAGGGCATCTGCACACGCAGTCGGCCCCAACTTCTTGCATAGCCGTTTGCACACCATGGCTTGCACTGTCATGCAAGGCCATGCTCATTTTTTTTGCTGTTGAAAACGAGGGAGAGAGGGATGCCTTCGATCGAGAGAGAGACCGAGAGAGAGAGAGAGAGAGAGAGAGAGAGAGAGAGAGAGAGAGAGAGAGAGAGAGAGAGAGAGAGAGACACGAGCATGCTTTCATGCAACCTTCCCCCCTCTTCCATGGCTCCTTCTCCCCTAGCTCTGATACAAGTGTAAGACAAGGGAAACTAGGGTATGAGAGTCCACCACCCATTATATAGGCAATCCCCTGTACCTTTGCCCTAGTTGGACTCCCCGTTCCACACCACCTAGCCTGGCCCTGCCCTTGTCTAGTCCGGCCTTGCAGGTGTCCTGACATCCTAGGTAGTACAAAAATTATTCATTCATTCCATTTTTTGTGTAAAGAGATTTTCATGTGTGTCCTCTTCAAGATTATCTTTATCTTGATGTCGTTGGCGTTTGTTGTTGGGCATCCTTCATGTTGTCATTTGTCCTGTCATTTTGTTGAAGTTGTTCATTGGTCCTAAATGTTGAGGGTGCGACCTTCTTGGCGAATGATGTAAAGCAGACATACACTTCAATTACAATGCTTGTGGCTCTCATGTGTGTGTTCAACATGTGTGTGCATATTATGGGGAAGGTCTTACCACATATTTAGTGGCAGTGCCTAGTCCCTTTACATCGATGGTAATAATGTCATTATCACCATGTGTGAGAGATAGTGCATACATTACAAATATGGAGCTCGTTGCGTGAATAGAGGAGTACTCAAAAATCCCTGTGCTTATAGCCTCTAAGGCTATTAATTTAATTGAGCCCATTATGAACTTTAAATGAACGGGTTGGGTAGATAACTGTTTATGGCATGTGGAGTATGCAGACCAATGGACGATAGCTAGTACTTGAGGTTTTCTTGGCTAGACAGGTTGGTGAGGGCTAGCGGGTTGATCAATGCAACACCACTTGTGGACGATAGGCCGATTTGAGGTGGTTAAGGTAATGCAAGGCTCGCTCAATACTGCTTGATGGTGATGCAAAAGGTACAAGGACTAGCAGGTTTGCACAACAAGAGGGGGTGATGTTGGCCCTGGCAGAGGTGCAAGACATAAGTCAAGGGCAATAATTGATGGTAGCAAAAAACATGTGGGCAAGGCGAGACCGGATTCGATTTTCTTTTCCAAAAAATAGGCTTAGATGGTTTGAGTCCATCCATGATCTCCATTGTCCCTTATCCAAAGAGCCAAAAACGGCTTTTTAGGAAAGAAGTGTCCAAGAAAGGTGGATCCCATACCCAACTAACACACACATGCACGCACGCACGCATGCACACACACATGTATACCTATGATTATATATATAGAATTAAAAAACATATAATTTCTTCATACACATATCCCTTGTGGAAATATTTTTCAATTTGAAAATGAAATTAGTCGGTGTCATTTTTTTTTTAAATGGGGGGTAACCCGCGTCCATCTAAACACCTCATGGGAACCCACCCCTTAGGAGATTTTTTGAGGTAGTGGCTTTCATTACCTTAAACCTCATGCCCGTTGGCTATGTCAGTCTCACTTAATTGCACGGCAATGCGTATGATACTTCCTACACTGGCTCTCTCTCCCTCTCAAAGCAGGAGTGGCCATAGAAGCGGCTTGGGAGGCAATAGCTACTGAGTACTTGATCATGGGCGTCTACACCTTGAACATGCCAAGAGGCACTATATAAGGTAAGGGTGCTCTAGCCCCTCACTCAGTCTATGGGTTTGTTTTCCTCTACGTGTGTATTTCAAGGAGAGGTGTGAGGGCTTTTTTGATACTAAGCAGTTATGGAGGTTGTTGAGCTACCATCTCAGGTCGGTACTCACCTTGATAACTTGATGACATACATTAAAGGTTTTTCCTGCTAAATCATGCTCTTACCAATTGTGGTACCTGGTTTTCTCCTTTGATATTTTTTCTGCAACTGCATAACTAGGCAATTGGAGATGGCTTGTAGTACATACTTGTTTGATGATCATACTGATTACTGTTGGGTTTTTGGCTATTTTAGGATAATTAGTTTTTGGCTTTTTTAGCTTGTACACCGCCTGTAAATCATTTTTTATAAAGATATTTTGGTAACCCATACACAAACAATGAAGTGGTGCTTGATGCGATAATATAAGAATAGAAAGGGGTATCTTATACGTGAGTGCAGGCTTGATTAGAGAAAGGATTATGATATTGAAACCTAATTAAAAATGCACACACACATGAAATAATGGAATGCCTGTTAACCCTCACGCCTCACGGGGACACCCTATCACCTACGACGGATGTTGTATTATTTACTTGGTAGAGTCAGGTACCGGGCTTGTCGGTCCAATAGGAAAAGGGTAAGAGTGATCACCGATGAGAGGCGCACTCTAACTGGAACATTCAAGGGATTAGTTGGCTAAGCATGGGCGCCCAAGTGTGAATGGGGCGAGCTCATATAAAAGTCAACTAAACCTAAAATTCACGCATTCTCTCATTTGTGCAATTGAAGAGTGCTCTTGCTCCATCTCCATCTTCTTCTTCTTCATCTCCTTAGGTGTGGGTGTATCCGTGACACACAGAGAGAGAGAGAGAGAGAGAGAGAGACAGAGAGAGAGAGAGAGAGAGAGAGAGAGAGAGTGTGTGTGTGTGTGTGTGTGTGTGTGTGTGTGTGTGTGTGTGTGTGTGTGTGTGTGTGTGTGCGCGATCGAGCATTGCGGCGGCACGACGGCGGCGAGGCGGTTGAGCGCGGCATAGCGGCGTCTTCCTCTTCTTCGCGGCGAGGAATCCTCCACGAAGCAAGCGTAGAGCGGTGAGTGACACACCATCGTCATCTTTTAGCTTACTAGTTTAGGCTTGTTGTGTGCTTGGAGCCATTTGTGGCTCGCACGCAGTGTATCGGCAAGTTCCTTGCATTGACACGTGCGACATACGCGCACATTTTTGGCGCCGCTGTCGGGGAATGCCATACACTAAGCTTGAATGGCACTATGTGCTTCTTTTGTGGTGCAATTTCAATTGTAGGAAAGGTAAGGAAGGAGGGTGTGTATGTTGAGAAGAAGGATTTTGTGTTATACTGTGTTTTTTTTTTGTTAATGGAGTTTTCAAAGGTACTGTGTTTATTATCTGTGTATTAAGGTTGTTAGTTTTCCTTGTTAATGGAGTTTTCAAAGGTACTCTGTTTATTCTCTGTGTATTAAGGTTCTTAGTTTTGTGTGTACAGTAAGTAAGAAGTAGATCTGTGAGAGATAATAGAGTGTGTTAGTGTGTAACAGTAGGTGTATTAGTTAGAAGTAGGTAGAAAGAGTGTGTGTGTGTGTGTGCTCTTGCGCAGGCCGCGGAGACCTTATCCTTAAAATAAATTTTTTTAAAAAATTAAAAAATTAAAAAAATTAAAGGTCGGACCGGGATCGGGAATATCTCCCAGACCCAAGCCCAAGCTCACGCTGAGGCCTAAGCCTCACTCACCTTTTAAAATTACGAATTTTAGCTTCATACATAGCTAAAAATCAATTTTTTGAGGACCGACGAAACTTCAGATGCCCAAATATTGTGTTGTAAAGCACGCAACGACACTCTAAGTGATACGCTCGTTTCGAGCTATCACACACTTTAATCAAAAAATCAAACATTAAAAAAACATTTTTTTTTAAAAAAAAACGAGTGAAAACGGACGCCTAAAAAAGGTAAGCGGTTAACCTTCGAGGTTATTCGCCGACGCTTGTAGGTTGTCAAAGGTACATGCATCTGCGCTCTGGTCGTGTGCTAGAGACGGAGCAACTAGAGAGAATTTCGACTTACGCGAGTTCTCAATATCCACCTACCTTAGGTTTCGGGCCCTCGGCGGGGACCCAAGGTAGTACAAACCAAGACCCGAACATAGCGGCTAGTGACTCTTCCTCTGACTACGACGTCATGGAGGGTTTCCCAATGCCTAATCCTGATAGCTCAAGCCAAGACATGCATGCCATGGGCCCGCGGTCCGGGCCTAGCGTGCTTAGCCGCCTGAAGGAAACCTTTAGTAGAGCCACTCCCTCCGAACATGGAGCTAATGATGTAAATGAGGGGGGTGGGGAAGTAAATTCTCCATTCGTGACCAACGTAGAGCCTAGGCCCTCAGAGAATGTGCACGTGAATACTTCATTCACTGCACCTCCTGACTCTTCAGAGTTATTTTCCTCCGAGGTCATATTACCCGATGGTAGAAGCCTTGCCGAAGTGCAAGAGGCTGAGCGATATATCCTTGCAGCGAGGGAAAAGGAAGTCGAGAGCTTACGTAAGGCGGAGCAACGAAGAGAGTTAAAAGTGAAAGCCCCTATGTCAATATCCTTGCTAAGAGAGCAATCGAGTGCTCCTGACTTAGCAACTGCTAAGGGCCAACCCTTAGAAAACAACATTGCATCTAGCTCAAAGGACACCCCTAGCACCTCAATCCTAGATGGAGTGTTCTTAAATGAGAACTGGGAGTACGAACTACAAACGGAAACTCTGACCGACCTATACACAGGTCACACCTATCACGTGGGTTGGTTAGATGTCCTACAATCCACAATGGGCGCTACTAGTGTGGAGGATCAACAACAAAGAGTTTGTGAGGTCGTCCATAGGGTCATTGAGTTAGAGAAACAGAACAAGGGGATCAACATGCCTTCAACGGGTTTCATGAGATTCTTGGATACAGGAAAGGCTAAACAACCAACCTTATCGCAAATGGATACTCCCTCTGTAAGTCCGATGGATCCTCCATATGTTGTTTTGCCAAGGGTCTCAGTGCAATCTGAGCCCACAAGTGATAGCTTCACCTTTCCAAGTCTAGCTCATCTTTCCCTTGATGACACCACGGCTACCATGCCTACCCCAATGATGGGCATGCCAAGAAACACGCCATGGACCTCATTTGTTAGTAAAGCACCGCTACATGGTAGCTCACTGCCTGCAATAGTACCTACAAGTGTGTACCAATCGTATACACCCATGGGTCCTCGTACTCATGTAGTCTCTACTCCTCCCATTGTTTCAACAACCTATGCTCCACAACCACAATACCCAAGTTCTTATTTCCATGGGACTATACCAGCTAGCATTAGCATGTCACATCCGACGTCTGTTGTGCCTAGGGCCACACATATGAACTTTGGGCCACCACATGGCACAACATCGTACCCAACGTGGAACCCAAGGGCTTCCTATGCGCCAAGCCCAATTCCAATACCTACTCCACATGTAGTCTCTGGAGCACCTCCACCCACGGTGCCTGCTCACTTAGGTGACTTGGCAACATTTGCTCAAGCTATTGGTCGATCTATTGCTGAGAATATGCATAACACGCCCGATAGAGAGCCTAGAAGTAAGGCATTACAAATAGCCAAGCTCACACAAAAATTTAGTGGAGACGGGGATGTGAGAAAGCATATCGAAGTGTTTGAACAAATATGCGATTCTCTAGGAGAACACAATGACCTACATAAGAGCAATACTTTAAGCCTAACCTTAAGTGGAAAGGCAGGGGATTGGTATAGAACCCTGAGGGTGGAAGAAAGAATGATTTACCCTACTCTTAGGAGACTGTTCTTAAAAGAATACATACGAGAGGGAGTACTTTGGGGTGTAGCCTCTCAGCTCCAGAAAGCCCAACGAGAGGAAGGAGAGTCGGTGAGAGACTTTACAAGTTGCTTGAAGCATTTGAATTCTAGTTGTCATCCAAATGAGTGATTCAACAATAACCAATTGCTTGATAGATTCATTAGGGGGTTACGACATGAGGATATCTACAATGGCCTAGTCATTAGAGGTATCACCACTTGGGAAGTAGTCACCACCAATGCGATCCAATTGGAGGATAATTTAATGATTCAAGGAGAAAGAGTGTCTGTTGAGCCTAAATCTATTAGCTCGCAAGCATCGGGGCATCAACCAATGACCCTAAAGCCTATTGCTAAGGAGCCAAAGATATCTGAGATGACTTTAGCAGATCTTACCAAGGCTATTCAAGAGAGTCTTAGAGACCATCGTGCTCCGCAAAACAATCATATGTATCCAAGAAGGGAGCAACAATGGTGCTCACTATGCTATGGACCGCATAGTACCAGTGAATGCCCTACTTTTAGAGTAAAATTCAATGGGAATTGCAATGCCTGTGGAAGGTATGGTCATCAAGCTAAGGATTGCATAGTATTTAAGCATGCGATGGCCAATAGACCAACCTTAGCATGGACAGACACATCTCGAGTACCTACATTGATGCCGGCCCCACCTCTTGAACAAACAGCACAACACATGGTCCCTAGGGCCCAAAATGTTGTTCAAACAATACCCTTACTACCTCCAGTGCTAGGACTGCAACCACCACATCTGAGAATCACTTCTGTGAATCAAGTGGGTTGTGAGTCATCTATTTCTTGTTTGGAAGGTTGTGAGGAAGATATAGATCCTAATATTGCATATGGGATGGATGTGCTTTAAGAAAGTCCACATTACTACATGGAGGACTATTGGGGACAAGTCAAACCTGTACACTGCTAAGAGACCACCTCTTCAATGTCACACTAATGCATTGAAGAGGTGGTCTCTTAGCAGTGTAATTGATATTTTGGCCAAGATATCGTGTAGCCTAGTGTCCTGTTTGGCTACAAAAGAACACCACACTAATGCAAACCAATCAAGCGAGCACGTCTACAATGCCGATACTCATGTGTAATCAATGTGGCATAGATCATTTGATTGCCCAATGTCCAAATAATCCAAATGCACCGAAGATCACGCCATTAAACTTGATTGAAGTTACCGAGGAGCCATCACAAAGTACACCTGTGGTACCAGTAAACGTACTCACACGATCGATGCTCCAGAAACAAAATTATATCCTTAAGGAAAGAGACACGACATCAATTGCCCAATCTCAAAAAAAGAAGAAAACATGAAGAAAGAGATCGCAAAAAGCAGCAAAGTCAGACCCCAGTTCAAAGACCAACATAGGGACTGGTGACGACCCTGTATATATGAACGACACTGAAGAGGATTCTGATTCAGAAGAAACCATGGAGACCAAAACAACCACTATGATAGAAACCAACAAGGAAGATCTTCATGAGCCACAATGGTCAGGATCCAAGAAGAAGATAGGAACTTATCCAAACCCTACAGAGGAGATTGAGCGAGTCAAGCAATTAAGGAGTTTGGTAGAAGATACCCAAAGGGATCTAGAACCAGCACCTAGGCAGATCCAGATTACAGACACCGTCTTCCCTACGCAACATCAACCTCACCAAGTCCATAGACCATTAGCTATACCTAGTGTCATCCAAGAAGAAAGTGACTTCAAGTCATGGGAAAGTGGGCGTGCTCACTTCTTGATGGAAAGAATGTTTACAGAGGGACTACTTGATCCTATCGAAGAAATGGAGATTCCATCTTCCCCACTTCAAGGGACTCAAGGCCAAAAGGTTCCGTTAAACATTGCCAAATTGATGGATTTCATGTCTTCAGAAGTTAGAACCACCATCATGTCCAAACTATATAAAGACCCTGAGCTAGTCTCAGCTCTTCGAGCCTTCCTCAATGGAGAACTAAAGTTTGGGCTACCACAATTTGCACAGATGGATGGAGCTGGGGAGATGCCAATAGAGGAGGAACACTTAGATCCACAACCCAACCTAGATGAGAACCTTGTTATAGAAATACATGTTAACAAGTTGGGACAATACTTTGAGGGTGATGAATCCAATGCGACCATACCAATCACTACTAAGGGATTAACTATGAAGGGAATCCTTGATGGTGGCGTTGGGGTTAGCATTGTGACTAAAAATTGATGGGAAACTATGGGAAGACCTCACCTTGCGACCACAACCATAGTAGTGAAGATGGCCAATGGGTCTATTGTTAAACCTATTGGGATGCTAGAAGACCTCAAGATCAAGGTCTTTGGACATAAAATAAGAGTTACCTTCATTGATATGGATTTCTCCAAACACACTATGGCATCGGAGATGATCTTAGGACGTACTTTCATGAGGGAAGCAAAAATGGTACATGACTGGTCTAAAAACCATGTCTACTTGCACTTCCAAGATTTTGTCATTCGAGTGGATCTTGTAACAGGTCGAGCACATCCTCTAGGAAACAGGTTTATAATTGATCATAGATCTAACACCACAGTTCACTCGGCCCCATTGCAGTATTGTTATACGTGTAAAGCGGACACTGATGTTGGGGAAGATTCTCCTTATATGGATGTACTACCTGGGATGACTGAGTCGAACAATGTGGATTGGATCCACCTAGCAGCAACCATAGACACTTGGGGAAATAGGGGGACGACCTGGGTAACACCTGAGGGGGATGAAATACCACCACCTGTACCCTTAAATATGCTAGAAGCAATGCATGTAGCTTTTGACAAGACTCATCCTCATATAACAAACAAAACATACACATGGGTTCCTAAATCTTCTTTAGCGACCATGATTGAGGCTAAAAAACAGAAGCCTTGTAAGAAACGTCCCACTCGCTCCAAGAAATGTAAGAAAACATGGTGTTGGATTCCTAAAAAACTATTGGAAGCCCAAAGCTACTATAAAAGAAATGATCAAATCTGGGTGCCAAAACGTATATTGTGTTCTTACTTGTCACCTGACCCACGTGAGCCCAATCCTATAGCTCCAAAACGAATCAACGATAGCGGAAAGAAAAAAATCACAAAATGCTACACACCCGCTCCAGAGCTAGTTTGGGTACCGAAGAAAGAACGATTTGTTCCATCTAGCTCAGAAAGGGGGGAGTCCCATGAAGCTTCTAGCTCCTTATGTAATGCATCCATAGAGGTAAAAGCTTCTCCACAGCCTCCACCTACAATAGTGGACCTCCATGAAGCTACAAAAGAATCCACACCTCCTAGTGTTCAAGAATCACGTGATGAACCACTTCAAGTTCGATCTTGGGAGAGTACCTTACCACCCTTGCAACTCAACGAGGAGCCTAAGGTAATAGAAAACTACTGGCAAAAATCCCCACCTATTACCAACTGGAACAATTGGTTTCAAAGGGTGACAAGCTCATTTCAAACAGTATGATCTACCCAAGGAAGGGGGGAGTGTTTGCTGACAGTCATCATTCACTTGCTTCCCTCTCAACCTTCCTCCGTGACCTCTTAATATCCAATCTTGGAGAATGTATATATAAAGCCTTATACTCACAAAAAAGAAAAAAAAATTAAGAGCAAGAGCAATTAGCAAACAAGTATGCACAATAAAAGTCAAAACATTGACCCAAACCTACACATTCACATCCGGTACACTGAAACAAAGACCTATGTAATAGAAAACTATTGGCAAAAATCCCCACCTATTACCAACTGGAACAATTGGTTTCAAAGGGTGACAAGCTCATTTCAAATAGTATGATCTACCCAAGGAAGGGGGGAGTGTTTGTTGACAGTCATCATTCACTTGCTTCCCTCTCAACCTTCCTCCCTGACCTCTTAATCTCCAATCTTGGGGAATGTATATATAAAGCCTTATACTCACAAAAAAGAAAAAAAAGTAAAGAGCAAGAGCAATTAGCAAACAAGTATGTACAATAAAAGTCAAAACATTGACCCAAACCTACACAGTCACATCCGGTACAGCGAAACAAAGACCTATGTCATAAAACACCTTTGATCCTCATCACTTCAGTGATGGAGGGTAGGTAGGATTAATACGATAGGAGTGTTTTTGTTTTAGAGTTGAGTGATTAGCAAAGTTCCTTTTTCCCACTGATGTGCCTCCTAGAGGTATTCTTTGTGTTTCTTAGTGTGTACAGGAACGTGTTGCTGTTGTTAGGATTTGGACCTTCATGGAATCTTTACCTCGACTCACTCTTCAAATCAAGCGTGACTATCAACACAAACAGGTGTTTTTTGTCCATTAGCGTTGCCCCTTATCTTTTTTTGCATCTATGTTTGTCTGCTTTAATTGTGATCGGTAGCATAATATTCATCGCATTTGCTTAGTACCAAACATTAACCTGAATGTAATTTTTTATCATAATCACTTGTCTAGATTTAAAAATCAAGCAGTCCGACTAAGCTAGTTTGACCAAGCTAGCTGTTAGAGATTTTCTCTTAATGCCATGGGGAATGCCTTCCTAATAATTAATGGTTACTTAGGTTCTTAATCCGATTTAGGCAGCATTGTGTGAAATGTACTAGGGCTTTCTAGTGGTCTTAGTCCCTATTGACCTTTAGCTTAAGTATTATAAAGGGAGTTTACTAGTGTGATGAGCCTGGGGAGGTGTAGCAGTGTTATATGACCCCCCAAAGTGATAAAATTAAAATGTTGAAAAAAAAATTAAAAAAAATCAAAGTGCCACAATGTAAAATCTTAAGCTGGAAGAGAAACCTCAGCTTGATTTGGTACTTCACTCACATGTATCGCCTATGATACTAGAGCCCTAGAGGTTCCCAGTGTGGGCGCTTTTCCTTGAAAAGCAAAAAACCCAAGGCATACAAAATAAGCAGACACATCAAAATTGAATCACTGTGAAAAGACTTTGGGGGATCAAAAAAAAGGTAATCAGTCAGGCGATGATTTCATGAGAAATTCTTTTTATCGTAGCTTAACTACAAGGTCTTCTAGGTATAGCCTCTAGTCAGCCCTCGAACATGAAATACTTGGCTCTCGCGATTAAACAACTTAATTGACCAGAGAAAATTAAGAAGCTTACCCATGGTATTAATAGTCGATCTTTAGTGCCTTTTGACCGTTAAATTAGCGACCCCATACTTGTTTAATGTTTTACCTTTACAGCTATTTATGCGTTTGATTATATTGCAATTTAATATTTATTGCTGACAAATGGTTTAAAATTATGTTACCAATCAAATTGTCTATCTACAACTGCATATGCTTTTTAATTGCTTATGAGAATGCAATTACTGTGCCAATGTTGTTTGATTTTGCAGTGTGACTGAAGGAGGCTAAGGACATTCATCTCAAAAGCTCTTCCACATCAATGAACGCGCTTCAACTCAATAGCTTGCGAGGACGGAATCTACATCAGGAAGGGGGGCATGTTAACCCTCACGGCTCACGGACACCCTATCACCTACGATGGATGTTGTATTATTTACTTGGTAGAGTCAGGTACCGAGCTTGTCGGTCCAATAGGAAAAGGGTAAGAGTGATCACCGATGAGAGGCGCACTCTAACTGGAACATTCAAGGGATTAGTTGGCTAAGCATGGGCGCCCAAGTGTGAATGGGCTGAGCTCATATAAAAGTCAACTAAACCTAAAATTCACTCATTCTCTCATTTGTGCAATTGAAGAGTGCTCTTGCTCCATCTCCATCTTCTTCTTCTTCATCTCCTTGTGTGTGTGTGTATATGCGTGAGAGAGAGAGAGAGAGAGATAGTGTGTGTGTGCGATCGAGCATTGCGGCGGCACGACGGCGGCGAGGTGGTTGAGCGTGGCGTAGCGGCGTCTCCCTCTTCTTCGCGGCGAGGAATCCTCCACGAAGCAAGCGTAGAGCGGTGAGTGACACACCATCGTCATCTTTGAGCTTACTAGTTTAGGCTTGTTGTGTGCTTGGAGCCATTTGTGGCTCGCACGCGGTGTATCGGCAAGTTCCTTGCATTGACACGTGCGACATACGCGCACAATGCCACTTATCACAAGCTTGCTAATTAAGAAGAGTAGTGGCTCAGTGGTATTTCCTAGAGCTTGTCCAAGCATAACTAATGATACTAGTAATTTGGGGGAGAGAGATGACTAATGGAGAGCGTTACCAAAGCTTTGATACCACTTGTTGGGAAACAAAAAAGCATGCTCTCTAATAAACAACGGTTTAGCATTAGGCTATGGAGGGTGAAGCCTTAGCTCAAGCATGGTGTTTGGGTTAGGGTTAGAGATATGAGGTTAGGGTTAGGCTATGCCAAGTGTAAGAGCATGGAGAGAGAGAGAGAGAGAGAGAGAGAGAGAGAGTATGGACACTATGATAATGCTCAAAGTGCAAATGCTTCATTAGAGAATAGCCTCTTAAGTAGGCTTAGTGCTTTACAATCATTGGCTAGAGAGGTTGCATCCTCCGGCTATTGGACCAAATCGTCATTTATCTCTTTCTAGGTGGCTAGAGGGCTTTCCCATATGGTGCCACAAGTTGGGCTTACCCTAACATTGAGTGGGATACCATTCCCAAAGATGATCTGAATTGTGTTATTGTAGCCTTCTTGTAAATGGAAATGTTAGTCTTTGGTTGTAGTCTTCTAAAGTCCATTAGTGTCCTTAGTATGAGTGTGTGCATCATAGATATATGCGTACAATCATCATTTTGGTGGGTATTTCCTTGATTACCATCATTTTGACCATGGTTGCTCCTATATTCATTGTCTCTGTCATAGTTCCTTTGACTTTCATAACTTCTATGACATTGATTATGTCTACCATGATCTTGAGCATCAACTCTTCGGTGCTTTACCATCATGTTGAGCATTGACTTTACTTCCATGGTTGACCTCTTTAGATGGAGAAGGTGATTTTAAAAAGCCTATAAGACTAATCAAGATGATCCCATCATCGGATTATTCTTGTCTTTGGCTTGCTCTACACGGTGCTTGTCGAGAATGAGTGGCATATGAGTGTGCAATAGAAATAGATAAATGAAGGGGTGTAGTCGTGCTCGCATGAAGGGTGGCACAAAGAAGATGGATGTGGATGCTCTGAAACAACCAAGACATAGCGGTTGGACTAAAGCACAACTAAAGGTGCAGTTATAATTTGTTCTGATGGGAGACAATGGTCATTGTTTCACCTAGAAAGATACAATGTGTGTGTGTGTTAGACAATGGCTTGTTTGTGTGTATTTGTTTTAGAGGTCGGGAGACAGTATGCATAGCATGCTTCACCCAAAAATAAAGAGAGAGAGAGAGAGAGAGAGATAGAGCCAAGGGACCATGGTCGAGTGATAGAGAGAAAAAAATAATTATTTATAATTGTGCATGGTTAAAAAATGCACAATAACTATTATTATTTATTTTTTAAATGTGTGTAAGGGTGGATTGTTGCATGTCGCCTTCAACTTTTCAATCGAGAACTAGAGTAGGTGGGTGATCGGTTGGAGGAGTGATGAATGATGTGTTCTTTTTTGTAGTTTGCATATGCACGCTGATGGTGAAGACTGGATGCCAACAATTGGCCGTACCACGGTAGCACGTGCACATCATAGGTGGCTGCCAGCTGGCACTTCTCCTTGGCTTTGTTGTTCAATGATAGGTAGGTTGCATCCATTTATTGTTTTGGCTACTCGGCGGACAAGGGCTGTCGTTGCGACTGTGCACTAGCTCAATAGTTGGTTGTTGCATCATCTTTGGGTGCTGACATAAAATAGCCCGTTAGGTAGTACTTGTCAAATGGTGATCAAGTAAATGTTAAGTATGGAGCCTGATTTACCCTTGTAATTTTCTGTGGTAAAAGCGCACATTTGTAAGGCCCCCATTATGAGGAGAAGCCATCGTGCGTGAAGGAAAATCACTCACCGGAAACCAAAATTTTCACGGACAAGAATCAGGGGCAACTTTAAGGGCCTTGGGGGCGGAGGCCCCCAAGACTTTTTTTTTCGCCGGAATATTATGGCCGGACGACGGCCGGAAAGTGGTCGGAAAACAACCGGTCGGTTGGCCGGTGGCCGGTAGTCAATGGCCGATGGCCGGTGGTCGGAAGTCAATGGCCAGTGGCCGATGGTCGGAAGTCAATGGCCGGTGGCCGGTGGCCGAATTCAAAAGCGGACTTGTCTTCTCAAGGGCGGCCACACATGGGCAAACCTTGCTCTGATACCAGTTGTTAGGAAATAAGACGTAGCTAAATTATCTCAAGGAAAGGATTCCTTGAATTGAGTGGGAGTTATGGCGGAGGAAGGGAAGCTCAAGATTGAGAAGTTCAATGGCAAAAACTACCAACATTGGAAGATGCAAATTGAAGACTATCTCTACCAGAAGGACCTCTATTTGCCACTAGGCGGTCTTGCGAAGAAGCCCGCAACAATGGCAAATGAAGCATGGATTGTCCTTGATCGAAAGGCACTGGGAACAATCCGGTTAAGCTTGGCGTCAACGGTGGCCTTCAATGTTTCGGAGATGAAGACCACGGAGGACTTGATGAAGTCACTTGACGACTTCTACGAGAAACCATCGGCATCCAATAAGGTATTTCTTATGAAGCGCTTGTTCAATCTAAAGATGGCAGAGAATGGTTCAGTTGCAGAACACCTAAATGACTTTAACACAAACATAAGTCAACTTCGATCAGTGAAAATCAATTTCGATGACGATGTGCGAGCTCTCCTTATACTATCATCTCTACCGGATAGTTGGGACAGCCTTGTGATGGCTGTAAGTAATTCTATCTCTGGCACAAATACTCTTAAGTTTGATGATGTTGTGGGTGTTCTCCTAAGCGAGGAAATGCGAAGGAGAAGCACAGGAGAATCATCAAGTGCTGCACTATCAGTGGAAACAAGAGGAAGGCTTAAGGAGAGGTTCAAAAACCAAAAGGGTCGTGATCGCTCAAGGCGGAGCAAGTCACGCACAAAGTCAGTTCTTGAATGTTGGAACTGCGGCAAGAAGGGCCACGTCAAGAAGGATTGCTGGTCCAAGAAGAAGAAGGAGACAGAGTCTCAAGACAACAAGCCAACATCGGAGGCCAATGTGGCAGGTAAAGTAGAGCAGGATGCTCTAATTCTCTCATTAGACAATGTGTCTAATTCCTGGATAGTAGATTCCGGGGCTTCATTCCATGCGACACCACACAAGCAACATTTCCAAGACTACACCAAAGGTAATTTTGGGTATGTATACTTGGGAGATGATGAAGCTTGTGAGATTGTCGGCAAAGGTACAGTTTTTGTCAAAACTGCTAACGGAAATGAATGGAAGCTTAAAGATGTGAGGCATGTTCCTTCTCTTCGCAAAAATTTGATCTCTACAGGACAATTGGATGATGAAGGTCACAACATTGCATTCGGAAACAAACGGTGGAAGATCTCAAAGGGATCTTTGGTGGTTGCCAAGGGTGAAAAAGTCGGTACACTTTACTTCTGTACTGTTAGCACGCAACCTTCAGCTTGTGCAGCAACTACAGAAGTTGATAGTGCGGTGTGGCACTACCGACTTGGGCATATGAGTGCCAAAGGAATGCAAATCCTTCAAACAAAGAATCTTCTACCAGGTTTGAAAGAAGTGGACTTAGAGTTCTGTGAAGATTGTGTTTATGGTAAACAAAAGAGGGTAAAATTTCAAAAATCAGGAAATGAAAGAAAAAATAAAAAACTTGAGTTGGTTCATTCTGATGTTTGGGGTCCTGCAAGTACACCATCACTTGGTGGCTCATTGTACTATGTAACATTCATAGACGATGCGACTAGAAAAACATGGGTTTATGTCATGAAGAATAAATCCGATGTATTTTCCATATTTCAAAGGTGGAAAGCCTTTGTGGAGAATGAAACAGGTACCAAGGTTAAATGCCTCAGATCCGACAATGGAGACGAATATTGCAGCCAAGCTTTTGAAAGCTTTTGTGCTAGCAATGGCATTCGGAGGCAAAGGACAACCCCAAGGACACCTCAACAAAATGGGATTTCGGAAAGGATGAACAGGACAATCATGGAACGAGCACGAAGCATGCGGCTACATGCAGGCCTACGGCTTGAGCTTTGGGCGGAAGCTGTAAGTACGTCTGTGTACTTAATCAATCGGTCACCCTCAACGGCATTGGATGGGGGAGTTCCAGAAGAGGCATGGACAGGTAAACCGGTAAATTATACATTTCTCAAAGTGTTTGGGTGTGAGGCTTTCATGCACATAGATAGAAGCCTAAGATCAAAATTAGATGCAAAGTCCAAAAAGTGTTTCTTCATTGGCTATGGAGAAGGAGACTTTGGGTATCGCCTATGGAATCCTGAAGATGGTAAAATCTTAAGGAGTAGGGATGTAATTTTTAACGAACAAAATATGTACAAAGATTACTTGGAAAGAAAACAAACAAAAGAAACAGGTGATGAGTACATGGAGCTTGAGGACGGTGAAGACTCAAGGACTGCAAACGGTGACAATGTGCAACAACGTCAACCAAATGAAGAGCCTCAACCTATTCCCCGAAGATCTACAAGAGCAAGTAGACCTCCAGAAAGGTTTGTTCCTTCCTTCAACCATCTCTTGATCTCAGATTCTGGAGAGCCGGAATCATATGAAGAAGCTATGCAACATGAATCCAAAGAAGAATGGACGAAGAGCATGCAAGTGGAGATGGACTCACTACATCGCAACCAAACATGGGAGTTGGTTGAGTTGCCTAAAGGTAAGCGGGCACTTCAAAACAAATGGGTGTACAAGCTAAAGGAAGAAGAAGGTGGGAAGAAAAGGTACAAGTCTAGGCTTGTGGTAAAAGGTTTTTCTCAAAAGAAAAGTATTGACTTCAATGAAATATTTTCTCGTGTTGTAAAAATGAACTCAATTAGGCTTGTCTTAAGCCTTGTGGCTGCTCATGATCTAAATCTCGAGCAAATGGATGTAAATACGGCATTCCCTCACGGTGACTTAGAGGAGGAAATCTACATGCTTCAACCAAAGGGGTACGAAGTAAAAGGTAAGGAGAAAATGGTTTGCAGATTAAAGAAGAGCTTGTATGATTTAAAGCAAGCATCAAGACAATGGTACTTGAAGTTTGATCGATGGATGTTGAATCATGGATTCACAAGATGCAACTCGGATCACTGCGTCTACACGGAGAATTTGGGAGATGGGAAATTCATCATCCTAATGTTGTATGTTGATGACATGTTGATTGCAAGTGCTAACATGCAGGACATCAAAGACCTAAAAGAGGAGCTGTCCAAATCTTTTTCAATGAAAGATTTAGGTGCTGCAAAGAGGATACTTGGTATGAAAATATCAAGGGACAGGACGAAGAAGACAATAAAGCTATCTCAAGAAGATTACATCAAGAAGGTACTAGAAAGGTTTGCAATGCAAAATGCAAAAACAGTTTCTACACCTTTGGCTGGTCATTTTAAACTAACGAAGGATATGTGTTCAAAGACACAAGAGGAGATAGCCTATATGTCTAAAGTTCCATATGCTGCAGCGGTAGGTTCTCTAATGTATGCTATGGTCTGGACAAGGCCAGACATTGCACATGCAGTGGGAGTTGTGAGTAGGTTCATGGACAACCCAGGTAAAGAGCATTGGCAAGCTGTGAAGTGGATACTTAGGTATCTAAAAGGGACAACAACAAATGCTTTGTATTTTGGAGGAACTGATATTTTTCTAGAAGGGTATGCTGATGCAGATATGGCAGGTGACAAAGATACTTGAAGGAGCACTACTGGCTATGTGTTCACGGTTGAAGGCACAGCAGTAAGCTGGGCTTCAAAGCTGCAGAAAGTGGTTTCACTTTCTACCACGGAAGCAGAGTATGTAGCAATGACGGAGGCAAGCAAAGAAATTATGTGGCTTCACAGATTCTTAGAAGAGCTTGGATTCAAACAAGACAATTGTGTCTTGTACAGTGATAGCCAAAGCGCTGTCAGGAGTTTTTTTGAGCAAGGGATTGCGCATATGTACATATACATGCATGGTGCATCAAATAAAGGATTGCCCATTTTTCAGAGCCAGGTGGTTACGTGGGGCCCACATGTGTACAGGTAGGACAGGGTGTACATAGTGCATCGATTTTCACTATTACCAGTACCACTGTGTTTTTTCTACAATAAGGAGGAGTTGGTAGCATGTAAAACTTCTCGAGGAAGCTATCCGCGGGCCGACGACGTGAGGTCAGCAAGTGCGTCAGATGGCATCTAGTGGCGTCAGGAGGGCGAACGAGGTCAATATTTGCACGCGGATGAGGACGGACACAACGTGGGTGTTTTCTTGTGAGAGTTATGCAGAAAGGTCATCATTAGGACTATTTTTTGGGGCCACTTCATGTGGTGGCGAGATGCATTATTGGAAAAAAGCTGAGTGCCAGGTGTGCAAATGATGAAAAAAGGTGACAACTATGCACTGCGAGGTCAGTTTTTGGCCTGTTCGGGGTCCGTTTGAGGTCATCTAAAAGGCCAAGGGTGCCCAACTAAAAAAGCTAAGTGTGGGAACTGAGAAAACAGAGAGAATACCAAAAAAAACGTGGAGAAGAGAGGAGGAACAGCTGCAGGTGTGTTTTTGCTCATTTTGGAGCCTGTTTTGGCCGTAAACTGCTCATCCGAGGTCGGATTTGAGCACTTTGACATTGTAGACTGGGGTTTTGGGCCGTTCCGAACGCGATGGCGCTGTCCATTTTGCCAAATTCCTCACTCTTTTTCTGTTGTTTTTCTGTGTAATCTTCTCCGGTGAGTGAAGCTTCTTCTCCAATTTGTGATTGTATCTGGTATCTTTTACCCATATTGTGTGAGCTATTTGCCCCATTGGTGTTGGCCCAAGCTCATTTGTATCTAAACATCAGAAGTTCTCCTCTTTTGAGCTGAGTTTTTGTGTGTGTGTGTGTGTGTGTGTGTGTGTGTGTGTGTGTGTGTGTGTGTGTGTGTGTGTGTGTGTGTGTGTGAGTGGGCAAGTGGATAGTCTCTCTCCTCTCACTCCAGAGGTGTGTTCCTTGTCTCGGCCAGGTGTGTTGTGTAAGCCGAGTGGTGCCCCATAGTGTATGTGTGTATCTTCCCAAGAGTGTGTGTCGGGTCATTATAGAGGCGCTGTGTGTGTTTTCATCCCGCTCACATTCTTTTGGTGCCCCCACTGAGGATCTTCTTCGAGTACCTTCTGCTTCGAGCTTCGAGCTTCGAGCTTCGAGCTTCGGGATTACAGGTTGCAGGTTGCAGATTATAGGTTACAGGTACAGGTGATTCACACAGGTACAGGTAGCTGGAGTACAGTGATATACTAGCAGTGATGTCACTTGCAGTTGTTGTGGGAATGCATCACTTGGCGCCTATTTGAGCGCATTGTCTGCTGGATTGTACGTTACTTGTGGAAACTGCCATTGTACGCATTTGTGGAGCCATACTTGGTTGTATTTGGCAGTCCCAGCCATTTCTGAGACTTGGTCTGGAAGATAGTCATTTCTGAGACTTGACTATATGCGATTTACATTAGCCTTCGTGTGAGGGTCGATAGCGTGAGGTTTTTATTGAGCTGGGGGATTCTCAAATGTAGAGATCCTTTCGGTGATACAGGTAGCTGGAGCACCCTTTTTGTGACCTCGCCATAGGCTATGTACTAGTGAGTCCTATTTGATGCTCGGGTTCTATTGTTGGCAGTTTATGCATACAGTTACAGTCTATATTTTGGGTTCCTACTGCTCTACTTCTGGGGAAACTCTGTCGAAACTTTCCCAAGTTCTGATGGCTGGTTTTTTGGTATTTTGAGCCATTTATGCTGTTATGCTGCTGAAATTTTGGCAAAATCAGAGGTTGAGTCAGGTGTGCCTTCTTGGGAGCTTCATGGTTGGCTTTAATGGATGATCAAAATGGCCCTCAGTTCACTCCTTTTCATTTAACTCAAAGAATTCAGATTAATGTTCATGTGTCCAGGAAGATCTTTTTCCAGCAGCACATAGTCTTTATGTTTGGGCCAAGAAGATTGAGAGAGATCCTGGAATGTCCTTTGCCTGTTGTCATTCCGATGATTAACTATGAAAACTCATTTGATGTGCATGTGTTTGTCCTTATCTAAAGTTGAGCTCCATTGAAGTTTCTGGGGATTGGGTAGTCAAAAGTCTTGGGTTCTGGCACGTGTGTTCGAAGGGGTTCTCAAAGCATTGTAACTTGGGTAGCCATGGCTTTCTCTTATCCCGAGTTTCATGGAAGAAGTGATGAAGATGTGGAAGAATTTTTGGAAAAGATGGAGGTTGCCTGCATTAGCAACCAGATTCATGACCCTACGCAAATGTTACGCCTTCTCCAAATTTATTTGAAGAGTGATGCACGAGCTTGGTCCAAAGCATTTGAAGAGGAGTTGCGTGTGGCTGATCCACCTGTAAGGTTGAGTTGGGACAATCTACGACATGGGTTGGAAGTGGAGTTTGTGAAGATAGAAGATCCTGACAAAGTGTGGCAAGAAGTACAAGGTTTGGTGCAGAAGGAAGGTGAGCCAGTAGATGCGTACATACGTAAGTTTTCATTGGCATGGGAGCGAATGTGCAAGGCTTTAGCACCATAGGTACCCCCGCCTGACATGATGAAGAAGGACAGGTTCTTAGCTGGTCTTTGGGAGAATATACGTTGGAGAGTGGAGCTAAAGAAGCCTAGGACATATGAGGATGCACTAGAGGTAGCAAGGAACAAAGAGTGGAAGCTGAGGAAAATGAGCCAGTTAGGGGTGGAGTCTTTGCCAATGAGGTCTGAATTTCAGCCTATAGAGTCTTTACAAGGGCGCATGTCAGGGGTTCATCATGAACCAGTAGTTCCTGTTACTACTCAGGTTATGCCAGCAGTGGTCACTAGAGCAGTGCAAGATGATGGGCTAAGGCAAGACATGAGGCAAATGGTAGATTTGATGAAGAATCTCAGCCTAAACATGCTAGGTCAAGTGGAAAATAATCGAGGTCGAGGGAGGTTTGCAAATCAGCCAAGAGGTGAAGAAAGGCCTAGGAATGGTGTTGGACAAAGCAATGGTAGGCTTTGGAGGCAGACGCCCACATGTTATAATTGTGGAGAGTTGGGTCACATCAGCCCGCAATGTGATAAGCCACCAAGGGTGGGGGGAGACATGTATCCATTGCCAAGACAGGTGCTAACTAGGTCAAATGATTATGGCATCGAAATTAAGGGAGATGAAGGAACCAGTGGACTGACCCAGGAGGAAAAGGGAAAGACAAAAGTGCTAAGTGTAGTCACCTTGGAGAAGGCATCAAAGCTAGAGGATACATTAGTGATGCCTATTGGGAAGAGGACCACAGAGGATAAGGAAGGAAGGAGTGCCCCAGGTCCTAGTAAGAAGAAAGGAAAGAGCCATGAAGGCGAGGATGTCAAGGCCAAGAGGAAAAGGAGAGCTCGTCGAAAGTTTCATGTTTCAGATTTTCCACTAGGGGATGGGCAATTAAGCTATGACTTGAAGGAGGATCTGACGAGCAGGAAGGCATATGTTACTTTTGGGCAGCTTATAGAGATGGTGCCTAAGCTAAAGCGACAGTGGAAGAGGATGGTTAACCCAATGGAGAAAGAGCCAGAGAGAGGTTCAGTGAAGGTGTTGGCAATGGACGAGCTACCAGACATTTGTCCAATAGTAGATGTGTGGCATAAAAGGAAAAATTTGGGACAAGGTTATGTGGATGGCGAAGCCCAAATATGCGTCATAACACACTCATGTGTTGAGAAGATGGGTCTCACAGTGGCTGGGGTGTCAGGTTTTCGGATCAGATTGGCAAACCATCAAAAAGTAAAATGCTTGGGTGTTGTAAAGAGCTTAGAAGTGGAGGCATATGATGCAAAGGCGGTGGTTGATTTTCATGTGATGCCAGCAGGGTTGGGAGCATATCCTATTATACTGGGCAGACCATGGTTACATGCAGTGGGAGCCGTTCAAGATTGGCGACATGGTACGATTAGCCTCTATGGAAAGACAGGTACCAAGAAGCTTTATAATATGGACACAAGGAAACGATTAGAGGAGATTTATGAAGATGAGGATGAGTCTAGTGATGAAGACTCTTCCACGGTGACAGATGAGGACAGTGATAGCACTACCAGCAGTGATGAGGATGCTGATGTTGCATTTCTTTTGATGGATAAAGAAATCCAGGAGTGTGGTTTAGTCGCATTTGCGAATGAAGTTGAAGATGAAAGTGAAGGGCCTTATGAAGTGATTGAAGGGTTGATGCAAACCAAGGTTGAGTTGTCAAAGAAGCAGGAATTAATGACGCAAATGATTAGTGGAGACCTCTCAGCTATGGAGAAGGATATATATTTGCATATGCTGGCTAGTTTTCCTGATTTGTTCATTACTTCATATGAAGAGATCAGAGGGTTCAAGGGTGAAGAGATGCATATAGAGCTGAAAGAAGGTGCTAAGCCAGTGCGGCAAAGGCTAAGAAGGATGGGTCAAGAGCAAATGGAAGCCTTGCGGGTAGAGGTGGACAAGTTATTGAAGGCACGGTTCATAGTTCCAGTGGATACCACAGAATGGGTGAGTCCAGTTGTAGTCAGTCCAAAGAAGGATGGGAAGTGGAGAATTTGTGTGGATTTTAAACCCTTAAACGCAGCCACTAAGAAGAACCCATATCCTCTTCCATTCATCGATCAGATCTTAGATTCAGTGGCAGGTTATGAGAGGTACAGTGTGTGTGATGGTTTTTCAAGCTATTTTCAATTGAAGATTGCTCTTAAAGACCGCACAAAGACAACTTTTATTACGCCATGGGGCTGCTATTGCTACACAGTATTGCCATTTGGGTTGTCAAATGGACCTTCCTTCTATCAAGAGAGAGCAAATTGGGTGTTGGAACCATTCATTGGTAGTTGTGTTAAAGCTTTTAGGGATGACTTCTGTGTCTATAGCAGTAGGGCTAATCACCATGAGAAGCTGCAGATGGTATTGGCTCGATATGATGAATGTGGAGGACAACTAAATCCAAAGAAATGTCATCTAGCACAGCCAAGGGTGAAGTTATTGGGCCATATGGTGTCAGAAAATGGCATTGAGGCTGATCCCGATAAGGTGAAGTCTATTATTCTTCTTCCATCACCTATGAGTACGAAGCAATTGGCAACCTTTATACACAAAGTGAAGTACATGGCACGGTTTATTTCATTGTCTTCGTAGCTTCTTTATCCATTACAGCAAGTGGCAAAGCATGATCCATTGCAATGGGATGACAAGTGTGAAGAAGTGTTTCAAGAGGTGAAAGAGGTGTTAGGGGGGTTGTCAGCCATGCAGGCTCCTGATTGGGAGAAAGTTTTTTATGTAAATCCATCAGTAGGGGATGATGCCATTGGAGCCATGCTATTGCAAAAGGGGAAGGGCAGCCATTATATGAGGCCAGTGTATTGTGCAAGCCGAGTGAAGTTGGTAGCGGAGAGAAAGTTATCAGAAGTAGAGCTAGTGATGGCCAGTGTAATATTTTCTTGTCGACGATTTCGTCATTACTTGCTACCACGGCCTTTTGTTTTCTTGACGAGTTATGCCTTTTTGCCACAGTTAATTAATGGTATTAACATGTCAAATGTGGTGAAGAAATGGGTAATTGAGCTGCAAGAGTTTGAGTTCTGTTTTCTAGTGGAAGATAGTACAAGGGCTACCCTAGCTGATTTGTTGACCTACAAGGAGAATCCCCTTATTGTTAAGGAAGAGGTGGTGAGAAAGGTAGTTAAAGAAGTGCCACAGATCAGCAATGCACATGTGTTGTTCTTTGATGGTTCATACAGAAAGAACCATGATGCAGCTTCAGGGGGGATAGCACTTTATGATCCAGAGGGGAAGCTAGTATGCAAGAGAGGGTTCAAATTGGATGCGCATAGTAACAATGAGGCTGAATATGCTACATTGGAAGCCGGAATACACATTTGTTTGAAGCATGGGGTTCGAAGGTTGAGCATAAAAGGTGATGCCTTGTTAGTGGTGAAGCAAGTGTTGGGTGTGTGGAAGAGCAAGAACACCTCATTGAAGGAAATGTGCTTCAGAATTAAAGGCCTGTTAAAAAAGTTCGAAGCATGGAGCATCAGACACATTGAACGTGCTCTAAATGGAGAGGCACATGAAGCAGCTCAAGGCATGATTGGGGAGCTATTCGTGTTGAGGACCAATTTACCTCTTTATCATGGCCGGGAAAGTTTGGCTCAAGAAGAGGAGTTTTTGCTAACAGGAATCATTCCAAAGGAGATTCAGAAGTCTAAGAAGTATGGCTTTGTGCGTAGAGAATACAGGTACAAATTGATTGGTGATGTCTTATACATGAAAGGGGCTGATCTCGTGTTGAGACGTGTACCTTGGCGGGAGGAGCTTTACAGAGTGTTGGAAGAGAATCATGAAGGCGCATGTGGTGGCCATTTTGCTCTAAAGATCACCTTGCATAAGATTTTGCAAGAGGGGTATGTATGGCCTAGTTTGCACAAGGATGTTCACCATTGGTGTAGGTCTTGCAATAGGTGTCAAGCGTTTGGGAAGAGAGTGTTGAAGCCAGAGCTACGAAAAACCATTATGGCGTTTGATGTGTTTGAAAAGTGGGGGATTGATGCAATAGGCCCGTTACCTATCACAAGCAGGGGCAAAAGCTATATTTTGACGGCAGTGGACTATCTTTCTAGATGGGCAGAGGCTATAGCAGTAAAACAGATCACTGCAAAGGATGTGGCAAAATTTGTGTATGATGAAATATGTTGCAAGTTTGGGGTGCCATTAGAGCTACTTTCAGATAAGGGGCCAGGATTTAGAGCTAAACTGCTAGACTTCTTATGCACAAAGATGAAGATTAGGCACCGGCATACCACTCCTTATTACCCGCAGTGTAATGGCTTAAATGAAAGGTTCAATGGTGAGTTGGTACAAATTCTTTCTAAAGTGACAGAGCACCAAGGAAAGAATTGGGATTTGGAATTGCCTAGTGCATTATGGGCTTACCGTACTTCGGTGAAGACAGGTACAGGGTTTACTCCATTTCATTTGGTGTATGGAAAGGAAGCACTATTGCCTGTGGAGGTAGAGTTGCCTGCGGTCAAGATGTTAGAGAAGTTGCTTGGGTCGCCTAGTGATGCATTCAAAGAGAGGCTCTTGCAGTTACAAGAGGTCCAGTTGGATAGGATGAGCGCATTGGAGCATTATGGGCAGATGCAGGATAAGGCTTTGGCAAAGATAAATGAAAAGGTTAAAAGTAAGGGTATCAAGAAACATGACTTGGTTTTGCGCTACAACAGTAAGCTGGACAACACCTTCCAAAAGAAGTTTCAAATTAAGTGGGAAGGCCCTTTCAAGGTAGTGGAGTGTTTTCCAAATGGCACATATCAGCTAGCTAACCTGGATGGTGTTCTACATAAGTCAAGGGTAAATGGATTGCGTCTTAAATTGTATCATGCTAGATTGATGATGGTGGAGCAAGATGAGCTGTCTGTGGAGCAACCAATGTTGGTGAAGGATGAGGAGACCTGTGATGCGGCAAGTCTCATATCTCTCTTTGCTGCTGTTGATCATGAATGATCTAGCAGGCTAGGGGATGGGCAAATTATGTCAGGAGTTTTTTTGAGCAAGGGATTGCGCATATGTACATATACATGCATGGTGCATCAAATAAAGGATTGCCCATTTTTCAGAGCCAGGTGGTTACGTGGGGCCCACATGTGTACAGGTAGGACAGGGTGTACATAGTGCATCGATTTTCACTATTACCAGTACCACTGTGTTTTTTCTACAATAAGGAGGATTTGGTAGCACGTAAAACTTCTCGAGGAAGCTATCCGCGGGCCGACGACGTGAGGTCAGCAAGTGCGTCAGATGGCATCTAGTGGCGTCAGGAGGGCGAACGAGGTCAATATTTGCACGCGGATGAGGACGGACACAACGTGGGTGTTTTCTTGTGAGAGTTATGCAGAAAGGTCATCATTAGGACCACTTTTTGGGGCCACTTCACGTGGTGGCAAGATGCATTATTGGAAAAAAGCTGAGTGCCAGGTGTGCAAATGATGAAAAAAGGTGACAACTATGCACTGCGAGGTCAGTTTTTGGCCTGTTCGGGGTCCGTTTGAGGTCATCTAAAAGGCCAAGGGTGCCCAACTAAAAAAGCTAAATGTGGGAACTGAGAAAACAGAGAGAATACCAAAAAAAACGTGGAGAAGAGAGGAGGAACAGCTGCAGGTGTGTTTTTGCTCATTTTGGAGCCTGTTTTGGCCGTAAACTGCTCATCCGAGGTCGGATTTGAGCACTTTGACATTGTAGACTGGGGTTTTGGGCCGTTCCGAACGCGATGGCGCTGTCCATTTTGCCAAATTCCTCACTCTTTTTCTGCTGTTTTTCTGTGTAATCTTCTCCGGTGAGTGAAGCTTCTTCTCCAATTTGTGATTGTATCTGGTATCTTTTACCCATATTGTGTGAGCTATTTGCCCCTTTGGTGTTGGCCCAAGCTCATTTGTATCTAAACATCAGAAGTTCTCCTCTTTTGAGCTGAGTTTTTGTGTGTGTGTGTGTGTGTGTGTGTGTGTGTGTGTGTGTGTGTGTGTGTGTGTGTGTGTGTGTGTGTGTGTGTGTGTCTGTGTGGAGTGGGCAAGTGGATAGTCTCTCTCCTCTCACTCCAGAGGTGTGTTCCTTGTCTCGGCCAGGTGTGTTGTGTAAGCCGAGTGGTGCCCCATAGTGTGTGTGTGTATCTTCCCAAGAGTGTGTGTCGGGTCGTTATAGAGGCGCTGTGTGTGTTTTCATCCCACTCACAGCGCTATCCATCTTGCAAAGAACTCAGCCTTTCATTCAAGGACAAAGCACATTGAGGTGAGATATCACTTCATACGCACTCTTTTGGAAGAGGGACAACTAAAGCTAGGAAAGGTGCATACAAGTGAAAATCATGCAGACATGTTTACAAAGGTGGTCAACAACGAGAAGTTGAGCTTTTGCTCATCTTCAATCGACATTCAAGGATAAGAAGTCAGAATGCAAAGCAGTCACAGGTTTGGTTTGGAGATCAGTCTCCAAGTGGGAGATTGTTAAGTATGGAGCCTGATTTACCCTTGTAATTTTCTGTGGTAAAAGCGCACATTTGTAAGGCCCCCATTATGAGGAGAAGCCATCGTGCGTGAAGGAAAATCACTCACCGGAAACCAAAATTTTCACGGACAAGAATCAGGGGCAACTTTGAAGGCCTGGGGGGCAGAGGCCCCCAAGACTTTTTTTTTCGCCGGAATATTATGGCCGGACGACGACCGGAAAGTGGTCGGAAAACAACCGGTCGGTTGGCCGGTGGCCGGTAGTCAATGGCCGATGGCCGGTGGTCGGAAGTCAATGGCCGGTGGCCGGTGGCCGAATTCAAAAGCGGACTTGTCTTCTCAAGGGCGGCCACACATGGGCGGATTGGAGGGTCCGATTTGGACTTATTCGCACAAGGGCGGTTACACATGGTTGTCTCTCATAAGAGAGGGCAGCCCTTTTGGCCTATAAAAGGAGGCCATTTCTACACACATTTCATAGTGTGAAGTTGATGCAACAAGGTGAGTGTGAGGTGGTGAGAGTGAAGCAAGGCGGGAGCTCCATTAAGGGTATAATCCCTTTGTAAACTACTTCTTGTTTTGAAGTACTAAAGCCATTGAGTGGATGCTTTCCCGTGGACGTAGCCCACATTGGGTGAACCACGTATATCGTGTGTACTCTCTCTCTCTCTCTCTCTCTCTCTCTCTCTCTCTCTCTCTCTCTCTACTCTATAATCTCATGTATATAAATCTGTCTCTCTCCATTAAGTAATCTACTCAATTATCTATTTAGCTACGTCTTATTTCCTAACAGTAAATTTGTGTACTTCATAGAGATAGGTTACACACAGCAACAACAATCACTCGCAAGGCACAATGAAAATCATGTTAAGGGCTCACCTTTATCAGGTCCAGTGAGATTTGCAACAGCAATTAAGTTAGTGACATATAGAGTCCTACGATATCCTACCTACCGTGCATGCGGAAAATTTCTTTGCTTATATGGTTTGGGTGCTATTGGTGTTTCTAGTGTGCCAGCCACAGTAAGCGATGACCTTATTGACGACGTTGCTACAGTACTCTAGTTGTCAAAGGCAGAACTGTACCAGCATTGAGTTGTGTTGGCAATTGCAAACATTATGCCATGGCCCGCCACGTTGTGCCTTGATCACTTGCTCATCTTGACACATTATTTTGAGCCACAAAGAAAATTATAGGGGTAGTTTACCACAAGGATGAAGCTCTTTGATGATTCAAGGTCAAAGGTCTCTTGGGACTATTCCTAAAACATGATCTAATTCTCTCCTTCTTCTTGTTTCTCTTCTTCAAGTTTACTAAGATTTCTTTACTCTACAATCCTATCCCCCTCCTTCTACCCCTTTTCCTCACTACCTATAATATTTTATGCCTTCTTCTTCTAGTACTTCTACTCCTTTTTTCAAAAATCACCAAGTGTGGTAGATTGGTCATCCTATTTCCCTCTTGATTATGTCAAATTTCTATAAAGTATTATCACCTTCTATACATGCTTTCTCAAGGGGTTGCTTCCTATGACTAGAGGGAGCCATGAAATTTTAAGTATACCAGTTTTACTATGCTTGTTTGATAGCACTTCTACCCTTAAGGATATATTTCTTCTATTACATACATAGCTTATAACATGGTTAAAACAATTATCATTAGTTAACATAACTAACTCATGCAATTATGAGAACAAAAGGATCTAAGCAATCAAACCATGCTCGTGCATCTCATTTATAAGTATAAATATAAAGGAAGAGGTTCAAGAAGAAAAAAGGACTTAGCTTTGATAGTTGTGATGATTTTTGTAGACATCCAAATGTAGCCTAAGCTTTGATACCATTGCAATAGTCGAGAGTGAAAAGGGCCTACAAAATACCAAAAATAACGTGCTACAAGCCATAAAACAATAGATCTGCATATCTGAAATGTCATAAAATATAATATCTAACTTTACCAAATGATTTTCTCATATTAAACTAATCATTTAATATGGGAAGTTAAAAGGGGAACAAGAGTTAGGATATAGATATGTGCTTTTACACCTATTTCAACAGGGGACCAAAAGGAGAAATGGTTGCATCTCAATAGGGGTCCAAAAGGAGACGGTCTACCAAGTAGCAATGTGCAATAAGTGCTTCTAGATTTACCTCAGTAAGGGACCAAGAGGAGAGATGGTTACATCTCAATAGGGGTCCAAAAGGAGGTAGTCTATCGAAGATCAATGTGCATCTAATGGAGCTTAAAAGATCTTAGGGTTAGCTTCATTAAAGACCTCCAAAAGTTAGCGTTAAAAAGTCCTTTGATGCAAGGGATGACCTTGAGGTGGAAATCCTACCCAAGCATGAGGTTGGTTGTCGGCTTGATAACTAAAGTGCTTAAAGTGTTTGTGGAAAACTTTCCTGAAGCTTGAGGTGATTTTTATGCTTAAAATGACTAAGGTTCTTGAAGTGTTCATTTCAAAGATAAACTCTCAAGAGGCATAAACGGTTTCCATGTTTGATTGACTAAGTGCTTGAAGTGTCCAATTCAAACCAAATGACTTAAGAAGAATAAAAGACACATGGAAAAATTCTCCACATGTGGCCCTTGTGATGTGCTTGAATCCTATTGGATAGGCTTTAAAGGGGTCCAATGCAAATTTAGATGCATAAAAATAAATAATTAAGTCCCTTCCTCTACAAGAGGAGAGAGAGTTTATTAGGCCTCTTGATGAGACTCCCAAAAGAAGACTCTCTCCATAAGAGAGGAGGAACCCAAAGAACGAGAAAGAAGTAAATCCATAAGTTCCTCTGAAGATGTGGCTCCACATAGACGGCCGTCTAGACTGTTGCCAACTCCTCCCAAGAGGAAACGGTCAACCCATAGTCTTCCTCCTCGTCATTCTGAAAGGGAAGAGAGGAAACAAAGGAAGAAAATGGCAAGAAAGAGGTCACCCTCTTCTCCTTCTTCTTCGCCTTCCTCATCTTCCGATGAAAGCAATGGCTATTCTCCTAGAGAATACAAGAGGGGAGGACATCACAAATCATACCCTGCATGGCAAAGATCACAAAAGCTCAAGAAGTTCAAAGAGGAAGGAACCTTTGGTGCCACCGACAAAGTATTGGCCTTCATCCAACAATTTGATGCGGCCTTTGGAGACGAGAGCTTCATGGAGTCCTCCAAGCTACGCCATGTAGTTATGCACTTCCATAAATCTTCTCGTCCATGGTGGGCTAGCCTTTGTGGCAACGGCAAGGCCCCAAAGACATGGAAAACTCTACAAGTTTCCATCATGAAGCAATTTCTTGCAAGCGATGCAAAGGACAAAGTGCTCACCAAATGGAAAAGTTTGAAGCTACTCTTCAACAAGTCTATCCACAAATATGTACACAAGTTTTGGGATTTACATCTCAAAGCTACAGTCTTTCAAAGGATAGACTTTACCAAAAAAGCAACAATTTGGTGCAAGATTACCTGAAGAAATGGTCGAGGATGTCAACTCACAACGGCCTAGCACTATCACCAAAGTCATCCACCAGACTATGGTTGCTTCAAGGATCAATTTCCAACAAGGGGCGAGATGAAATTTCAAGCCCATGGAAAACAAGGATCGAAATGAAGCTAAAGGGAAGAGCAATGCTCAAAACTCTTCCCAAGGCAACACCATCACCAACAACAACAAGTCCAAGGAGAAACAAGCTTACAAAGGTAAAAATAAGCTCTCTCCCAAAGAATTAGAGGTCTTTCATAAAGACCATAAATGCTTTAAGTGTGGGAAGCAAGGACATGGTTATCGTTCTTGCCCCAAAAGAAATGTACACAATAATACTCCCAGGGCTTTCATGGTTGAAGCATACTCATTGCAAAGGCTCATCACTTTCCTATGCTTGGGGAAAAGTAAGGGAGCATGATGTCTTCATCCTTTTTGACCCTGGCTCTAATCACAACTTCATATCAACAGAGTTGGCCACCAAGTTGGGCATTCAAGCTTATGAGATGGGAGATATTGTAACTACTAACACAGCTTTCAAGGGATAGCAAGCCTCCGTTACTCCCTTGATTGGGAAGTTGAGGCTTCATGTCCAAAGCTACGTCGACAAGCACCTCATGCTTGGGTAGGATTCCCACCTCAAGGTCAGTCTTAGCTTGCCTAAGGTCAAAGAACTTTTTAACACTAACACTAGAGGTCTTTAATGAAGCTAACCCTAAGGTCTTTTAAGCTCCATTAGATACACGTAGCTCTTTTGATAGACTACCTCCTTTTGGACCCCTATTGAGATGTAACCATCTCTCCTCTTGGTCCCTTGTTGAGGTAAATCTAAAAGCACTTATTGCACATTGCTCTTTGGTAGACCGTCTCCTTTTGGACCCCCATTGAGATGTAACCATTTCTCCTTTTGGTCCCCTGTTGAGATAGGTCTAGAAGAAAATATCCATATCCTAACACTTGCTCCCCTTTTATCTTCTCATATTAAATGACCAGTTTAATATGAGAAAATCATTTGGTAAAGTTAGATATTATATTATATGACATTACCTCTCTCTTGAAATCATAGTCGTCCTCAACTATGAGGTAGAGAAGATAAAGCGTAGTCATTAGTCCATGTTTCTTAGTCGGGTAGAAAATCCCTTTTTACCCTACGACATCATTCCAAAATGGACGACTAATCCATTTGGTGCTCGCGAGACTTAGCTGTGGCAAGCATGTCTGCTCTTTAGTCCATATCATACTACCAAAGTAGAGTGACAAGTTCTACTTGGTGTTTGGGAGACGTCGTCACCACAAATATGATCCTAAGCATGCATACTTCTTAAATTTTGTGCACAATAAAAGAAAGAGAATGACTCTTATAAGACAAAAACATTGTGCATTTAAAATGCATTTTCATTTGATTACTCTAGTGTAGCATTGTAAGCATTGACAAGGTTCATATTATCCTTAAGCTAGGTTTCTTGCATCCCTTAGTACTTCTTCTTGATCTTTGATTTTTGGAGGTTTTGCAACTATTGCTTCTTTTGGTGGTGCTCCTTTATAAGGCTTAAGTAGACTCACATGGTTAGCATTGTGAATGAGCCAATGGTTGGGAAACTTTAACTAATAAGCCATCTCATTGATTGGCTTAATAATTTTTAAAAGAAAGGACCATCGTATGTTTTTGCTAGTTTAGCATAATATTCTTGGTGGCTCGTAGGATTCTTGCTCGTAGTATGCCTTAGACGAGCCTTGAGAAACTTTAGCAAGACCCAATCATTTTCCTTAAAGGCTAAGGCTCTTCTGTGCTTATTAGCACAACAACCCTTTTTGCCTTTGCTTTGAGATGGATATAACCTCTTTAATATTTGGAAAAGATTCTTGTGAGTCTCAGCTATATTCATCAACAGCGAAGATCTTCCCATGTACTTTAAGTAGTAAGGGACTTTTGGATCTTCCCTTTTTAACCCTGAAAGGTGCTTTCCCCATAAAATTATGTACAATGTCATTGTATGCATACTCTATAAGAGGTAGATACTTCTCTCATTGAGAACATTGATCTACTTCCATGGCATAGGCTTTTAGACAATGGCTAAAGGCTGAAAATTGAAAATGCTAACTAACTTGGCTGATCTGGCGACGGTAAACTACAAAATGTCATGCTTTATCTGCAAAAGAAAATGCTAGGGCTGATCTGCAAAACAGAAAATGCTAGGTTGATCTTGTTGGCTGAAAATGCTAGGGCTCTCTACCGTTCTTGCTGAGAAGGTGCACTGCAAGTTGTTGGAACTCCTTCTGTTGCTCTTCTGCTAGAACTGAGAGCCCTATCCTCTACTTATTATACTTGCTGTATGTTTCAAAATGCGTGGTATATCGAAAATTGAAATTTGATCGAGGGAAGCAACTTGGATTGTTTCAGTCGACTGGCTTAGCAAGAAAACACACTCTATGCTTGTCACAAAATCCTATTAAGGCCACATTAAGCGGAAAACCTCTTTAGATCTCAAAGTTTCAAGTATTATGGCTTGCCAACATCCATAGTTTCAGACAAAGATCCTAGAATGACCAGTAATTTCTAGAAGGGTCTCTTTGAGAATCTAGGAAGTAGATTTCTTTCGGCCTATCATCCACAAACACATGACCAAAGTGAAATAACTAATCTAACAATTCTTGAATCTACTCTTGTATGTTTACTTTTCATGGTAGACCAACATAAATACATTTCTACTCCTCGAAGAGTAAATTAGAGAATCCCTCTTTACCCCGCATAAAGAGAAGCATGGGATTTATACATGACTTTCTTATTGCATGGGTGAGAAACACATAGCCTATTGCCGTTTGGAAGATAGCCATCCTCCAAGGTGAATGGTTCTTTTTTTTCTTCCCTAATGCAAAGGCTTTAATTACATACTTAAAGTCTCGGTCAGTAACATACTCATCTATCATAAAAGACATCACATTTATCCTTGGCCATTGTGAAAGTGCATCGACCGCTTGATTGTGCATGCCATCAATGTGAGCAATATGAAATTTAAATTGCGAAAGAAAATTTACCCACCTCACTTGTTTGGCGGAAAGCTTGGTTTGCGTTATGAAGTTATTGAGGCTTTGTGATCCATTCGTAGGATGCATGGAGCCCTCAAGAGATAGTTCTTCCATGTCTACTAGGGCATGTAGAATAGCTACAAACACTTTTTTGTATATGCCCAAGACCCGTTGATCGGCATTGAGCCGTCGGCTCTCATATGCTATGGCATGCCCTTCTTGAAGCAAGACTGCTCCAAGGAAATCACCACAAGAATCACATTGGACCTCAAATGGCTTTGAGAGATCTGGAAGCATGAGGACTGGTTGAGAGATAAGCTTCTCTTTGAGCTTGTCAAAAGCATTTTATTCTTTAGCAATCCATGAGTACTTAACGTTATTCTTTGTTAAGTCATGCAATGGTCCTGTTATTTGAGAGAATTTTGCTATGATGTGTCTATAGTATGCAGACATACCAATAAAGCTTCTTAGCTCATGTAGATTCCTTGGATTAGGCCATGCTTTTATTACCTCCAACTTTGATGGATCCATACTGATACCATCTTGAGAGATATTGTGACGTAAATATTGAATCTCTTGTAAAATCCCTTTTCTTTTGATTAATGAAAATCTTATTCTCTCTCACAACTTGAAAGATTACCTGGAGGTGTCACTTGTACTCCTCAAGAGAATTTGAGTGGCCTGAAGATTTTTGTCCATCGTGAGTTTGTATGTGGATGGATATTTGCCAAGCCAAAACTTGTAACTTATCAAATAGATCTTCTACTCGCGGCACAAGAAATCTTTTTTTTTTAATATAGTGATCCTATTTAGTGCTCCATAGTTGACACACATATGATATATGTCATCTTTCTTTTGCACTAAAAGTACTAGTGAACAGAATGGAGAGGAGCTAGGCCTCACCATCCCTTTTTCCACCAATTTATGCACTTGCCTCATGATCTCCTTTTGTTGAGCTTGTGAAACTCAACAAGGAGGTTTATTAGGCGGACAGCTTCCTAGTAGAAGCTCTATTGCATGGTCATCATCCCCTCGTTTTGGAGGTAGCTCACTGTTTCCTTTACTGCTACTTGTAAAACATTAGACTCGTTTACAGATTCTCTAACAAAAATCATACACGCAAAAATAGAGCTTTTCATTGACTTATCAAAAGCAAGCGTATTTACTAGGGATATGGTGTTTCTTGACTCGTTAGCATCTATGTACATGCTCTTTTCTCTATAGGTGAAGTAGATTCTCCTTTCAGGGAACTTCATGTTGGCAACCATGCGGTTAAACCATGATGCCCTTAGGATAACATCCTCATGTTGGAGAGGAGAGAAAAAAAAGTCTTCTTTGACGACGTAGCTTTGGACATGAAGCCTCAACACCCCAATCAAGGGAGTAACAGAGACTTGCTATCCCTTGAAAGCTATGTCAGTAGTTACAATATCTCCCATCTCATAAGCTTGAATGCCCAACTTGGTGGCCAACTCCATTGACATGAAGTTGTGATTAGAGCTAGGATCAAACAAGATGAAGGCATCATGCTCCCTTACTTTTCCCCAAGCATAGGAGAGTGATGAGCCTTTGCAATGAGTATCCTCTTTTGGAGCTTCAACCATGGAAGCTCTAGGAGTGTTATTGCGTACGTTTCTTTTGGGGCAAGAACGATAACCATGTCCTTGCTCCCCACACTTAAAGCATTTATGGTATTTATGAAAGGCCTCTAATTCTTTGGGAGAGAGCTTATTTTTACCTTTGCAAACTCCTTTCTCCTTGGCCTTATTGTTGTTGGTGTTGGTGTTGCCTTGAGAAGAGTTTTGACCATTGCTCTTCCCTTCAGCTTCATTTCGATCCTTGTTTTCCATGGGCTTGAAATTTCTTCTCGCCCCTTATTGGAAATTGATCCTTGAAGCAACCATAGTCTAGTGGACCGGTGATAGTGCTAGGATGTTGTGAGTTGACATACTCGGCCATTTCTGCAGGTAATCTTATACAAAATTGTTGCTTTTGTTCGGCGAAGCCTATCCTTTGAAAGAATGTAGCTTTGAGATGTAAATCCCAAAGTTGTCTACATATTTGTGGATAGACTCGTTCAAGAGTAGCTTCAAACTTTACCATTCAAACTCTGTCCTTTGCATCGCTTGCAAGGAATTGCTTCATGATGGAAACTCTAGAGTTGTCTTTAGGGCCTTGCCGTTGCCACGAAGGCTAGCCCACCATTGATGAGAAGATTTCTGGAAGTGCATAGCTACATGGCGATTTAGGATATAGATATGTGCTTCTAGACCTATCTCACCAGGGGACCTGTAAGCCAAGGGAAGCTAGAGCCTGAGAGTCCACCACCCAACCACCCATTATATAGGCAAGCCCCTGGCCCTTTGCCCTATTTGGACTCCCCGTTCCACACCACCTAGCCCGACCCTGCCCTTGTCTAGTCTGGCCTTGCCGGTGTCCTGACATTACTCCCCCCTTAAGAAGAGTTTTCGTCCTCAAAAACAAAAGTGGGGAACTTCTTCTTAAGAACACTAATGTTTTCCCAAGTGGCACCTTCTTCAAGTCGGTCTTTCCACTTGATTAAGACTTGTTGGCGTACGTGATGACGTGTACGCAACACATGATAATCAAGAACACGTTCAGGTTCATGCGGTAGGGTAGGAGGTTCAATGAAATCAACCAAAACCTATTGGTCAATGACATTGTCGTCCAAATGTAACCGCTTACATAAACGGCTTACATGAAACACCGGATGAATGCGAGAATGTGAAGATAGTAATAATTTGTAGGCACGATCACCTACTCGCTTGAGTATTTTGAAAGGCCCACAATATCATGGAGATAATTTAGGCGTCGGCCCAGTTTTCAGACTTTCTGAATGTTCTGGCACACGTAAAAATACTTCTTCCCCTTCTTCAAAGGTAACTTGCTGACGTTTCTCATCAGTGTACTTCTTATACCGATCCTATGCTTGCCGGACATTCTGACGAGCAAGTTTCAGCATATCCATGTGGTCTTGGAGAAAATCCTTAACCTATTGGAGTTTTTCGGTTGCTAACCCCACTGTAACTGGTGACTTAGCCTGAAACCCGTACATGAGCATGAAAGGACTAAAACTTGTTGTGACATGCTTAGCACTATTGTAGGCAAACTCAAAAATAGGTAAGTATTCTTCCTAGTCCGACTGTTTCTTGCTAATGTATGCTCTTAGCATATCCTCTAGCACCTGGTTAACCCGTTCTGTTTGACCATTTGTTTCCGCATGATCAGTTGTACTAAGGTTTAGTTGTGTACCCAATCATTTAAATACAGCTCTCCAAAAGTGACTGTTAAACTTGGGATCATGGTCACTAACAATGTTACTTGGCAAACCATACAATTTGTAAAGATTGTCCACAAATAACTTGGCTAGTTCTGGTTTCTTAACCGTTGATTTGGTCGAAATAAACTTACATAGTTTACACAACCTGTCTACAACCACCCATACTGAGTCATGACCTCGTATAGTGGTTGGTAAACCTACAATAAAATCCATAGAGATGCTTTCCCATTTTCCATTGGGAATCTCCAAAGGATGTAAGAGTCCTCCTACTTTCAGGCACTTTGCTTTGTTAACTTGACATTTTTGGCAGTGCAAGACATAAGCTTGAACAAAGCCATGTAGGCCTGGCTAGTAAAACTGTCATCGTACGAGAGCATAAGTTTTTCTAATCCTCGGGTGCCCTGCACTTGGACTATCATGACATTCATAAATAATTTGGCGCCGAATGTCTGTGTCCATCGGTACACAAACTCTCCCCTTGTGGAGTAGGTACCCATTGTCGATGGTAAAATGCTTCCATCGCTATAGTTCATCACTTGATAAAGAAGAACTAGGTGTGGAGGTTAACTGTACACTACCGTCATTGGAGTGAGAAGCATCCCTCTTTTGAACATGGCTACACACTTTGGAATATGCTTCATCATGCTCATATTTGCCCTTGAGAGAATCTAAAAATTCACTACGAGGTTCTGTAAACAAGAGTGAATTGATCTCTGGCATTCGACTTAGAGCGTCTACCACTACATTGTATCGGCCTTTGCGATACCTTAGCTTGGCGTTATATTCCTGAAGGATCTTGGCCCACCTAGCTTTTCGACCCTTTAAATCTGTTTGTTATGTAAACCATTTGATGCTTTCATGGTCAAACACAATCTCGAACTGAGCACCATACAGATAATGCCGCCATGTTTTTAAGGTAGACACTATTGCATAGAGTTTGTGTTTGTAAGCAGAATAGTTCTGCTGAGTTGCATCAAGCTTCTTGCTTTCAAATGCAATCGGTCGTTCGTCTTGAAACAAGACTGCTCCAATAGCACGGCTGTTGGTATCCGTTTCCAAAACAAATGGTTTCAAAGGATCTACAATAGCCAGTATAGGAGTTGTAGCAAATGCATCCTTGAGCGTATTGAAACTCTGCTGTTGAGCAGATCCCCATTGAAAAGCTTTACCTTTTCCTTTTAGTTCATCCGTCATAGGAACAGCAATTCGAGCATAGTTTTTAACGAACCTTCGGTAAAAACCTGCAAATCCTAAAAATATATGTGATTCTTTCAGATTTTTAGGAGGAGGCCATTTCCTTATGGTATCCACTTTGGATTGATCCATGTATAGGCCATTAGCTGAAATAACATGCCCTAAATAATGAATTTCATCCTTTAGAAAATCACATTTAGATTCCTTGTCATATAACCAGTTTGTGCGTAACAACTCAAACACCTGCCTGAGATGTTGTAAGTGATCTTCTTCGGAAGCACTATAGACTAGGATGTCATCAAGGAAAACAATGATAAATTTGCCCAAATATGGCTTCAAGACACTATCCATAAGTGTCATGAATGTTACGGGCGCATTGGTTAACCCAAAGGGCATTACCAAAAACTCATAGTGTCCAAACCGTGTTCAGAATGCAGTTTTAGGTATATCGGCAAGTCGAATACGGACTTGATGATATCCTGACCACAAGCCTATTTTCGTCAAAATGCGAGCATGAGTAAGCTTATCAAACAACTCATCTACTCTCGAAAATGGGTATTTGTTCTTAACTGTAACCACATTTAAGCCCCGGTAGTCTATGCACATGCGCATACTATTGTCCTTTTTCTTCACTAAGAGGATAGACAAAGCCCATGGTGAAGAACTGGGTTGTATAAACCCTCTGCTAAGGTAGTCAGCAAGCTGACATTCCACCTCAACAGCCTCTGAATAACTCATACGGTACAGTGGTTTACTAATAACAGGTTTACAGCCTGCACCCACGTCAATGCTATGTTGTACTGAACGTGTCGGCGGTAATCCTGATGGAAAATCATAAGGAAATACATCTTGAAATTCCTTTAATAATTTTTGTAATTGACTAGCAACGTTTGCTTGTTTAGAATTAGCAATTGGTGGAATAGAGGAGAGAGAAGCATGCGGCGTTTGAGGAATGTTCAACAAACTCAATGTTAGAAAGAAAATGAGACAGTGAGTAACATAGGAAAACCTGATCTATTTCATTACCAGAAACGAGCTACATAAGCTCAATGGTACAAATCAGTGGTGATGAAGGTATATCTTTTTCTCCTAACAACAACACATGTGCGCCATGGGACTCAAATATCAAGCTGTTGTGCTCATAGCTACGCTTCAGTGATGGTCCTAGGCTATGCAACCACTCCCTACCAAGAACCACATCAGCCCTTTCCATGTTCATAACCTAAAAATCCAAGCAAGTAGAGTACCCTTGTACTTCCAATGGAACAGCTCGGCATTGAGTATCCCATATTTCAGTATCATGTCCATTCATCATTGCTACCTTGTAGCAGTGGGTACACGGAGTTTGAGGTAGTTTGAGCTTTTTCACCAATCCGTAATTGATGAAATTGTGCATAGCACCATCATCTACCAAGATGCGCACCTTGTGCCCTTGCAGATATCCGTGCATACGTACTAACTCATGTGGTCCAAAGGTTGGTTGCCACATGGAAGCTGTGAGACAGCATTCATGCACCACCTCCGTGTGTGTTACTTCCACTATAGAGAATCTTGAGAAAGACTCGAGAGGCAGCAATTGCACCGTGTGCACCGCTTTCTCCTTTTCCTGAGCAGCAGATTTGCCCTTGGGACAATCCTTTTTGCCATGACCTCTTCCTAAACATTGAAAACATAACCTTTCTTTCTTGGCTTTATCAAAATTCTCAAGAGAAAGAGGACCCCTGGTTTTTTAGATGCATCTGAATTAGCAACTATAAATTTTCTTTTATTGTGCCCATACTGAGTGCGTGTATTACCATGTATGCTAGCAGGTAGGTGACTATTATGTGTTTTCTTCTCATCAGGATCATCATGAATATGTGCTTTCACTATGGCTTCCTCAAGTGTTTTAGGGTCTTGGGTCTTGACATACTTCTTAAGCTCGGGTGTTAGACCTCGTATGAACCCCCGTACTTGTTGAAAGGTATCCAATCCTTCCAACTTGAGGATAACGTCCCAATAGTGAGAGATATATTCAAGGAGTGATGGGTATTGGCGCATGGAACATGTGTCCCAAGCCGTCCAATTCTGATTGGCCTCGTTTGTAGGCAAAAATTCCTTGCTAAACATTGCTTCAAAAGCTGCCCAACTCTGTGGTATGATGTTCTTCTCCTTGAGAGACATCCACCATTTGTAGAACTTGCCTTCCAGAGTTAAGCTCATTTGTAGAGCTCTGACTGCATCTAGAGTACACCGTAAGGCGTGAATTCCATCCCACTTGCTGAGAAAGATATTCACTGCATCCTTATTGTGGTCTCAATCTTCTCCCTTAAAAATTGGTGGTTTAGTGTTCTTTAACAATTCATCCACCTCTTTGGCAGTGAAAGTATGCAACGTATCAACAGTTGGGCCTTGCCCTAGATTAGAAATGCCCTGCCCTTGTGTGGCAACGTGCTCATGCATGTGGGTGTCAGCACGACTCTTAGACTGCTGATGGATTAATTGAATTACTAATGTGGATAGTTTAGTAACATTTTCATTTAAAGCTTTAAAATTTTCATCCATGATTGTCATGCGTGTCTGAAGTGCACAAAATTCTTGAATATTGAGCAATTCGTAAGTATTTTCTCCTGCCATAGCATCGCGGGTACTCTCCTTGAGAGGATCCGGCCGCGGGCCATTATTGGTAGGATCAAGAGTACTTTGCTCAAAATTTAATGTCATATTGATATCTGAATCCATGGCTACACAGTGCGGTGAAAGAAGTACTCAGAAAAAAATACATGATAGTGAGAGCACTCGCAAAGTATAGAAGCCTTGCTAACTCCGTCAAAATCGAGAGTAATCCAGTGGAAAATGATTTGGATTGTTTGTCGTATATCGAATTCCACTAGCTCTTGATAGTCGAATCACTTAGACTTGAAAGCGGTAATCAATGCCGACAAAAACTTGTACTGGAACTTCACCAATTCGGTTGTCTTGAAATTTTTGAGTTTCTGCGTAATACGCAAGAAATTGTCGTCGAAATCCGTGCCGGCTTTGTTGATGCCGCCTAGCTCGGCCTTGCCGTACTCGCACGTAGTGGAGTAGGGGGGGTGGGATACCCACTGTGGGTACCACCCCTTAAGATTAAATTTATTGGGTATGGACACTACCCCTAAGGGGGTGGACGCCCTTCCAGTGAGAAACGTAGCTTCACTGTCGGCTATGACGCCTAACGGGCAGCGCGCAGAGGCCTTGAGACTTGGGGCGGTCAATGCAATGCCCAAGGGGCTTCGGCCCTCTGAGTAAAGTTCCTAGCTCAGCCTCGCGCCGCTAACGAGCTTAAGCGCCTGCAGCGCTTTGACGCTATTGTACCCGGCGGTCCTCCCTTGCCAAGATCGCGTACCCACGCGCTGCGGCTTGGTCGTCTCCCTTGCTAAGGGGTGCTCCCCACTGTGTATGACCCCGACATGCAAGCCTTGAGTGGCTAGAAAGGTCCACTCCCTTCCCCCTTTCCCAAAAATAGACCTAAGCTCTAATACCAGTGTAAGCCAAGGGAAGCTAGAGCCTGAGAGTCCACCACCCAACAACCCATTATATAGGCAAGCCCCTGGCCCTTTACCGTAGTTGGACTCCCCGTTCCACACTGCCTAGCCGGGCCCTGCCCTTGTCTAGTCCCTAGCCTTGCCGGTGTCCTGACAGGACCAAAAGGAGAAATGGTTGCATCTCAATAGGAGTTCAAAAGGAGGTAGTCTATCAAAGAGCAACGTGCATCTAATGGAGCTTAAAAGACATTAGGGTTAGCTTCATTAAAAACCTCTAAAAGTTAGTGTTAAAAAGTCATTTGACCTTAGGCAAGACCTTAGGCAAGCTAGGGCTAACCTTGAGGTGGGAATCCTACCCAAGCATGAGGTGCTTGTCGGCTTGCTAACTAAAGTGCTTAAAGTGTTTGTGGGAATCTTGCCCAAAGCTTGAGGTGATTTTTATGCTTAAAATGACTAAAGTTATTGAAGTGTTCAATTTAAAGATAAACTCTCAAGAGGCATAAACGGTTTCCATGCTTGATTGATTAAGTGCTTGAAGTGTTCAATTCAAACCAAATGACTTAAGAAGCATAGAAGACACATGGCAAAATTCTCCACATATCCAAGCATGAGAGGGGGGTATACTCTCCCACACACACACACATTCTCTCATTATGTGGAGTCCAAAGTGCATCAGCTCCATCTCCTTCTCCAAGCTTGTTGAGAAGTGGAGAGCATGCACCAACACTCTTGGCTATGAAATGCAAATCCAACCAAGAGCCATGCTTTAATGCTTAATCTTGCCATCTTCTTCATCTTCATTACTATTCTATTCTGCTATGCTAATCAAGAAGAGTGATGATAAGTGAGGAACTATTTCTTTCTCCTATGGATGATTCTTCTTCCTCTTCCTCTTCCCTATCGTCATTCTGCGCTAGCTCTCTCCACCTTCAAAGATGCTTGAGGCCTTGGGACTGAGGCTTGGGATAGTTAATGCTTTTTGCAAAGTTTATGTTATGCTCGTGATGCATGAAGTTTTCCATCTTCATAGCATCACCAAGGTCACAAGGAACACAAAGATTGTACCAAGTCTCTCTTGATGGGAGAATCTATAATACAAACGCCTTTTGGAGGGGGGGACCGGCTCCAAGTAAATCCGGTCCTCGGCTATTGTCATGTTCTCTAATACTCTCTCTCTTGCAAAAGTATTATTCATGCCAAGTTAATTAAGTACTATGTTCATGTTGCTACCATCAATTAAGTTCACCCTCTATGTTCTCAAAGTAATCTCACAAAAATGCTCGCTCTAATTCTTTTAATTCGCTTTTCTCAAAGTTCATAGGCCATTTCCATTACATGAACAATCATGTACACATAGAAACCACAGTGATACTATTGCGAGACCGACAGAGAGTGAGAGGAAGAGAACGTGCAAGTGCACCTCTTAGAGCGAAGTGCTACACTGGCACTGTGAGAGAGAAGGGAGAAGAGGAGAGAAGAATAACATAGACACTCGATGCAATCTCCCCCCGTGTAAGAGTGAACATTTTCCTCTTGTACGTATTCATTTATAGATTTCTTGAATGCTAAAAATGATTACAGTCTATCCACCCGGACATACAATGATCATAGCTCATAAAGAGAACTTTAATAATAAAATATTCATAAATGTGCTATCCTTTCACATAATCCATTGACCGCTTATTCTTTTGCCACCTGTGAGCTGCAATAAATAAAGATATTTCCACTTCCATTACATACCACTCCGTTAGAAAGCAACTATCCTCAATTGCTAAGTTAAGAATCTCCAAATTATACTTCAAAAATGATGGTTAAAATTATGCGTCAAAAATAAAATTCTTAAATTTAAACAAATGGATTTGCCTATGCCTGTCGGCCACATACTGCATATTCTAGAATAAGCAATATTTGTCATATCCTGATGGATCAAGATATCATTGGTCAATAATCAGTTCTCATAGATTTCAAGTCCAATTCTATACACAATGTCCAAAATCAATCATCATAAACCAATTCCAAATCCATGTCCAATTTCAAATCCAAAATCACTTTCATTATATACCCAGGTTAACAATATCACACTAAGCGCAGTGGTGGCCAACCACAACAACATGATTTTGTTATCGGTGTTGCCTAAATTGGTGAATTGACTCCAATGAGTTGTGCTGCCTAAATTGGTAAATTGGCACTTGTGCTGCCTAAACCGGTGAATTTTCACTGATATTGTTTAAACTCGTGAATCTGTTGTTTGTTGGTGTGCTGCCTAGATTGGAAAATATGCACAAGTACTACCTAAATTGGAAAATTTGCATAGTTAATTAGTGTTGCTTAAATTGACGAATCTACACCAGGATGAGCATACACACACTGCCTAAATTGACAAATCTGTGTGCACATGACCAATGGACTAATTTACCATAGAATCAACAATCACATAAACAACAACCAATCTCTCTACATAATCCCTACATAATGATCCAACAAAAATAGATGGTTGTTTGCCAAGGATTATCAAAGAACTAGCATAATTGCTCCAAGATCTATTCTTCATGAGAGTTAATGAGCAGGAATCTTCGACATCGAAAACCCTTGAGCAATCTGCTCAAGAACCTCCTCTTACACAATATAGTGTTTTGAATTGCATTGACCTCACAAGCATGGTAGACCCAATCATGGCTATGCATAGACACGATTTATCAACCCATGCATTGTACACCCGAGCTATACATTGTTGTCCCGTAGAACTCCCGTTATTGGGGGGGGGGGGGGGAGGAGGCATTTTAAACGCGGACCCAAAAGGATGAAATCGGCAAGAAAAAGGGCAATGTTCGAAGGGTATGCATATTAATGTGTGATACTTTTTTGCAAAATCCATGAGAAATGTCCTTATAAGTAAAGAGAATGGGGATGACGTGTTATGATAACCCCTAGGTGTGTGTAAATATCATTAAAAAGTCAAAAATATTACAATTTTTACTCTTTTTGCGTGTTTTTGCGCCAAAAGTGATCAAACTGGAGAAATCCACAAAAATATGACCCAAGTGTAGTGTTTATGAGTGTTTAGGAAATTTTTGGAATAGTTTTAATTTTTTTAATTGGTTTTGTAATTTTCTTTTAATTTTTCTAATAAAAGGAGTCAAAAATAAAAAATAAATAGTAAGCAAGCTCTGATAGAGAAATGGAAGATACCTTGGTGATCAGGAAGAAGAGACAAATGAGTATGTCAAATCTTGTCCAATTCTAACGACGGTAATGAGACGCCTCAATTGGACCCACGAAGCCTGATTTGGAGGAATTTGTAGAGACGGGGCAATCAGAGTTCAAATGAAGAAATTTTTGAAAGGGAAGTATACTTCATGATCTAGTAGGACTAACCAGGGGATTTGAGAAAAAATAAATGAGGATGCCCAGGTATGTATAGTCCTAGTTGACATACTAAAAACAATCTCATTTGCACTTGCTTCTTTTGGAGAGAGCTCTCGAAGGCTTCTTTGTGTGCTCTTTTTGAGATCTCTAGTGACTTCCATAATACACTGACTCACTCGACATGAGGGGTAAGTTCCTAACCTACCAATGAAAATTTTTATTGTACTTTCTGGATCAAGGTAGTTTAGAAAAACTCTAGGTTATCAGAACCTTCTTGGGAGAGAACGAAAGCAAAATTGATTGTAACGATTGACTCAATGCACCAAATCAAACCAAACTTGAAGGGAGCCATAGCATAGATATATAGAACTTTTCCACAAGCTCAAATAAATCATTTTATTGCGGGCTTGGGGGGGGGGGGGGGGGGTCTTTAGATGATAAGCTCAAATTTGGCCCGGTGTCAGAATCAAGTTCTGACTTCGCGGAAGGCTCTCCCATGGGTACCGGGCCTATGGCATAAGGAATTGGCTTGGAGAGCTACAAAGAGTCATTTTTTATCCACGACCACAAATCTACTCCAAATAGGACAAAACTTGACACAATCGATCCTTACAACCTATAAAACATGTTTGTAAGCCTATAGTAAAGAAAAAGACCACTGCCAATGGTGTTGGGTACAACACCATCAAAGTCAAAGGACCAAGTGGAGAGAAAAATCCCAAGGGATCAAAACAAGTTCAAGAAGGGGCTCAATGTTACTTACTAGGCTATAGGACAAGTGTGTACCACTAAATGTTAATTTGGTCCAAAATGTGAAAGGGTAGATAATAAGTGCGCTAAGTATCTCCAGGTCCACATTACACCACATTTTTGCAGTATTTTATCACATACCTCTTCCGCATGTTACATTACATCCCTAAAACCCCTTACATCACAAAAATCACCTCCACATTGTTCCTATCACCAAAAAACCCACTTGACTTTCCAATTTTCAAATTTTTAGCCCAAGGGAACAATCACAAACCCAAAAAGAGGCAAAATCACATTCAAGGCAAGGGGACATAATGTCAACCACCCATGAAGAGAAAATGCAAAAAAGTTGCAAAAATGACACTATAGATAACAAGCGCTCTTATTATATCTAGAGCCAGAATGAGTCTATTTTTGCAAAATCTTGCCACCATCAACTTTAACATGTTATTACAAACCCAAACATCACTTTTGGGACGAATTGGATATCCCAAAAATTTGCACCAACACTCAGTCATTTTCAAAAGCCTTCTAACCAAGAATTGACTCTAACCTGGCATTCATGCATCCAAATTTTCCCAAATCCCAATCCTACGTATTTTCAATGCCTACAACCCATATGCACAGCCAAAGTTCAGATCTAGAGCCATAATCATGCCTTAGATAATAAGCGTACTTATTATCTCATATGTAATTTTTTAGCCAGATTGGTTTTTCAGTGATTGGATTTTGTTTTCACTGGTTGTCGTAGTGATTATTTGGCTTCAAGTTTAAATTTGATTCGCTACAGCTCATTTGGGGCTTAATAAGAGAATTTCAATTTTGAAATGTACCCAATGAAAAATCATGTTGTATTGACTCCAGGTTCAGTGCAAAACTTAACAGCAACACCAAACAAGAAGACTCAAAAGCAAAAGCTTCTAGAACTGCTTGAGTATCAGCTCAAAGAGGAGTCTATCCACAAAGCAAAGAATACATTTGCTGGGAAACACTAATGGAAAGATAGCATGTGGCCATATTCCACAGCAAGTTCAAGAGTGCAGACAACCAGACAGTGGAGTTGCATATTTTGTCCAAGGAGATTTATGATGTGACACAAATCCCAGAAATTAGGGAATCCCACCGCAAGCTCGGCCTATTGCCATTCTACCAGATGGAGCCTTAGGGAGTGGACTTGCAGAGGGCCTATGAGCTGTTGAGCTCAAATTAAGAAGACAAAATTGCAAGAATCTCAAACTCCACTGGTCAAGCCACCGAAGTCAACATCACCAAAGAGATTGTGGCTAAAGCATTGAAGCTTCCAACTGAAGGAGAGTCTATGAGATCCAAGGAAAAGAAGCAGACGAGAGTCTTCACCCAAATTGCTGCGACAACTGCTACCTTCCAAAACATGATTCACAAGCCAGCAGAAGAATCCACCCATCTCTGCTAGAAACATTTCCACTTTACTTCAAAGAGACCCACCCCACTAAACTTGCTCGAATCATGTGGTAGCCTCATCTTTTACTATGGCTCTGAAGACAAAGCTACCCATGCACATCAACCATGCCTTCTATGTGCTAAACACTCTCAAGAGCACAAAGATATCCAACAAAATCAGCTACTTGGGAGCACCATAGCTCTTAACCAGAATTGCATATCATGCAGTGGGAATGACAAATAACCTGCCACCTGCCCTTGACTAGAATGCTTGGCTTGTGGGTGTAAAGTGTGAGTTTTGTCCTAAAGTACGAGTCGAGGAGAGAAGAGTGGAATTATCCCTCATGGTGTGGAGCAAGGCTGTAGAGCTACTTAAAGCTCATTTCATGAATGAATAAACACAACTCTATTTTGCACTACATGCTTGTCTATGGTGAGTCTGTGCTAAGCTAAGTCAAACTCAAGATTGTGTTTATGATTCCAAGCTAATTCTATCTTGGAACCTAATTCACTTGAGTAATGATCTTGCTTACACACACACTCACACTATGTTTCTCTTTCATCCACCCTAGCTAGCACGATCCCATTCCCAACAAGTGGTATCAGAGCTTTGATGTGCTAGCTAGGTTATTACCATGCATTTGTGTTAGTGTGATTAGCACTTGGTAGGACTAGCATTCCTTTGCATTGCATGATTCCCTTTTGTGTTAATCACATGCTAATCACTCTTTTGAAGCTAATCAACAATGGGATATGCACCCTTGAAAGGACGTGCCACTACCCACGTACATTGAGCTGATGATGGAGGATTAGTCATCATCAAGAATTGCTAAACAAGCACTTTTGTATCAATGGTTGCATTTTAGATTGCCCCTTTTGTGTCGATTTTTTCTAAGTCTTCCTCTTAGTTAGTTTCATCAACTTCTATCCCTTCTTTTGCATTACCCACATCTTCTCAAAGAGATCCTTGCAAGCTTGCCATAGAGCTTTCAAGCCCACGGATCCGACACCCGGAGCTCCTCAAACCTCATCACAAATTTGTGCCTAAAAATAGGTGTGTGTGTGTGTGTGTGTGTGTGTGTGTGTGTGTGTGTGTGTGTGTGTGTGTGTGTGTGTGTGTGTGTGTGTGTGTATGTTTTTGCGGGTGAAGCACTGTAGAACCAAGAGGAAATATCTTATTTTTGGCTTACACCTCATGTGGAGCCCATTGGACCCCTTGGTCTAGCAAAAACACTCAAAGTTATTGTGTCTTTGGTGGGTTGTGGGTTCAAAGTGGGCTCCCTTAAGCGAGCAAGTCGAGGCGGATCTCTGGCAGGCGGTAAAATCCAACTTTTTGCCAAGGTTGGGTCCGCCAGGCTTCTATTCCCATGCCGAAGCGCGCTGTCGCGGACTCCACTTGGCTGTACTTGAAGCCCTTTTCAGGTCTGCCCCTACGGGGGCCCCCTTCCCACGGTGTTGGTGCACCCAAAAAGCCAATCCTCAAGAGGCCCCCCTTCCCCCAGTTTTGCTGCCCCAAGCCATAAAGGGGTTATTCCCACAAGGGGCTCCTTCCCACGATCGTTCCCGAAGGTTTTTCTTACTGGTGCTAGCTCCCATATTAAGCGTGTTGTCCCACAAAGGTGTGCACACAAAGGGAACCTTGAGCACCTAGCAGAGGTCTTAAAACTCCAAATTTTTCAAAGACTTCAACAAGGGATTTTAAAGGCGGCCATCAAACTAGCACCGAGCATTCAAAAGTAGATCACTCCACGACGGCTTGGCTAGATATCAAAGCAAAACAGAGAAGCATTACTTCTTTGCAAAGAGGGGTTTCACCTCGGTGAAGAGGAGCCTCACAAAGGAAGAAATTTCTCTCTCTCTCTCTCTCTCTCTCTCTCTCTCTCTCTCTCTCTCTCTCTCTCTCTCTCTCTCTCACACACACACACACACACACACACACACACACACACACACACACACACACTTTGTCACAGCAAGCTGACCATAGCTACACACACATACACACACACACACACACACACACACACTCACTTGGTAAAACTAAGTTGCTACCCAGCGCTGTACAAATGCTGGTGAAGTTAGTGCTTTTTACCAACTTTTGGGGCTACCCTATGGATACTAGCCCCTAATCTATCTCTTAACTTATACTTTGGCCTCTTGAGTATTTTGGGCGGCTTTCGAGTTCATTAACTCTGCTTGGTTTCCATCAAATCGTCGCGGCTATCATACTGCATCGCGGCCCGGATCTCTTTGGGGATTGCCTCTGTTGCGAAATCTTACATTCTCTCTGTCTCTAAACCAGGCAGCTATCACATTAAGGAGTGCATTAGATGATCCTCCTTGGTGCTTCAAGACCATATATAAAGAGGTGAGGGATCTTCTGCTCCCTCACTTAGACTTTGTTGTTTTTTCTTGAGAAAAAGTGAGAGGAAGGAATGGTGCAGTTGATTCATCTCTTGAAAAACATAATGCTGGACACACGGTGCCTCACAGGTAGGACCGTTGTAAATCTGACGGCTTTGTTAAGTTGTAATACTAGTAGATGGCATCGAATCTTTCATATGGTGATTATTTTGGTGTTTTGACACTGATGGGGAATATTAAGGCTGAAAGCCTGGTGAGTTGTTGGGTATCCATACCCCTTTGGAAGAACTGGTCTTTTGGGATTCTTTTGAGAAACTGGATACTGTCTTTTCACATTAATAAAGGATTTTTTTGTTGGCTTCTTGACTGGTATTGACTGCATACTTATTAGAAGATGACATCAAATATTTATGCATATGGGTATTATTCTGGGTTTTTTGTACACTAATGGTGAGTATAAAGGCTAAATGCCTGGTGGGGATGCTGGATATGCATGCATTTTCTGATTACTAGAAGGTGAGTTGTTGGTTATGCTGCCATATTCTGATGGTTGCAGTTGGTTATGTTACATTCACAAAGAAGGAAAAAAGGGGGAGTTTATACTTGAGGATCTGGCCTGGTCTAGCTGGTTCTACACAGACTGCTACTTGCTTTTACCTTGGAAATTTGATTGCAAAGGGGGATGCCATATTCTGATACTTATAATTGTAGCTTTCATTGGATGTTTACCTATCTTGGCTTCTGGGAAACTATCATGAGTATTCTTCTGCTTACTAGCTCATATCACTAGTTGAGATAAATGATCCTTTCAGGGGGGATTTTCTTTCTTTCTTACATAGCATTGATTACCTATACTCACCTTAGGCTTTTTTTGCTTGACTTAAAGAATGACATCAGTGAGTTAAGGGAGCAGCAAAAAGATACACTAGTTTTGGTTATACTGGTTATACTGCTTGTTTCTGATGGTTGCAGTTAGTGATGTTACGCTCCAAAAAAAAGGGGAGAGCTTATACTTGGCTTGGTCTAGCTGATTAGACTTTACATCTTCAAGCTTAATCTAAGGAACACTGCAAAGTGGTATATTGGTTTTGTTGCCATTTTCTGGTTCAGTTTTGTTCACATCAGCATATGATGTTGTTTGGGCTTCTTTATCTAGTATTGATTGATCCTCAGCTACTGTGCTGAAGTATAGCCGATACAAGTATTGCTCGATATTTTAATTTTTGACAGTTTCTTGAGCTTACTTTATGGTTGCTTTTTTGAGTGTTGCATACTGGATCCTACTTTGATCTACTGCTCTGTTTTTGACTGGTTTATTTACTGATTTTTACTGGTTAGAAGGAGTGATCACCAAGATTGCTATAACACAACCTAATTCGACTGTTAATACTGGATACATGAGTTTCTCTAGGAATGCTGGCTATCTGTTGGCTTTGGCTTGCCTTTGCTAGCTGTTTTGATTATCTCAACCTGAAGCAAATTTATAACGCATACCTTGTTTGGTTGTTGATTGCGTTGATTTATGGAAGAAGTTAAAACAAATGGAGTAACTCTAGCAGGAATATGATGCTAGAAAATCCTTCGTACTTTATTATACAGGATAGTAATTGGTCTAATAATTTTTAAGTTTGACATGGATAACAACTGATAGATTCCTTGAAGCCTACCATACATAGACAAGTCTAACATATCTGTTGTCGTGACTATATGGATGCAGGTGAGAATTCTATCTTGGCTTAAAGAGGTTTAGCTTGCTGCAGTCCGACTTTGGAAGCATTTTAATGATGCAATTGGGATAGTTTTTGACACCTTTGTATAAATTCATTTGGAATGATACTTCATTCTTACTATATTGTACAGTTTTGATTCAAAGACTAAATTATTTCTGTACTTATCTTTGCCTTGACATCTTTAGCCAGTCGTCTTTTTGAACATCTTGTTCAATTGGTGTGTTATTTATATAGTTTAGCAGCTACACACACACCTCTAACCACCAGGCCCTCCCAGGCAACTGGGAGGACTAGGATGTTGGCTTTAGATATGTTTTTCTCTGTAGGCTTTGAGTGACCCACTGTCTGTAATTCCTTTACTGGTTGACAGGTGTTAGGTGGTCTCCTGACTATAAACTGGATTCCTTCCCACGACTATTATAGTCTTTATGGCTCAGTCGTTGTTAAGTAGCAGGTTAATCCAATTCTACTTACCTATGCTTTGGCAAATTGGTTTCTTGACTGTTGTTACAGGTACATGCTACTCATATGCTGAACAAGATGAATTTTCGGAACAAGATGACTTGCCTTATGTTTTTCTTCCACCAGCTACTCAATGACAACCATACTTACTTCAAACTGGCTGACAAAGCCTTAAAACTCCTACATAGTAATGTCTTCCTTGAGGACTTTTATCTGCAGACATTTCTTTCCTTTTGAGGGTCACTCTTAATTTTTCTATACTCATGAAATTAAAAATCTCATCTTTCTGGTGAGGCAGTAGGCCCATACACAATGGGCCTACTGCTAAGACCCATTGTGTATGGCACCTGGGTTAGGGCGGGTACACACACACACACACACACACACACACACACACTTTGTCACAACAAGCTGACCATAGCTACACACACACACACACACACACTCACTTGGTAAAACTGAGTTGCTACCCAATGTTGTACAACTGCTGGTGAAGTTAGTGATTTTTACCAACTTTTGGGGCTACCCTATGGATACTACCCCCTAATCTATATCTTAACTTATACTTTGGCCTCTTGAGTATTTTGGGCGGCTTTCGAGTTCATTAACTCTGCTTGGTTTCCATCAAATCATCGCGGCTATCATACTGCATCGCGGCCCGGATCTCTTTGGGGATTGCCTCTGTTGTGAAATCTTACATTCACTTTGTCTCTAAACCAGGCAGCTATCACATTAAGGAGTGCATTAGATGATCCTCCTTGGTGCTTCAAGACCATATATAAAGAGGTGAGGAATCTTCTGCTCCCTCACTTAGACTTTGTTGTTTTTTCTTGAGAAAAAGTGAGAGGAAGGAATGGTGCTGTTGATTCATCTCTTGAAAAACATAATGTTGGACACCCGGTGCCTCACAGGTAGGACTGTTGTAAATCTGACGGCTTATTAAAGTTGTAATACTAGTAGATGGCATCGAATCTTTCATATGGTGATTATTTTGGTGTTTTGACACTGATGGGGAATATTAAGGCTGAAAGCCTGGTGAGTTGTTGGGTATCCATACCCCTTTGGAAGAACTGGTCTTTTGGGATTCTTTTGAGAAACTGGATACTGTCTTTTCACATTAATAAAGGATTTTTTTGTTGGCTTCTTGATTGGTATTGACTGCATACTTATTAGAAGATGACATCAAATATTTCATGCATATGGGTATTATTCTGGGTTTTTTTTACACTAATGGTGAGTATAAAGTCTGAATGCCTGGTGGGGATGCTGGATATGCATGTATTTTCTGATTACTGGAAGGTGAGTTGTTGGTTATGCTGCCATATTCTGATGGTTGCAATTGGTTATGTTACATTCACAAAGAAAAAAAAGGGGCAGTTTATACTTGAGGATCTGGCCTGGTCTAGCTGGTTTCTACACAGATCGCTTCTTGCTTTTACCTTGGAAATTTGATTTCAAAGGGGGATACCATATTCTGATACTTATAATTGTAGCTTTCATTGGATGTTTACCTATCTTGGCTTCTGGGAAACTATCATGAGTATTCTTCTGCTCACTAGCTCATATCACTGGCTGAGATAACTGATCATTTCGGGGGGGCTTTCTTTCTTTCTTACATAGCATTGATTACCTATACTCACCTTAGGCTTTTTTTTGCTTGACTTAAAGAATGACATCAGTGAGTTAAGGGAGCAGCAAAAGGATACACTAGTTTTGGTTATACTGGTTATACTGCTTGTTTCTGATGGTTGCAGTTAGTGATGTTACACTCCAAAAAAAAAGGGGAGAGCTTATACCTGGCCTGGTCTAGCTGGTTAGACTTTACATCTTCAAGCTTAATCTAAGGAACACTGCAAAGTGGTATACTGGTTTTGCTGCCATTTTCTGGTTCAGTTTTGTTCACATCAGCATATGATGTTGTTTGGGCTTCTTTATTTGGTACTGACTGATCCTCTGCTGCTGTGCTGGAGTATAGCCGATACAAGTAAATTGCCGATACAAGTGTTGCTCGATATTTTAATTTTTGGCAGTTTCTTGAGCTTACTTTATGGTTGCTTTTTTGAGTGTTGCATACTGGATCCTACTTTGATCTACTGCTCTGTTTTTGACTGGTTTATTTACTGATTTTTACTGGTTAGAAGGAGTGATCACCAAGATTGCTATAACACAACCTAATTCGACTGTTAATACTGGATACATGAGTTTCTCTAGGAATGCTGGCTATCTGCTGGCTTTGGCTGGCCTTTGCTAGCTGTTTTGATGATCTCAACCTGAAGCAAATTTATAACGGATACCTTGTTTGGTTGTTGATTGCTCTGATTTATGGCAGAATCTAAAACAAATGGAGTCACTCTAGCAGCAATATGATGCTAGAAAATCCTTCGTACTTTATTATACAGGACAGTAGCTGGTCTAATAATTTTTAAGTTTGACATGGATAACAACTAATAGATTCCTTGAAGCCTGCCATACGTAGACAAGTCTAACATATCTATTGTCTTGACTATATGGATGCAGGTGAGAATTCTATCTTGGCTTAAAGAGGTTTAGCTTGCTGCAATCCGACTTTGGAAGCATTTTAATGATGCAATTGGGATAGTTTTTGACACATTTGTACAAGTTCATTTGGAATGATACTTCATTCTTACTATATTGTACAGTTTTGATTCAAAGACTGAATTATTTATGTACTTATCTTTGCCTTGACATCTTTAGCCAGTCGTCTTTTTGAACATCTTGTTCAATTGGTGTGTTATTTATATAGTTTAGTAGCTACACACACACACACCTTGTAATGAAATAAATTTAACCAAGCACAACAATTTCAAATAAAAATCAAATTTTTTTTGGTGCTCGTGTAAAGAGGTAGACACTGGCTAGGAGAGTCTCCCAAGCTAAGTCCCCTCTATTAGCACAAATAGGGGAGAAGGGAGTAAAAAAAATCAACGGGGAGGGGTTTCACAACTGGCAAACAATGTTAAGAGGATACCTAATGAAAAAATGTTTATGGTCTATCATCAACACTACCTTAGAGCAACAAGCCGAACTCGATGGAGTGTACAGTAGGGCATCTACACTCATAGTAGCAAGTGCACAGAATTTGGCCAAAGACAAACAAGCGTTAGGAATCATCATCACCTCCCTGCATGAAAACTATATGAATTTCATAGATGAATGTAAGCATGCACATGATGCTTGGAATGTCCTAGAAAGTAATTTTGGAGCCAAGGCCAAAAGAAGTAAAGTTAGTCTCAAAAGACAACTTTACAAGATCGCTATGATTAAAGGGGAGGACATTGCTAGCTTAGTGAATAGGCTTAAGAACATTGTCACATGGCTCACTTACATCAAAGTCGGAGTACCAGAAGACGACAAAGTGGCCATACTATTAAGTGCACTACCACCTTCCTAAAGTATGAGTCAAGGAGAGATGAGTGGAATTATCCCACATGCTGTGGAGCAAGGCTGTAGAGCTACTTAAAGCTCATTTCATAAATGAATAAACACAACTCTATTTTGCACTACATGTCATAAAATCTAATATCTAACCAACCCAAATGATTTTCTCATATTAAATTGATCACTTAATGTGGGAGAATAAACGGCAACAAGTGTTAAGATATAGATATGTGCTTATAGATCTATCTCAACACGGGGCCAATAGTAAAGGGGCCCAAATGGGAGATGGTCTATCAAGAGCAAGGCTAACCAATGGAGCATAAGACCTTAGGGTTAGCTTCATTGAAGACCTCCAATAATGTGTGTAAAAGTCCTTTGACCTTAGGTAAGCTAGGGCTGAGCTTGAGGTGGGAACCCGGCCCAAACTCGAGGTGCTTGACCTGCTTGAGGTGCTTGTCGTGCTTGAGGTGTTTGTCCTGCTTGAGGTGCTTGATTAAGGTGCTTGAGGTGCTTGACTTACTCCATGCTTGAGGTGCTTGACTTGCCGCTTGAGGTGCCTTGACATGCTTGCGTGAGATGCTTGTGGGAATACCCCCTAGTCCAAGTGCTTTGTCATGCTTGATGACTAAGGTGCTTGAGCTCCTAAAGTCAAAAGCATCCCTACAAGAGGGGGGGCGAGCCCTTTTCCTAGGGATTAGAGAGAGAACACACACTCACACTCACAAGGGAAGCCCCAGCTTGAAGAGGTAGCAAGGACACATGTCAGGTCCCTACCCATGTTACCTACATGTGTTGTTTGAAGCCTATTGGCTAGGCTTCAAAGGGTTCCAATGATAAATTACTTGAATTATCTAATTGTTTTTGCATTTATCAAGTCCTCTCTCTCAAAGGGGAAAGGGGGACACTTGTCCCAAGGCTATCCCTGTTGCTTGTAATGGCTTCTGCTTGTGATTGGCTAGGCCTGGAGGGGTCCAATGAGCTTCAAGCATGAGCTACAAGGGGGGGTCGACCCAAGAAAGCTAGGGGGGTGCTTAGGGGGTATACTCACCCACACACACTCACAAGCACTCTCATTGTGTGCTATGCAAAGTGGAAGAGCTCCCTCTCCAAGCAAGAAAAGGTTGAGAGCCTACACCAACACTCTTGGCTATGGAGTGCAAATCCAACCAAGAGCCATGCTTCAATGCTTAAGCTTGCCATCTCCTTCTTCTTCATTACTATGCTATTATGTATGCTAGCAACAAGAGTATGATAAGTGAGGAACTAATTCTTTCTCCTACGAAATGTTTCTTCTTCCTCTTCCCTACCCTCATTCCCTGCTAGCTCTCTCCACCTTCGAAGGTGTTTGAGGTCTTGGGACTGAGGCTTGGTATAGTTAAAGCTTTCTTCAAGTTTAGGTTATGTTATGATGGTGATGCATGAAGCTTTCCATCTTCATTGCTTCACCTAGGTCACAAGGAACACAAAGAATGTATTGTAACAAGTCTCTCTTTATGGGAGAAATCATAATACAAATGCCTATTGGAGGGGGGACCGACTCCACATAAAGCCGGTCCTCAACTGTTGTCATGTTCTCTAAATTCTCTCTCTTGCAAAAGTATTGTCTATGCCAAGTTAACTAATTGCTATAATTATGTTGCTATCTTCAATTATGTCTACCCGCTATGCTCACAAAATCATTTCTTGAAAGTACTCTCATTAAATTCCGCTACTCTCAAATTGAATAGGCAAATTCCATTGCACTACATGCTTGTCTATGGTGAGCCTGTGCTAAGCTAAGTCAATACTCAAGATTGTGTTTATGAGTCCAAGCCAATTCTAACTTGGAACCTAATTCACTTAAGTGATAATCTTGCACACACACACACACTCACACACTTGCACTATGTTCTCTTTCATCCATCCTAGCTAGCACGATCCCATTCCCAACAATGGGGGGCATAAAAAATGAGGAGCAAGAAGATGAGGAGGACGTAGTACCTCTTATCAGGAGATTAAAGAGAAAGATTGTTCAATAACCTGTAGAAGATGAAGAAGAGAGTGATGAGGGCCCAATGGAGGAGCCCGAGGACTAGCCCTCTGAGGAAAGTGCTCCAAGCACATACCTTGAAGAAGAAAAGAAAAGAACAACCAAAGGTAAACAAAAGATAGACAAAAGACCAAGCAAAAGAGCACGAGTGCCCCCACCTATCATTATTGAAGAACGTGCACAAAGGGTAGCTTGCCTCCAACAAGAAAAAGAAGCTTTTGAGAGAGAAAGAGGGCTCAGAGGAGATTTTGAAGAGTTTTGGCAACCTAACCCTCAAAAGTTACGTACAAAGTATCCACTATACATAGAGGAAATGGATCCTTTGGCTGGAACAGATCTATGGGTGAGAAGAGCAAGAGGAGAAAGCAAAAAGCACTGACAAAGACAAAGCGGTGGGCAGATCTGGGGAAATAGAAGCTCCTCAAACCTCTCACAAGCCGCTCTCTCCCATCCATGAGGAGACACAAGAAGCAATATCACCAAAGCCTCAGATTGAAGCCACAATCCAAGAGGAAACACTAGAGGCTACACCAGAAGTTAAATCATCTAAATCGAGATTAAAGCTGCATTGCAAGAGCACACTCAACAAGAAGATGACCAAGAAGATCAACAAGTATCGGCTCCAAGGTGAACCCCACCGGTTGGAATCTACAGGACAAAGAGAAAGTAAAGAGGAGTTTGGGAGGAGGCTAGCACATCTATGGCCAACCAAATGGCTCCTTTGGAGGACATCGATGATTTTGCCGAGCACATCCATTCAATGGTGGACCTCATGAAGACTGAAGGATGCTCTTGACAACAGAGCATCCGCACTCTAGAGAGCAAGGAACATTGCTGGGCCACAAGGGTCAAAATCTGTTGTCAGAAGTGACCAGCTCATTCTAGTAGAGTAAATGCATTTGAGCCTTTCCACTTCATGCAACTTATATAAGTGGTACTTGTGTGCAATTGTGTCTAATTGAGGTCAATCCTATTGTTGTTAAGATAATGAACCTAGGCCTGTGTTATTGCACCACCCAAAGCTGTTTCCTTACTCATATTCAAAAGATGTAAGTACTGCATAAATGAATGCACGAGCCTTTAGACTTCTACCTTGAGGGTAAGGGTAAAGAGACAAGTTATTTTTTTATGGGCCATGCTAGAAATTAGTTGCATAGAAGTGAGTGCTTTCCTCCATCTTGATTGTGTGTTTACGTTTTCTGTTAGTTTGCACACATACATGCAACTAGGTAGGGGTTCACTTGCATGCATATAAGTCTAGGTAGTGCAATGGAGAACCATATACTCGAGCTGAGTTGAAGGATGTGCACTATGTCTGCTATGGTGGTGCCTTGAGTCAACATTTTTTAGCTACATGATGGGAATGGAATGGTGGAGATAGTTTCCAGTTTTTGAGTACCAAAAGGTAGTAATGTGCATTGAAGGGAGAGCCTTTTTTGAGGCCAGTCAAGACATTACTCAGTGCGTGATCTTTTTTTTTCAAATGTGTCTTCTTTTTTTATTGTTGCTAAGTGAAGGCCATTCACAAATTACCTTTCCTCAAAAAAAAAAAAAACAATGAACATCTTCTTGCTTCAAGCCCAATCTTTCTCTCTTGATCTCCCTCTTTTGCTCCCTTTTATGATCCTCAGAGCTTTTTCTCGGCATTGTATTCTCAAAGGAGGTTTCTCGGCGTTGTATTCTCAAAGGAGGTTGAAGAGAGGAAAGCAATGAAGGGAAGTGTCTAGATCAGTACATTCGGCCTGCGCTTTAGCACATATGAGATTGGGAAGAATTGAATGGTTCTAGAAACAAAGAGAAGCAAAGGTGACAAGGTCAATCGATCTATGTCTCATCTCTTTCTCAAGCACATGTTCCATATGTATCAAGGAGAAATGTTGTTGCCTAATATCAAATGCAAATGGGCAAGGATGCACCCTGTGTGCTGGATCAAAAGATGTCCAAAGAAGAGTAGCAAAAGCATGGAAGTGGTGGCATGCAAGGCAAGGTCAACCATGCCCTTGCAAATGAGCGTGTTAATGGTCGTGTAATGGTCCATTGATAAGAGTGAACGAGACTCTCTGTAAGCAGGTTGTGCAAGCTCGTGAGTCGTACATTCCTAAAGTCAAAATAAATATTGGGATCACAATTCTTGTGAGGTTCACTTCAGATGCCATAACTTTCACAGACTTAACCTAAATATTTACCTTTGTGACTAACTATTTCACAAATAAATATCGCTAAGAATTTGGAAAGGCCAACCAAGCACGACTGCATGGGTCACTGGGTGTGACAGATTTGCTTTTGGAACAGTTACGTTTTCCGAGTAAATGCATTCCCTGGGGCTCCATGGAGGATGGTAACTACTTTAGAGGGCGTGCTGCACATATACACACGCGCACACAGACAGACTTTGAGAGAGAATTCGAATGGTAGCTTCTTTCTTGGCAGCTTAGAAGGGAGTGGAGTGTGGCAAGCTAGTGAATTGTTAGTGGGGACAGAAGAGCCGCTGTCTGCTGCTCTTCCTTCAATCCCACCTTCAAGAGCAGAGCAGATGAAGGTTTTTGGCAAGCAGAGATGGCCTGGTAATGGCGGCTCGAGAGGCTAGGAGAGCAGCACTGCGAGGTAAGCGAGGTATCCGAAGCGGCCTTTTTTTTTGCGTTTTTTCTTGGAATAAAGCGCAATTTCTAAAGGCCCACTCGGGCAAATGGCAATGGCAACAACAGTGGGTGCCGCATCCCTCATTCCCAGCAGGGCAGCGGCTTCTGCAGCGGCGACCTTCGCTTCCTCCTCCTCTGCTTCATCCTCTCCTTCTCAATTAGCTTCCCGCTTCTCTTTTTCCAGCAGACCACTGCGCTTCCTGCACCACCACCATCACCCACCAATGCCCCCGCCCCCTTTTCTCGTTAGATCACCTCCCCCTCGTGCTGCCCTCTTGCAGCCTGATGGTGGCCTCCTTGTTGATGTGGTGGTTCCATCTGCAGAACGTGCCTCCAAGCTCGCTGAGGCCCAACACCTACCTCAGCTGTCCATCTCGCGCATCGACCTTGAATGGGTTCATGTTGTCAGCGAGGGTTGGGCTAGCCCCCTCCGTGGCTTCATGCGTCAGTCCGAGTACCTGCAATCTCTGCATTTCAACTGTCTTCGACTCCAGGATGGCTCAATTGTCAACATGTCTGTTCCCATTGTTTTGGCCATTGACGATGCACAGAAAGAGTCTTTTGGTCCTTCTTCTGCAATCACACTTGTGGGTCCCAGTGGAAATCTCGTGGCCATTCTCCGCAAGTATGCCTTTCTTTCTTGCTGTGCTTTCTGATAGGATTTATGTAGGTTTTTGAATAGGTGTACCTCATCAGAAATAGGTAAGAGGGGATTTCATGTCACCTCACAAATAGACGTTGCTCAGACTGCATTTTGGGGAAAGTTAAGTGCTCTTTCCTAACGTGAGGCACATATCATTTTGCATGCTAGCAAACAGGAGGTCAAGAGCCTCATAAATGTGGCACTCTACCTTTGCATGTTGGCAAGCGATGCAGCGCTTTGCCCTCCCTGCATCCCCCCTCTCATAATGGATGTGTGATGCTGATTCATGTTTTGAATTTTGCCTACAGCATTGAAACATATAAGCACAATAAAGAGGAGCGCATTGCTAGAACATGGGGGACAACTGCCCCTGGGCTGCCCTATGTTGAAGAGGCAATAACTCAGGCAGGGAATTGGTTGGTTGGTGGTGACCTAGAGGTCTTAGAGCCTATCAAATATAATGATGGCCTTGACCATTATCGCCTCTCTCCAGCAGAACTGCGCAAAGAGTTTGAACGCCGGAATGCTGATGCAGTTTTTGCTTTCCAGCTCAGAAATCCAGTGCATAATGGGCATGCCCTTTTGATGACAGACACACGCAGGCGACTATTGGAAATGGGGTTTAAGAACCCAGTGCTGCTACTGCATCCCCTTGGTGGCTATACAAAGGCAGATGATGTGCCTCTTGCATGGCGAATGAAGCAGCATGACAAGGTATGGTTTATGTCTGCATGACAAGTCAAGTGCTTGGCAGGATTGCATTATGCCGGGTGAATTTTTGGTAGAATTTTGTTGCTATGTAGAATTTAGTTTGCTAAATTAAATAGTTTTGTACAACAGCTTTACCAGAGGAACATGAGCTGACATTAAACTTTTAGGAACTTTCATTCTTAGATGTTACTTCTTTATGTAGGTACTTGGAGAAGGAGTCCTTGATCCAGAAACAACAGTATTGGCTATTTTTCCATCTCCCATGCACTATGCAGGACCCACAGAAGTTCAATGGCATGCCAAAGCCCGCATTAATGCAGGTGCTGATTTCTACATAGTAGGCCGTGATCCTGCTGGAATGGGCCATCCCACAGAGAAGCGGGATCTTTATCATCCAGACCATGGCAAAATGGTGCTAAGTATGGCTCCTGGGCTTGAGCGTTTGAACATTCTCCCGTTCCGGGTAATGCTCTACAGGGACATGTATATGTTTTGCTTACTCATGTGTATTTGTACAACTACATGTACATTTTTCTTTAATTGTATTGAGGGCGCTTGTCCTGATGTTTTGCTTACTTGAAAACTGTGCACGTGTGTATGTAGTATGCACAACGACATGTACATTCTATTAATTGTTCATGTAATAAAGACGCTTGCACTAGTACAATGAATGTGTCTTACAATGTTAACAATATGGTTGGCTCACATGTTGTGTAATTTTCATTTTTTGATCTTGTTTTAGTATCGTGGTTTTTCTTTTTCCATAATTGCGAAGATCATTGACATTTTTAATTTGTAAGTAGGTCAAATATTTAGATAGTGCAAGAACATTAGAATTTGCTTCTAGTTTGATTTTGAAAGGCGATTGGCCTAGCAAAGCCTAAATTCTGTGTAGCTAGGCTATGAGGTTGATCTTTTTTTGCCGGGAGGGCAGCGGGAGGGATGGAGAGAACACTAAACTCCACATCTGCCTGCACAAGAAAAGGTTGGAACTCCAGATCAGCTTGCATCAAGTTCTTGAAGGGAGAACTCCTTCAACAACTCCAACATAAAAGTGCAATTGCAGAAGATACAACAAATCAAACAATCCATCTCCTCGAAGAAACACATCCATAGGAACCCGCTCCACAAGTGTCGAAGAAGATCCCATTGCTGTCCAAACACTTGTCTTTCTGAAGAAGAAAGCCAGAAATGATGTCTCCCCCTCTGGATCCGAAAGCTGCATGCTTGCTACCCTTGTGGGAAGGCATGTCGCCATACCTCCAAGTGGAAAACCAAAGCAATCTAGCAATGCTCCACATCTTGAACCCTCCACAGGGTTCTCCTCGGTGAAAAGAGGTTGGGGTAAACAAGGGTAGAGGACGGTGAAGTCATAGGCAAGAGTCCATAGCCTCCACATACCCGAATCAGCCTTGGGGAAAACAGCAAGCTCCTTTTCTCTCAATCAAGTCCAATACGGCTCTGGATTAACCTATGCCATGCAGCCAAGGCTCTAATACCATATCAGAATAGGCAGCGGAAGATGCGATGAAGACATGGACTGGCCTCCGATCTGGTGGACTCACCAGCTTTGTTAGAACAGGCATATGCAGATGACGCTCGACTCTTTGCACAATATTACACACCTACTTTCGATAGTTTACGGGATACTCTCACTACCTTGTTATCAGTTGTGCTCTCATCAGCTGGCACAAGTCCTTTGGTTTTCTGTTAGAAGTAGTTTAGGACTTTCACTGGGGTGTATAGGAGAATTTCACTTTGTTGTCTAGAGACAAACTTGCAGATCTTTGGGTTTTCATGTTAGCATTGATGTGTCATATGAGCAATAGGTTGAGCCAGTTTTACAATTTATTAGGAGGAAGCTGTGCCATTGCTCTTTCTTGGAATTATCTTTGGCTGGTAGAGCTCGTGGTAAATAAGGTTTTGGTGATGGCCTGGTTTACTACATGTGGCATGACCTTCATCCATAGAACCTAGTCTTACATCATAACCCTGAACAATGTTCCAAACGCCCTTTGCAACAAGGACATGTTGCATTGTGTATGCTCAAAGTGGGTAGTTGTCCCCATCTAGTTTGTCCTCAACATACAACATGCGGAAAACATCATTATTGTTAGCCATGGCTGGTGATTGCACTTACGCAATAATTTGCCTATATCAAGGAAAATCTGCATAAAACCAACCGTATGCTATATAGCACAACCCATGATAGACTACAAAGTGCCTATTCTGTAGAAATCTGCACTGTTGAAAAACCTTTACAAAGGGACGAAATTACCTGTATCAAGGAAAATCTGCATAAAACCAACCGTATGCTATATAGCACAACCCATGACAGACTACAAAGTGCCTATTCTGTAGAAATCTGCACTGTTGAAAAACCTTTACAAAGGGATGAAATTGCTTGCACAATATTGCAAGTAGTGTAATTGGAGGTTGAAATGAGCCCGACTCAAAATTTTGACAACCTCAAGATCAAAGACCTAGCCCGAAGGTTTTGTTGCCCTACGAACGCTCACCAAAAATCACCTCAATCAGAGAACGTGAGTTGGAGGGTTTGATGGCGACGTTGCCTTGGATGTTGAAACCTACTCTAATACCATTTGTTGGAAATACAGTTGTAGGAATGCCCTCTAAGATGGAGAAGATGACGAAGCTCAAGAGCATATAACACATGAAGTAGTATCGCTGATTGTGGCAATACAAAGATAAGGCTTGCACTAGAGTGATGGGTGTATATACAAGCGAAGGGAAGAAAACCTCCTTAAGAGGGAAAAAAGTGCCCCGATGGGCCTAAGTTTGTTCTTAAACATCACTACCATAATATGCTAATAAACACTAGAACCGGAGAGAGAAAACATTGGAGAGAGAAAGAGACCAAAAACACTAGCTAACTCTGCAATGCACAAAACTAATACAACTAGGATGGGCACCCCCTTTGTTTATACAGGGAGCAAACTAGATTGCCTGACCTCTGTAAGAGAGGCACACTATAGGACACTGCTAAAGGTATGCTTTCATAAAAGGGCATCGATTTTGATTAGACTTTCACTTCCACCGGTGGTATGACTACCATTCGTAGCATTTGTGCATTGGTAGCTCATAATGGTTGAAATGTACACAGTACATCAATTGGACATAAGGACCGCCTTTTTGAATTGTGATTTGTATGAGAGTTAATATATTGCAACTTTGCGGTTTTGTTCGAAAAGGGTAGGAAAACAAGGTGTGTAGGTTTAAGAAGGCATTGTATGGTTTAATGCAAGTATGTGAAGTTTCATGCTTATTTGGCTACACATGGTTTTTAAATAGTCCAATTGAGAGCACTTTGTATGTCAATTGTGTAGATGATGTATTTTTTATCATTGTGCTCTATGTTGATGACATGTTGGTCATTGAACAAAATGAGGGATATATTGTTGATTTTAATGCTGATTTGAATACTCCTTTTGAGATGTCAAATTTGGGGCTTTTGCATCATTTTTTAGGCATAGAGTTTAAGATGGTTGATGAAGGTATTGCTTTGAGTCAGACAAAGTATATCGAAATATTGTTACGTAGGTTTAGCCTTGAGGATTGCAAGCCTATTGCTACTAAAACAGGCTTGGACACTCCAAGGGAGAAATCGGTAGCAACACACAAACAGAAACTTCATAATCACTGCACTTTAATATATATATATATATATATATATATAGAGAGAGAGAGAGAGAGAGAGAGAGAGAGAGAGAGAGAGAGAGAGAGAGAGAGAGAGAGAGAGAGAGAGAGAGAGAGTCGACACGGCCCGACGTAGTTCCGTGCCCAGAGAGATTGGCCCCAAAGACTTGGACACTCCAAGCGAGAAATCGATAGTAACACACGAACAAAACTTCATAATCATTGCACTTTAATAGAGAGAGAGAGAGAGAGAGAGAGAGAGAGAGAGAGAGAGAGAGAGAGAGAGAGAGAGAGAGTCGACATGGCCCGGCGTAGTTCCGTGCCTAGAGAGATTGGCCCCAAAGATTGGCGCCCCTTTCGGTATTTCTTTTTCATAAATCATTGCAGAGTACAACTCCCGCGGGTCCTCGTCTCTCAGGCTCTGTGTCCAGATGCTCTGAAGAGTGAGGCCCTTGGATCCTTTTGGGGTGAGTTTGAATTAGTTCAATCGCCCTAGACCAAAGGGTGTTGGTGCGTTCGGCGAAAGGAAAGTCCTCATTCTTACAAAGGGATGCCAAAAACAAAGCCCCAAAAGCAAGGGATCCCAAAAGCAACTGGCTCCAAAAATTGCCAACAAGCAGCCAATGCAAAGTACAGAATTCCATACAGCCTTGCCAGGTCATCAGCCAACGTGAAATGCGAAAATCCGTACAATGTGCCATGTCAGTCTGTCTGCGCTGTCATGCAGCTCCGCTCCCATGCAAAGAAAGATGCCATGAAAATGCACATTAAGTTTGTTTGAAGCCTATATGATTAATGAACAATGATTAAGGGCTGGTTGCAGGTCGAGTTCAATGCTAAATGTATGTCAAATGCGGCTGAAAGGGCCAAAACATGCCTTAATGATGCTAAAAAGTGTTATGCTTGAAGTGAACACGGATGGGGTATTGTGCCCTAGAACTGCAGTGCTCGATGTGCTCTATCGGCCTGTCTTTACGGCTCGTCGATTGGAGCTACGATGAAGAAGTTATGGCAATTTAAAGTTCAAGTCGATTGTAGATCCGTGCCAGATTGGGCAACAGTAGTAGCTGACGGAACAAAAATGAAATGACTGTATCGGGCTGAAGTGCTCACTTTGTGGAGCTCGTCGGTCTTTTCAGATCAGTGATCGGAGTTCCAGTTATTACCAAGATATTGGCCGGTAAATATTCACCGGGGGCCGGTTCCGTACCACTCCGGTCCGCTCGGTCAATGAGATGCAGCCGGGATTTAGGAATGCAAAAGACGGTACTACAATAGTCTACATGTACGCCAAATGTGGTGTACTTCTCGTAGAAGTACAAAAAGTGCTTGAAGAGCTTCGTGTTCGGAATGTGATCACTTGGAATGCATTGACTACAGGATCTATCCCAAGGTGAGAGAATCCTTGATGAGATTGTTGGACGGGCTACTAAAGAAGTTGTTGAGCCTGGTAAGGCCTTTGCCGATATGTATGCCAAATGTGGTGCCCTACAAGGACATAAAACCCTCCAAGCCCAAAGCTTTAAACCGGCCGCCCAAGGCCATAAGCAACTAAGAAAAGAAAAGCCGCCCAATAAATTAAAGGGGACCAAGTGTGAAGCTAAGAAAAACCATGGCGTTCAACAGCAGCAGGCGGATGCGCTGGAGGGAGATCCACTCGCGTTGACTCGTAGGATGCTTGGTTGAGCTCGGTCCAGAAGCGAAAGATGATCAGAATGCCGGTGCGATCAAACTTGGTGCCACTGCCGCCGCGAACCGTGCAAGTCAATCTTCGACTGCGACGTCATCAAGAGCTAGGACCCATTAGTGACGTCGCTTATGGGTGCCTAGCTAAATTTAGCAAGAGGGGACATGCATCCATAAAAATTAAAAACGTGTGGTTGGTTAGAGGATTCACCTCATCATCGTGAGTTCTCTGCTCCTCATAATTTCCTTAAGCTTCTCATAATTTCCTTAAGCTCTTCATAACCAAAATCGCCTCAAGCTCTTCTTTAAGCTCGGAAGCTCGGAAGCTGGGCCTCATGCTTCAAAAGCCTTAAGCTTAATCCGGATTCTTAAACTCCATATCTTAAGCTCGCTTAATTAAAGTCTTAAGCCTCATGCCTTCGAGCTCTAAAGCTCATTTAGCTCGGAGTCCTTCACCTCATCATCGGGAATTCTTCTCGGCATCATAAGCAAAAGCGTGGAAGCCACTCGGAATCCTTGAGCTCTTAAGCTCTTAATCCCGGTAATCCTTAAGTCTTAAGCTCTTAATATTCTTAGGCTCCTCATATCTTCAAGCTCGAGAATTCCTATTAACCTCTACAAGCTCTTAAGCTCGCTTAATCTTCAAGCTTAAGCCCTCAAGTCTTCCGAAAGCCATCTCTAATCTCCGAAGCTTAACCTATTTCACTCTTAAGCCAAATTTCCTAAACCTACTCGAATGCCAAGCCGTAAGCCAAAACTAAGCCTAATCGAATTCCTAAGCTTCTTAATCTTAAAAGCTTGATCCAAGCTCTACACATGAAGCCTAATCTCAAACCGTCTGCAGTGCCTATCTAACCCAAGCCTCTAGGCCGTCACTAACCACTCGAATCGGGAAGCAGAAGGCAGAGTAAGCAGAATTTTATTAATTTTCCTGTTTAGTACCTGGATTAAGCCAGGTTTCTTCTTGTAAAGAGCATTTAAGCTTCATTAGTGATTGATTAAACATGGATTTTGTCGATTAATTGGAATTAGGCGAACATCCTTGCTGCTGATCCTTGACTTCAGAAGAGTTTAGTGCAGTTGCTAGAGGATCTAACTGGAGAATTGGGGTTAACATCCGATTGGAAGGTAGTCACTGAAGCAGTCAACATGATTGTGAAACGACAAATGAGAGTCGACAAGATGATCGTGGCTGACATCATGGATGTTGCGGAGGAGGAACCTAAAGAGAAAACAACCTCGGCAATACCCAGAGTGGAGGAGCCAGTTCTTGACGAATTGGTAAAAGGTATTGAAGAATTGAATTTGAATTTTAAAGCTGTGAAATTTGATGGTCTAGTTGCAAAGGGGTCTACATCGGAGCCTAGGCAACAGCCACCACGCAAAGGCTGGGACCGATGCATGTGGTGTGACAGTGAAGATCACAAGTATGTCAAGGAATGTGATGATTTTGACGAAGCATATAAAAAGAATGTGGTGTTCTGGAAGGACAAGAAGATACACCTTAGGGCAACAGGTGAGATGCTCCGCCTGAACTTCGGTAGGGGCGGCATGAAGAAGATAGTTGATGAGATTCAACATAATGTTGCTCTTGTGGAGGCAGCTACATATGGGCTGCAAGTCTGCGGGAAGGGTGATGAAGATGGTGCAGGTACCAAGGGTCAATTATGGCCTTATGCTTTGAAGACATCAGAAATTGGACAGGTAACTTATGGGAAGCTGCGGCAAGTAGGGACTTCAATTCGAGAAACCACAGGGTGGGATGATCCAGTGGATTCCCTCTCGGTGTATGCATTGATTGCGAAGTCTCAAGCTAATGAGGCTATGGTGGAGGAGAAGCGGAAAAGAGATGAAGAAGCTCCTGGGACATCGAAGAGGACAACGAGGTTCAACGGCAAGAAAGAAGAAAGTCCTGCTTCTAAGCCCGCTCCTGAAGTGGTGATGGAGGATGCACCTAAGGACAAAAAGCAAGGTAAACCCAGGGGACCCTCTTATAAGCTCGAGTCTGACATTGAATTAGCTACAGATTTAAAGAAAGTCTTTGAAGAGCGAATTCTGAATAGCAAGGTGGAGCTCACATTGGGTGATATATTGGGCATTGCCAAACGTGAGTTTCATGAGGAGATAATAGATATCATAAAAAGGAAGCGGCAGATACCAAGTGAACAGGAGCCGGAGTTAGTGAAGAGCCAGGCGGTACGCCACATTGAAGCAATTCTAGACGACTATGAAGAGTATTTGGCGAATCTTGAAGAAGAAGAAGAGTCGAGGTCTCTGGTGGTATCAAATCCAACCGTACCTGAGGTAAGGCATGTTCATTTCAATGAAGATGAAGATAGTGAAAGCATACTAAGGAGTCACTTTTCAAGGACTCATTGGGCAAGAGCAACAACCGAAATTGTTGTAAAGCTTGGCGACATCGAAGAACCGGTCTTAGCACTCATAGATCATGGATCGGAGATTAATTTGATGGCTAAAAGGTTGCACAAAAAGAGGAAATGGCCTATTGATGTGGACCATGGTTGGCGGATTCGAGCTGCCAATATGCTTCCAGGCGACCTCTATGGTGCATGTACCAATGTTAAGGTAACTGTAGGGGATGTCTGTGAGGAGCAAAACTTCTTTATACAAGAGCATTCCTCTTATCCTTTAATTCTGGGGCAACCATACATTACGGCTGTGCGAATGGAAACCAAAGTGCTGGATGATGGCTCGGCCTATGCCAGGGTTCGGAGCTGTGATGGTAAGAAAGCAGTGCAATTCTTGACTGTATGTGTTGACCATGCTAGGAATAAGGACAGTTACGTGATCATCCAATGCTGAAAATACGCAAGGAGTTTAGAGAACACAGGTTTGCATAGGATTTTCTTGGAGTGCTATTATAAAGCGGGACTATGGTGGTACAAGTGAGGAGAAGTTCTCGCAAAGAGAAGCTTTCTCTTCGGGGTTTTTGGGGTAAACATCTGAAGGTTCAGTCTCTTTCAGAAAATTTAACGATTTGCCGAAGTGGGAAAAACAGTATGTCTCAGGTATTCAAAGTGAATTGCAGGGTTGTGATGTGCTTGAATCTGATGATGTGATTTCAGGAGTCTTTGAAGAGGTATCTTATGAAGATACTATGTCAGTGCTTGAAGAGATCAGGCAAAACATGTTACAAAGCGGAACTGAAGTGGTCAAGGTCCATTCAATGGACATGTATGATGAGTTAAGTTCATATGAAGCCCTTATGCATATTGAAGATGATTCAGGTGAAACTGTTGAAGCGCAGGTAGAGACCAAATACAAGACTGTTGCAAAGAAAGTGAGGCCAGTGGCTACACCGCTGCCAGAAGGAAGTGATGGGATGATCAAGGAGGCTTCTCGACAGCCTATACTCAGAGATCCAAAGAACATAGGGCATAAGTCTACTAAGGAGACACTGCAACAGCTGAAGGTTGGTGAAGACGGTTTCCTCAATGAAGAGGAGATCAAATGTTTTCAAGGTATGCTCGAAAAACACGGTAAAGCTTTCGCTTTTGAGCCAAGTGAGATAGGGTGTGTGGATCCGAGTGTTGTTTCACCAATGGTTATTTTCACTGTTCCATACATGCCATGGAGCTTGCGTCCTATTCCAGTTCCTAAAGCTCACTTGCCAAAGCTCATCAATTTGCTCAATGAAAAGATTCAAATGGGAATTTTGGAGCCGTCATGTGCTCCGTATTCTAATCGATGGTTTACTGTTCCGAAGAAAAATGGTACATTAAGGTTCATTCAGGATGTGCAACCGGTTAACAAGGTAACAATCCGCAATGTGGGTACTGGCCCAATTGTGGATGAATTTGCTGAGGCCTTTGCAGGTAGATCTATTTACTCCATGGGCGATCTTTATTCAGGATATGATCAATTCCAGTTAGCTTTGGAGAGCAGGGATCTTACTACAATGCGTACTCCTCTTGGTTTGGTAAGGATGTGCACTCTGCCACAGGGTGCTACTAATTCAGTAGCTCATATGATGAACGGCATGAATAAGGTATTTGTCCCACATGTTACCATGCCTTTCATTGATGATCTACCAATTAAGGGCTGTGAAGAAGGCTCAAAAGATAAAGCAAAAGACCAGAGAGGGTGCAGACTGTTTGTTGCTCAACATATTGCTGACTGTGATGCTATATTATCAAGGCTTGAAGAAGTTAACTTAACACTTTCATGTCAAAAATCGACTTTTGGAGCTAAGGAGGTCTTAATTGTGGGACACATGTGCAGTTCTGAAGGAAGAAGGCCAAGTATCGCAAAAGTTGAAGCAATCCAAAAGATGAAGGACACATGTTCTTTAGTTACTGAGGTTCGTCGATTCTTAGGCGCGTGGATGTTCTATCGTATTTGGCTGCCACACTTTGCCCATGTTGCAGAGGTGCTGTATCAATTGCTACGAAAAGGTAAGAAGTTTGTTTGGGAAGAAGTTCACACACAAGCTATTAAGAAATTAAAGAAGATGCTTCTTGAGGCTCCGACCTTGAGGAAAGTTGATTATAAATGCGACAGGCCAGTTATTTTAACAGTTGACACTAGCCCGACAGGTATTGGATGGGCTATAGGTCAAGATGATGCTGAAGGACACAGGTATGCAGTGAGATTTGGAGCCAAGGTGCTCAATGCTCGTCAACGAGGATATCCACAGGTTAAGAGGGAACTTTGGGACGTTGCTACTGCTCTAAGGACTGATAAAGATACTTTATTGGAGCTTCTGTTGTGGTAGAGACAGATTGCTTGCCACTGATAGGGATGATTGCAAATTGCTCTACTCCGGACATTGCCATGCTACGATGGATAGGGTATATCAAGTCTCTTAACCCTGAATTTTGTCATATTGCAGGTAGAGATAACCCTGTTGCAGATATGTTATCAAGAGCCAGGTTTGAAGATGAAGAAGAGATGCTGACCACGAGTGAAGATGTTGGCTTGAAGTTCTACACGTCTTCTTATCTACATGCCAACTGTGGTAGTATTGCTCATGTTTTTGAAGTCTTTTCTGAAGAGTTTTATGATGGAGAGTGGCTTATGATTGGCCGCTACCTAAGTACTCTCACTAAACAAGAAGGATGGAGTGATCAAGAATTCAAGCAGATCAGGAAAAAGGCCTATGGCTATTTCCTGAAAGACGGACATTTATGGAAGCAACTGAAGCGCCCAGGAGGGGTACCACAACGAATTATTTGCGACAAAGCGACCCAACAACAGGTGATTAAAGAGTTTCATGAAAGTCTATGGGCTAGACAAAGAGGAGCCTGGGCAACCTTTGTTAAAATTAAAGACCGATATTGGTGGAGAGGTATGTATAAAGATGTGGTTCAATTTGTGGAATCATGCTTAATATGTCAACAGTACTCTAATGTGCGACATAGAGATGGGTTGCATCCCACCTATCCACTGGCTATGCACTACAAGGGGGTGGTGGACCTTATTACAATGCCAGTAGGAGTGTGGCAGATGAGATATATTGTTCTTGCCAGGGAAGATCTTACAAACCAGGTTGAAGGCAGAGCTTTGCGTACCAAAGCTACCAGTTCAGTATTCAAGTTCTTGCTTGAAGATGTTATCTCTAGGTATGGGTGTGTTGGCAGAATTACTGCAGATAGAGGAGAGCCGGATGCAGATGAAGCTCGAGAGTTTTTTTGCTCGTATGGGCATTAAACTCGCCCTCACCACAGCATATAATCCAGAAGGTAACGGGAAGAGCGAAAGAGGACATCCGCCTATTGTTAAAGCTTTAGCAAAGGCATGTGAAGGACATATTGGTGATTGGCCTAAACTCTTGCCATTTGCTTTGTGGGTTGATCGCACTACTCACAGTTTAGTTACAGGATTTATGCGATTCGAATCGATGCATGAGCAGAAACCCATTATGCCTACGGAGGAAGCAGTTACAACTTGGACCATAATGCCATGGGAAGAAGGTATGTCTACTGAAGACTTGCTTGCTCTATGTATTCGGCAGCTTGAGAGGCGTCAGAAGGATATTGAGCAGGCTAAAGAGAAGCTTAAGGAGGCAAGATTGAAGAACAAGGCAGCATTCGATGGAAAGCATAGACTACGACCACATGCTATCAAGGAAGGTGGCTGGGTACTTGTCTATGACAATAGCTCGGAGAACCAATAATCTGCTATGCAGAAAATGGTGAAAAGGTGGTTTGGACCATATGTGGTGCAACATGTTTTTGATAATGCGACATATCAATTGTGTGAACTAGATGGTACTATGCTTAAAGTGCCTATAGCAAGAAAAAGAATCAAGCTGTTTGAAGAAGCGAGAAGGCGAGATTGTTTTTGAAGATTCTCATTGAGATCCGCCTCCAGAGGATCATGTTATGTATACATCAGATGATATGTTTGATGATGATATTAATGAAGCCGATTAAGTGCAATTGGCACAAACCGGAGGCTGTGCAGGTTCAGAGGGGGTGAATGTCGTGCAGCTCCGCTCCCATGCGAAGAAAGATGTCAGGAAAATGCACATTAAGTTTGTTTGAAGCTTATATGATTAATGAACAGGGATTAAGGGCTCGTTGCAGGTCGAGTTCAATGCTGAATGTATGTCAAATGCGGCTGAAAGGGCCAAAACATGCCTTAATGATGCTAAAAAGTGTTATGTTTGAAGTGAACAAGGATGGGGTATTGTGCCCGAGAACTGTAGTGCTCGATGTGCTCTACCAGCCTGTCTTTACGGCTCGTCGATTGGAGCTACGATGAAGAAGTTATGGCAGTTTAAAGTTCAAGTCGATTGCAGATCCGTGCCAGATTGGGCAACAGTAGTTGACGGAACAAAAATGAAATGAATGTATCGGGTTGAAGTGCTCACTTTGTGGAGTGCGTCGGTCTTTTCAGATCAATGATCGGAGTTCCGATTACCAAGATATTGGCCAGTAAATATTCACCGGGGGCCGGTTCCGTACCACTCCGGTCCGCTCGGTCAATGAGCTGCAACCGGGATTTTGGAATGCAAAAGACGGTACTACAATAGTCTACATGTACGCCAAATGTGGTGTACTTCTCGTAAAAGTACAAAAAGTGCTTGAAGAGCTTCGTGTTCGGAATGTGATCACTTGGAATGCATTGACTGCGGGATCTATCCCAAGGTGAGAGAATCCTTGATGAGATTGTTGGACGGGCTACTAAAGAAATTGTTGAGCCTGGTAAGGCCTTTGCCGATATGTATGCCAAATGTGGTGCCCTACAAGGGCATAAAACCCTCCAAGCCCAAAGCTTTAAACCGGCCGCCCAAGGCCATAAGCAACTAAGAAAAGAAAAGCCGCCCAATAAATTAAAGGGGACCGAGTGTGAAGCTAAGAAAAACCATGGCGTTCAACAGCAGCAGGCGGATGTGTTGGAGGGAGATCCACTCGCGCTGGCTCGTAGGATGCTCGGTTGAGCTTGCTCCAAAAGCGAAAGATGATCAGAATGCCGGCGCGATCAAACTTGGTGCCACTGCCGCCGCGAACCTTGCAAGTCAATCTTCGACTGCCACGTCATCAAGAGCTAGGACCCATTAGTGACGTCGCTAATGGGTGCCTAGCTAAATTTAGCAAGAGGGGACATGCATCCATAAAAAGAAAACACGTGTGGTTGGTAGAGGATTCACCTCATCATCGTGAGTTCTTTACTCCTCATAATTTCCTTAAGCTCTTCATAACCAAAATCGCCTTAAGCTCTTCTCCTTCTCCTCATTATAAGTTAAGCTTGGAAGCTCGGAAACTGGGCCTCATGCTTTCAAAAGCCTTAGGCTCTTAAGCTTAATCCGGATTCTTAAGCTCCATATCTTAAACTCGCTTAATTAAAGTCTTAAGCCTCATGCCTTCGAGCTCTAAAGCTCATTAAGCTCGGAGTCCTTCACCTCATCATCGGGAATTCTTCTCGACATCATAAGCAAAAGCGTGGAAGCCACTCGGAATCCTTGAGCTCTTAAGCTCTTAATCACGGTTATCCTTAAGTCTTGAGCTCTTAATATTCTTAAGCTTCTCATATCTTCAAGCTCGAGAATTCCTATTAACCTCTACAAGCTCTTAAGCTCGCTTAATCTTCAAGCTTAAGCCCTCAAGTCTTCCGAAAGCCATCTCTAATCTCCGAAGCTTAACCTATTTCACTCTTAAGCCAAATTTCCTAAACCTACTTGGATGCCAAGCCGTAAGCCAAAACTAAGCCTAATCGAATTCCTAAGCTTCTTAATCTTAAAAGCTTGATCCAAGCTCTACATATCAAGCCTAATCTCAAACCGTCAACAGTGCCTATCTAACCCAAGCTTCTAGGCCGTTACTAACCACTCGAATCGGGAAGCAGAAGGCAGAGTAAGCAGAATTTTATTAATTTTCGTGTTTAGCACTTGGATTAAGCCAGGTTTCTTCTTGTAAAGAGCATTTAAGCTTCATTAGTGATTGATTAAACATGGATTCTGTCGATTAACTGGAATTAGGTGAATTGTTTGCTTTGAATACTGTTGTGTCGGTAATCACGTCTGTTGCACCTTTTTTCCCTCACCTCTCACAGCCAGGGGCCTGATGCCTTTCCGGCTCACCTTTTGCACAATTATCCCCCGACAGCGTGAATTGTGGAACTCCGCACAACTGCCACGTGGCACTCTGTCGTACAACTGCCACGTCAACCCGTCCGTGCAGTTTTTGCCACGTCATGTAAGGTGCAGTGGAAGTGAAAGATGAACTTTGCTCAAGATGAGTGCTCCAAACTGTGCCTAGGGAAGGGAAAGGGGAAGCCTTTCGTTCTTTAATGAGAGAGTGCAATGGACACAAACAAAGTGAATGGACACTGTGCGTGAAGGTGCATGAGACTGAGAGATAGAGAGAGAAGAGAATACGACACCAGAGATGTTGTCAAACCCTCCTCCAAGGCCCCACTCTCTATGGCGAAAGCGGTCTACTATTGATTGCACAAATCTCTACAACGCTTGGACTTGCCGACGATGTCGACGATGATGAGGACGACGACGAGACGGGCTGAAATCTGAAAACGCTAAGGGCTGAAATCTGCAAATCTTTATCTGCTGAATTCTGATTCTATGTCGATGACGATATCGATGGCGACGATGCGACGACAACGCGTTGAAAACGCAGATGCTGAAATCTGCGTTTTCCGGGCTGAAACTGTAAACTTCGCGGAATCTCACTGTACGGCGAGGAACTGTTGTGGGATGGTGAGATCTGCGAGGTTCGAGGGTTCTTCTGCGGGATTTGACTGTTGAAAACTGAAAACGCTGGTGCTATTGTGGATTCTGTCACGAAGGAACTGCAAAAAGCTAGGTCACTTGCTGCTCCAAAAGCGCTAGGGCTGAATTCTGCTAACGCTAGGGCCGATCTGCTGTTGTGGGGGAATCTGGTGACGCTAGGGCTGATTTGTTGTCTACTGTCGCCGGGAATCTGCAAGTGCAAAAACGCTGGCTGATCTGGTGCAAAAACTCTAGCTTTATGCTGTGAAGCAAAAACACTAGGGCATCTGGGGGTTCTGTTGAGAAGTTGCCTGTAGTGTCACGTGACACATCCAGCCGTATGTGTCCGTGGACAAGCTACAGCATGATCAGGGTTCAGTCAGTCCAGTCAGTCAGATTAGAAGTGATCTGGCACTTTTGTGAGTCTATTCGTAGATCGTGCATGCCCAGTCACTGAGTGTAGATGCATATCCTCCGGTTGCACACAACATGATCATCAGTATTCCCTTCAGAATCCATCAGATTCAGTTAGGGGAATTTTCCAGTGCATTTAGCCTATTTCCCTATTTTTGGTATTTTCACTTATTATTTTTAAGTGACTTCCCAACAAAAAGTAGGTAGGCAATTTTGCTAAGTTAATATATAAGCAAACCCAAGTTAGCACTAAATGGCAGAAGAGGCAGCAGGAGCTTCCCGCTCAACAGGCAACTTCTCAGTAGTACTCCCCCCCCCCCCCCCCCCCCCCCCCCCCCCCCCTCCCCCGCACCCCTAGCGTTTTCTAGCGCTAGGCCAACCCCCCTTCCCTGGCGTTTTTCCTCACTTGTAGCCATCGCCAGAAGTCAGCATCCTTAGCGTTTTTGTACACCTACAGCAGCCCAATCCTCAGCGTTTTGGTCGCCTGCAAGGTCAGCCCATTAGCGTTTTTGACCCAGCATTTCCAGCCACAAAACGCAGGAGCAGATCTGCAATTTCAGCGTTTTTGGATCAGCAATTTCAGCATTGAAAAAACGCAGATTTTTCAGCAGATAGAAACGCAGAAGAATTCAGCCTAAGTGGTTGCAGCAGAACCCCCAATTTCAGCCCATGAAAACGCAGCCAAAAGAGTCATTTTCAGCCACCGAAACAGTCCCGAAAATCAGCAGATAGAAGACCGCAGATTTCAGCCCTAAAGTTAAGACCACATATTTCAGCCCTAAAGTTGTCGTCGTCATCACCGTCGTCGTCACCGGCATAGTCCCAAGTTGCATCAGTCCATTGCATACGCATTGTACCACTTTGTGCAATCAAAAGTAGACCACTCGCCGACGAGAGTGGGGCCTTCGGAGGAGGGTTTTACGTCTCTGGTGTCGTATCTCTCTTCTCTCTCTATCTCTCAGTCTCATACACTTGCACGCACATTGTCCATTCACTTGTTCGTGATCATAGCATTTTCCACTAAGAACGGAAGCTCTCCCTTCCATAAGAACTAAAAGGAACCTTGAGCACAGTTCGGAGCACTTATCTTGAGCAAAGCGCAAGCAATCATTCCGCTGCACCTAACATTGGTATCAGAGCTTTGGCAGTGTTCTGTATCACTCAAGGAAAGAACCACAAGAACCACATAATTTTTTTGCTTGTTGAGGTCGTACGAACCCAAGTTCTCTTGGGCGTGTCGATTCCTAATCGTGTTTTGTTGAAGAGTGACGGGAATCCCAAGAAAGAAGGGCTTGTCCAGCCTCCCCTTGTGTCTCTTTTCACTCATTGAGAGCGGACCGTACACTTCGCGGCCGGCCAATCGACGTGAGGTGGGAAAAAGCAACCTTGGTGTGAGCGCAAGGCCGCCAAGGGGTGCGCCCGCAGAAAGGAGTAGAACTCGGGTGAAGAGAAGATCCTTCTCAAACGCGATTTGCAAGCGAAAGAAAACCTCAAGAACCTCAAGAACCTCAAGACTCCCAAGAACCCAAGTTCCTCGTGAACTTAAGAACCCACAAGAATCCGCAATTGTAGAATGATCATCACTCGAAGCGGAATGGATACTTCGCTTGGAGGTGATGAGCATGAGAGAGGCGAAGAAGAATTTTCCCCACCAGGAGGTTTTTCCGACCCTCCCCGTTTTCCATCTATGTCAAGGATTGCGCTAACTCCTATGGAGGAGTTGGACCAAGAAAGCGAAGCAGAAAGAAAAGCCTACGAAGAAGACATGGCAGCCATAGAGCGCCAGTACCAAGAAAGAATGGCAGCCATAGCGCGTGAGAGCGAGCAAGCACGCTTGGAAGCCAAAGCAAGAGAAGCAGAATTTGATCGAGAGAACAAAGCAAGACAAGCAGAATTTGATCGTAAGAACAAAGCCCTCAAAGAAAAGAGCGACCACCACAACAAAGAGTTTTGGCGACTCTATTCTCAAGTTCAGGCACAGATGCAAGAGATTTGGGGAAAGGAGACTCTCTCAGTCTCTTCTTCTCCAAAGCATGACCTACAAGATTTGCTTGATTGTGTGAAGCATGATGATGATTTGATTGACAATGACTTGCATGATGTTTTGCACGACAATGATAAGCACAATGATTTGGGTGACAAAGATAAGCACGATGATTTGGATGATAAAGACAAGCATGATGATTTGCATGATGAAGATGTGATTGTTCACAAGGATGATGTGTTAGTTGATGCTTTTTCTAGCGAAGCTAACCTTGTTGTAGATTCGATCAATCACGAAGAACAGATCTTGGCTTTCGAGTCGAGGTCCAAAGAACCCCCACAGGACGATTCGATCATTGGGGAAGAAGCGATCTTGGCTCTCGAGCCTAGGTCCAAAGAACCCTCACAGGAAGTATTATGTGTTCGCATGATTGATACGCACGCATTGTTCGAGTGTTTCATTCGTGATCGTTTCTTGTATTTTAGTCAGCATCGTTATGTGATCCCTTTTCCTAGGCATGAAATATTGTATGTTGAGCACGTTTCTCTCATGGATGAGCACGAATGTATGCGGATTTTTCATGAAAAGCTGAAAAGTATGTATGTTAGGAAGTCACATTCCATGTCTCTTCCTTGGCATGACACAGTTTCCGAACGAGCACATGAAAGTATAAGCACCAAGTGTGAGCATTTCCATTGTGTTTTGCCACAGTTGATTGCTCTAGATCATAAGAGAAAGATTCGATCTCATTGTTTGCATGTGTTTGATGACCAGGTTGTCACTCCGTATCTATGTTCATCTACATTGCATACAGTGTCTTTAGCGAAGACAAGATTTTTTCCACTCACTTTACATGGAATGGGTATGTTCATGGTTTTGTGTTGGAAATGGTTTCAGGAATTTTCAGCCATGGAGATTCTTGAAGAAGAAAGAAGCATGACTCTCAACGAAGTTGAAGCAAGAAAGGAAACTCAGAAGACTTTGTCGCTTTCGGCGCGGCCCAAAGAAGCAAGCATTGCAGATCTTTATGAAGTTCAAGTACCGCACGACCCACATATCAGAGTGGGCCGGCGAATAGTCCCTTCCAAGATTTCGGATGCTATTGGTGATCTCCCTCAATGCCATACAGTTCGGAACCAGTACCTCACTTTGAAAAGGAGGGGATGTCACGTGACACATCCAACCCTATGTGTCCGTGGACAAGCTACAGCATGATCAGGGTTCAGTCAATCCAGTCAGTCTAGATTAGAAGTGATTTGGCACTTTTGTGAGTCTATTCGTAGACAGTGCATACCCAGTCACTGAGTGTAGATGCATATCTTCTGGTTGCACACAGCATGATCATCAGTATTCCCTTCAGAATCCATCAGATTCAGTTAGGGGAATTTTCCAATGCATTTAGCCTATTTCCCTATTTTTGGTATTTTCACTTATTATTTTTAAGTGACTTCTCAACAAAAGTAGGTAGGGCAATTTTGCTAAGTTAATATATAAGCAAACCCAAGTTAGCACTAAATGGCAGAAGAGGCAGCAGGAGCTTCCCGCTCAACAAGCAACTTCTCAGCAGTACTCCCCTCCTCAACACCCCTAGCGTTTTCTAGCGCTAGGCCAACCCCCCTTCCCTGGCGTTTTTCCTCACTTGCAGCCGTCGCCAGAAGTCAGCATCCTTAGCGTTTTTGTACACCTACAACAGCCCAATCCTCAGCGTTTTGGTCGCCTGCAAGGTCAACCCATTAGCGTTTTTGACCCAGCATGTTCAGCCATAAAACACAGGAGCAGATCTGCAATTTCAGCGTTTTTGGATCAGCAATTTCAGCATTGAAAAACACAGATTTTTCAGCAGATAGAAACACAGCAGAATTCAGCCTAAGTGGTTGCAGCAAAACCCCCAATTTCAGCCCATGAAAACGCAGCCAAAACAGTCATTTTCAGCCACCGAAACAGTCCCGAAAATCAGCAGATAGAAGACCACAGATTTCAGCGCTAAAGTTGTCGTCGTCATCACCGTCGTCGTCACCGGCATAGTCCCAAGTTGCATTAGTCCATTGCATATGCATTGTACCACTTTGTGCAATCAAAAGTAGACCACTCTCGCCGACGAGTGGGGCCTTCGGAGGAGGGTTTTACAACGTCTCTGGTGTCATATCTCTCTTCTCTCTCTATCTCTTAGTCTCATACACTTGCACGCACATTGACCATTCACTTGTTCGTGGTCATAGCATTTACTAAGAACGGAAGGCTCTCCCTTCCATAAGAACTAAAAGGAACCTTGAGCACAGTTCGGAGCACTCATCTTGAGCAAAGCGCAAACAATCATTCCGTTGCACCTAACATGTAGAGCGAGTGCTCTTGCTGCCTCTTCTGCCAGAAAGTGCTAGCGCTAGGTTTTCTTATATACAACTTAGCAAAATTGCCCTACCTACTTTCCAACAAAACTCACTTAAAAATAATAAGTGAAAAATGTCAAAAATAGGCAAAAGAGGTCTATGCACTGTAAAATCTGATGATCATGCTGTGTGCTACCGGAAGATATGCATCTACTCTTAAGTGTCTGGACATGCATGGTCTGCGAACAGACTCACAAAAGTGTCAGATCACTTCCTATTCTAGACTGACTTGACTGAAGTGAACCCTGGTCATGCTATAGCTTGTCCACGGACACATAGGGTTGGATGTGTCACGTGACATCCCCTCCTTTTCAAAGTGAGGTATTGGTACCGAACTGTATGGCGTCGAGGGAGATCGCCAACAACATCCAGAATCTTCGTCGGCCCACTCTGATGCGTGGGTCTTGCGATGCTTGAACTTCATAAAGGTCTGCAACGCTTGCTTCTTTGGGCCGCGCCGAAAGCGACACAAAGTCATCTGTGGCTGCTTCAATGCTTCAACTTCGTCTAAGGTCGTGAGTCTACCTTCTTCAAGAATCTCCGAGGCTAAAAATTCCTAAAACCACCTCCAACACAGAAACATGAACATACCCATTCCATGTAAAGTGACTAGAAATTTTTTTGTCTTCTCTAAAGACTGTGCATGCAATGTAGATGAACATAGAGACGGAGTGCCAAACCGTTCATCAAACACATGTAAACTGTCACGGGGACGTTGCAACTGTTAACTATGTCATGAGGACGCGGCAACTGCTAACTTTAGTTGTTGGTTTCTTTCCAAGGGGTTTTGTTTTATTTTTGAGACCCTCTTCTTGAAGTAGCAAACGGTCGGACATTGCATGGCCAATGTGAACGGTAGTTTCACCTGCAGATGAGTAGTGGTCGGCACTGGAATTCGTATGGTAAGAGGATGTCTAGGCTCAGAGCAAGATCATATAGGTCCCCCCGTCGCACTTAGCAAGTTGGTGGATACTAGGAAGTGAACTCAATAAAGGCCTAAAGTCAAGGTGTGACTACCAATTGAAAGTATCTGATAGTTGGGCCACATTGCATTTTTGGATGCGGTCCCAATGAGGATAGATGGTCAGAAGACCAGTGGGAGCCCAACGGAAGCATCTCCTAAAATTTAGGGAACTGCTATTTTGGGCCGAGAAATGTGTTCACGTCATTACCTCTGGTATGACTAGGGGAACATTTCACAACTGTGCCGCGAAGTCAACTGACGCGTCGGTTGAGATATTTTTAAGCGGCGAACCCGAAACTGGCAAATGCTTGTAAATACGCCAAGTGTCGATTTTTCATGAACTTTCCTCTTGCAAAAAAATGGGCGCGATTTTTAAGGTGGGAGAGGCCTTCATTTGCAATTGGTCACAGGTTAAGAGCTATGGAGTGCTTCCTTTCCCTCTTACGTACAGTGCGGTGCCAGGAGTGATGCCCTGCACGCTATGCACTGCCCTCTCTCTCCCCTACGAGCAGTATGTTATGCCCCACTAGTGGGCTTTTCATTTGACCAATGTACAGTTATGTGGGTTCATGCGTGATTGCCGAGGCAAGAGCCTCTTGCACAGGTACTGGATTAGCTAGCGGCTAATCCCTCGCAGGTATAGGTGAATTCGGAGAGGTTTCACGCTAGAAATCCCGTCTGATTTAAAGGGCAAGTAGCCCTACAGGTGCAGGAGCTCGAGGTCTTGCTACAGATGCGACCGGCACGCGAAACGGAGCCCAAAACAGGGAATTACAGCCTGCTGTGTATTTTTGCAGGTTTAGGGTTTCGGCCCTAAACGGACCCTAATACCCCCAGGAGGTTCGGGGACGCGAGGGGACCGATGTACAGGTGAACTGGCGCATTTTCGGGGCAGAAAACAGAGAATTCAGCGTGCTGCAGATTCTCGCCAGGTTTTGCAAAGTGTCATAATGCGTTGGGCAAGTCACCTATTGTGTGGGGATACTGACTGTGAAGCGTCCTAGTACAGTTATGCTGTCGAAATCGGGCCAGAACAGGTGTTTCTTAGCCTACACTGTGCAGGGCAGCTTGTAGGAGATCACAGGTTTTATTCCCTTTGTAAACAATAAAGAAATACCGGAAGGGGCCCCAATTTTGGGGCCTTCAGGTTGTCGGCGTCTGCTCGGAGCATTCTAGCTTCCGAGCCGTGTGTGTACATAGGTGTTAATCCTCGTTACAGGTTTCCTTTGCAAAGTGCTCTGTGTGTATGTCTAAAGTAAAGAATTTCGGGTGAAAGCCAACGCCTACCACCCTACGGGCCGGTTTCATGGTTTCGTTGCCGGGACATCAATCACTTTTTCCTTAAAGAGTGAGCCTGGATTGTTTTGGGTAAAGACATAGAGTGCAGGAACGCGGAGATTACACTATGGCCGACAAGGGGAAGGGAATTATGGAAGAGGGGTCCTCTTCAAAGGACAGGCAGGAGATTCCTATGGTTTTTGAGATTGGCGAGAGCTCATGGCCAAGTCAGTCTGTACCTCCTGTCAACGTGAATGTCCCTCTAGTATTACAGGGCTTTATGACTGGGCAACTTGAGGATGATGCGTTCAAGACTCAGTTAGTTGCCGCGGTGAATGTCTTTTCGCAATTGGTGCAGAATCCGAGGTTTATGAAATTCTTGCAAGCGCCACCAGTGCAACAGCACAATAGGCAACCTACGCCGCGTACGGAGCTTGTTGATGCTCAAGCCCAGGTACTTCATGTGGCGCAGGAGGAAAGGGAATACTCGCATGTTGCGGAGTCGGGGGCTCCAAAGCAGGTTCCTCCCTTGCTTGAACAGGTGGCTAGAACGCCTATTCCACAGGTTATGCCAGTTCAGCCCGCCACCTTTCAGAGCCAGCATGCTGTCTTGAATGGACAGGGAGCTGGATACCAGGCTATGCACTCAGTTTTTCCACCACCCACGGTACATCCTGGGTATTTCGGGGGTGGATCAGTGTTCCAAAGTATGGCTGGTTATGCGCCTGGAAGTCAGCCGTACATGCCAGGAACAGTGTTCGGGGGTATGCAAGGCATCATGCCAAACCCCATGTATGGTAGTATCGGCATGCAGCAAGGTTTCCACTACAGCCAGGGCCAGTTTGGGGTGCCACAGGGTCATTTTGGCATGGCTGGTTTTTTTGGACAGCAGCAAGATATCTCACCTCTGACGCAAAATGTGAATAGCCAAGATGTGCCGATCATGCCTACTATTGTGCCCATGTTGCAGACCATTCCGTATGACAACTTGGGGGCACTAGAGAAGCTGAAGGCTTACAAAGAAGATGGTGCAGTGGTAAAGTTCAGTACCTTGAGTGGTTTCGAGGATAAGACAAAGGCACTCAACTCCACCAGCAGTTTGATACAGCTTATGCGGGAGGGAATTTTACAGAGGCCTCGAAGGTCAGGAAAGCTGCCACTTTCTTAAAGGACAATGCGCTTACATGGTGGACAACATTGTTAATGCAAGGACAGGCACCCGCCACTTGGGTTTACTTCAAGCAAATGTTTGCATCTGCCTGGGTGTCAAATGAATTTGAAGCTGACGTCCTGACGGATTGGCAAAAGCTTACTTCAGCTTCGTGCAAGAGCTTGCTGGAGTACAATAGGAGGTTTTGTAAAGCATTACTCTCAGTGACCTCCTACAGATTTGTGCCATTGACAGAGCAGATAGAGAAGTACTGTTGTGGGCTGCCTAAAGGGCTTCGCGATTAGTGTACAAAGAACAGAGTGGCTACCCTTACTCAGCTTATGGAAGTTGCGAACACTGGTCTTGCCTTGTTGAAAGGAGAGGACAATGGATTTCCGAGCAGTGACAAAGGAGGGCAGCAAAAGAAAAATTCAGCGAAGAAGCCCTTTGTGAAAACGGCTCCTGATGCGTCATAGGGGTCAGAAAAGGCCACCAAAGACAAGGATTCAGCCGGGACTTCCGGAGGTTGGTTGCCTTATTTATGTACGCATTATGAGGCCAGATGTTTACTATGCAATCTAACAAGTGAGCAAATTTATGCATATCCTAGGGTCTAGTTGGACCCTCACACACACACAAAAGACAACGTAGAAACTGATGACGTGGCAGCTTGTACGGATTTCCGCGTTTCACGCTGACAGCCTATACAAATTTTCATGATTTGGGCTGGCTGATTTTCAGCGCTAGCTTTTGGGCCAATTGCTTTTGAGTTTGAAGCTTTTCATTGTAAACTGCTTTTAATGGCCAAGGGTCTTAAAATATGAGGCTAGGGCTCATTCTCTGGCACTCTTCTGGGAGAAGGTGTAGAGCATGGAGTACCGGCTTGTACTGTGTTGATGCAATATAAAGAAATACCGAAAGGGGCGCCAAGGTTTGGGGCCAATACTCTCTGAGGTGAAATTCCGTCACTCTGTGTCGCGGTCGTCTCTCTCTTTCAGTTCAGTTGTTATTGAAGTGCTAAAAGGTTGTTCAGTCTGTTCTTTTCTATTGGCACGTGGTGCCCATCTTGTGACAATGGTATCAGAGCGTCAAGCGTGTGCTTTTCTGAAAGCATACCAGTCCTACAAAATAGTAGACAGAGCAAACCAGAGACTACTGGAATTTTATTTGAAGTATCTTCGGGTCCTGAACGTGTACTTATTAGCCACTCCACCCTTCATCGTGCATCGGGTGCGCTCCCGTCTTCATAGCTCTGTCTTACAGGGCATAAAGCCATAAAGAACCCAAGACATGGAGTTCATGGATTCATCAAAATATTTGCAGTTTCTTCTCGAAGAGCTTCACAACATGCATCCTCAGCAGAATCTTCCGATGCTGCAAAGTTTTCAACAATTTTTGAATTACATGTTACCCCCTCTGATGCCTTAGGTGGTACCTCCTCCTCCGACACTAGAAAGTACGACGGCTTCCAACCGGCAACCTTCCCAGCTGTCTTAGAATTACATGTTACCCCCTCTGATGCCTTAGGTGGTACCTCCTCCTCCGACACCAGAAAGTACGAGGGCTTCCGACGAGCTGTCTGTGCCGATCGGGGGAGTCTTCAAGAATATGGTGCATCCATTTGACCCTGATCCAGTGCAATCGCTTTTGCCACCGCCTTTGCCCCCACCTCCCCCACCACCACCGCCACTAGGCTACAATGGTTGGAGCCCATATGGATACCCTTATTATCCGTACCTGGGATACGCGCCTAACCAACCCAAAGATTTCAAGGATGGCGGCACGACAGTCAAATTTTTTGCTTTTTCCGGGGTGAAAGATCGAAAGAAAGCATTGCAGTTCCTACAGCAATTCGACAACATCTATGCTTTGGGGAACTATATAGAAGAATCTAAGATTTCTCGAGCACCGGGATTTTTTAAAGATAATGCTATGCAATGGTGGAGCTCAATCGCGACACAACTGCATGCTCCAAGGACCTTGCTAGCTTTCAAGATAGTTTTTGCACGTAGTTACATGACTTCTATGTTCACAGTCCAAATTAGGTTAGAATGGAGCAACTTGAGAATGCTTGCCACAGGGACCATGTCACAAACGGGAGCGCATAACAATATAAAATATACTCCGATAAATAGAATTTATCACTTAATACTGAAGCCAAAGGATATAGAGAGAAATAGATAGAGAGAGATAGAGAGTGAGAAGATCGACACAGTACTGGGGACCAGAAGATGGGTTGGTCCCCCCCCCCCCCCCCGTAATAGTATCTTTATTATTGAGGAGAAGTCTATACAAGCACTTGAACCGAACGTATTACCACGTTCGTTCTAGAATAAGACTTGATGGTTTCCGAAAGCCTCTGCTTCCGATTCCTAGGGCAAAACCCTATTCCAAGGAACTTCCGTTCCTTATTCCAAATCCTTGAGAACCAAGGTTCTCGCCTCTGGATCACACCTTCCAGACTCAGGGCATGGCATCCCTGCAACTCTTTTCCGACTCTGTTTCCAGAGTCATGTTCTTGTAGAACAACTCCGCTTTCTTGGACACGAAGTCTTTCCCTTGGGAATTTCAGCTTCCGGATCACATCTCGAGAGTCTACCTCTCTTCGATCCGTGGATTTGCTTCCCAAACTTGGGTACGAAACCCTTGGGCTGATCTAGCTCTAGTTCCTCAGAGCGCTTTTATCTTGCAGAGGCTCATGCCTTCCTCTGCTCCTACTCCCTCACGAAGAGGAAGTACACCTGCAATCAAATACTTAGAGATCATAACATAAAAATCGTACCTTCAAGGTCGCGACGCTCGTAACGCAACTCGGTTCTCGAAAAAGCAATTTTCCGGAAGAGATCTCTGCATAGAAAATCCTCTCTTCCAATCCTACACACAAAAGAGGTGTGTTCTTGGGTTCCTTCTCGTAAATCAGCCCCGTCTACGACGTTTATGGGCTGAAAACAGAGAAAATCAGCAGCTTGTCGCGATGAAAATACACTCCGTAGGCACTTCTTCGCGAGGGAACTCGCGCACTGGGTCTTGGCGACATCGGGTACACTTGGGACAGTCATGGGCATCACCGGCAAATGTCTTCTTTGCTAGTGATCTCTGCAGCAGCATCTCCTTCTTGCAAAAACTGATCCTCCCCTCTGAGTGAGGGCATGTGATGCTTTTATAGCTCCTGGCCACGGGCACGAATAGCTGCTCGCGTAGAAATCGCGGCCGTTTTTTTTTTGTTTTTTGTTTTGTTTTGTTTTTTTTTCATTTTTTCTTTTCGCTGTTCTACCAGAAAAAGAGAGAGAGAAAACGTTGGCTGATCTGTTGCCTTATTTATCAGGTGGCTGTCCACTTATTAAATGGGCGGCCGGCGTATTTTAAAAATAGTCTGAATCTGCCCAAAAACTCAATAAAACCTTATAAGTTAAAAACAATGCTTTCACAGCACTTCCCAGGCGTCCCTGGATGCAATCACATGCACAGTTGCAATGCAGACATAGACTTCCTCGCGGGAAAGCATTTGCTTTCCCGAAAAGCAATCTCGCTTTCTTAGAAAGCATCCGTTTTTCCTCAAAGTTTCCTCTGAACCCATCTTCATTCAAGTGTTTGCTTTTTCCTTGTGCACAATTCTAACACAGTTCGGAATTTCCTCCTGACTATGGATATTCCCTTTCTGATGCACTCATCACCCACCTTGTGACGCATCAGGAATACCCATCACCTAGTCCTTTCCTACCGAACTTACGGTACAATCTCCTTCACGATGCTCTATGTCACCCATCTTATGACGCATCAGAGATGTCCGTTCCCGGATGGTCGGATACTTCTTTCCGATGCTCCCCGTCACCCATCCGATGTGACGCATCAGAAGTACCCGTTTCTGGTGGCCTTACAAATATTCCCATTCTCAGTGCTCCCGTCATTACTTTGAATGACGCACTAGGAATACTCTGTACTCGGATGTCTCCAGTGAGAAAAACCCTCTCACTTAAAATTCCAATAATTCATTTAGAATTATTTTTCCTGGTGTTCCAAGCGAGAAAACCCTCTCACTTATAAATCCAATAATTCATTTAGAATTATTTTTATGTCAGATAAAGCCAATTTAGGAACATCCCTCTCACTTATAAACAATTGTCCTCAACTGTAGAGGTCGAAGTGAACTACCGGAGAGAAACCGGTAAATTTCAAATCTTGCTCAATGGTGAGTTGAGCTAGTCCTTTCTCAAAAGAGAACTTAGAAATTAAATTAAACTAAAATTCAATAATTCAATACTTACCTTACCGGTTCATATCCTTCCTCTAGTACCTCGAGGATATCCTTCACCAATCATCAAACTTACGAGCCATGTAAGAACTCGTCATTCGCGTCTTTCCAACAGATCGGAAGTTTCCTCATCCAAGAATCTATTGACTCAATTCCACCTTCTCAATTCCGAGAAGAATAATCCTCCTAGAAATCAATCTAGGTCTATGTCCTTGCGCATAACCTTGCGCTATTAGTCCTGAGGATATTAAACCTCTTGTGTCCTCCCGCATAGGGCATGTCGAGAGCATTAAGCTCAATGTGTTTCTTTCACAAACAAAGTTTGCGATCACCTTAAAGAAGGTTCTTGTTCCGGGCCGTCGCTCAACGTAGGCGGACGGTTCCAATCCGAAGATTCCTTGTGCACGGCGGCACTTCCTTTCAATCTTTTCCTCCTGCGAGTTATTACCACCAGCAGTGTTTTCCTGACGCCCATTAGTGTCCTTCCTTACAAAATCATAAAAAATGATTCACCTTGCGAGCATCAATGACGTCTTGCAAAATCTCAGGCAGATAGAATTCTAGCCATAGCATTTTCGAAACGTATGTTCAAACCCGGTTCACAATAGAGCGAATCCTCTTTGATTCTTACCATTTTGAAACGGTTGGCGAATTATATTCTTACGAACAGAATAGTTCGAATTTATTCCTGCAGCGTGTAAATGCTACTTGATCTGCTCATGGAGAAACATATACCGCAACCAAAAGTTGCTACTGTAATGGTAAAAGCACATAGCGTACTCAATGATCAACGACCATCAGAAAACCTCTTCTCCGTAGAGAAACTCAAATTCCTTCTACCGAACACATCTCAAATAGAGATTCTCGTGTCGGAATATACTTACGCGCAAAAAGGCGCTTAAAAGAGTATAACAAACTCTCGTCCAGTTCCTTGGCATAGGTCTGCATCTTCGTGTGTTATCCATGTACTTAAAAGTGTACATAATTCTTAAGCTGTGTTAGAGTTTCAATGAACCTGGGAAATTACCTTCCCTTTGTAAGATCGTTACAGCAAAGACGCTCAACTTGACGATCCCTTGGCTCGATCTTAGAGCAAAACCCACTCATCAAATAATCTAGGATTTCAATCCTTGGATTCCTCGAGCACAGGTCGTAGTCGTCGCTTGTTCCTTCCCTCGTAAAGAGTGTTCATTCACTTGTGCGTAAAGCCCTACCATATCTTCCCTTACCGGGTATGTCACGTGACACATCCCAACCCTATGTGTCCGTGGACAAGCTACACCACAGCAGGGTTCCGTCAGTCCGATCAAGTTAGATTAGCAGTGATCTGGCACTTTTGTGAGTCTATTCGTAGATCGTGCATGCCCAGTCACTTAACATAGATGCATATCCTCCAGTTGCACACAGCATGATCATCGGAATTCCCATCAGAATCCATTAGCATAAGTTAGGGGAATTTTCCAGTGCATTTAGCCTATTTTCCTATTTATTGGGATTTTCACTTATTATTTTTAAGTGACTTTCCAACAAAAGTAGGTAGGGCAATTTTGCTAAGTTAATATATAAGCAAACCCAAGTTAGCACTTTCTGGCAGAAGAGGCAGCAGGAGCTTCCCGCTCAACAGGCAACTTCTCAGCAGTACCCCCCCGCAGCACCATCGCCAGCAGATACAGCTTACCCAGCGTTTTTGCAGATTCAGGCCTTCTAGCGTTTTTTGTTATCTCAGCCTTTGCGTTTTGAAGAAGCATCCCAGCCTTGCAGACCCCCCATTGGCGATCCCCGAGAAGTAGCAGAATTAGCAAGATTCCTCATCATTGCTAGCGTTTTTCCACATCAGCCATCAGCGTTTTTGCTTGCAGATTCAGATCAGCAGTAGCGTTTTTGTAAGGAGGCAGAACCAGCCAGCGTTTTAGTTTTCAGCCCTAAACCGCCTCAGATCCACAGCGTTTTCAGCCTCATGCACAGTAGCAGAACCACCCCAAAGTTGGTTGCAGATGCTCCCCCATTTTCAGCCATAAAAACGCAGCCAAAACAGTCATTTTCAGCCACCGAAACAGTCCCTGAATTCAGCGATTAGAAGCCTACAGATTTCAGCCATCGAGTTGTCGTTGTCATCACCGTCGTCGTCATCGGCATAGTCCCATTGCATCAGTCCATTGTATACGCATTGTACACCTTTGTGCAATCAAAGTAGACCACTCTCGCCGACGAGAGTGGGGCCTTCGGAGGAGGGTTTTACAACCTCTCGGTGTCGTATCTCTTCTCTCTCCTCTCAATCTCATTCACTTGCACGCACAATATCCACTCACTTTGTTCGTGACCACTGACCACAGCACTCTCCATAAGACTGAAAGCTCTCTCTTTCCCCAAGAACTAAAAGGAACCTTGAGCAATAAGGATCACTGATCTTGAGAAAATACAAGATTCATTCCGCTGCACCTAACATTGGTATCAGAGCTTTGGAAGTGTTCTGCATTACTCAAGGAAAGAACCACAAGAATTTTTTTTTGCTTGTTGCGGTCGCACGAACCCAAGTTTACTTGGGCGTGGCGATTCCTAATCGTGTTTTGTTGAAGAGTGACAGGAATCCCAAGAAAGAAGGGCTTGTCCAGCCTCCCCTTGTGTCTCTTTTCACTCATTGAGAGCGGACCGTGCACTTAGCGGCTGGCCAATCGACGTGAGGTGGGAAAAAGCAACCTTGGTGTGAGCGCAAGGCGGCCAAGGGGTGTGCCCGCAGAAAAGGGTAGAACTCGGGTGAAGAGAAGATACTTCTCCAACGCGATTTGCAAGCGAAAGAAACCCTCAAGAACCTCAAGACCCAAGTTCCTCGTGAACTTAAGAACCAAAGATCCTAGTGCATGGTCGTCACCCGAAGCGGCATGGATACTTCGCATTCAGGTGATGAGCATGAGAGAGGCGACGAAGGATTCTCCCCACTAGGAGATTTTTCCAACCCTCCCCCTTCGCCATCTACGCCATGAGTTGTTCTCACTCCTATGGAGATGATGGTCAAGTCAATGTTGGACATGATGGCACAACAACAAGAAACGAATCGAGTTGCCTTGGCACAACTGGCAAGCAAAGCAGAAGAACAAGCAGCAATGGACTGTGCACAAGAAGCCAAGGACCGCGAGCGCGATGAAAGAGACGACAAACTTGCTGCAAAACAAGAAGAAAATCGACTTGCTCAGGAACGTGAGCGCATTGCGCTTGCCGCAAAACAAGAAGATCAGCGACTTGCTCTCGAACGCGAGTGCGCTGAACGAAAAGAACGCAAAGCAGAAAAGGAGGCCGAGCGTGAAGCTCAAAGGGAGCTTCGGAATCAAGAATTTATGGCCCAAATCCTAGCCTCGAAGACTGAACCACCCAAAGATCGTGGGAGTTCGTCAAGTGGCGCAAGCCACGATGCGGATTCACACAATCTAGTCACAGAGAAGTTGACTTTCAGTAAGTATGACGGTAAGATGGATGCTACTGTTATTCATTCTTGGTTGCATCAATTTAATGCTTATTTTGCGACAACTAAGAAAGCAGGCAATAGCAAAGTTTTGACAGCAGCTATGTACCTTGCCGGTGATGCCATAAATTGGTACCAGGCATGGCAAGAGGCACAGCTAGCCGTGCACCTAGAGGCAGCCGACGATTTCACGCCCCTCTCTTTTAGTTGGGCTGATTCCCAAGACAAGCTCAAGGCGCGGTTTATGCCACCTCAGTACCTTGCACGACTGAAGGACGATTGGCGAGCTCTCAAGCAAAACGGTATGCCGGTTATGTCTTTCTCTAATCGCGTTTTGCAGCTTGGCACTCAATTACGCAAATTGGATGCGAAGCGCAAGGAGGCATTTCTTTACAGATTGGACGAGTATATCAAGTATGATGTCGAGGTACTTCATCCAATCGATCTCAACAAAGCGGTAGCAATTGCTCTCGCCCACGAGATGAAGCACAACAAAGGAAAGCCTAAGGAGAACAAGACTTCCACAAGTCCCTCGCTCGCAGACTTCTCAAAACCCGCAGAACGGTAAGAACGGTAAGAATGGTAAGAATTATAACTCTTCTAACCAATCTTCCAATAGTCTCTCATCAAAGAATTCTTCCAATGAATCTAAGGGTAAGGCTAACACAATTGCTAAACCTAAGCTTACTCCAGATGAAAAGGTAGCACAAGGAATTGTAGGAGGTTACATCTCTTCGGAAGAACAAAGCACGTATTCTAAGGAAGGTCGTTGTTTTCATTGTCACATTAAGGGTCACATAAAAAGAACATGTCCTAAGCTTGAGTCGAATGAATCTAAAGAACCCACAACACCTACTACATCTGTCAATGCAATGAATGATAACACGATTGTGCCCAAAGTTATTCAGGACCCTCCCATTGATGATTCTCTCATTAAATGTTATGGTCGTACGTCGGGGTACGGTTTTGTCCTATTGTTTGACCCAGGTAGTATGCATGATGTGATCAGCCCCTCTCTTGTTGAGAGAGCCCGCCTCGAAGTTAGTCCGAGATCTCCTATCGAGGTCTCTGGCTTTCGTCCTGGTATGGATGCTCTCATCACGAAGGAGTGCCTTGATGTGTTGTTTGCCATTCAACAGACTGCCTTCACTAGAAGATTTGTTGTTTGTTCTCTCTCAGGATGTGATATGATTTTAAGCATGAAATGGTTTCGTGAAATAAATCCTCTCGTTGATTGGGAGGCTAGCACTTTAACTCTCAATGCCAAAAGTGATTCTTCTACTGTCCTTCATGGAGTGGATACTTCTCCTTCTCCATCTCTCATTGCTAATATGCAGGACAAGGTTGAAAGGATTCGGGAAAAGGAGACTCTTTCAGCCTCTTCTTCTCCAAAGCATGACCCACAGGATTTGCATGATTGTGTGAAGCATGATGATGCTTTGAATGACAATGATAAGCATGATGATTTGGATGCCAATGATTTGCATAATGATTTGGATGACAATGACAAGCATGATGATTTGCATGATCAAGATGTGATTTCTCACAAGCATGATGAATTGCATGAACCAGATGTGCTTGTTCACAAGGATGATGTGTTAGTGGATGCTTTTTCTAGTGAAGCCAACCTCGTTGTAGAATCGATCAATCACCAAGAATCGATCTTGGCTTTCGAGTCGAGGTTCACAAATCCCCCACAAGAAGATTCGATAGATCCTGAAGAAGCGATCTTGGCTCTCGAACCTTGGTCCAAAGAACCATCACAGGAAGTATTATGTGTTTGCATGATTGATACGCACGCATTGTTCGAGTGTTTCATTCGTGACGGTTTCCTGTATTTTAGTCAGCATCATTATGTGATCCCTTTTCCTAGGCATGACATATTGCATGTTGAGCACGTTTCTCTCATGGTTGAGCACGAATGTATGCGGATTGTTCATTGAAAAGTTTGTATTTCAGGAAGTCGCATTTCATGTCTCTTCCTTGGCATGACACAGTTTCTGAACGAGCACATGATAGTATGAGCACCAGGCATGGGCACTTCCATAGTGATTTGCCATAGTTGATTGATTTTGATAAAACAGACAAGATTCGAGCGCATTGTTTGCATGGGCACTTCCATAGTGATTTGCCATAGTTGATTGATTTTGATTAAACAGACAAGATTCGAGCGCATTGTTTGCATGTGTTTGATGAACGGGTTGTCACTCCGTATCTATGTTCATCTACATTGCATACACAGTCTTTAGCGAAGACAAGATTTTTTTTCTTCACTTTACATGGAATGGGTATGTTCATGGTTTTGTGTTGGAGATGGTTTCAGGAATTTTCAGCCATGGAGATTCTTGAAGACGAAAGAAGCAGGACTCTAGACGAAGTTGAATCATCGAAGGAGCCACAGAAGACTTTGAGTCGCTTTCAGCGCGGCCCAAAGAAGCAAGCGTTGCAGACCTTTATGAAGTTCAAGTACCGCTCGACCCACACAGCAGAGTGGGCCGGCGAAGAGTCCCTTCCAGGATTCCGGATGTTGTTGGCGATCTCCCTCGACGCCATACAGTTCGATACCAGTACCTCACTTTGAAAAGGAGGGGATGTCACGTGACACATCCCAACCCTATGTGTCCGTGGACAAGCTACACCATAGCAGGGTTCAGTCAGTCCGATCAAGTTAGATTAGCAGTGATCTGGCACTTTTGTGAGTCTATTCGTAGACCATGCATGCCCAGTCACTTAGCATAGATGCATATCCTCCGGTTGCACACAACATGATCATCGGAATTCCCATCAGAATCCATTAACATCAGTTAGGGGAATTTTCCAGTGCATTTAGCCTATTTTCCTATTTATTGGGATTTTCACATATTATTTTTAAGTGACTTTCCAACAAAAGTAGGTAGGGCAATTTTGCTAAGTTAATATATAAGCAAACCCAAGTTAGCACTTTCTGGCAGAAGAGGCAGTAGGAGCTTCCCGCTCAACATGCAACTTCTCAGCAGTACCCCCCCGCAGCACCATCGCCAGCAGATACAGCTTACCCAGCGTTTTTGCAGATTCAGGCCTTCTAGCGTTTTTGGTTATCTCAGCCTTTGCGTTTTGAAGAAGCATCCCAGCCTTGCAGACCCCCCATTGGCGATCCCCGAGAAGTAGCAGAATTAGCAAGATTCCTCATCATTGCTAGCGTTTTTCCACATCAGCCATCAGCGTTTTTGCTTGCAGATTCAGATCAGCAGTAGCGTTTTTGTAAGGAGGCAGAACCAGCCAGCGTTTTAGTTTTCAGCCCTAAACCGCCTCAGATCCACAGCGTTTTCAGCCTCATGCACAGTAGCAGAACCACCCCAAAGTTGGTTGCAGATGCTCCCCCATTTTCAGCCATAAAAACGCAGCCAAAACAGTCATTTTCAGCCACCGAAACAGTCCCCGAATTCAGCGATTAGAAGCCTACAGATTTCAGCCATCGAGTTGTCGTTGTCATCACCGTCGTCGTCATCGGCATAGTCCCATTGCATCAGTCCATTGTATACGCATTGTACACCTTTGTGCAATCAAAGTAGACCACTCTCGCCGACGAGAGTGGGGCCTTCGGAGGAGGGTTTTACAACCTCACGGTGTCGTATCTCTTCTCTCTCCTTCTCTCAGTCTCATTCACTTGCACGCACAATATCCACTCACTTTGTTCGTGACCACAACACTCTCCATAAGACGGAAAGCTCTCTCTTTCCCTAAGAACTAAAAGGAACCTTGAGCAATAAGGATCACTAATCTTGAGAAAATACAACATTCATTCCGCTGCACCTAACAGGGTAGGGGGTGTTGGTTCATAAGGTACTTAAGCTTAGTGAAAGTTTTTCTTGGTTGAAATCTCGGAATGGTTCCTTCCTTTCTGCCGTCCTACTCGCAATAGCAGGTAATTTGTTGGTGAACTACTGGATACGAGATCAATAGTTGACCTTCCGGATGGTTGAGCAAACCAATTCATTGCATAAAGCAATGTTTCAATTTGATCCTGCTCTCATAAACACTCGAGAGTGAGTAGTCCCGGTTAGACATAACCATACCTCGTGCAAAAGAGCAAACAAGTACAATGCACTTTATGATTTCCGCAAAGATGTAACTTTGATCGAAAACCTGGCCTCTCACTTAAAGTTCGAGGGTCTTCTATTCAAGAACTCAGGAGTTAGATTGAATTCCCTTACTCCAAACTTTCTCCGGATAGCAACGTATTTTTCGAGGAGAAATAACAAAAATTCGTTGTTTCTGTGTTCAATGGTTCTTGTCCCACTGCGGGGATTGTATTCTATGTACAAATGAGGTGTACACTTTATTGCTGACTCCACCATCTGTTGCAAAGTATCTTGCAGATGCGTTTACAAAATTCGAGCAAAAGTCCTTCGTTAAATTTGTTCATCTTTTCTTTCTCAGAGAGGATCAAGAATGGAGCTACCTTGGCAAGAGTGAACCACTACTTGCTTTGACTCACTCGTGTTCCTATTGGGCTAACTGATCCCAATCTTCTTGGATGCCTTCCTCAAAGCGTAGAGGAAAAAAACTTTGCCGGAAAATTCAACCTTGAATTGAATTCAAGTCTTGTTGTAAGTTCCTTGCAGAGCTTTGGTATACCACCAAGTACTTGCAATCCCCTTGAGGTGCTTGGTCACATGCCTCACCTTCGACGCTTCTCAGAAATTGCCGTTTGCAAAGGCAACTTCATACTGTCGAATGAAAGCCGTAGCTTGCGGAACATCTTCCCTTCCCGTCAAAAGTATCAAACTTGATTGGAGTGTTCCTAGGTCTAGACACCTTCCTATCCTTCCTGAAATGACGGGATTTCTTGGCTATGGTTCTGGATTGATGTTCATGGATATCTTTTGGGTTCTGAAGTATCTCGAGCATTCCGCTTTTCAGATTCTCTAGGTTCTTGAGCATCATTGCTCTTGTCGCCTTCTCAGAGAATTCCAAGTCTTGTGTCGACTTTTTGCAGAGAGAAAAATTTTCCCAACTTTGCGAGCTTTTCCTTGCAGGACTTAGGTTTCCGCCTGCTTACTTCTCTCTTGGCTTGTCATGGATTCTTCCCGTATCTTCCCAGAGTCGTCCTTCTTTACAGAGAAAGAGAGGAGACCATGCTCTGATACCACTGTCACAAACGGGAGCGCATAACAATATAAAATATACTCCGATAAATAGAATTTATCACTTAATACTGAAGCCAAAGGATATAGAGAGAAATAGATAGAGAGAGATAGAGAGTGAGAAGATCGACACAGTACTGGGGACCAGAAGATGGGCTGGTCCCCCCCGTAATAGTATCTTTATTATTGAGCAGAAGTCTATACAAGCACTTGAACCGAACGTATTACCACGTTCGTTCTAGAATAAGACTGGATGGTTCCCGAAAGCCTCGGCTTCCGATTCCTAGGGCAAAACCCTATTCCAAGGAACTTCCGTTCCTTATTCCAAATCATTGAGAACCAAGGTTCTCGCCTCTGGATCACACCTTCCAGACTCAGGGCATGGCATCCCTGCAACTCTTTTCCGACTCTGTTTCCAGAGTCCTGTTCTTGTTGAACAACTCCGCTTTCTTGGACACGAAAGCCTTCCCTTGGGAATTTCAACTTCCGGATCACATCTCGAGAGTCTACCTCTCTTCGATCGGTGGATCTGCTTCCCAAACTTGGGTACGAAACCCTTGGGCTGATCTGGCTCTAGTTCCTCAGAGCGCTTTTATCTTGCAGAGGCTCATGCCTTCCTCTGCTCCTACTCCCTCACAAAGAGGAAGTACACCTACAATCAAATACTTAGAGATCATAACATAAAAATCGTACCTTCAAAGTCGTGACGCTCGTAACGCAACTCGGTTCTCGAAAAAGCAATTTTCCGGAAGAGATCTCTGCATAGAAAATCCTCTCTTCCAATCCTACACACAAAAGAGGTGTGTTCTTGGGTTCCTTCTCGTAAATCAGCCCCGTCTACGACGTTTATGGGCTGAAAACAGAGAAAATCAGCAGCTTGTCGCGATGAAAATACACTCCGTAGGCACTTCTTCGCGAAGGAACTCGCGCACTGGGTCTTGGCGACATCGGGTACACTTGGGACAGTCATGGGCATCACCGGCAAACGTCTTCTTTGCTAGTGAACTCTGCAGCAGCATCTCCTTCTTGCAAAAACTGATCCTCCCCTCTGAGTGAGGGCATGTGATGCTTTTATAGCTCCTGGCCACGGGCACGAATAGCTGCTCGATTAGAAATCGCGGCCGTTTTTTTTTTTTTTTTGGTTTTTTTTTGTTTTTTTTTTCATTTTTTCTTTTCGCTGTTCTGCCAGAAAAAGAGAGAGAGAAAACGTTGGCTGATCTGTTGCCTTATTTATCAGGTGGCTGTCCACTTATTAAATGGGCGGCCGGCGTATTTTAAAAATAGTCTGAATCTGCCCAAAAACTCAATAAAACCTTATAAGTTAAAAGCAATGCTTTCACAGCACTTCCCAGGCGTTCCTGGATGCAATCACATGCACAGTTGCAATGCAGACATAGACTTCCTCGGGGAAAGCATTTGCTTTCCCGAAAAGCAATCCCGCTTTCTCAGAAAGCATCCGTTTTTCCTCAAAGTTTTCTCTGAACCCATCTTTATTCAAGTGTTTGCTTTTTCCTTGTGCACAATTCTAACACAGTTCGGAATTTCCTCCTGACTATGGATAATTCCTTTCCGATGCACTCATCACCCACCTTGTGACGCATCAAGAATACCCATCACCTAGTCCTTTCCTTCCGAACTTACGGTACAATCTCCTTCACGATGCTCTGTCACCCATCCTATGACGCATCAAAGATGTCCGTTCTCGGATGGTCGGATACTTCTTTCCGATGCTCCCCGTCACCCATCCGATGTGACGCATCAGAAGTACCCGTTCCTGGTGGCCTTATAGATATTCCCGTTCTCAGTGCTCCCGTCATTACTTTGAATGACGCACTTGGAATACTCTGTACTCGGATGTCTCCAGTGAGAAAAACCCTCTCACTTAAAAATTCCAATAATTCATTTAGAATTATTTTTCTTGGTTTTCCAAGCGAGAAAACCCTCTCACTTATAAATCCAATAATTCATTTAGAATTATTTTTATGTCAGATAAAGCCAATTTAGCAACAGACCAGGGAGGACTATAACCAAAGGTTTCTCGACGTCTACCTTCCGATGTCCTTCTATAAGTTCATTCCCTTGGAGGACCAATGCGAGCGCTACACCATTGGATTACGATCACCATTGTAGGAATATTGTTTTTCCAAGCAAGTTTCGACGATGCAAGAGCTTATGGACCATGCTGCGGTCGGCTACAAAATGATGAAAGGAAAGTTTACCACGCAAGCAACTCCTGCCACTAACCAGAACTCCCGACAACAATGAACAAATTATCGGGAATCTCATGAAAACCAGCGTCAACCCTCATCTGACACATCGTCAACGAGACGCCTTGTTACAAGAAGGCCGATGCTTCGAATGTTTCCAAGCAGGGCATACGTCAATACATGTCCTGAGCGAGCCTCGACGTCCTCAAAGCAACCTTCAGCAGCAACAGGAGTGCAGATGGACCCTGGCCCTTTTATTTTAAATGACCAGGACATTTTGAGTTTTTTAAAGTATGGTCTGAAACCTTTAATTATTTAAAACTCACTTACAGAGACTTGCAGAAGCTTACAGAGAACTCGATTTTGTCTCTCATGCTCCTCTCTCGACCGTGCTCTCTCTCACCTACTCGCACTCCCGCGCTTCGCTTCCGCCATCACCTGCTTGGCTTCGGACGCGTACGCCGATGCGTAGCGCTCTTCGGTTTCAACTTTTCGCGATCAAAAAGTGCAAAAAAGGCCCAATTTCGCGTGAAACTTCTAGTTTTTCACGCACTTTGCCATGGATTCCTCTAGGTCGGATGTGCAGCGTGACGACACACCAGGTAATGTTCAAATTCCGTTCACGCATGCTCTATACACATGGATTACAAGTACCTTCCAGAGCTTCGACCAGCGTGTTACCGCTCTGGAAAACACGAACGTTCAGACGAACATTGGCTTGGCCTCTCTCGAAGGGGTCGTGCACTGGCTTAGTTCCCGACTGTCACGTGACACATCCAACCCTATGTGTCCGTGGACAAGCTACAGCATGACCAGGGTTCAATTCAGTCAAGTCAGCCTAGAATAGGAAGTGTTCGGGCACTTTTGTGAGTCTGTTCGCAGACCGTGTATGTCCAGATAGTTAGAGTAGATGCATATCCTCTGGTTGCACACATCATGATCATCACATTTCCATCAGAACCCATCAGGAGCATTTTTACAGTGCATAGACCTATTTTCCCTATTTTTGACATTTTTCACTTATTATTTTTAAGTGACTTTTGTTGGAAACTAGGTAGGGAAAATTTACTAAGTTTGTATATATAGAAACCTAGCGCTAGCACTTTCTGGCAAAAGAGGCAGCATGTCACGTGACACATCCCAACCCTATGTGTCCATGGACAAGCTACACCATAGCAGGGTTTCCGTCAAGTCCAGTCAAGTTAGATTAGAAGTGATCTGGCACTTTTGTGAGTCTATTCGTAGACCGTGCATGCCTAGTCACTCAGTGTGTCACAAAAATACGGAAGCGTAAACTGACGTTTAATTGTACTTCAAATACTCAAGAGAATTAGAGAGAGAGAAAGCTTGACACTTCATTGGGGACCAGAAAATGGGCTAGTCCCCCCCCATAAAGAGAATATCTTTATTACTAAGGGAGAGCACAGGAACGGGGCGAAAGCCCGTCCTCTATTCTTTCTTGGCCTTTTTCTGCTTCTGACTGAGAGAGTAGAAGAACTGCTCTCTGACTACTAAGAGGATCTATCCTCTTCTGCGAGATTTTGGGAAGCTCTCGTAGGGGAGAGTCTACCTTCCACAAAACTCATCGGAAGCTCTCACGAATGAGGGTCTATCTTCCGCTAACTGTGCCACTTTGGACGTGATCATTCCTGCAATCAACCAACCACAGAAACATGCAAAACACACACACACGCTTGCTGTAATTTTTTGCACATAACCAGAAATTGTTACCTGAGCGCGTACCAATGCCAAAATGGAGGTTCTTTTCGCGATGGAAATGCTCCAAACTTGGTGTATGTGTAGAGTAGGTAGTGGGGAATAAGATTCTATTAAGACTTTGCTGAAATTCACCCTAATACAAGTGATTAGGGGCTAAAAACAGGGAATTTGCAGCTGCTAGACAAGGGAGAAAGAGAGTTTTCTACTACTTTAGGCGATGAAACTTCTCCTAAAGCTGCATGCAACCATGAGAGGCCTTGTTCTAGGTGATAGGTGCTGAGAGGCTCCACATACACCACAAGGTGCTGCTCTCAAGCTTCAATGGAGAGCTTCACTGCGTAGAGGATGGTCAACTTGGGGGGGGGGGGGTAGTGCACTGTCAACCTGGCAAGAGGGGGAGGGGCTGCTCTCTTATAGCCTCCCAGAAGAGGAGGTGCTAGCATGAAGAGAGGGAGTGAGGGAGAGAGAGAGAGAGATTGCATGGGAAAGTGTGCCAAGTGGCACACTTACTTTAAAAATTTTAAACCATTCACCTTTTGACTTTAAAAATCCTATGCTAGTTAATGAAATGTGCAATTAAGTGTACAACTGCACACATAGATGCAACAAATGAAAACTTTATCTGCTCCCTAGCGCATGCCGTACCAGCAATGCTTTGGCATTACCTTCGCACTTGTCCAGCCATTTGGTCCAGCGCAAATCATTTAAGAATACTTTTAACTAACTTATCCTAAGGCCGTAAAATAATCAGGCCTGAGGGTTATTATTCTAAGGACCCCATCTCATTCCTGTGCTTGCACTAGCGCGTGTAATTTTCTGAGCCTGAAATCTGAGGCTACTATCTACCTCTTCATTGAAGACCCGATTTCCCAATCGCTAGGGCTTCATGGTATTTTCTGCTAGGGTCTCCCTGAGGTGCACTGGCCCAAACTTGGGCGCACCTGAGGCCCTAGAACTGCTAAATCTATTCTGATGTGCACACAACTAATTAGATAATTCTTGTCTCGTAAATAAATTAATTATTTACAAAGTCTGACTTAGTTACACAGTGTAGATGCATATCCTTTGGTTGCACCTTGCATAAGCATAAGCATTTCCATCAGATTCCATCAGAGTCAGTTTGGGGATTTTTCAGATAACTTTATCCCATTTTTCCCTATTTTTGACATTTTTCACTTATTTATTAAGTGACTTTTGTTGGGTACTCAGTAGGGCAAATTGGGTAAGTAAAGTTATAAGCAAACCCAAGTTAGCACAAATTGGCACAGGCTACTAAGCGACAGGTGTTCCCTCCCTCTCTCAGCAAGACCCTCTCCAAGCTTCTTGGTGAGGCCCATCCCCCTGCATCACCAGCCTATTGGTGTCGCCCTATCTTCTTGCATTGCCTAGCGCTTCCCCCCTTGCAGCTATCGCCAGCAACTTGAAGATTCAGCGTTTTTTCCATCAAGTTACTAACGCCAGGCAGTTCCTCAGCAGACTCAGCGTTTTTGCTATCCATTGGCAGCAGTACCCAGCAAGTACTAACGCTAGCATTCAGTGGCAGATCTGCAGCAAATCAGCATGTACAAACGCAAGGAAAACCCTCAGTAGGAGCAGCGTTTTCACCATCAGTTGCAGCAGACCATCCGCAGCCGGTAAGGGTAATTTGACACTTTCAAAACAGTTCATTTTCAGCAAGAAGGACTCTGCTGTGGCAGCATTTTCTCAGTCAAGATTCTCCCCCAAAAACGCAACCTAAGGGTACAGGTACCCTAGTGTTTTTCAGCAGTCATTTGCAGCCATTAAACCCGCAAGAAACAGCCCATTTTCAGCCCCGAAAACAGTCCAATTTCAGCCCGAAACAGTCCAAGAAATTCAGTGTATCGAAGATCCACAGTTTCAGCCCAAGTCGTCGTCGTCATCATCGTCGTCGTCACCGGCATAGTCCCATTGCATCAGTCCATTGCATAGGCATTGTACACCTTTGTGCAATCAAAGTAGACCACTCTCGCCGACGAGAGTGGGGCCTTCGGAGGAGGGTTTTACAACCTCTCGGTGTCGTATCTCTTCTCTCTCCTTCTCTCAGTCTCATTCACTTGCACGCACAAGATCCACTCACTTTGTTCATGATCACAACACTCTCTATAAGACGGAAAGCTCTCTCTTTCCCTAAGAACTAAAAGGAACCTTGAGCAGTAAAGATCACTAATCTTGAGAAATACAACATTCATTCCGCTGCACCTTACATTGGTATCAGAGCTTTGGAAGTGTTCTGCATTACTCAAGGGAAGAACCACAAGAACCACAATAATTTTTTTTGCTTGTTGTGATCGCACAAACCCAAGTTTTCTTGGGCGTCGCAATTCCTAATCGTGTTTTGTTGAAGAGTGACAGGAATCCTAAGAAAGAAGGGCTTGTCCAGCCTCCCCTTGTGTCTCTTTTCACTCATTGAGAACGGACCGTGCACTTAGCGGCCGGCCAATCGACGTGAGGTGGGAAAAAGCAACCCTGGTGTGAGCGCAAGGCCGCCAAGGGGTGCACCCCGTAGAAAGAAGTAGAACTCGGGTGAAGAGAAGATCCTTCTCCAACGCGATTTGCAAGCGAAAGAACCCCTCAAGAACCTCAAGAACCCAAGATTCTCACGAATCAAGGACCTCAAGAACCTCAAGACCCTCAAGAACCCAAGTTCCTTGCGAGCTTAAGACCCCAAGATCATAGTGCATGGTCGTCACCCGAAGCGGCATGGATACTTCGCATTCAGGTGACGAGCATGAGAGGTGACGAAGGATTTTCCCCACCAGGAGATTTTTCCTACCCTCCCTCTTCGCCATCTACGCCAGACCCTATGGAGGCAATGATGAAGCAGATGATGGCCACGATGGATAGACAGGAAGACAAGGGCCTTGCTTTAGAACGCGAGCACGACGCAAGAAAAGAAAGAAAAGAACTAAGGAACGAAGAAGCGGTAGCACGAAACGCAGCATTGGAGGCCGATCGTGCCGCTCATAGATTGTCTTTGGAGACCGAGCGTGAAGTTCGACGAGAGCTACGCACTCAAGAATTGCTTGCCCAAGTTCTCGCCTCGAAGACCGAACCACCCAAAGATCATGGGAGTTTCTCTCGTGGTGCAAGCCATGATGCGGATTCCAACAACCCAGTCACCGAAAAAGTGACTTTCAGTAAGTATGATGGTAAGATGGATGCTACGGTGATTCATTCTTGGTTGCATCAATTTAATGCTTATTTTGCGACAACTAAGAAAACAGGAAATAGCAAAGTTTTGACGGCAGCTATGTACCTTGCCGGTGATGCCATTAATTGGTACCATGCATGGCAAGAGGCACAGCTAGCCGCGCACCTAGAGGCAGCCGACGATTTCACGCCCCTCTCTTTTAGTTTGGTTGATTTCCAAGACAAGCTCAAGGCGCGGTTTATACCACCTCAGTATTTTGCACGCTTGAAAGAGGATTGGCGTAATCTCAAGCAACATGGTATGCCAGTCATGTCTTTTTCTAACCGTGTTTTGCAACTAGGCACTCAACTACGCAAGTCGGATGATGAGCGCAAAGAGGCTTTTCTCTTTGGGTTAGACGAATACATCAAGTTTGATGTTGAAGTCTTTGACCCGGCAGATCTCAACAAGGCGGTAGCAATTGCTCTCGCCCAAGAGATGAAGCACAAGAGAAAGCCTAAGGAGAACAAGTCTTCTCAAGGGACATCTCAGAATTCTCAAAACACACAGAATGGTAAGAATGGTAATTCTTCTAGCCCTTCTTTCTCTAATTCCTTGGAAAAGAACTCTAACAATGAATCTAAGGGTAAAGCTAAAGCACTTGCAAAACCTAAGCTAACCCCTGATGAAAAAGCCTCTCAAGGAATTATAGGAGGATACTTCACGGCGGAAGAACAAGTGATTTATGCTAAAGAAGGTAGATGTTTTCAATGTCACATTAAGGGTCACATTAAGAAAAATTGTCTTTCGTACTGAGGAGAGCTTGCATTCTTTGCCTCTCATCTCGCCTGTACAGGTAAAGCGTGAATTACGACGAGGAGCACAAGCGGTATTCATTTATGCTGCTCCAGTTTCCCAGAGCATACAGGCTCCAGGTAAGTATTCGGAGTTGTTTACGAAATTTAAACACCTCTTTTTGCAGGATGATCTTCCACCTCGTCTCCCACCAGAGTGGTTGGAGGACCACCGCATCGAGCTTATGGAGGGAGCGCAGCCGGTCAGTAAGGCTCCCTACCGTTTAAACAAGTCACAGGAGGAAGAATTAGAGCGACAACTCTCGGAGTTGGTGGCTAGAGGATTCATACGTCCTAGTGTGAGTCCTTTTGCTGTCCCTATTTTGTTCGTTCGCAAGAAGGATGGTTCATCTCGTTTGTGTGTTGATTACAGGGCATTAAACAAGATGACCGTCAAGAACAAGTTTTCGATGCCTCGCATTGAGTATATCTTGGATAGGCTCAATGGGGCAAAGGTTTTCAGCAAGGTCGATCTCGAAAGTGGATACCATCAGGTACGGGTATTCAAAGGCGACATTTTCAAGACTGCCTTTCGCACCGAGCGAGGACAATGGGAGTATATTGTTATGCCTTTTGGATTGACAGGAGCCGTGGGTACATTCAACCGTCTCATGGTAGGTCGTTTCGGCGACATGGTAGGTGTATGTGTGTTCATCTTTTTAAATGATATTCTCATTTTTTCTGCATCGTGGGAACAACATGAAAGAGATGTTGAAAGGGTACTAACTCGTTTGGATGAGTGTCAGTTGTACATTGCAGCTAAGAAGTCTAAATTTTTTCTTACTGAAGTCACTTATCTGGGTTATATCATTTCTGCAGAAGGCGTCAAGCTAGACCCCGCGAAGGTGGAACAGGTTCGTAATTGGGATTTGTCCAAAACTGCATATGATGTGCGTTCTTTTCTTGGTTTATGTCAAGCATATAGTTCGCACATAGAGAATTTTGCACGCATTGCTGCACCGCACCTATGACTGATGTTTTGAAAGGGGTAAAGACTCGCCGTCAGCGCGTAGACTTGCCCGAGGCAGTCATTGAGGCTTTCGCAGCTCTCAAGGTTGCGGTGACAGAAGCACCGTATCTTATCCTTGCCTCTTGGGATGATCCCTTTGAGGTATGGACGGATCTGAGCAATGTCGCCATAGGCGCTGTGCTCCAGCAGCATGGTCGCCCAGTAGCTTTCCTTAGTTGGAAGCTCAATAGTGCGGAAAAGAATTATTCAGTTTATGATAAAGAACTTTTGTCTGTCATTCACTCTCTTAAGCATTGGAAGCATTTTTTGTATGATAGAGAGTTTACAGTGCGTACAGATCATCAAGCCCTCAAGTGGCTCCAGTCTATGCCTAGTGCACATTGGAGTGATCGCCAAGCGCGGTGGTCACAAATTTTTGAGCAATTTGGAGGTTTGATTGAGTATGTAAGCTAACCCTGTTGCAGATGCGTTGAGTCGCAAAGGACAGATTTTGGCTCCCGAGTCAAGAACCACATTTTCTATACAGGGTGAGTCTTTTGACAGCATGAAGAATCAGTATGCAGATTCGGAGTTTGGTAAGTATTGGTTGCAGGCTCTTGCTTCCCAAGGGCCCAGCAACTATTTCATTCGTGATGGATTGTTATTTTTTTGTCAGCGTCTATGTGTTGCTCTTTCTCAGGCTAGCCATATTGCATGATGCATATGACTCTCTCACGGGTGGGCACAGGGGTATGAACACCACATTGGAAAAGATTGAACGATTTTTCTATTGGCCTAAAATGCGAAAAGATGTGTTTAGTTATGTCACACATTGCACTATATGTCAAAAAGTAAAAGCTCCTCGGGGTAAGCAGCAAGGCCTCTTGCTTCCATTGCCTATTCCCGAGGGACCTTTTCAGGATATCTCTATGGATTTTGTGACTAACTTACCACCAAGTCAGCATTCAAGGAACACTCAATGTTTAACTATTGTTGATTGTTTCAGCAAATTTTGCATGTTGATTCCTTGTAAGGCCACAGTTATTGCACAAGATGTTGCACGATTGTTCATAAAGCATTGGTACCCCCTCTGTGGTTTGCCAAAGTTTCAGATAGGGATGTTGATGTTAAGTTTACGTCCAACTTTTGGCATGCACTCTTTGAAAATTTTGGCACAAAGTTGAATTTTTCATCCGCTTTTCATCCACAGTCAGATGGTCAAACGGAAATGTATAATCAGTTGGCTTTTGATGTGTTGAAATCTTATGTTCATGATCAGCAGTCTCAATGGGAGCTCTATCTCCCATTGGTACAGGCTATTCTCAATGATTCCTTCTCTTCTGCTATTCGTCGAACTCTATATGAGGCAGCTTTTGGCCGTCGATTCCAGTGATTGTTGACTCGATCGGTCAGTCAAATGCCAGATGCCAATGCTGAGAGTCAATCATTGGATGAGATTTCTGAGAGTGTGAAGCTTCGGCTAAGCAAGGCTCAGGAATCTTATTCTCAACAGGCTAACAAGCATCGTCAGGAGGTCTCGATCAAGGAAGGAGATTGGGTGTATCTACGAATTATGAAACAGCGTCTTAAGCAAGTTGGAAAGAAATGTCCTAAGTTATCTTTTCGTATGTATGGTCCATTTCCTAGTCATCAAAAAGATCAATGAGGTTTCAATGAAATTGAAGTTGCATAACTCATAGTCAATGCACAACGTTTTCTATGTTTCTTGGTTGAAAGTGTTTCAGGGAACACCTCCAAAGGACGTTTCGGAAGAAGAAGAACCGGAGATCATCGATGAAGCAGAAGTCATGGAGCCGGAGCAAGTCTTGTTGCATCGGTTTCGCCATGGTTCGAAGAAACAAGTACGACAGCATTTTTTGAAGTTCAAAGATCAAGGAACCCATGAAGCGGTGTGGGCAGACGAAGAGTTCTTCAAGGATTATCCAGAGTTGTTGGCTGACTACAAGGAAGCTATGCAGCTCGGTACCAGTACCTCACTTTAAAAAGAAGGGGATGTCACGTGACACATCCCAACCCTATGTGTCCGTGGACAAGCTACACCATAGCAGGGTTTCCGTCAAGTCCAGTCAAGTTAGATTAGAAGTGATCTGGCACTTTTGTGAGTCTATTCGTAGACCGTGCATGCCCAGTCACTCAGTGTAGATGCATATCCTCTAGTTGCACCTTGCATAAGCATAAGCATTTCCATCAGATTCCATCAGAGTCAGTTTGGGGATTTTTCAGATAACTTTATCCCATTTTTCCCTATTTTTGACATTTTTCACTTATTTATTAAGTGACTTTTGTTGGGTACTCAGTAGGGCAAATTGGGTAAGTAAATTTATAAGCAAACCCAAGTTAGCACAAATTGGCAGATGAGCCAAGGAGCACAGCAGGCTACCAAGCGACAGGTGTTCCCTCCCTCTCTCAGCAAGACCCTCTCCAAGCTTCTTGGTAAGGCCCATCCCCCCGCATCACCAGCCTATTGGTGTTGCCCTATCTTCTTGCATTGCCTAGCGCTTCCCCCCTTGAAGCTATCGCCAGCAACTTGAAGATTTAACGTTTTTTCCATCAAGTTACTAACGCCAGGCAGTTCCTCAGCAGACTCAGCGTTTTTGCTATCCATTGGCAGCAGTACCCAGCAAGTACTAACGCTAGCATTCAATGGCAGATCTGCAGCAAATCAGCATGTACAAACGCAAGGAAAACCCTCAGTAGGAGCAGCGTTTTCACCATCAGTTGCAGCAGACCATCCGCAGCCGGTAAGGGTAATTTGACACTTGCAAAACAGTTCATTTTCAGCAAGAAGGACTCTGCTGTGGCAGCGTTTTCTCAGTCAAGATTCTCCCCCAAAAACGCAACCTAAGGGTACAGGTAACCTAGCGTTTTTCAGCAGTCATTTGCAGCCATTAAACCCGCAAGAAAAAGCCCATTTTCAGCCCCGAAAACAGTCCAATTTCAGCCCAAAACAGTCCAAGAAATTCAGCGTATCGAAGATCCACAGTTTCAGCCCAAGTTGTCGTCGTCATCATCGTCGTCGTCACCGGCATAGTCCCATTGCATCAGTCCATTGCATACGCATTGTACACCTTTGTGCAATCAAAGTAGACCACTCTCACCGACGAGAGTGGGGCCTTCGGAGGAGGGTTTTACAACCTCTCGGTGTCGTATCTCTTCTCTCTCCTTCTCTCAATCTCATTCACTTGCACGCACAAGATCCAGTCACTTTGTTCATGATCACAGCACTCTCTATAAGACGGAAAGCTCTCTCTTTCCTTAAGAACTAAAAGGAACCTTGAGCAGTAAAGATCACTAATCTTGAGAAAATACAACATTCATTCCGCTGCACCTTACACAGCAGGAGCACCTTGCTTAACAGGCAACTTCTCAGCATGACACCCCCCCCCCCCCCCCCCCCCCCCCCCCCCCCCCCCCCCCCAAGCAAGGCCTAGCGTTTTTGCAACACAACATCAACACTAGCATTTTTGCACCATAGACCAGCCCTGGCGTTTTTGCACAGCAGATGAGCCCCGGCGACCATAGCAGACAACAAATCCACTAGCGGTAGCAGATTCTATAGTAGTTAGCAGATTTCCACTGCAGCAGAAGATTTTCAGCCCTAGCGTTTTTGCATCTGCAAGACACCTAAGCGTTTTTGCAGATCTTCGCGACGGAATCAGCCCTAGCATCAACGTTTTCAGTTTTCAGCACTTAGGCACAGCAGAACGACCCTTGAACCTCGTAGATCTCACCTTCCCGCAGCAGATCCTCGCCGCACGGTCAGATCGCGCGAAGTTTACAGTTTCAGCCCGGAAAACGCAGATTTCAGCATCTGCGTTTTCAGCGCATCGTCGTTGCATCGTCGTCATCGACATCGTCACCGACATAGAGTCAAAATTCAGCAAATAAAGATTTGCAGATTTCAGCCATTAGCATTTTCAGATTTCAGCCCGTCTCTTCGTCGTCCTCATCGTCGGCAAGTCCAAAGCATTGTAGAGATTTGTGCAATCATAAGTAGATCGCTCTCGCCATAGAGAGTGGGGCCTTCGGGGAGGGTTTGATACCATTCTGGTGTCGTATTCTTCTCTCTCTATCTCTCTGTCTCAGCACCTTCATTCACAGTGTTCATCCACTTTGTTTGTAATCACTTGCACTCTCTCATTAAAGAACGGAAGGCTCTCCCTTCCCTAAGTAAAAGAAACCCTTGAGCACAGTTCGGAGCACTCATTTTGAGCAAAGTTCAACTTTCACTTCCGTTGCACCTTACATTGGTATCAGAGCTCTGGCAGTGTTCTGTATCCCTCAAGGAAAGAACCACAAGAACCACATAATTTATTTTTTTGCTTGTTGAGGTCGCACGTAACCCAAGTCCTCTTGGGCGTGTCGATTCCTAATCGTGTTTTTGAAGAGTGACAGGAAACTCAAGAAAGAAGGGTTTGTCCAGCCTCCCCTTGTGCCTCTTTTCACTCATTGAGAGCGGACCGTGCACTTAGTGGCCCGCCAATCGATGTGAGGTGGTAAAAAGCAACCTTGGTGTGAGCGCAAGGCCGACAAGGGGTGCGCCCGCAAAAAAGAGCAGAACTCGAGTGAAGAGACGATCCTTCTCTAACACAAATTGCAAGCTAAAAAAGAATTTCAAGAACCTCAAGACCTGCAAGAACCTGAAGAACTCAAGAATCCAAGTTCCTTGTGAACTTAAGAACCCAAGACCACAAGAATCCACGACTTAAGTTGATGGTCATCACTCGAAGCGGAATGGATACTTCGCTTGGAGGTGATGAGCATGAGAGAGGCGAAGAAGAATTTTCCCCACCAAGAGGGTTTTCCGACCCTCCCCCTTCCCCATCTACGCCAAGGATTTTATAAAAGCAGTTGTTTATGGAAAGGAAGTTAGAACGCGAAGCAAGAAAAGCAGAAGGAATGGCCGACTTTGAGCATGAGCGCGAGCAAGCATGCTTGGAGGTCGCAAAAAGAAAAGCAGAAGTAGAGCGTGAACGCAGCCATAGAGCGTGAGCACGAGCAAGCACGCTTGGAAGCCAAAGCACGAGAAGCAAAGTTGGATCGCGAGAACAAAGGAAGAGAAGCCGAATTCGATCGCGAGAACAAAGCAAGACAAGCAGCATTTGATCGCGAGAACAAAGCAAGACAAGCAATGAACGACCGATCCACATGAAAGAGATATTGTGACTCTTTTCTCAAGTGTAGACACATATGCAAGAGCTTTGAGAAAAGGAGACTCTCTCAGTCTCTTCTTTTCCAAAGCAAGATATACAGGATTTGCATGATAAGGTTAAGCATAATGACAAGCATATGATGGTTTGCATGATCAAGATGTGATTTCTCACGAGCATGATGATTTGTATGACCACGATGTGATTGTTCACAAGAATGATGGGTTAGTTGATACTGTTTCTAGTGAAGCTAATCTCATTGCAGATTCGACCAATCACGAAGAACCGATCTTGGCTCTCGAGTCGAGGTCCACAGAACCCCCACAGGAAGATTCGATAGATCCCCGAAGAACCGATCTTGTCTCTCGAGCGTAGGTCCAACGAACCCTCTTAGGAAGTATTATGTGTTTGAATGATTAGTCAGCACGCATTGTTCGAGTGTTTCATTCGTGACACTTTCCTATATTTTAGTCACCGTCCTTATGTGATCCCTTTTCATAGGCATGACATATTGCACGTTGAGCACGTTTCACTCATGAATGAGCACGGATGTATGCGGATTGTTCATGGAAAGCTGAAATGTTTGCAGTCAAGGAAGTCACATTCAATGTCTCTTCCTTGGCATGCCACAGTCGTAGAAAGAGCACAAGAAAGTATGAACACCAAGCATGGGCATTTCCGTTGTGAATTGCCACAGTTGATTGATGTAGATCTGAAAAACAAGATTGGATCTCATTGTTTGCGTGTGTGTGGTGAACAGTTTGGCACTCCGTCTATTTGTTCATCTACATTGCATGCACAATCTTTGAGGAAGACAAGATTTTTTCCAGTCATTTTACATGGAATGGGTATGTTCATGCTTTTGTGTTGGAAGCGGTTTTGGGAATTTTCATCCTCGGAGATTCTTGAAGAAGATAGACGCATGACTATAGACGAAGTTGAAGCATTGAAGGAGCCACAAATGACTTTGTCGCTTTCGGCGCGGCCCAAAGAAGAAGACATTGCAGACCTTTATGAAGTTCAAGTACCGCATGACCCACGCATCAGAGTGGGCCGGCGAAGAGTCCTTCACAGGATTCTGGATGCTATTGGCGATCTCCCTCGACGCCATACAGTTCGGTACCAGTACCTCACTTTGAAAAGGAGGGGATGTCACGTGACACATCTAACCCTATGTGTCCGTGGACAAGCTACAACATGACCAGGGTTCAGTTCAGTCAAGTCAGTCTAGAATAGGAAGTGTTCTGGCACTTTTGTGAGTTTGTTCGCAGACTGTGCATGTCTAGATACTTAGAGTAGATGCATATCCTCTGGTTGCACACAGCATGAGCATCAGATTTCCATCAGAACCCATTAGGAGCATTTTTACAGTGCATAGACCTATTTTCCCTGTTTTTGACATTTTTCACTTATTATTTTTAAGTGACTTTTGTTGGAAATTAGATAGGACAAATTTACTAATTTTGTATATATAGAAACCTAGTGCTAGCACTTTCTGGCAGAAGAGGTAGCAGGAGCACCTTGCTCAACAGGCAACTTCTCAGCAAGACCCCCCCCCCCCCCGTAAGGCCTAGCGTTTTTGTAACACAGCATCAGCCCTGGCGTTTTTGCACCATAGACCAGCCCTGGCGTTTTTGCACAACAGATCAGCCCCGACGACCACAACAGACAGCAGATCCACTAGCGGTAGTAGATTCTACAGCAATTAGCAGATTTCCACCGCAGCAAAAGATTTTCAGCCCTATCGTTTTTGCATCCGCAAGACACCTCAGCGTTTTTGCAGATCTTCGCGACGAAATCAGCCCTAGCATCAGCGTTTTCAGTTTTCAGCATTTACGCACATCCCCGAACCTCACAGATCTCACCTTCCTGCAGCACATCCTCGCCGCAATCCGTCGGTCAGATCCCGCGAAGTTTACAGTTTCAGCCCGGAAAACGCAGATTTCAGCATCTGCGTTTTCAACGCGTCTCGTTGCATCGTTGTCATCGATATAGTCACCGACATAGAGTCAGAATACAGTAGATAAAGATCTGCAGATTTTAGCCATTAGTATTTTCAGATTTCAACCGTCTCGTCGTCGTCCTCATCGTCGTCGAGTCCAAAGCATTGTAGAGATTTGTGCAATCATAGGTAGACCGCTCTTGCCATAGAGAGTCGGGCCTTCGGAGGAGGGTTTGACAACATTCTGGTGTCGTATTCTTCTCTCTCTATCTCTCAGTCTCAGTACCTTCATTCACAGTGTTCATCCACTTTGTTTGTGATCACTTGCACTCTCTCATTAAAGAACGGAAGGCTCTCCCTTCCCTAACTAAAAGGAACCCTTGAGCACAATTCGGAGCACTCATCTTGAGCAAAGTTCAACTTTCACTTCCGCTGCACCTTACATCGGCTTACCGCTCTTGAAAATATAGCTCAATCGACGAGTGCGCGTATTTCCGAGGGTGAAACCCATCTCCAGCAACTGCGGACGTAGGTTGCTGCTTTTGGGCGTTCACAGGGTGGTCCAACTACCACGATTCCATACAAAACCACAAATTTCTCAGGGAAGGAGAAGGAATGTACGGAACTAGCCGTAAATCTAGTATGGTGAAGAGGGCTATTCAACGTCTACAGCATGGTTGCTCAGCAGATCATACCGGGCTAGACAGTGAGCACGTGATCTATGCACCAGACACTCTCTCCCCCCTGATAGCACGTCTCTTCAAGGGAGCTTTGGTTGAGGGACTACTAGAGGAGTCGACTATGCACACCATTGTGCCTATCCAAAAATCTGGCAACACCCTAGATCCAGGGAACTATAAGACTATTATGATTGGCCACAACTCTATGGGGCAGTTCTTGAGGCAGAGCTTAGCACATACATTTGAGGCATCGGGGCTACGCGCACCCTGACAGGCGGGCTTTAGACGCACCTTCTCAACTATTGACCACATCTTCGTGCTTCGCTGTTTGATCGACAGAGTGAAAGCATGGTAGAGGAGGCTCTACTGCTGCGTTGTGGATTTCCGCAAGACTATCCCAGAGAAAGACTCTTTCAGCGCCTTCGGGAGCTACAAATACCATCTGAGATGATATGGGCCATTCATTCCCTGTATGCACAGGTCACAAGAAGAATGCGATGCCCAGGTGGACTATTAGATCCCATTGCTAGCACCATTGGTGTGAAGCAAGGATGCCCCCTCTCCCCGACTCTTTTTGGTCTCTACATCGACGAGATATCAAATTACAGTCTACGAGCAGGAGGAGCGGGATTAGACTCGGCAAGTTTATTAGTCCATATTATGCTTTATGCTGATGATATCATTCTAGTTTCTGAGACACAGGAGGGACTACAGAGCCACCTACGAGCTTTGGATGATTTCTACATACACAGAGCGCTCACAGTGAACCTTGGCAAGACCAAGGTCATGATCTTCCATACCTCCGGGATGGTCCGGAGTAGGGTAGTGCTCACTGCAGCAGGCGGACATGTAGAGGTGGTCGACTCATATGTATATTTGGGGGTGACTTTTTATTGGCACCACAGGAAGATTTTCCATGACTCAAGAGGGACTACAGAGCCACCTACGAGCTTTGGATGATATCTGCATACACAGAGGGCTCACAGTGACCTTGGCAAGACCAAGGTCATGATCTTCCATACCTCCAGGATGGTCCGGAGTAGGGCAGTGCTCATCGCAGCAGGCGGACAGGTAGAGGTGGTAGACTCATATGTATATTTGGGGGTGACTTTTTACTGGCACCACGGGTAGATTTTCTATGACTCAGGCAGCCAAAGACCAGCTTACACGAGGATATGCAATGCTAGCCACTCTAGAGAGCAGATGCCACCAGGCCCGCTTCTAGGAGCCCCGCACCAAGCGCCACCAATGCTGGTAGAGGCCCTATTTCAGATAGTTTGCCTCATCCAGCCTATGTGAGAGCTCCCACCAGACAGACTCACACGCAAGGCTTTTGAGGCATGGATACAGCTGCATCAGGAGGGGCACACGAGAGCATGGTACTCACAGGTCATAGAGTGCTCCCTTTCCTGTATGACCCCGATTCTCCCCACACACGCCTCTCACACAATGAGACGAATAGATTTCACAGCGAGGATCTCTGGCAGCTATATATTCGGAGACATGGATCACACCCAGAGAGCCTCTCCCCACAAAGAGGCAGTACTATAGAGACCACTTCCTGACCATTCTTAGAGATGGTTTCATCCAGAGACCGAGATACATGGATGTCTACATGCCACATAGAGCACGGGCTGCAACTGGACAGCTCAGAGTATCCTCACACCAGCTAGAGATTGAGGTTGGGAGAGCTGCATATGTTCCCAGAGCAGAGAGGATATGCCGCCTTTGCACAACAGAGATTGAGAGCAAGGAGCACTATGTATGCAGATGTAGAGCATATGAGGAGATTAGAGGCAAATACCCGAACTTGTTCATAGTTAAGCCCACTCTACGTTAGATCTTTTGAGTCTAGAGACCAGTGACAATTGGGCCGCTTTCTCTTGGAGGCACAGCAGCATCGGGACTGTTCACACCCTATCCCCCCATGCATTATGTTTTACACCTTGATTATGGGATTGGATGGAGCTAGAGATATGATAGCATTTTTCATGATTGTATTTACCCTAGCATATAGGATTGCATCTTTCCCCTAGATTTAGAGCTCCACCCTTGTATCACTCCCCTCCTTCCCCAGCCATTACACTGGACACTACATTTACTTTTGTACCTTTTATCCTTTACGGATGCACAGAGGACACCCACCTCATGTACTTTGATTTGTCTCATAGACCGATTTTGGCCTCTAATAGACGTTTCTCTATGCCCTCTCTTTTTGGGGACACGTGTGCTCGCCGGCAAGTGCTATCTTAAGTTTGCATTCGTTGTGTTGAGTACATAGTTTTTTGTGCCACGGTTGCAGTCATGTTTTGGTAAGCAGGGAGTGAAAGATGTGCAGCTTAAATTTGTTGTGTCCGTTGATCGGAATGTTTCTCATGTGTTGTTTTATACCACAGGTAGCTGCTTATGACAAGTCACAGAGGAAGATGGCTTTTTTCGATCCTAGCAGAGCAGAGGATTTTATTTTTATCTCAGGAACAAAGGTAAATTTTGTATCATGCTATCAATATGGTAGAGGAACCAATTGTGAGACATGCCCCAATAGGGAAATGGATACACCCCATATTTAGAGAGAAAATAATGGAATATGCTGCTTATGTGTCCTCTTGTCATTAGCTTGAAAGTGTACCATTACTGGGGCTTGAGTCTCTCTAATGCTTCAAGAAGCCTCAAAAATTGAATTCTCTAAACTAGAGTGCTAAGATAAAATCTGAAAAATACTAATCTTGGTGTCATTTAATGCACTTTGTCATGGGAATCCAAAGCAATTTTCAAATCTCAAAAATGATTAGAGGCTTCTTTACCCTAGTATACACTTTAGTTCTATTTGCCAGAGGGTTTGCTGAACCTGGCCTCATTTTATTTTGCTGATGGGTGCCCTTTTTGACAGATGCGAAACTTTGCCAAAAATGGAGAGAATCCTCCAGATGGTTTCATGTGTCCAGGTGGCTGGCAGGTATTGGTTGATTATTATAAAAGTCTGGCTGCAGAGGAATCGAAGGCCGCCAAAGAGCACCTTGTTGTGTAGATGCCCCCCTTAAAAGGGCAATGCCAGGCTTACCCTTGCAAACAGAGAAGACATCATGGAGGGGGCCTTCGCGCAGAGAATCTTGCCCCCAATAAGTAGCCAGTCAACAATTGCTGACTGTAGCTGTTAGCATAAGCATTGTTTTTAACCTGTAAGCAGTTTTGTTTTTTGTGATTCTTCGGGAGCGTAGCTCAAGTGGAGACACTTGCCTTGTCGTAATCAGTGAGATTTATTTATCATTATCAAATCATTCATGCGATTGGAAACTAGTGGATGACTGACGCCTCAGCCCTTGCCGTAACATGGTATCCTTACGAGGCTGCGACTCTTTTATCCAAGCTCAAGTAAGAAACTGTAGCAATATTGCTGCTTATTCAGCATGTGCTCTCTCTCAATGATCTTTGCTAGAAGAAACACATTGCTGAAACAGAGAGGACCTCGCCTGTCCATCTGTTGAGTCTTTGCCTCTTCTCTTGACCTTTTCAAACTAATTTAGATGATACATTGTGTCAACAAAGGTTCATCAATTTCCAAGATAAGATTGGTGCCTTCCTTTTTTATTAATTCATTGTCTTTATGAGATCAATGCCTTCATTTCATGACTTTCTGCAGTAAGATCGATGCGTTCTCGTTTGGACTTGTAAGTTGGCATGGCGTGTTTAAATAAGCATCTCGTCCCGAGATATGTGGTGGGTAAAGTGGCCGCACGTCTTCGAATTGAAAGAGGAAGCAGAGCTCTATAGATAGTGGATAGTTAAACACACCCTTCATTTTGTCTTTTGGGTTTCACATTCTTTGTAGGCATTAGCAGATTACCCATGAGTTCTTCTCTTGCCAATGATAGTGAATACATTCTACCTTTGCAAAATCTACAAAAATGAGCAAAGCAAGGTGAGCAAGATTACATTCAAATTGGCAAGGTGACCTTATCTATATGCAAGGGAAATTGCATCTGAATTGGAAAGATTTGGGCAAATTCATATTTAAATTTGGGAAATTTGTATCCAAGCAATGATTGTAAGTCAATTTGCATTTTTTGTGGCGCACAACTTAAATGATGCCAAGAATCAAGCCTCTATATAGGCTAGAGGAGCCAGTATAGACACCTAATTGAAACATATTAATTTTATTTTATTTTTTTTGGGGGGGGGGGACCTTGCATATCTAGTGATTGTTGAAATGTGAGGATTGCATTAGCTTTGACATGAAAAGATGGGTCAAGTAATATTGCAATCGATATGTTTAATATTTAACCACAATGCTTTATGTGAGAAAACTTGGTTTGAGGCTTCTTGAGATTTTACAGACACTCAAGTCCTAGTAGTGGTACTTTTTTTTAGCAAATCGCAAGAGGACACATAAGTAAGATTCCATGCATATTCCCAAGTTTAATCTCTAAATTGAGGATGCATGAGTTTCCTTACTGTTAGAATTAGGGTTGCAAGGAAACACGCACAACTGGGAGAATAGAAGGAAGCTCAAAGAGAGTGTGTTACTTAGTGGTGCAATGGAAAGATAAATAGCCCTAGAGTGATGGGCGTATATACAATGCACGGGGAAAAACCTCCTAAAGAGGGGAAAAATGTCCCAGCGGTCCTAGTGTGTTAACACACATCACTACCACATGTATAAGTGATGCGGTGAACAAGAGCTGGCACATGAGTAAAGGGAAGTGCCATTCCTTGAGGACATCATCAATCCACAAAGGGGAGCACGCCCAAAGCTTTGCGGAAAGCTTCTCACTTCTCACGAGACAAATGCCTTTGTGAACAGATCTGTAAGGTTGTCCTGTGTTGTCACACAAGCCAAGCTGATCTCTCTTGTTGAGAGCCTCTCCCTGGCATAGTGGTAATGCACTTCAATGTGCTTTGTGCGAGCATGAAAAACTGGGTTCCTCGCAACTGCCAATGCGCTCTGACTATCAGTGTAGACAGTGTTGGTAGTGTCTTGTCCAACACCCAAATCAACCATAAAACGTCTGAGCCCTAATTGAAACATATTAATTTTATTTTATTTTTTTTGGGGGGGGGGGACCTTGCATATCTAGTGATTGTTGAAATGTGAGGATTGCATTAGCTTTGACATGAAAAGATGGGTCAAGTAATATTGCAATCGATATGTTTAATATTTAACCACAATGCTTTATGTGAGAAAACTTGGTTTGAGGCTTCTTGAGATTTTACAGACACTCAAGTCCTAGTAGTGGTACTTTTTTTTAGCAAATCGCAAGAGGACACATAAGTAAGATTCCATGCATATTCCCAAGTTTAATCTCTAAATTGAGGATGCATGAGTTTCCTTACTGTTAGAATTAGGGTTGCAAGGAAACACGCACAACTGGGAGAATAGAAGGAAGCTCAAAGAGAGTGTGTTACTTAGTGGTGCAATGGAAAGATAAATAGCCCTAGAGTGATGGGCGTATATACAATGCACGGGGGAAAAACCTCCTAAAGAGGGGAAAAATGTCCCAGCGGTCCTAGTGTGTTAACACACATCACTACCACATGTATAAGTGATGCGGTGAACAAGAGCTGGCACATGAGTAAAGGGAAGTGCCATTCCTTGAGGACATCATCAATCCACAAAGGGGAGCACGCCCAAAGCTTTGCGGAAAGCTTCTCACTTCTCACGAGACAAATGCCTTTGTGAACAGATCTGTAAGGTTGTCCTGTGTTGTCACACAAGCCAAGCTGATCTCTCTTGTTGAGAGCCTCTCCCTGGCATAGTGGTAATGCACTTCAATGTGCTTTGTGCGAGCATGAAAAACTGGGTTCCTCGCAACTGCCAATGCGCTCTGACTATCAGTGTAGACAGTGTTGGTAGTGTCTTGTCCAACACCCAAATCAACCATAAAACGTCTGAGCCATACACACTCAACCATAGCTGTGAAGACTGTCTGTACTCGGCCTCACAACTAGAAGTGGCCACAGTAGGTTGCTTCTTGCTCAACCATGACATGCATGAACCGCCAAGCATGAAACGAAAACCACTTGTGGATACTCGAGTGTCAAAACAACCAACGTAATTTGAGTCCGAAAAAGCATGTAAGTCTCGCGGCAATGATTCCCCCTTGGGATAAAACAAGCCAACATGTAAAGAGCCACTAAGGTAGCGGAAAATCCTCTTGACAGCCTGCCAATGCTAAGACCTTGGGCTATGCATAAATCTATTGACCTGTGAGATTGCAAACTGAATATCCGGCCTCATTTTGCATACATAAATGAGGCATCTATTGATAAAGAGTGACATCTACAGCATCACCAACATCATGAAGACTCAATTTCAAACCTGTTTTCATGGGAGTGGCAATAGGTTTGCAATCGTCAAGTTCAAACTTACATAGCAATGTCTCTATGTAACTTTTTTGACACAAGGCAATACCACCATCACACTGCTTAAACTGTATACCCAAGTAATGATGCAATAGCCCCCAATCTTTCATCTTGAAAGTAGCATTCAAATCAGCCTTAAATTCAGCAATATGTCTCTCATTTGGTCCAGTGATCAGCAAATCATCGACATAAAGAACCACAATGAGAAGTACATCACCCTCACACTTTACATACAATGTGCTTTCTGTTGGACTGTTACGAAATCCTTGTTTGACCAAATGAGTGTCAGCTTTCTCATACCAAGCACGAGAAGATTGCTTCAACCCATACAAAACCCTCTTACATCTGCACTTCTTTGTCCTCTTGTCCTTTCTTGACAAAACCACGAGGCTGCGTTACATAAACTTCCTCAAATATATCACCATTCAAGAAAGCAGTAACAGTGTCTCATTGATATACATCCCAACCAAAATGAGTTGCCAATGCACATAGAAAACGCACAGTAGTCATACAAAACGTGGGAGCAAAAGTCTCTTCATAATCTATGCCTTTTTGCTGTGCATAACCCTTTGCAACAAGTCGAGCCTTATGGCGATCGATCTCACCATCCGGCTTGCGTTTCAACTTGTAAACCCACTTCGTACCAATGGCTTTTTTGCCAGGAGGTAAATCACATAAAGTCCATGTGTCATTTTCTGTTAGTGCATCATATTTTGATTGCATGGCAGCCATCCAATTTTCTGAATTTTGTGCTTCATCAAAAGACAGAGGTTCCTCAACATCATGTAAGCTAAACACAGCCAAAGCATAACAATCTGATGCATAAGATGCATGGCGAGAGCTTGAAAGAGTACAACTAGACAAAGGTGCATCCAATTTACTATCACGCAATGTATGCACTAGCCATTTTGGCATACCTCTAGCCTGCTCATTTTCAGCCCTTTCCTCATCTAGTACATCATGTACATCTGCATCAACAATAGGCTGATCTGTAACATTTTCAGAAACCCCCATAGGCTGTACATTTGCCTCATTGGAATTTACATTCGTATTTCCACCACTGAAAAGATGCAACAAAGTGTCATAAATGTCTTGTGAGCTTATATCACTGTCTCTAGTACATGACAGCAAGGGCTGAACAGAATTTTCCACAAACACTACATCCCATGAAACCAGAATACGCTTTGTTTGCGGATGATATAATCTGTAACCTTTGCTTTCAGCACTATAATCAACAAAAATACATTTGACAGCCTTATCATCCAATTTTCTGCGTTGCTGTGTTTGTGGCACCAAAGCATATGCCAAACAGCCAAAAACACGCATGTGCTCAATAGAAGGCTTTCTATCATGCCATGCTTCATATGGAGTAACAGACTGCAAAGCTTTTGTAGGACACTTGTTAAGTACATGAGTGGCACACATGATGGCCTCAAGCCAAAAAGAATGCGGCAAAGCTTGACTTTTGACCATACATCGTGCCATTTCCATCAGTGACCTATTTTTCCTCTCAGCAATACCATTTTGCTGAGGTGTATAAGGCACTGTACATTGGTGTTTTATCCCACGACTAGCCAGAAATGCATTGAATTCATGAGACATATACTCCCCCCCTCGATCGGAACGGAGGATGCCCATAGTACATATCGAGACATTTTCAGCCATAGCCAGAAATTGTTTGAAGTACATAAAAACTTCAAACTTCGCTTTAAGCGAAAATATCCATGCATACCTGGAGTAATCATCAATGAAAGTCACTAAGTAACGGTAATTGCCCAAGGACGGAGTTTGCATGGGCCCACAAACATCACTATGCACAAGCTGCAACCTGCATGTGTCCCTAATTGACCATCCTTTGAAACTTCGAACGCTGCATCTTACCCAAAATACAGCCTTCACAAACATGTTTGACAGGTGCTTCAAGAGGCGGCAAAGAAGCAACCATGTCAAATTTCTGCAAACGTAGCAAACTGGCAAAATTTAGATGACCAAAACGTGCATGCCAAAGTTTTGCATCTAAAATAGCCCTTGAATCAGCAACTGCATTTGCAAAATTTTGTCCACAGTTGTCATACAAAGTGAGCTTATACAATCCACGACACAAAAGCCCAGATACAACAATGTCATCATCAAAACTGAGATCATGAATTGTACATCTGTCATCCACAAATTTGACTACAAGTCCAAGTCTAGCAAGTGCAGATACAGACAAAAGATTCTTCTTGATCCCAAGAACATGAAGTGCATCAACAAGTGTGAAAGAACTGCCATTTACAGCAGTAAGCACAATCTTTCCAACTCCCTGAACTGGATAAAAGGCATTGTTGGCACAAGTGACTGAATTCCCATGAGGGACATAGTCGAGAGAGGTGAACAATTCAAGATGTGAGGTAATGTGCTTTGTAGCACCACTGTCGGAATACCATACATGTGAATCTGCAGCAACTGACATGCATGCATCATGGACAACAGGATTGTAAGTGCACTCTGCACTAAAAGCCCATTCTGCATCAACATCAGCATCACAGTCTCGTTTCACAGAAGACTCAACAATGGTTGCAACGCTGCCTAGTCCTGTTTTTCCTGGAAAGTGACTCTTGCAACAGCAATGTGCATAATGCATCAAACTTGACAACTTCAAAATTTCCTTGGGTCAGAAGTTCTGGTAAGAATCTGGTAAGGCATCAAGAACAGTCTGCACAAGGGAACTGTCTGAAATGACTATACCTGTAGAAATAAGTTGCTCATGGCGCCAGCAAGGAAAGTGTCCATATCATCTTCCTCATGCATAATCTTCAACTCCAGCTCTTTACGCAGCAAAGCAATTTTAGCCTCATTGCCACTTGCATAAAGACCAGCCAAAATATCCCAAGCTTGTTTTGCAGATTTTGTTGAACGAATGTGAGGAACAATGGTGCGCTTCACAGACAACGCATTCAATGCATGAGCATGTGCATCCTTTACATCCCAACGAGATTATTCTGCCATAGGCAAAACAACTCTAATAGTAGCAATCCTTGCAGCAAGACCTGCCACATCCTCAATATCTCCTACATCCTCAGAACCAGGACGTACATCAATGCCCTTCACAATATTCCAGACGCCCTTTGACACAAGATCATGTAAGCCCACATAGGGTAATTGTCCCCATCCAATCTTTCCTCAATAGCAAACATCTTGAACACATCTGTGTTATTGTCAGTCATGGTAAATGTTGCACCTGATGTGAAAATTGTCCGAAAAAGAGAGAAACGGAACGGGAACAACACGTGCTATATAGCACAAACCATAGAAGACTGTAAGGCACCTGTTATGCAGAAACAACACTGACAAAAATTCTACACAAAATGATGAAATAGCCTGTGCAGTATTGTCTGTAGTGGAAACGGAGGTCAAAATGAGCCCAAATCAAAAATTTGAGCTAACTAAGCTCTATGAGCTTACCCAAAAAAAAATTCGACCTGCGAACGCTCGCCAAAGCTTACAGAAATTGGAGAAAGTGAGCAGGCGTGTGCTGGAGCTGCTGGCGACTGAGCCCGGGAGGACGCAACCTGCTCTGATACCAATTGTTGAAATTAGGGTTGCAAGGAAAAAATGCCCCGGCACTCCTAGTGTGTTCACACACATCACTACTACATGTATATGGTAACACTTACTATGGAAATTGGCTCCTTTACTCTATATACATCTACAAAACTAGGTAACAACTTGAATTGCTTGAACTCAATTGATATTTAAACTATCAATCAAGCAATACTTCCACCTTGGCTAAACCCTTTCAAGAAGGCTTGTAGGGAGCTGTACACGTTAGCACAGACGTAGAACGAGCAGAGATGTCATGATGAGTGCATAGACTGTGGAGGCTAAGCCGTTGAGAGTCATCTTGGTATTGATGTTGGGAATGGATCATGGTGTGATTTTTGTTGACAAAAATCAACGTTGGAAATGGACCAGGGTGCCGACAAGTTAGCGTTGAGAACGTTCAATGGCAAATTGCGTGATTGAGCAAGCTCCACATCACAACTTGGACATTGAAATATCACTAGAAATCGCATCAACCTTGTACATTGCACTCTCGGGGGTGCACTATTGAGTACTGTTACCATATACATGTGGTAGTGATGTGTGTGAACACACTAGGACCATCGGGGCATTTTTTCCCTCTTTAGGTTCAGTGGTGGAAATACGAATGTAAGTTCCAATGAGGCAAATGTACAACCTATGGGGGTTTCTGAAAACGTACAGATCAGCCTATTGCTGATGCAGATGTACATGATGTACTTGATGAGGAAAGGGCTGAAAATGAGCAGGCTAGAGGTATGCCAAAATGGCTGGTGCACACTTTGCGTGACAGTAAATTGGATGCACCTTTGTCTAGTCGTACTCGTTCAGGCTCTCGCCATGCGTCTTATGCATCAGATTGTTATGCTTTGGCTGTGTCTAGCTTACATGATGTTGAGGAGCCTCTGTCTTTTGATGAAGCACAAAATTCAAAAAATTGGATGGTTGCCATGCAATTAGAATATGATGCACTTATAGAAAATGACACATGGACTTTATGTGATTTGCCTCCTAGAAAAAAGGCCATTGGTACGAAGTGGGTTTACAAGTTGAAACGCAAGCCAGATGGTGAGATCGATCGCCATAAGGCTCAACTTGTTGCAAAGAGTTATGCACAACAAAAAGGCATAGATTATGAAGAGACGTTTGCTCCCACTTGTCGTATGACTACTGTGCCTTTTCTATGTGCATTGGCAGCTCATTTTGGTTGGGATGTACATCAATCAGACATTGTTACTGCTTTCTTGAATGGTGACATATTTGAGGAAGTTTATGTAACGCAGCCTCGCGGTTTTGTCATAAAAGGACAAGAGGACAAAGTGTGTAGATGTAAGAAGGCTTTGTATGGGTTGAAGCAATCTTCTCGTGCTTGGTATGAGAAAGCTGACACTCATTTGGTTAAACGAGGCTTTCGTAACAGTCCAATAGAAAGCACATTGTATGTAAAGCGTGAGGGTGATGTACCTCTCATTGTGGTTCTTTATGTCGATGATTTGTTGATCACTGGACCAAATGAGAGACATATTGATGAATCTAAGGCTGATTTGAATGCTACTTTCAAGATGAAATATTTGGGGTTGTTGCATCATTACTTGGGTATACAGTTTAAGCAGTGTGATGGTAGTATTGCCTTGTGTCAGAAAAGTTACATAGAGACATTGCTATGTAAGTTTGGACTTGAGGATTGCAAACCTATTGCCACTCCCATGGAAACAGGTTTGAAGTTGAGTCTACATGATTCTGGCGATCCTGCTGATGTCACTCTTTACCAAACTGCTGTTGGCTGCCTCATTTATGTATGCAACACGAGGCCAGATATTCAGTTTGCAGTCTCACAGGTCAGCAGGTTTATGCATAGCCTAGGGTCTAAGCATTGGCGGGCTGTCAAGAGGATTTTCCGCTACCTTAGTGGCACTTTACATCTTGGCTTGTTTTATCCCAAGGGGGGAGCATTGCCGCCAGACTTACATGCTTTTTCGGACTCAGATTGGGCTGGTTGTTTTGACATGCGAGTGTCCACAAGTGGTTTTTGTTTCATGCTTGGCAGTTCATGTATATCATGGTTGAGCAAGAAGAAACCTACTGTGGCCACTTCGAGTTGTGAGGCTGAGTACAGGGCAGTCTTCACAGCTACGGTTGAGTGTGTATGGCTCAGACGCCTTATGGCTGATTTGGATGTTGGACAGGACATTGCCAACACTATCTACACTGTCAATCAGAGCACATTGACAGTTGTGAGGAATCCAATTTTTCATGCTCGCACAAAGCACATTGAGGTGCATTACCACTATGTCAGGGAGAGGCTCTCAGCAGGAGAGATCGGCTTGGCTTATGTGCCAACACAGGACAACCTTGTAGATCTTTTCACAAAGGCATTGTCTCGTGAGAAGCTTGAAGCTTTCCGCAAAGCTTTGGGCTTACTCCCCTTTGTGGATTGATCGTGTCCTCAGGGCATGGCACTTCCCTTTACTCATGTGCCAGTTCTCGTTCACCGCAGCACTCCAGGGGGGATTTTTTACCATATACATGTGGTAGTGATGTGTGTGAACACACTAGGACCGCCGGGGCATTTTTTCCCTCTTTAGGAGGTTTTTTCTCCCGAGCATTGTATATACGCCCATCACTCTAGGGCTATCTATCTTTCTATTGCATACTAAGTCTATTGTGTGTCTTGAGCTTTCTTCATCTTCTCCAAGCTGTGTGTGTTTCTCTGCAACCCTAATTCCAACAAGTACCCCAAATATAACGGGCATTCATGAGGTAATTAAAAAATCCCTTTTTCAACATGCTTGAATGAATAAAATGACCCTTATTTTAGGATTTTTTTTTTTGTAAAATTGAATATAAAGGCACCTTATTTAATGTATCACTATTAAATTGCCTAAACTTTTTGCATTTTAAAACCCCTCCTAATGAACTCACGTGGTGCATTAACATGATTACGTAGTGCATCCCCCAAGGTTGCACTGCATAAAAGTGAAATTTTGGTTGTTGCTCTCCTCTCGACAATTGATGGTCGAGAAAGGTCATTGGTTGTCCTTTCCCTCAATCCACGCTCCCCATGGATCCTGGCATCAGTTGGTCTCCATGAGTCATCTCGATTACAAGGAAAGGTCATCGGCTAACCTTTCCCTATGTCGCTAAGGGGTAGGAAAAGGTCATGCATTGACTTTTCCTTGTGATGCAAGCGACTAGATGGTGACCAGAGGGAGCTGCGAGCCATCTTGGGAGAGCTTCATTGCAGAGAAAGGTCAATGTATTGACCTTTCCTGACCGTCATGTGTCGGGGGGGAGTCTTACCAAACGGCGAGCGAACCTAGGCGAGCAAAGAAAAAACCGAGCTACTTTCTCACAAACATTGAGCTTTGTTATTAACAGCTACAGTTTCTAATGTCTATATCTCAGAGGATATAAGACTGCACATGGAGTCGCGACGGCGTTGTGTAGCTTGGTCGAGCAGAGCTCTACCATGTCCACTGAAAGATCGACAGCCATCGCAAGCTCCACAACTCTCTCTCTCTCTCTCTCGTCTAGACTCTAGAGGTGAATCGATGAGTTGAGAGGAGCTGCAACTGCGAAGAACGAGGTGGCTCTTACCATTATATGGACGATGGACGCGGTGACGAGTGGTGGGGTTAATAGAGCTCAAAGCAAAGGGGGATGGAGAGGAAGAGCTAGACATGTTGGAAACTTGGAAGGTCCAAGAAAGAAAGCCTTAGGGCCTCATCCCTATATTGAGGTGGGCTTGCAATGTTGAATTCTAGTACTCTAGTGATGTCTAGTCTCTACCATATCAATTTAGCACTGAGCAATTGAAGTTAATGCAATGATGGCCGCACATGGCATCGCAAAAGCTTGGCCATCCACATGTAGTGCACACTTTGCACCTCTTCTCTAAGGCCTGATTCTAGCAGAAAATTCCTCTTTACACATGTGCAAATTAGCACTACCTTTCTACTTAATTTTCGAAGCTTGTGTAAGGTCGCAATGTCCCCACTCTTACCTCTTGACTATGGACTTTATTGGTTCAGACTTCAAATTTATTTGCAAAAAATATGTAAAGCCCTTTGTAGCAGATTTTTTATTTTAAACTTTGATTCTTTATCAACATGCATAAAGCATTTACAACTGCAGCTGCAACTGCAACGCATTCAATGCATGAGCATGTGCATCCTTTACATCCCAACGAGATTATTCTGCCATAGGCAAAACAACTCTAATAGTAGCAATCCTTGCAGCAAGACCTGCCACATCCTCAACATCTCCTACATCCTCAGAACCAGGACGTACATCAATGCCCTTCACAATATTCCAGACGCCCTTTGACACAAGATCATGTAAGCCCACATAGGGTAATTGTCCCCATCCAATCTTTCCTCAATAGCAAACATCTTGAACACATCTGTGTTATTGTCAGTCATGGTAAATGTTGCACCTGATGTGAAAATTGTCCGAAAAAGAGAGAAACGGAACGGGAACAACACGTGCTATATAGCACAAACCATAGAAGACTGTAAGGCACCTGTTATGCAGAAACAACACTGACAAAAATTCTGCACAAAATGATGAAATAGCCTGTGCAGTATTGTCTGTAGTGGAAACGGAGGTCAAAATGAGCCCAAATCAAAAATTTGAGCTAACTAAGCTCTATGAGCTTACCCAAAAAATTTGTCGACCTGCGAACGCTCGCCAAAGCTTACAGAAATTGGAGAAAGTGAGCAGGCGTGTGCTGGAGCTGCTGGCGACTGAGCCCGGGAGGACGCAACCTGCTCTGATACCAATTGTTGAAATTAGGGTTGCAAGGAAAAAATGCCCCGGCGCTCCTAGTGTGTTCACACACATCAGTACTACATGTATATGGTAACACTTACTATGGAAATTGGCTCCTTTACTCTATATACATCTACAAAACTAGGTAACAACTTGAATTGCTTGAACTCAATTGATATTTAAACTATCAATCAAGCAATGCTTCCACCTTGGCTAAACCCTTTCAAGAAGGCTTGTAGGGAGCTGTACACGTTAGCACAGACGTAGAACGAGCAGAGATGTCATGATGAGTGCATAGACTGTGGAGGCTAAGCCGTTGAGAGTCATCTTGGTATTGATGTTGGGAATGGATCATGGTGTGATTTTTGTTGACAAAAATCAACGTTGGAAATGGACCAGGGTGCCGACAAGTTAGCGTTGAGAACGTTCAATCGCAAATTGCGTGATTGAGCAAGCTCCACATCACAACTTGGACATTGAAATATCACTAGAAATCGCATCAACCTTGTACATTGCACTCTCGGGGGTGCACTATTGAGTACTGTTACCATATACATGTGGTAGTGATGTGTGTGAACACACTAGGACCATCGGGGCATTTTTTCCCTCTTTAGGAGGTTTTTTCCCCGGAGCATTGTATATACGCCCATCACTCTAGGGCTATCTATCTTTCCATTGCATACTAAGTAACACACTCTCTATTGTGTGCCTTGAGCTTCCTTCGTCTTCTCCAAGCTTTGCATTTCTCTGCAACCCTAATTCCAACAACTGGTATCAGATCAGGTTGCATCCTCCTGGGCTTAGTCACCAGCAGCTCCAACACACGCCTGCTCACTTTCTCCGATTTCAGTGAGCTTTGGCAAGCGTTCCATAGGTCGATAAAATTTTTAGGTAGGCTCATAGAGCTTTGTCTACTCAGATTTTTTTATTCGGGCTCATTTCGGCCTCCGTTTCCACTACAGGCAGTACTGCACAGGCTATTTTGTCATTTTGTGCAAAATTTCTGTCAGTGCCGTTTTTTGCATAACAGGTGCCTCATAGTCTTCTATGGTTTGTGCTATATAGCACGTGTTGTTCCCGCTCCGTTTCTCCTATTTTCTGGCAGTTTTCACATCAGGTGCAGCATTTACCATGGCTGACAACAACACAGATGTGTTCAAAATGTTTGCTGCTGAGGACAGGTTGGATGGGGACAACTACCCTATGTGGGCTTATATGATGCAACATGTTCTTGTGTCAAAGGGCGTCTGGAACATTCTGCAGGGCATTGATGTACGTCCTGGTTCTGAGGATGTAGGCGATGTTGAGGATGTTGCATGTCTTGCTACAAGGATTGCTGCTATTAGAGTTGTTTTGCCTACGGTAGAACAAGCTTGTTGGGATGTAAAGGATGCGCAGTCTCATGCATTGATTGCGTTGTCTGTGAAGCGCACCCTTGTTCCTCACATTCGTTCAACAAAATCTTCAAAACAGGCTTGGGATATTCTAGCAGGTCTTTATGCAAGTCGTAATGAGGCTAAAATTGCTTTGCTGCGTAAAGAGCTGGAGTCGAAGATTATGCATGAGGAAGATGATATGGACACTTTCCTTGCTGGTGTCAAGGATATCAATGAGCAACTTATTTCTGCAGGTGAAGTCATTTCAAACAGTTCCCTTGTGCAACTGTTCTTGATGCCTTACCAGATTCCTACCAGACTTTTGCTAGTACTTAGAGACTGATGACCCAAGGAAATCCTGAAGTTGTCAAGTTTGATGTATTATGCATAGGCAAGAGTCACTTTCCAGAAAAAACACGACTAGGCAGCGTGCAGTTGAACAGGCTTTTATTGCTTCTCAAAGAAAGGGTGGTAACAGCAATGCGCCCACTTCTTATGGTTCTGCTGCGAGTGGCAAAACTTTTGTTCCTAATGCTTCTGCTGGCAGCAATTCTTCTGGAAATTCTGGTGATAAGGGCAAAAAGAATATGCGTTGCCATTATTGTAAAGCTAATGATCACTTCATCAAGCCGTGTCCTAAGTTGAAGGCCAAAGAGGCTAAGAAGAAAGAGGGTGGTTCCACTGCAAATGCTGGTTCCACTACAAGAGCAGCCATTGTTAAGTCTTTCTGTGAAAGGAGACTGTGTTGCTAATGTTGATGCAGAATGGGCTTTTAGTGTAGAGTGCACTTACAATCTTCTTTTCTATGACGCATGCTTGTCAGTTGTTGCAGATTCACATGTGTGGTATTTCGACAGTGGTGCTACAAAGCACATTACCTCACATCGTGAATTGTTTACCTCTCTCGAGTCTATCCCTCATGGGAATTCGGTAACTTGTGCCAACAATGTCTCTTATCCAGTTCAGAGAGTTGGAAAGATTGTGCTTACTACTGCAAATGGCAGCTCCTTCACTTGTTGATGTACTTTATGTACCTGGGATCAAGAAGAATCTCTCATCTGTATCCGCACTTGCTAGACTTGGACTTGTAGTCAAATTTGTGGATGACAGATGTACAATTCATGATCTTAGTTTTGATGATGAAATTGTTGCATCTGGCCTTTTGTGTCGTGGGCTGTATAAGCTCACTCTGTATGACAAGTGTGGACAAAATTTTGCAAATGCTGTTGTAGATTCAAAGGCTATTTCAGATGCAAAACTTTGGCATGCACGTTTTGGTCATCTGAATTTGCGAGTTTGCTGCGTTTATAGAAATCTGATATGGTTGCTTCTTTGCCGCCTCTTGAAGCACCGGTCAAACATGTTTGAAGGCTGTATTTTGGGTAAGATGCAGCGTTCTAAGTTTTCAAAGGATGGTTCAGTTTGGGCCACATGCAGGTTACAGCTTGTGCATAGTGATGTTTGTGGGCCCATGCAAACTTCGTCCTTGGGCAATTACCTTTACTTCGTGACTTTCGTTGATGATTACTCTAGGCATGCATGGGTATTTCTGCTTAGAGCGAAGTCCGAAGTTTTTATGTGCTTCAAACAATTTCTGGCTATGGTTGAAAATATCTCGAAATGTACTATGGGCACCCTCCGTTCCGATCGAGGGGGGGAGTATATGTCTCATGAATTTAATGCATTTTTGGCTAGTCGTGGGATAAAACACCATGTACAGTGCTTTATACACCTCATCAAAATGGTGTTGATGAGAGGAAAAACAGGTCACTGACGGAAATGGCACGATGTATGGTCAAAAGTCAAGCTTTGGTGCATTCTTTTTGGCTTGAGGCCATTATGTGTGCCACTTATGTACTTAACAGGTGTCCTACGAAAGCTTTGCAGTCTATTACTCCATATGAAGCATGGCATGATAGAAAGCCTTCTATTGAGAACATGCGTATTTTTGGCTGTTTGGCATATGCTTTAGTGCCACAAACACAATGCACAAAATTGGATGATAAGGCTGTCAAATGTATTTTTGTTGGTATAGTGCTGAAAGAAAAGGTTACAGGTTATATCATCCGCAAACAAAGCGTATTTTGGTTTCACGGGATGTAGTGTTTTGTGGAAGATTCTGTTCAGCCCTTGCTGTCATGTACTAGAGACAGTAATGTAAGCTCACAGGACATTTATGACACTTTGTTCCCTCTTTAGGTTCAGTGGTGGAAATACGAATGTAAGTTCCAATGAGGCAAATGTACAACCTATGGGGGTTTCTGAAAACGTACAGATCAGCCTATTGCTGATGCAGATGTACATGATGTACTTGATGAGGAAAGGGCTGAAAATGAGCAGGCTAGAGGTATGCCAAAATGGCTGGTGCACACTTTGCGTGACAGTAAATTGGATGCACCTTTGTCTAGTCGTACTCGTTCAGGCTCTCGCCATGCGTCTTATGCATCAGATTGTTATGCTTTGGCTGTGTCTAGCTTACATGATGTTGAGGAGCCTCTGTCTTTTGATGAAGCACAAAATTCAAAAAATTGGATGGTTGCCATGCAATTAGAATATGATGCACTTATAGAAAATGACACATGGACTTTATGTGATTTGCCTCCTAGCAAAAAGGCCATTGGTACGAAGTGGGTTTACAAGTTGAAACGCAAGCCGGATGGTGAGATCGATCGCCATAAGGCTCAACTTGTTGCAAAGAGTTATGCACAACAAAAAGGCATAGATTATGAAGAGACGTTTGCTCCCACTTGTCGTATGACTACTGTGCCTTTTCTATGTGCATTGGCAGCTCATTTTGGTTGGGATGTACATCAATCAGACATTGTTACTGCTTTCTTGAATGGTGACATATTTGAGGAAGTTTATGTAACGCAGCCTCGCGGTTTTGTCATAAAAGGACAAGAGGACAAAGTGTGCAGATGTAAGAAGGCTTTGTATGGGTTGAAGCAATCTTCTCGTGCTTGGTATGAGAAAGCTGACACTCATTTGGTTAAACGAGGCTTTCGTAACAGTCCAATAGAAAGCACATTGTATGTAAAGCGTGAGGGTGATGTACCTCTCATTGTGGTTCTTTATGTCGATGATTTGTTGATCACTGGACCAAATGAGAGACATATTGATGAATCTAAGGCTGATTTGAATGCTACTTTCAAGATGAAATATTTGGGGTTGTTGCATCATTACTTGGGTATACAGTTTAAGCAGTGTGATGGTAGTATTGCCTTGTGTCAGAAAAGTTACATAGAGACATTGCTATGTAAGTTTGGACTTGAGGATTGCAAACCTATTGCCACTCCCATGGAAACAGGTTTGAAGTTGAGTCTACATGATTCTGGCGATCCTGCTGATGTCACTCTTTACCAAACTGCTGTTGGCTGCCTCATTTATGTATGCAACACGAGGCCAGATATTCAGTTTGCAGTCTCACAGGTCAGCAGGTTTATGCATAGCCTAGGGTCTAAGCATTGGCGGGCTGTCAAGAGGATTTTCCGCTACCTTAGTGGCACTTTACATCTTGGCTTGTTTTATCCCAAGGGGGGAGCATTGCCGCCAGACTTACATGCTTTTTCGGACTCAGATTGGGCTGGTTGTTTTGACATGCGAGTGTCCACAAGTGGTTTTTGTTTCATGCTTGGCAGTTCATGTATATCATGGTTGAGCAAGAAGAAACCTACTGTGGCCACTTCGAGTTGTGAGGCTGAGTACAGGGCAGTCTTCACAGCTACGGTTGAGTGTGTATGGCTCAAACGCCTTATGGCTGATTTGGATGTTGGACAGGACATTGCCAACACTATCTACACTGTCAATCAGAGCACATTGACAGTTGTGAGGAATCCAATTTTTCATGCTCGCACAAAGCACATTGAGGTGCATTACCACTATGTCAGGGAGAGGCTCTCAGGAGGAGAGATCGGCTTGGCTTATGTGCCAACACAGGACAACCTTGTAGATCTTTTCACAAAGGCATTGTCTCGTGAGAAGCTTGAAGCTTTCCGCAAAGCTTTGGGCTTACTCCCCTTTGTGGATTGATCGTGTCCTCAGGGCATGGCACTTCCCTTTACTCATGTGCCAGTTCTCGTTCACCGCAGCACTCCAGGGGGGATTTTTTACCATATACATGTGGTAGTGATGTGTGTGAACACACTAGGACCGCCGGGGCATTTTTTCCCTCTTTAGGAGGTTTTTTCTCCCGAGCATTGTATATACGCCCATCACTCTAGGGCTATCTATCTTTCTATTGCATACTAAGTCTATTGTGTGTCTTGAGCTTTCTTCATCTTCTCCAAGCTGTGTGTGTTTCTCTGCAACCCTAATTCCAACAAGTACCCCAAATATAACGGGCATTCATTAGGTAATTAAAAAATCCCTTTTTCAACATGCTTGAATGAATAAAATGACCCTTATTTTAGGATTTTTTTTTTTGTAAAATTGAATATAAAGGCACCTATTTAATGTATCACTATTAAATTGCCTAAACTTTTTGCATTTTAAAACCCCTCCTAATGAACTCACGTGGTGCATTAACATGATTACGTAGTGCATCCCCCAAGGTTGCACTGCATAAAAGTGAAATTTTGGTTGTTGCTCTCCTCTCGACAATTGATGGTCGAGAAAGGTCATTGGTTGTCCTTTCCCTCAATCCACGCTCCCCATGGATCCTGGCATCAGTTGGTCTCCATGAGTCATCTCGATTACAAGGAAAGGTCATCGGCTGACCTTTCCCTATGTCGCTAAGGGGTAGGAAAAGGTCATGCATTGACTTTTCCTTGTGATGCAAGCGACTAGATGGTGACCAGAGGGAGCTGCGAGCCATCTTGGGAGAGCTTCATTGCAGAGAAAGGTCAATGTATTGACCTTTCCTGACCGTCGTGTGTCGGGGGGGAGTCTTACCAAACGGCGAGCGAACCTAGGCGAGCAAAGAAAAAACCGAGCTACTTTCTCACAAACATTGAGCTTTGTTATTAACAGCTACAGTTTCTAATGTCTATATCTCAGAGGATATAAGACTGCACATGGAGTCGCGACGGCGTTGTGTAGCTTGGTCGAGCAGAGCTCTACCATGTCCACTGAAAGATCGACAGCCATCGCAAGCTCCACAACTCTCTCTCTCTCTCTCTCTCTCTCTCTCTCTCTCTCTCTCTCTCTCTCTCGTCTAGACTCTACAGGTGAATCGATGAGTTGAGAGGAGCTGCAACTGCGAAGAACTTTAAAGGAGAAGAAGATGGAGCAGCAGCTTTTGCAGCAGCCAAGGGAAGGGTTGTGTCACAACTGGGCAAGAGAAACCTTGTACAAAATGCAATACCCATCTTCATTGAGCTCAAGAGGTAAAATTCATAACAAGAGCTTACTCTAGGAAAGGTACTTCAATCCCTTTTTTTGGGTGGATGCAGGTTGCTTGAAAACAAGAATAGTCCATTGACAGGAATGCTGATGGAGTGCATGCGTCTGATGCTCAAGGAGTACAAGAATGAAATTGAGGAGATATTGGTAGCTGACAAGCATTGCAAAAATAAATCATGTATGACATGCAAAAGCATGAAGCTACTAAACGCTAAAGCAAAGATTGTGGCAACTGCAACAGCAGTGCTCTCGCCTGCGAGCTCAAATCTAGTGTCTGACTTCTTGGAGGCACAGCTCTGTTGCTCGGGTTCAGATGACTACTCGTTTTTTGGTGGCAACGAAAATCTATCAACAGAAAGCTGGCTTGAATGAACAATTGCCTCAATCTGTCACCCGGGATCAAGATATTTATACCGTTGAAGGTGTGCATTTGTGGTGTTGCTGATGAACGGGCATTAAGCTTACCAATTAAATTAACAAGATGGGGTCTCACGATTGCAGGATTCGGGGAATCTTTTAAAATGAGTAGCAACAACGGCACATTAAGCTTACCAATTAAATTAAACAAGATGAGGTTTCACGATTGCAGGATCCGAGGGAATCTTTAAAATGAGTAGCAACAACGGTGCCGTGAGAGAGTATTGTGGGAGTCTGCAGCAGACTGAAGTGGTAGCAACAACTGAAGGGATGAAGCAGCAAGCAGAGAAGTAGCAACAACACGACTGACCGCCCCTGTCGGTAACCTGTAACGTGGATCTTTGGTCTCACATCACTCAAATCTCTTTGAAATACCTTGCTATGCCAACAAAAGCTTCAGGAAGCTACATAAGAAAGCACATTTTTCTTTCTTGCTGCAAAAGTGAACAACCATAGTGAGACCTCAACGAAGCACTACCTGGCAGGAGGATGCCAAAAATTAACCTGGACAAGAAGTAACTGCACAGCTATGCGTGACTTGATATCAGACACGGTATAATGCAGTCTGTTCCATGCTGTCATTTCTTTCTGCGTAGCCAGTCTTTAGTCCATGTTGATGCATAGTTCGTGCCGCTTGTGCCTCTGCACTTTCCACAACCTTTTTCACATCAAGTAATGTCTCTATTTGCAGCTTCCTTCAGAGCTCAAAGAAATATGGCAATGGAAAGATTTTTAGAGCAGCCAACACTAATAAAAAAATTCTGAGAGCACATGCCAAATTGACGACCAGACCAGCCTGATTCTGTTCATATTGTAATGCCTGTGCAAACAATCAAACAAAAGAACAGGTGAGAACATGGAGAAGCTGCTGCTCCTAATTGGAGACAGAAACACTATCGAAAACCAACAAGATGAGTTTAACGTCTCATACGCGATTTCCACACTCTTTGTAAGACTGAAGACCCGGGGATCAGTAGGAGATCGAAGTTCCTCCATGGAGACCTTACATAATGCTTTTACAAAATCAACTATAGCTTCACAGTTGAGATTTTGACTTGGTGTAAATATTTGATTCATCTCAAACCTTCCAATTTGTTGGTTACAAGATTGTTCATTTTTTCTGTAGTAACGACTCCAGAAGCATTGCTTCTTCTTACTGTTGTGGCAGCTTACAAAATATGGCCGAGCCTGCCCATATCTCCCGTAGCTCGTCAAGAGGAGCGGCCCCGGTACCCGTCAATATAAACTTTAAAAAAAAACGGCTGAAAACAGTCCGCACCGGTGCGGACTATTTTCAGCAGTTTTTTTTAAGGTTTTGAGACACACAGAGAGAAGGGAGAGAGGGAGGGAGAGAGAGAGAGAGAGAGAGAGACGTCTTCACAGGTTAGGTGGTTGGATCAGGCACCAAATTCTCCGTCGAGAGAGAGGCGTCTTCACGGGTGAGGTGGTTGGATCAGACACCAGATTCTCTTGTAGCTCGTCAAGAGGAGCGGCCCCGGTGATGGGTATTTCAACGCCTGCCAATCATTCTCTCTCTCTCTCTCTCTCTCTCTCTCCCAAAACCTTTAAAAAAATTGCTGGAAACAGTCCGCTCATTTCAACGCCTGCCAATACGTCTCTCTCTCTCTCTCTCTCTCCCCCCTTCCCAAAACCTTCAAAAAAAGGGGAAATTACCAAAATACCCCTCTAATTTGAGGAAATTCCCAAAATACCCCTCAAATTTCAAAAATTCCCAAAATGCCCCTGATATTTTGTCATAAATTCCCAAAATGCCCTTCAAATTTTCCAAAATTCCCAAAATACCCCTGGTTGTGAGACTAAATTTCTCGAAAAATAATTTTTTCTGTAGGTCTTCACAAGAAGAGTGATTGTCTATCGTACAAGATGCTAAAACTACAATTTGAGTTGGTTACGTAGGCTTTGGAGATGAATTGCTTCATTATTTTTAGACATAATTGCCTTTTTTGCGATGGTAACTGGTGACAAATTACATGCTGAGCACCCAAAAATGGATCTCAAGTCAAAAACGAATGAAGATTAGAAATCTTGAACATTCCAACCAAAATAGATACAAGGGTATTTTGGGAATTTCCTCAAATTAGAAGGGTATTTTGGTAATTTTCCCTAAAAAAAACTGCTGCAAATAGTCCGCAGTCCGCGCCGGCGCGGACTGTTTTCAGCAGTTTTTTTTTACGGGTGAGGACTGTTTCCAGCAGTTTTTTTTTAGGCTTTGGTCTCTCTCTCTCTCTCTCTCTCTCTCTCTCTCTCTCCCCCCCCCCCCCCAGTAATACATACATATTTGACATACTTTAAAGAAAACTGAATACTTTTCATGATTCCCTCGTCGCCACCCCCTTACTTCGTCAACTGGCTGTGGCTCATCACATTAACGGTGCCCCTGCCTAGCAACCTCCGTCCCGCTCACAATAGGCACTGACAAACTCGGAACCTGTAGACCCACCCTATGTTCATGCGCCTTTGTCACACCCCCACCTTGTCCTGCCTCCCAACCTAAGGCTTGTGATGACCATGTCTGCAAACACGACAAGGTCTGAACGTTGTCCACAGCGCGCGCGCACACACACACACACACACACACACATACCTAAGTACTACCATCACCGCTTGCCCTTTTGCCCCTCTGCACACCAATCGACTGCAGGCTCAGCAAGTCGCAGGTTGGGGCAAGAGAGAGAGAGTTTGTATCGAATGAAATCGACCCGAGGTCGGTGTGGAAGTCGCTCGAGACATTCTCAACAACTGTCCTCCACCTGTCAAGGCACATGCCTCTTCCCCTCCTGCCAATTGGCCGCACTTCTCCCTTACATTTAATGGAATCTTTTACTCATTCCTTGTTTTAGCACTTTTTCCAGTATGTGCGCACACATACTCCCAAAACCTTAAAAAAAACTGCTGGAAACAGTCCACTACTGGACTGTTTCCAGCAGTTTTTTTTAAGGTTTTGGGAGGGGGAGAGAGAGAGAGAGAGAGAGAGAGAGAGAGAGAGAGAGAGAGAGAGAGAGAGAGAGAGAGAGATTGACTCATAGGAAGCTCAATCTACCTGCTACGGGATACGTACACGAGCGAGAGAGAGGTCAGAAGAGTGTCGGCATAGTAGATGCAAATTAAAAGATGACGTCCAAAAACTTTAAAAAAAAAACTCTTGAAGTGGTCCACGCTAGTGCGAATTGTTTCAGGAGGGGTTGTTTTATTTTGAGAGAGAGAGAGAGAGAGAGAGAGGATCATCAACTCCAGATCTAAGTGCAATCAGGTGCAGATGAGGCAAACTTCATGGTGAGGCGAAGCAGATATGACGAGCTTGAGAGTGGGAATAGCTTTTGTCCTTGTGTTCATGGCCTGTTGTGGAGCCTTGTAGGGAGCGGAGGTGGTTCAGGGGGCAGCGTTGTGCTCGACCACCTTGAAGGGGCTAAGAATGAAGTGTGTCAATTACGTGATGGGGGCGGCACCACCAAGGCCGGTGTTGGGGAGTGCATGTTGTCAGGTAATCAAATCGTCATCGCTACCATGCGTGTGCAACAATATCCCGCTGGGCGTGCTCGGCCTCCTCAATCGCCCCGTCATCTTGGCCGCCATCTCCGGCTGCAGTTTCAAGCTATCCCGCGACACTCACTGTACAAGTCTCTACCGAGTCTTGAAAACTAAATCTGCCGCTCCTAGATACTAGATTTTCCAAGCTATTGTTACCTTTTAAATAAATGGGCCCCATTGTAGTTGGCCATTCCTTTCCTTGCATAGCTTCTCTTCAATAGAAGCTCATGATTTCTTCGCTACAATCAGTTTCAATTCACGTAGGAAAAAAGGAAGGAGAGAGAGAGAGAGAGAGAGAGAGAGAGAGAGGTTTTCCAATGTAGCCAAATATTGTGACTTGTGCTTGTGGGGTCGTTTATTACCTGCAGCTGCATCAACTATGCCTATTGTCGTTCCACCTTGATTATTGGCATATTTCTTTTTGGTACATGATTGGAAGGAGAAGAGAGTGGCATATGGCATCTATGATCATTCATCCATCCTGACCCTTTGAGGCCATCACATAGAATATTCTAGCTGCAATGTTTAGTGAGTGTTCCAAAGGAGTAGCTTGTAGAGCTTGGTGTTCCCAAAAATTTTGTACGGGTTCATTTCCAACTTGGTTTGACTATAGGTAGTAGTTTGCAGACAATTTTGTCCCTTTTGATAGAAATTTTAATCGCATAGAGGTTTGCAAATCAAGCACTTTTTATTCTTACATGGGCTTTGGCTAACAAGAACACTTTGGTTTGTGAAGTTTTAATGTAGAAACAACTTTTATATCAGGTGAAGTTAGTGGCCATAGCCAACAACAAAGATGTTTTTGCATGTCTTCTATCAAGAATAAGTTTTGATGGAGATAACCACCCACAATGGCCTGTTACAAAGGTTTAAGGAATATTGTGCAAGGTCGTCATGTACGTCTACCTTGTATGAATACGTCTATTTGAGATAAAGGTGGAATTTTTAGGAGTTCTTGTGTTAGAGTTGCTATGCCAATTATTGAGCAAGCTCATTGGCATAGTAAAAGCAACAAAACAACATGGGATCTTTAACTTCACTTGCATGCAAGCCATAATCATTAGAAAAATTTTGACTCAAAATCATGCCTTTTAGTTGTAGAGACAGAAAGGTATTGGTCCAATGAGAGGCGAGTCATCGTAACGGAGGTTCCGAACTTTTTTATTGCTATCTTATTTTCTTCTTCTTCAAAAATGGCACCAGAAAGACTCCTAAACATTGAGATTACATGAATCTTCTCTTTGTCAATAGTGAAAGAAAACTACTTTTTAATTTTAAATGATATTAATTTACGTGCAGCTTTTTTGAAAGCATAGCTTAGTATTAATTTTTTTCGGATCTTGTGTTTTTCAAAGGCCTTTTCTTTTTTTCCATTTCATTTCTGGCTTGTTTTGCATGGGTCACGAAAAATGCCATTTCAATGGCTAAAAATGACGTTTTGAAGTTTCCAACCCTTCTCCTTTTTAATATTTTCAAATATCAGCATATTTGACTCATATTTGGAAATTAATGTATTTGGATTAGCACGTTGGCTCATATATTTGGATATGTGTGTATTTTTCTTTCTGTTTCTTTTTCTAAAGTTCCCATATGCTATTGCCTTTAAACGTTAGAAACATTTTTTTCAATCCAATTGCTTGCTCCCTATCCGCATTTTTCTTGGCATTTGTAAAAGAAACCCAACATACTTGCACTTAATCCTAGAGCTCAAATTATAACTCAGACTAAAGTAACACAAAGTGGTGGTCGTGCCTCAATGCGAGGGGAGGGAGAAACCATCACTCCTCCCCCTCTCACATGTGGTGCAACCACCACTTTGTGGCAGTCTTTTGGGTCATAACTTGCCTATTATTTTATATGCTTAAGATGTTAATATATTTTTTTAGATTGGTCAAAAATTGTTGTTGCAAATATACTTTATAAGTTAATATGGATTAGTTGGAACACTAACAAATGTTTGGGTCTCTAACTTTAGAAGTCTTCCAACTCACAATAGAATTTCTCAAATGAGAAAAATGACCGCGCCGCTACGTTCACAACGTTGAAAAACATTAACATAGGGTTTACAATCACCCCAATCCGAGCTCTAGCTTGGGGTCATAACTTTGAACTGCAGGTTGGGGCGATTTTAAGCCATATGTTGATGGTTTTCAACGTTCCGAAAGTCAAATGGGGTCATTTTTGTCATTTGAGAAATTCTAATGTGAGTTTGAAGACTTGTAAAGTTGGATCTCGACCCAAACATTTGTTAGTGTTCTAACTAATTAGGTCCTTTTTTTTCAAAAATATATATATGGTACATGCTCTTCAATTTTATTTTTCAAGGACACTCATCCTTCTAAAAAGTTTCACTTGCATAACACTTAGTAGGTACTGTTGTTAGCTTATAGACATAAGTACATTTTTAAACAAGGAAAAATATCCTTTGTCCTTTGATTGTGATGCTACCATAGGTTTGAATGCAAGTTGACTAAAGCATTGCATAAGTCAAAATAGGCTCTAAGGACATGGTATCAAAGGATTGTTAAATGTTTTTGAAACACAAAGGTATGGAAACTCTTCATATGCTTATGATTTTGCTCTTAAGGTAAGTGTCCAGTGATTGTCTTGTATATAGCCAACTCAGTCAGTGCAGACATTGCTCATGATCACGAGCATATATTCTAGAAAATATGAATAAGATTAAGGATTGCATTTGGAATGGCACATCAAGGTGTTTTATATCACAACTTCAATTTTATGTAAAGCTATGTATCTTTGCATATTTTAAAACACTTTTTTATGACTTTTTGAAAAGTTTAGTCAAATTATATATCTCAATGTATGAATTGAATGGTGGTTTTTTGCAATGGTAGACAAATCCATATAAGAAAATATTTATAAATTCCATTATGAAGAAGAAGAGCAAATCCAAGTTCGGAGAAATGGTTGGAATTGTGGTAACTTTCTTCTTGTAAGAAATCCTACAAATCCATAACAAACGAAGTTTTGAATAAGCAATGAGATTAGGTACACAAAATTAAACATCTTGGTTGCAATTCCATTCTATGTAATGTATCACAATTAGCCAGCTTTAAGGAATTAAAAAAGAAGATCTTTCCAAACAAATCTAAGCATTATCTTAGTTGTAGCATAACCTTCTTTTTACTTCTTTGAACATGGAGACAACACACAATGAAATGTGGTGAAGTAAAAATTTCTAAAGTGTGCCTACCTAAAGCTATTTGCACACCCCACCCCCTACCCCCCCCCCCCCCCCCCCCCCAAAAAAAAAGTGATGCGGGGCATGTAAAGTCATATCTTTCTCAAGGACAACAACATATGTTAGGGTGCGGGCATTGTAGCAACTCATACTCATGGGAAAACCGTCTAGCTTAGAAGTCATGTGGAATAGTGTGTGCCATTGATAAACACAAGATGTGTGTGTGTGAAGCATGCTTAGAAGGCAAGGGTCATGTGACAAATTTGTATAAAGCAACCCTTTGTATTCACAATGCACTTTTCAATGCAATCACTATGTTCATTTTCAACATGAATGGTTCATTACTCCCTCCATCCTAAAGCTTTTAAATGATATCAAAGCCACTAAATGTGATTAGCACTTCTTAGTCAATAATAGATCCTTAGTCTAGTAAGATCTATAATTAAGTATTTAATTGTCATAAAATCTAATATCTAACTGACCCAAATGATTTTCTCATATTAAATTGATCATTTAATATGGGAGAATAAACAGGAACAAGGTTAGAATATAGACATGTGCTTATGGATCTGCCTTAACTTGGGACTAAGGTTAAAGGGTTCCAAATGAGAGATGGTCTCTTAAAGAACAATGCTACCTAATGGAGCTTAAAGACCTCCAAAAGTTAGTGTTAAAAAGTCCTTTGACCTTAGGCAAGCTAGGGCTGACCTTGAGGTGGGAATCCTATCCAAGCATGAGGTGCTTATCGTACTTGCTAACTAAGGTGCTTAAGGTGTTTGTGAAAACCTTTTGTAAGCTTGAGGTGTTTCTCATGCTTAAATGACTAAGGTTCTCATGCTTAAATGACTAAGGTTCTTGAAGTGTTCAATTCAAACATAATCTCTCAAGAGGCATAAACAAATTTCATGCTTAACTGACTAAGGTGCTTGAAGTGTTCAATTTAAACATGATATTTTAAGAAGCATAAAAGACACATGTCAAGATCCTCCCCATTTGGTCCTCATGATGTGTTGGAATCCTATTGGATAGGCTTTAAAGGGGTCCAATGAGAATTTAAATGCATAAAAATAAATAATTAAGTTCTTTCTCTCAAAGAGGAAAAAGAGGACACATGTCCAAATGATATAATTAAATAATACAAGAGAGAGAGGGGGGGGGGGGGGGGGGGGGGGGGGAGGGGGTGGACCAAGCATGAGAGGGGGTATACTCTCCCCCACACACACACACTCTCTCATTGTGTGAAGTGCAAAGTGTAAGAGCTCCATCTCCTTCTCCAAGCTTGTTGAAAAGTTGGAGCTCCGTCTAAAATGTTTCTTCTTCCTCTTCCCTACCCTCATTCCCCGCTAGCTTTCTCCACCTTCGAAGGTGTTTGAAGTCTTGGGATAGCTAATGCTTTTTGCAAAGTTTATGTTATGCTCATGATGCATGAAACTTTCCATCTTCATTGTATCACCTAGGTCACAAGGAACACAAAGATTGTATTGTACCGAGTCTCTCTTGATGGGAGAATCTATAATACAAACACCTTTTGGAGGGGGGACCGGCTCCAAGTAAATCCGGTCCTCAACTATTGTCATGTTATCTAATACTCTCTCTTGCTATGTTATCAAAGTAATCTCACAAAAATGCTCACTTTAATTCTCTTAATTCCGCTATTTTCAAAGTTCATAGGCCATTTCCATTACATTGCTATTAGAGCATTTGGTTTCTCTTTTCTTGCTTAAGAAGAGAAAGCAAATGCTCTGTCTATGAATGGTTGATTTTGTTAATTATATTAGGGTAAGTGGGACTGAGATCTATTATCAATTTTGTTGAGCCCACTACGTTGGATATGGTGCACACCTCGGGAGCTTTGGTCTTAATAATGGGGTCTTTTTAGACTTACCTACGGCTTTACCGTTATTGAGCCATAAGAATTCCAAAAGGAGCTAACTCTCGATAATTTTTCAATTTTCAATATTAGACCCACTCCACTACTCTTTATAATTAACCAATTTGAGCCGTGGGTGTAGATACTTAAGTGCTGATTTTCAAAGGCTAAGAAGAGTAGCAACTAAGGTTTTGAATTGCCAAAGAATACACTAAGTAAATACATAAGTATAATTAGCACGGTTGACAATAACCAAGAGAGTAGAATGAACATTGATAACTTTGATTTTGCACATGAAGGTGCTAATGATGATGTCAGCCTCTTGATGAGACCCCCAAAAGAAGACTCTCTCCCATACGAGAGGAGGAGTCCAAAGAACAAGAAAGTAATGAATCCCTAAGTTCCTCTGAAGATGTGGCTCCACAAAGATGGCGGTCTAGATGATCGCCGCCGAAAAGGAAACACTCAACACATAGTCCTTCTCTTTGTCATTCCAAAAGGGAAGAGAAGAAACAAAGGAAGAAAAGTTCAAGAAAGAGGCCACCGTCTTCTCCTTCTTCTTCACCTTCCTCCTCTTCCGACGAAAGCTATGGCTATTCTCCTTGAGAATACAAGAGGGGAGGACATCACAAATCATACGCTGCATGGCGAAGGTCACAAAAGCTCAAGAAGTTCAAAGAGGAAGGAAAGAGTATCTATTTTCTTACCAATGATGGCACCTTTGACACCACTGACAAAGTATTGGCCTTCATCCAACAATTTGATGTGGCCTTTGGAGACGAGGGCTTCACGGAGTCGTCCAAGTTATGCCATGTAGATATGCACTTCCAGAAATTGGCTCGTCAATGGTGGGCTAGCCTTCATGGAAATGGTGAAGCCTTAAAGACATGGAAAACTCTACAAATTTCCATCATGAAGCAATTCTTTGCAAGTGATGCAAAGGACAAAGTACTTAGCAAATGGTGCAATTTGAAGCTTCTCTCCCATGAGTCTATTTACAAACACATTTACATGTTTATGGATTTACATCTCAAGGCTATTGTCTTCCAAAAGATAGACCTTGTTGAGCAAAATCAACAATTTTGTGTGGAATTACCCGAAGAAATGGCCAAGTACGTGAACTCCCAACGGCTTGGTTCTATCACCGAAGTAATCCACCACACCATGGTTGCTTACCGCATCAATTTCCAGCAAGGGGCTAGACGGAATGTCAAGCCCATGGAAAACAAAGGCAAAAGTGATGCAAAGGGGAAAACCAATGCCCAAAATTCTTCCCAAGGCAATTCCAATAACAACAACAACAAAAATCGGTCCAAGGAGAAGGGAGTTTACAAAGGTAAAAACAAACTCTCTCCTGAAGAGGTTGAAGCTTTTCACAAGGACCATAAGTGTTTTAAGTGTGGGGAGCAAGGACATAGCTATCGTTCTTGCCCCAAGAGAAATGTCCGCAGTGAGACTCCTAGAGCTTCCACCATCAAAGCTCCAAAAGAGGATGCTCATTGCAAAGGATCACCTCTCTCCTATGCTTGGGGAAAGGTAAGGGAACATGATGCCTTCATCTTGTTTGACCCTGGCTCTACTCACAACTTCATATCAACGGAGTTGGCAACCAAGTTGGGAATTCAGCTTTTGAGATAAGAGATACTATAACTGTTGACACAGCTTTCAAGGGACAACACGCCTCCATTACTCCCTTGATTGGGAAGTTGAGGCTTCATGTCCAAATCTATGTCAACAAAGAAGACTTTTTCATCTCCCCTCTAAAACATGAGGATGCTATCCTAGGGTCACCGTGGTTCAACCGCCAACATAAATTTCCCTGAAAGGAGAATCTACTTCACCTACAGGGAAAAGAGCATGTATATAGATGCTAATGTGTCTGGTCGTACTATACCACTTGTAAATTCATCGGCTTTTGATAAGTCAATGAAAAGCTCGGTTTCTGCGTACATGATGTTTGTCAAAGAATCCACTAATGACGCTAATTATTTATCATATGAAAATGGTAGGACTCAAGAAGAGTTAGACTTGTCTACTTTTATAAATGGATTCCAAGATGTTTTTATCGATGATATCCCTATGGAATTACCTCCAAAACGAGGGGATGATGATGAGCTCCTACTAGGAATCTCACCGCCTAACAAGCCTCCTTATCGAGTTTCCCAAGCTCAATAAGAGGAGATCATGAGGAAAGTACAAGAATTGGTAGACAAAGGGAAGGTGAGGCCTAGCTCCTCTCCCTTTTGTTCTCCAGTTCTTTTAGTGGAAAAGAAATATGGTACATACCGTATATGTGTGGACTATCGAGCACTAAACCATATCACTATCAAAAATAGATTTCTCGTGCTTTGGGTAGAAGATCTATTTGATAAGCTACAAGGCTCTACCTACTTCAATAGGATTGACCTTTAAAGTGGCTATCATCAATTTAGATAGTGGATGAACATATACTAAAGACCGCGTTTTGTACAACATTTAGTATTTATGAAGATCTTTTGGCTTGATCAATGCACCAGCAGCCACATTCAATCATTTGATGGAGAAAATCTTTAGACCCTACCATAAGTTCACTGGAGTGTTCTTTGATCATCATCTACTCCAAGTCCTTGGAGGAACACAAGCAACATCTCAAAGTGATTTTCAAGCATTGAGGGAGAACAAGCTTTTTCTCAACCAAAAGAAAAGTGAATTTTTTCTTCAAGAGATTCAATACTTAGGTCATATTATCTCTCAAGATGGTATCCGTATGGATCCATCGAAGTTAGAGATAATAAAACCATGGCCTAATCCAAGGAATCTACATGAGCTAAGAAGCTTTATTGGTATGTGTGCATACTATAGACTCTTCATAGCAAAATTTTCTCAAATAGTAGGACCATTACGTGACTTAACAAAGAAGAACGTTAAGTATTCATGTACTGCTAAGGAGCGAAATGATTTTGACAAGATCAAAGAGAAGCTTACCTCTCAACCAATCGTCATGCTTCCGGATCTCTCAAAGCCATTTGAGGTCCAATGTGATGCTTAAGGTGATTGCCTTAGAGCAGCCTTGCTTCAAGAAGGGCATGCCATAGCATATGAGAGCCGAAGGCTCAATACGGATGAACGGGTCTTGGGAATTTATGAGAAAGAGCTTTTAGCTATTCTACATGTTTTAGACACATGGAAGCACTGTTTATTGGGGACTCCATTCATTTTACGAACACACCACCAAAGTCTCAAGTACTTCATGACAAAAACCAAGCTTTCCCGACAAATAAATGAGGTGGACATATTCTCTTTCACAATTTTATTTTCATATTGCTCACATTACTGGTAAGCACAATCAAGTGGCCGATGCACTTTTACAACGATCAAAAGTTAATGCGGTGTCTATAACAACTCACAATGATCTATCTTCTTTGATAGATGAGTATACTACTGACCCTAACTTTAAAGATGTAATGTCAGCCTTTGCTTTGGGGAAGAAAGAGGAACCACTCACCTTGCACGATGGTTATCTTCTCCATGGCAATAGGCATGTCCAAATGATATAATTAAATAATACAAGAGAGAGAGAGAGAGAGGTGGACCAAGCATGAGAGGCGGTATACTCTCCACATACGCACTCTCTCTCTCATTGTGTGAAGTGCAAAGTGCAAGAGCTCCATCTCCTTCTCCAAGATTTTTGAGAAGTTGAGAGCCTACACCAACACTCTTGGCTATGGAATGCAAATCCAACCAAGATCCATGCTTCAATGCTTAAGCTTGCCATATTCTTCATCTTTATTATTATGCTATCATGTTATGCTAAGCAAGAAGGGTGATGATAAGTGAGGAACTATTTATTTCTCCTATGAATGATTCTTCTTCATCTTCCCTACCCTCATTCCCCGCTAGCTCTCTCCACCTTCGAAGGTGTTTGAGACCTTGGAATTGAGGCTTGGGATAGTTAATGCTTTTTGTAAAGTTTATGTTATGCTTGTGATGCATGAAGCTTTCCATCTTCATTGCATCTCCTAGGTCACAAGGAACACAAAGATTGTATTGTACCAAGTCTCTCTTGATGGGAGAATCTATAATACAAACGTCTTATGGAGGGGGACCGGCTCCAAGTAAAACCGGTCCTCAACTATTGTCATGTTCTCTAATACTCTCTCTTGCAAAAGTATTGTTCATGCCAAGTTAATTAAGTACTATATTTATGTTGCTACCATCAATTAAGTTCACCCTCTATGTTCTCAAAGTAATATCACAAAAACGCTCACTCTAATTCTCTTAATTTCGCTCACTCTAATTCTCTTAATTCTGTTGTTCTCAAAGTTCATAGGCCATTTCCATTACATTATTTTTTTGCCTAATTGCATCTCTATATAATTTCATTTCCTTTGCCTTGCAAAATAATTGCTTCTCTTGTGGCTGCAAGCTTCAATTTACATATATTCATTGCATTTCTTAAGGTGCTCCTTTGAGTCTAATTTGAGCATCACAAACTTATTTGATTGACAACAACTGCTTAGCTAGCTTTTGCATGAGTTTCCCTTCAATGAATTTTTTGTTTACTTATTCTCTTGAGTCTTGATTGAGTGTGTGTGTCTGAACATGGAGATGGAGAGTGTGTGTAGCCCTTGTGATTATTTGACACCCCCTTTTAAAGGTGGGATCTACAACTGCTTTTTCAATGCAATTGAAGGCCTTCGATGAAGTTTGGAAATCAAGAGAACAAAGGATCAAAGGATACAAATTTAGAACACTCACTATATAGTGGCTCAATTGGCCGATGAAAACAACACATACTCTAAAGATGTTGTCCTTGAGGATGGTAGGACATCTAGAAGATGTCTTGCAAGCACCGAGTGCCATGAGTGCAATGTTCGTTATATCAATCCGGTCGACCTTATCAACCATATGTGGGATGTGCATCGCCTTAGGGTGGCCATTCCCAAGTGAAATCAAGGCATCCACTTTGGAGCTCCCAAAATTGGAGTGGCATCGAGATCATATGAAAAACAATGCCGTGCGAAATTCTCAAATGCGGAGCACAAATTTAATAAGAATTTTTAAGGCACAAAAAGCTAGAGAAAAGAGGAGGGCTGAAATAGATTGGGAAGATTTAAAGGAAGAAGAAAATTTTCTTGTGCCCTCAACAGATAGCTATATCAAAGAAAAGGTGGTAGCTGCTACGAAGAACTATTTAGAAGATAAAGAATCACGAATGACCCGCATTCATAAAAGGATTGCAAAGGGGTATGACCTGCACTTAAATTTGTACTACAATTGTTAACCTCCATTGAAATGTACATTTTAGTTCTTCCATTGATTGAATTTGCATTGTTATAGAAATGTCCACCAATGGGCATTGGTAAAACGCCAAATGGCATGTCTCAAGAAGATGCAATGCTTGCCACTCTAGTGAGTCTTTTCTGTATCTCCACTCTTTCTTTCAAAAATGTTAATATTTGGTAAGGATTCATAGTTGAAGTATGATCTTGTTTCAATGGAAGAAAAATCGTACTATGCCAGATGATCATGGCCCATTATTAGCACCCGAAAAGGAAATCATCCCAAAGAGGTTCTTAGATGGCACTCCTTTGGTGTGCACAATGGATCCTTGTAGGGCGGCTTTGAATCTTTCGTTGTCCAAGTCAAATACAATCAAGGTATAAATTTCCTTGTTTGCTCTAACTGAACATTGTCTCTTGTATCCCCTTGTTTGCTCAATGTGTAAATTTCAGATGTGGCATTGGAGTGTTGGGCTGGTCCTCCCAACACATTGTTGGTGACTCTCCACTCACCCCGTCAAGTGTGCCACTAACCATGGTCGTCTCCAATGTATCCATTGCCATGGAGGCTGTTTTGGGGCTAAGTAATGACCCAAAGCTCTTAAGTGATAGATGATTCTAATGGCAAAGAATTCGTTTACGGTATAAAATTTTATTGTACTTTATGATTTTAGCTTTCATCACACTATTTTTTATCTCAAGTATTATAAAAAAAAAAGGCTTGAGAAAGGATTGGGCATGCTTTTGAATGCATGCGTTTACAAGTCTAGGACTTTGCAAGATCTTCTTTCACAATTCCTTTTCTAGTGCCACATTTCAGCATTGGCATTCTTGTCTCACATCATGTTTTATGATGTAAACATACGTGGAAGTACCTTTAACGGAGTGCTATGTTGCATCCTTCATTTTCAATGTGATTCGTTGTTTTGAAACATAGTGTAATTCCCTGCTCATAGTATGATGCAAACATCACTTGGAATAATGCAAACCTCTTTGGATCAAAGGATACAAATTTAGAACATTGCAAATGATTTTGTGGCATTGCAAACATCATTGTATAATGCAAACATGATGATATATAATGCGAGCCTCTTTCTCAAGTCTTGATCGCTCTAAGTACTTGCCAAACCTTGACTTGAGATGACCAATACCTTTAGAAACTACCTACACCAATAATCACACAATCTATAATAATCTAAAATTGCACTTTGAGAAGACCCCATGATGACGTAGAGGTCAGCACTTTGTGAACTCAAGTGCTCGGGGATTCACAGTAGTGTGATCCCCATGTGATCTTCTGATGATGTTCAAGAGATCCCAAAGTGATCTCCTCTTGAACCCCATGTGATCCCAAGGAATGGGGCCCATGAACAAATGCAAGTGATCAATGATTCACAATAATGTGATCCCCATGTGAGCTATTGGTGACAATCAAGTAATGTACAAGAGTTCAAAAAGTGATCTCTTTGTGGACTCCAAGTGATCTTTGTCAAAGGGGAAATAGAAGAATCTCAAGGGACCTAGGATTCACAATATTGTGATCCCCATGTGAACTATTAGTGATAATCAACTACTACAAGAGTCCCAATAGTGATCTCTTTGTGGATTTCAAGTGAAATTACCAAATGTGATCCCCATGTGAGCTGTTACTGATGCTCAAGTGTTTTATGTTAGATCTACTAGTGACCTAATTGTAATCTCTATGTGAATATTTATGATCTAAAGGAATGGAAATTAATAGCAAATCTAAGTGATCAAGGATTCCCTCTACTATGATCTACATGTGAACTATTAATGGTACTCAAATGATCTAAAATATATTTGCAAGTGATCTAACTGTGAAATCACTCTAAGTGATCAAGGATTCCCTCTACTATGATCTACATGTGAACTATTAGTGGCACTCAAATGATCTAGAAGATATTTGCAGGTGATCTAACTGTGAAATCACTGTGAACTCCAAGCTATTTAAAGGAATAAAAGTCACCCAAGTGAGCAAGGATTCACAGTTATGTGATCCCAAGTAATCAATTGTGTGAACTACTAGTGATACAAAAACAATTACAAGTGAACTACAAAAGATCCAAAAGTGATCACAAGGTGAACTAGAAGTGACATTAAAGAGATCAAAAGGAATGGAACCCAAGAGGGGACCCTTGTGGGCATTGATACACTGGGTTGTGATCCTCAAGTATTCATGTAGTGAAATTTGAGTGTTGCAAAAGTGATCCTTTATGTGATTATCAAGTGATCACTAGATTGGCCAAGGATACATAGTGATGTAATCCTCATGTGAACCACAAAAGAACCTAAGCAAACACATGGTGAACATTAAAGTGAATGTGAAGTAATCACGAGGGATGGAATTTGAGAGGGGAACCTTTTTCGAGCATGTAAATGACTAGGATTACACAATTAAAAGTCTCCATTGAGAAGCCATAACCTTTAAAGAAAAACCCCCCCCCCCCCCCCCTTTCTCTTGATCCAAATCAAAGCGTCTCTCACCATTCTCCATATCACCAAGCCACAATTTTTGTTGTAATGTGGGTTGGTATATCACATATCTTTACCATTTTTCCAAGTGAATGCTGCTCGTTCCCTATGGGGGCATGGCTTGATGTTAGGGGCAACAAAGAATGGAATGTAGAGAATGTGTAATTGATTTGCGGATTCACCATGTACGTTTTAGTGTAGCAAAGTGGACACCGTATGCGAGGAGCATTGTGGAACCTTAGTGGAAGAGCAACCTAATGAGGAGGTCCTTTCTAGCAGCACTACCACTCAACGTGAGGTGTTGATATGCATCAATGATGTTTGACATATTCTTCAACAAATTGAAGGTGGCCTAGAGGAGAATAGCTCTTCTTAGAATGAGGCCTTCGAGCAACAACTTTCAAATAGATCCTTGCAAATACTCTTTCACCAAGCAGATTGAGATGTCAACAAGAGGAAGCATTCAACAAATACAAGCACATGTCACCCAAACTTTCCTTGGTCATGGTGTGTGCCAAGTGCCAAGCCAAGGGACGCAAGGTTTCCAAACTCAGCCCACCAAGCTGACAAGAATGACTGGTGTCTTGAGGAGAAAGCACCAACATGGCCGTTATAAGGTTTCACTTCAAGCAGTACATAGAGAGATATCCTGTATGCAAGCTACCATAGGACAAGAGATTCAATTTTCTTTAAAGAGGGATTGAGAAACAAAACCCAAAAAAATGATCTACATTTAAAATCACATTTGAGCAAGTCACTAGAGAAGCATTGTATCTAGTAGACAATTGTAAGGATTACGGAGAGGTAGTTTAAGATGCTGACAATAATACCAACAGTGCCTCTTCTACCATAAGTGAGTCCACAATGAAGCGGAGTATCCAAGCCACAAATGTGTCAATTGTTGATCAAATGGTCGAGGAAGTGATCAAAAGAATGAACCAAAGCTATCTACAAAACCCAAGTATACAACAACCATTAGCAACAATAGAAAATGTACCACGAGTCTTGAGGTGGTGTGCTATGGAGAAAAAGTATACTAATCATGAGACAAACAAATGATTCAATAATAGGAATTACATGAGAAAAAGGCCGTATAGCCTGTCTGGGGTGCAACCTTTGCCACCACCATCGAGGTACCAAATAGGCCCAAATAAGTGGCCAAGGAGGAGATAAGACCCAACTATTGTTTGGCCAACAACCTTATTTACCTCACGAGAATCAAGAATTTGTTAGATACACACAAACCAATAGAAACACTCACGAACCAACAAATGATGCCACCAACTTCATATTACAAAGAATCAATTGAGACTTATGAGAGAGAATCTGAGGGTATTGCATATGCCAACAAAGGTTATCCTTCTTGGGTAAGCATAAAGAATGCTACAAATACATCATACATTGCTCACTATAAAAAGAATCACTATATGATAGACAAAAATATACTCATGTTCATAGAAAATGAGAACTATAAACCTAGAGGATATCCTCCTAGGACAGGACAACCAATGGGGGATCAACAAGCATCCCAAAAGAAAGGTCCTTGCTATGGATGTGGAGGTGATCATTGGCCAAGAGTTTGTCCACACAAGGCATGCAAGAAGATTTTTGGGTTCTTTGATGGATGAGAAATTGATCATCTTCTTCTGAACTATCCTTAAAATCTTGACAACAAAGGAAAAGCGACAATAAACATCATTGGATTCTACCATGCTTGAGTGGATTAGAAATCAAGCCAACAATTCTAAAAATGTGGTGACTAGAGATCAAGTGCAAGAAGCTACAATAAACACACCGATCAAGGATGAACAAAACTGCCAATTCAAACTAAATTTGAGAGTTTGTTGCTAAGGACTCAAAGAAAATCTTGGAGATCCAAAAGAGATAGAATGAAAACAAAAAGGCTAAAAGAGAATACCACCTTGAAAATAGAGCTTTAACAAACCAAAGAGCAACTTAAACATGAAAGAGAAAACAAGAAACGAGCGAAAAGAGTAGTGTCGTATGCAAAATATCATTAAGAGGATAGGCCCTGGTAGACAAAATTCTAGAACATTTAGAGGATCTATTGCAAGCTGACAAGTCTAGACTTAAGACCAACTAGACCTTAAAACAAAGATGGTTGACATATCCACATCCCAAAGTTGAGAAATAAAGATTAGAAATATGCAAATAGATCATAGAGAGAGCTCAAGCTCTAAGGAGCCACATAAACTAAACATTCCCAAACAAGAAGTATTAATCCAAAAAAAGGATGGATAATTTGAGTATTAAGGAAATAAAACAATGGATCAAATGAAACTTGAGAGTAAAACATCATTGGACACAATGGATCAAATGAAACTTGAGAGTAAAACACCATTGGACACAAGGGTATTGGCTGATACCATGGATGATGCCAAAGTCATAGGTGATGATTCCAATCGTAGAGGTGGAAGAGCCATGGCCACAAGCCTTATGGAAAACAATACGGAATAGAAAAGATGATATTGAAACTTTTAAGTTTACACCTATCATAGAGATCAACAAGGATCATGAGTTCTATCTTGGAGATATACAATCTCTATACGGTGATGAAGGAACAAAAGTATTTGCTGAGAGTAAACTTGAAACATTGAATGTTTTGTCGTCTTTCATAGGAGAGCATGAAGCAAACTCTGAGGTAAAATTTTTGCATTCTCAATGGAAACCAGTTCCAATGATGATAAACACCAAAAGCCTTCACAAACTGATGTCTACTCCTATACATTGTATTGTTAGGAATAAAGACGTATGTAAGTAGAAATTGGAGTGGTTTACTTAATAGAGAGATATAATTTTCACACACAAGAGAGATAATAGAGAAGAGAGAGAGATAGAGAGAGAGAGAGAGTGTAGAAGGTGCAAATGGTGTCTGCTTGATTACTCAAAACACAACAATGTCAAAAGAGACAGAAAAACACAAGTGTATTTAGATGAGCCTAAAGGTGAAGTGAGAGTACAAGCTCTAAAGCCAAGTCCTACTCTCTCTGACTACGAGATTCACCACTGCTCTCTGTACATGAAGGTTCCCATAGCTGGCTTCCCTTATAGTAAACATTCCGCTTTGTCAAGTCCCCCCCCCCCCTTTCAATTATTTAACCAAGGCTCCCTTTTATACTCATTTTCCTTTGTCCGGCCACCTTACAATACCATATGGTCCCACTTCCATCTACTCCCCGTTTTTTGAACGTGCTTGTGTCCTCACAAACAGCTTGATGGAAGTGAACCAATTGTCTGTAATTGAAGGAGCTTGTTGTCATGGACCAGAGGAATGAGCTGATCCATTGTTTATCACATATGATGTGTACCCGATCATATCGCAAAGCTGATTCCTAGAAATGCACTGAAAAACATAAGGTGAATCTGGACCAAGTTCAGCGATTATACACATTCACTCACTACTTTTATTTTCCAGATGGCTTGTTGACTAGATATCTGAAATGGCCAACACATTCCCAGATGAGCCGTTTGACAATTTGACGGTCTGTAGTGCATCGATTTCTAAAGTTGATCCATCACATATCAGCTAATGGTATGATTTCAGATAAGTGACTTGATTTGGTTTGATTCTTAGGCGATCTGATTGGTGCATCAATGTGAACACCTGCTAAGTTGAAAAAATAATTTGTTGGTGCAACCACTGGCGAATGCCAAACCAGATGTCTGAAAAATCTCGATAGCCATATTGAACCCTACTGGTCTGTATCAAACACCCAAGGTGAACCAGTAGCTTTGCTTTTGGGATGATAACCATACCCAATTACCCTATTCTTATCAACCAAGAATCAAAGACAATGAAATGATGTTGATCCAATTGCATCCTCAAACTTGCATCGGACTTGTAGCCCAGATATTTGACTACGAGCAGTCCAAATAGCACTGATCCTCCCCAGCTGGCTTGTGATGAACAAATTTTTGGTGAGATCCCAGTAAGGATCCAATGCCAACCAGATCGTGATGCCAGACAAATGTCTAATGTAGACCAGATCCAAATTTGAAGCACTACAAGGGTAGAGAGAGAATCACGATGCAGTGCCAACTCTTGTGAGGAGCATAAGTTGGTACTCAATTCTGAAACAACCAGATGCCTGATGAATGTGGATGTGGCCAAATTTTGATCTGATTTTGAGCTTGGAATTGATCTGGTGCCGACCAGAGTGTTGTGACAAGACAATTGATCCAACTTCCAATCAGATTACTAGCTTGTTGTCTCAACTTATTCGATTGGTTGCCATTTACATAGCTTGAACGCCTACTAAACTGATGATGCAAGCATTCCCTAGCAATATTGCTAGCCTATTGTACGGAGTGACAAAATGAGTATGAATGACATACACTTGTGATTCCAGATGTTCCTTTGAATCCTCCCAGTGCACTCGTTTTGAATATGATTGTAATGTATGTAACCATAGCGAATTGCAAAGTGCTGGTATGCTGAATCAAACATTTGAGGATTCTGCGAGTAGAAACATGTGGTGCATGCATCTGAATGAGTGGAGCAATGCCAACCAGTCGAAGATCATCACCATGGTCAAGCTCCATATTAGGAGCAATCTAACTCGGGTAACATTTTTCGGAGCTTTTATTGTGAAAACACTTATTATTTTGATAAATTGGAAATCAAATTTAAGCTTAAAAATCATAAAATAAGTATAGGCGGGGTATTGGGGCATCATTGTTAAGCATTTAGATGCATTCTGGGTCGAAAACAACTAGGTCAAAAACTCACTGCTGCTATTAATAATCGTAATTTTTGCACTTGACCTAAAGTGAGATTTGAGACCATAAGCATGTATGCTTAGGTCTTATAAACATGTCCTAGAAGTTTTGTAACGTTTGGATGTCGTTTGATGCTGTAACGGTTATGATTTGTTTGTCGATTAGCGACTAGCTTTTGGTGATTTCTGTCATTTGAGTGTAGCTTGAGATAGATGCAAGTTATCTATTGTTTTCCAAGAGATTGACAACCTCTTGTAGCCTCTATGCACTAGTCGAGTCAGCTTCGTCCCATGGATTGACAATTATATTCGTGGTTCTCGCTATGTCTGCAATAAGATAGGAGTGAGGTTAGATACCCGTTCCACATTCGGCGCCACTGCCGGGGATCGAAGAGACCTAAACTAGGAAAAAACACGAGCGTCTTGTGTAGTTTTCCTTTAACTTCCTTTAGGATCACCTAGAGTCAAAACCTTTCTTTTTAAGATCGCATAGCTTAAGATTGTCGTCTTTTGTTGTGTAGAGATAGCTTGGAAGTAGGTTGTACTTGCTAAGTATCTTTTAGGACTGTAGGATTGTAGGATTAGATTAGGATTTTGAGAATGATTGATGGACAAGACAAGTCTTAAGATCAAGGCTCAAAAAAACCATTAAAAACAAGAAAACGAGTGTTTGTGGACACTTTTCACAACCCGATTGCAGTAGAATCTAGGAGTAGAGTAAGTAGAATCCAAGGTGGGGATCTCAGAACATTGCTCTCTCGAGAAGAATTAATTATGAGTTGTTTATGTGAAGTTGCAGAATTTCAGGTCTACACAGCACCAAAAGACTGTCAACCATTGAATACGACTGGAGATTATGCTTTGAAAGTTGTATGAACCAGCGGATAAGCTTAAGGATGCATTTGAAGTAAAATTTTAAGAGTTTGCAAAAAGCGATTATTTACTTTTTCTTGACATTTTAAGCCAAATTAAGTTTTGACTTGACTCAGAGGCTTAAAATAGATCATAAAAAGACTGTCCACTGAAAAAATTAAAAAAAGTTCTCATTTTGGGCCAAAAGTAAATAATTGTAATTATTTACTCTCAGCTCAAAAATGACCAAGGTTGATACCAAAGACTCCATGCATGTGTACAAACATCTTTTGTAAGGGCCCATGGAATTTGGATCACCAAACTCACCAAAACCTTGGTAAAAACTGAAATCTATACTGATTGTCGAGAACTTGAGTGTGAATTGGAAAAATTTTGTTCAAACTTAGAAAAACTTGACTTAGAGGCTTATATTAAAGTGTTCAACAAGTGTATATGCTCAGTTGACCAAAACGATACAAAAATTTGACAGGAGTAAATAAACGCAATTATTTACTTTTGTCTCATTTTTCAACTTCTTTGACAAACTCAACATACTACTAGTTTTAGCATGTTATATTGAGCCCACAAATCAAATTTGGTAAGATTTGGATCATTAAAGTGAAAATTGTGGCCAAAGTCATAACGTCAGTCTGCATACACAAAATTGTTGACCATTTGAACAGGGATTATCCAAACTTTATGAAACTTGGCTAGGGAGCTTAAGTTGAGCTTCTTTACCATTCTGTGTCAATATTGTGGTAGTAAGGGGTACCCAATTGTAGAAAAAGAAAATGAAGGAGAATCTTGGCAGATGCAGAAAAAGCGAGAGTGGAGGTCTCGATTGCAACGCGCTGAGGCGGTCCGGGGCGGGCAACAAGAAAGGCGGCCTCTAAACACCCCTCAAGGCTCCCGTGCTGCTCAATTGGGGCTGGGGCAACCACAAGCACAACAAAACAACAAACCCACAGCCAAACCCAAACAAGATAGGGGCACCACCTAGTTATGGTATGCGAACTAGGACACAAGAGAGATTTTTGGTACAACCAAGAAGATGCACCACACAACACATACAAGCAACCTCACACCAAGACACACACAAAATGGATCAGAGAGAGCTAGAGCAAAGGTAAGAGAGAGAGAAAAGGATCTTGCATAATACCTTATTTGTGACTTGCAAATGGAGATGGTTCGTTAGGTTGCTATCGTAGAATTTGTACAAAACTCACTCAATGCTTAGTGATTGCTGAACATTGCCAAAACACACACACACTGTCTTAGGGTGTGGGAGACCTCTCACCACAATACCCTCTTACAATGGACACAAAATTGACAATGAAAAACACACTAAACACTTCCTAAAATCAAGATCAACTGATAAAAACTCAAAATACACAAGTCACCTTGAATTCACCAAACCGTATTGCACAAATGGAAGGACGAAGATTTGAACATCGAATCACGCCTTTGATGCACCAAACCTCAATTTATTGATGATGAAGGAGCATATACAATAGTGGTTTTGAGATTTCTAGAACTCACGCTCTCTCACTTGCAATGTGTAGCTTGAAGGCTTCTCTCACACCAAGAGTGAAGCTCACAAGTGGTTGCTACACCTAAGTCTCTCCTCACGCATAGAGTGTTGGGGTGCTATGTGAGATATTGGAGGTTGTTTTACAAGAAGGAGAGGGGCCTATTTATAGGTTGGAGACCCCATATTAAGATTATTGGAAATCCTAATTTACAAGCTAACAAATCAGGATTATGATTTTTTTGAATATCAAAACATTGCGAGCTTCTTTGTCTGCTTGAGTCATGGGTGTGGGCTCAAAAGAGAGCATTATTGATGGTAGATAAGGTGAAAGTAAGTTTTAAGGAAGGGGAGAGAGAGAGAGAGAGAGAGAGAGAGAGAGAGAGAGAGTTACTATACATGTCTTGAGGTGAGGTGTCTTTTATGGTTAGGTCAATGCTATTTTGTGTTAGTATGTTAGTCGTTAGTAATCACTAGAAAGTTAATGTTACATTTACAATGGGTAGAGTGAGTTGATTTGATGAAGGAAGAGGGGTGAATTAAAAGAGAATCATTGAGATGGTGAAGCTTTGAAGAAGCTTGAACTCACCCTTGTGTAGATTGTGGAAAAAATGACCGCTGGTCTTCTTCTTCTTCTTCGCTTCTTTACGCCGCCGCCACGGTTGACCACCACGATGAAAAGAGGATTTGTTGATGAAAAATCCTCAATTTGCAGAAGTTATCATGGTTAAGATGCTGAATTTTAGATATTTTAGGAGAGATAAATGAAATTGTAACATAGAAGCAATAGAGAGAGACATGGAGAGGGTGTATGTATGTAGAGGTTCATAAAAGAACTATAGGGATGAGAGAGAAGGGTAATGGTGAAGAGGGTGGGAGAAGCCATGGAAATTGCAGGTTTGAGTGAGGGAAGGAGAGGGAGGGATGTGTAAGAGTGAGTAGGTGTGTGGAAGGGTGAGAGAAGACTAAGCGCTACTTGTGAGAAAAGTGGGCAGACTGGGGTCCACTCAAAAAATCATAGCTCACCGCTGGTAGCTCCAAAAATCATGAAAAAATTTGAGGTGATTATTCAGAGCGTGGGCTACATTTTCTCTTTTGACCACCGCTCCAAATTCGGAGTGGAGATAGGTGCCAAAATTCTCACCAAAAAGCCTGTTTTTTATGCCTGCAAAAGTCTTTTAGTGGCCCCCTCCTTTGTTGAATTTGTACAATGCATCCAAGAGTGAGCCCCTCCTTTGTCATATTATAATACAAAGCATTCAAGTTGCCCTTGACCCATGCATGGAGGAGGATTATTGGTGAATAAAGAAATATATACATGGTGGGACTAGTGTATGGACTATTCATGGACTTTAGCTCAATGAGCACATGGTGTTAGAATAATGAGTAAAAATAATAATAAAAGTATGGAGGAGTTATGGATATGGAAAGATATTGGAATCATATGATATGGTCCCTCTTTGAATTATTTTGGGTGAAAGAGAAAAAGGTATGCAAGTAAATAATATAATAAACGTGACCAATGAGTAGAAATCAATTTTTTGTTTTCACGAGGGTGAGGGTGAAAATGTGGGAGTGATTTGTATAAAGGAAAAATATAAGGTTAGAGTATGTACATATTGGCAAAAAATATACTTATGGTGTAAGAGGATGAAAGAAGGTGTACATAGGTTTAATAAAACACACACCTAAGTAGAAATATTTAAATAAAATACCAAAATAATTATAAAAAATCCCTATATTTATGCCATATATACAATGAAATATTTACACACAAAGAGGCCATAATATACTTTTTTTTTTTTTTTTTTTTTTTGGCTCAACTAGCCCCGTGACTAGCTAGCTGAGGGTTTTTAAGAAGATATGGGAAAAGCCCCCTAACTCACACACGCCTATGTACAGTGAAATGGTAGGGATAGCCATAGCGTTTGGGTAAATTTTGTAGGGTGAGGTAGCTTACTACGGCAATTATGCAAAGCCGGAAAACGGCTATCATTAGCCCCCCCCTTAGATAATGGTACATTCATGTACCATTTATCCGATCATACAACATGTAGATTGTGTAACGTCTGTCTTTGTCTGCTCTCATCTTTGAAGAACCTTGGTTGTATGATTAAAAAACCTTGTGTGATATGAAAGGTTCTCGGAGACAATAGCAGGATGAAATGAAGCGACGGAGTAAACCTCCTCCATCGAGAAAGTTTCCATAAGCACCCCCCAGGATCAAAGATCTTGAAATATGTTTCCCAAAGCGAGATGTATGGTATGGAATCACTTACTGATTTTGATTGAAGAAACTTGTAGATTTTACTGTTGTCCATCATTGCATCTATCACTATGAATGTGATATAAAAGATTGGTTGCTCTTCCTCGTGTATAAAGTTGATGTATCTGCTACGATCTTCAAGAGCTTGTATGAGCGAATTCCTGAACTGTAGCTCATAAAATTCATTCAACCTGGGTAGGCTCACCAAGTCAAAAATTATATGGCCTTCATGATTTAGGAAAGCTTGATCCATGCTTCCAGCTGCTATTGGAAGGTATTGCAAATAGTTTACCACATAGGTAGATAACAGAGGAAGGTTTCTTTTGCCTCCAACACATTGGAAGAGAATAGATTTTGGTACTGATTGATGAAATATCCACATGTAGCAATCAACAAGTTTTTCATCTATGATGAAGACCAGAAGCATCACAATGTGCGACCTCCATACACCAAAGAACCAAATGAAGAAGATTTGGAAACATCCGTTTATCACCAAGTATTCATGTCCTCTTCCGCTTAAGAAGGTATGGTGTCCCCGATGAAAGGTATATGTGAAGAGAGGAGAAGTTGGCCTTGAAGAGGTGAAACCCAATATGAAGATGATTGGGGCTTCAAAAGCTTGGATTTCCTTGCTAAGAGATTGTCCCATGAATGAAGAGCCACCCACTAAAACACCATTGGAGAGAATGATACCCTTCTGATAGTTTCCTTTTATGATTTTATCTTTTACTACTCTCCCATGTTCTTCATCCCCTTCTAAGCCCCCCCTTTGGCAAGGTTGTAACTCCTCACATCGTACCACTTCAAAGGTTGATGGATTACTGTTTGATTTTGTGAAACATTTGGCTTCTTGCATGATAGGTTCCTCCATGCTTAACATACATGGGTCATACCAATGCTTTTCAACATCCTCAAACACTTCTTCAAGATTATCCTCACATGGATTCAACTCACACTCTTCTACTTTGTTTTGGAGTTGGCATTCCATGTACACCATCATCTCTTTATGATCAATGTGGTCTATGATCTCTCCACCTATGATTTCATCTTCTTCTTCACTCTCTTCTTTTAGACAAGATACACTCTCAGAACATTCCATAAGATCAAGGTTACCTTCAAGTTCTTCATTCTCCATAGAGTCATGTTGCACAAAAGCTTCGTCTGCTCGGACTAGAAATTGATCCTCCGCCAAAAGGTTGGATGTATCCATTATTGAAACATCAATGCCATTTGAGATATCTTGTGTCGATTTTTGCATGCTTGTGATAAAGGTAGAAGAAAGAGATTCCACATTTGAAAGTATGGCAAAGGAGATGACTCCTTGATAGAAACACTTTCATGATGGTTGGTTCTTCCAGCATGATGGAAACCATTTTTTATGTAGAAGTACTTGTGAAACTTCCTTCGGGCAATAGTGACCGCTTCTTCAAAGGTAGAGGGTCCACTACAAGTAACCTTAGTCTTTAGGAAAGGAGACAAACCCGAAATAAATTGATCCATTTTTACATAATCTGGAAATGTAGAACTAAATCCACATCCTTCCCATTGACGAGAAAAAATATCCTCATAAGCATAGTAGTCTTCACCATGTTGTTGAAGTCTCAGTAGTGAAGCCCATGATGTCTCTGTTGTTGGAATTTTAGAGAATCTGGTCTTCAAAGCTTTGGAAATTTGGATATACCCATCTTCAATCTGAGAAGACATACTCCAAAACCATTGCTCAGCGTTGCCTCTAAGGCATAGCAATAGAAAATCCCCTTTTTCAATGTCATCCCTTTTACCAAGGATACGACAAACCATTCTAAAATCAGCAAGAAAATCATCAACATCTTCTTCTAGATTTCCGAAGAAGATTGGGATATCATCAAAGGTATAGCGTGTCATAGTCTCTCAATGCTAGAACCACAGAAAGATTAGTTCCAAACAATCATCAACTAACTACACAAAGTTTTGAAAGGTCTTTCAGCATGAATTCTAAATTCTTATGTGAAAATGTTTTTTTCCTTTCTTATGTTATGCATAATCCGAACCATATTCTAGATCAATTTTTGTTTCCTTGAAATTAACCTCGGTCATACATGTTTTCATGATTCATATAATCTACACGATTATGCTGAAATTCAAGCATTCATGCAATACAACAACAATAAGCACACAATCGCTCCTCCGTGGGGGCACCAAAATTGAGGCGGTCCGGGGCGGGCAACAAGAAAGGCGGCCTCTAAACACCCCTCAAGGCTCCCGTGCTGCTCAATTGGGGCTGGGGCAACCACAAGCACAACAAAACAACAAACCCACAGCCAAACCCAAACAAGATAGGGGCACCACCTAGTTATGGTATGCGAACTAGGACACAAGAGAGATTTTTGGTACAACCAAGAAGATGCACCACACAACACATACAAGCAACCTCACACCAAGACACACACAAAATGGATCAGAGAGAGCTAGAGCAAAGGTAAGAGAGAGAGAAAAGGATCTTGCATAATACCTTATTTGTGACTTGCAAATGGAGATGGTTCGTTAGGTTGCTATCGTAGAATTTGTACAAAACTCACTCAATGCTTAGTGATTGCTGAACATTGCCAAAACACACACACACAGTCTTAGGGTGTGGGAGACCTCTCACCACAATACCCTCTTACAATGGACACAAAATTGACAATGAAAAACACACTAAACACTTCCTAAAATCAAGATCAACTGATAAAAACTCAAAATACACAAGTCACCTTGAATTCACCAAACCGTATTGCACAAATGGAAGGACGAAGATTTGAACATCGAATCACGCCTTTGATGCACCAAACCTCAATTTATTGATGATGAAGGAGCATATACAATAGTGGTTTTGAGATTTCTAGAACTCACGCTCTCTCACTTGCAATGTGTAGCTTGAAGGCTTCTCTCACACCAAGAGTGAAGCTCACAAGTGGTTGCTACACCTAAGTCTCTCCTCACGCATAGAGTGTTGGGGTGCTATGTGAGATATTGGAGGTTGTTTTACAAGAAGGAGAGGGGCCTATTTATAGGTTGGAGACCCCATATTAAGATTATTGGAAATCCTAATTTACAAGCTAACAAATCAGGATTATGATTTTTTTGAATATCAAAACATTGCGGGCTTCTTTGTCTGCTTGAGTCATGGGTGTGGGCTCAAAAGAGAGCATTATTGATGGTAGATAAGGTGAAAGTAAGTTTTAAGGAAGGGGAGAGAGAGAGAGAGAGAGAGAGAGAGAGAGAGAGAGAGTTACTATACATGTCTTGAGGTGAGGTGTCTTTTATGGTTAGGTCAATGCTATTTTGTGTTAGTATGTTAGTCGTTAGTAATCACTAGAAAGTTAATGTTACATTTACAATGGGTAGAGTGAGTTGATTTGATGAAGGAAGAGGGGTGAATTAAAAGAGAATCATTGAGATGGTGAAGCTTTGAAGAAGCTTGAACTCACCCTTGTGTAGATTGTGGAAAAAATGACCGCTGGTCTTCTTCTTCTTCTTCGCTTCTTTACGCCGCCGCCACGGTTGACCACCACGATGAAAAGAGGATTTGTTGATGAAAAATCCTCAATTTGCAGAAGTTATCATGGTTAAGATGCTGAATTTTAGATATTTTAGGAGAGGTAAATGAAATTGTAACATAGAAGCAATAGAGAGAGACATGGAGAGGGTGTATGTATGTAGAGGTTCATAAAAGAACTATAGGGATGAGAGAGAAGGGTAATGGTGAAGAGGGTGGGAGAAGCCATGGAAATTGCAGGTTTGAGTGAGGGAAGGAGAGGGAGGGATGTGTAAGAGTGAGTAGGTGTGTGGAAGGGTGAGAGAAGACTAAGCGCTACTTGTGAGAAAAGTGGGCAGACTGGGGTCCACTCAAAAAATCATAGCTCACCGCTGGTAGCTCCAAAAATCATGAAAAAATTTGAGGTGATTATTCAGAGCGTGGGCTACATTTTCTCTTTTGACCACCGCTCCAAATTCGGAGTGGAGATAGGTGCCAAAATTCTCACCAAAAAGCCTGTTTTTTATGCCTGCAAAAGTCTTTTAGTGGCCCCCTCCTTTGTTGAATTTGTACAATGCATCCAAGAGTGAGCCCCTCCTTTGTCATATTATAATACAAAGCATTCAAGTTGCCCTTGACCCATGCATGGAGGAGGATTATTGGTGAATAAAGAAATATATACATGGTGGGACTAGTGTATGGACTATTCATGGACTTTAGCTCAATGAGCACATGGTGTTAGAATAATGAGTAAAAATAATAATAAAAGTATGGAGGAGTTATGGATATGGAAAGATATTGGAATCATATGATATGGTCCCTCTTTGAATTATTTTGGGTGAAAGAGAAAAAGGTATGCAAGTAAATAATATAATAAACGTGACCAATGAGTAGAAATCAATTTTTTGTTTTCACGAGGGTGAGGGTGAAAATGTGGGAGTGATTTGTATAAAGGAAAAATATAAGGTTAGAGTATGTACATATTGGCAAAAAATATACTTATGGTGTAAGAGGATGAAAGAAGGTGTACATAGGTTTAATAAAACACACACCTAAGTAGAAATATTTAAATAAAATACCAAAATAATTATAAAAAATCCCTATATTTAGGCCATATATACAATGAAATATTTACACACAAAGAGGCCATAATATACTTTTTTTTTTTTTTTTTTTTTTTGGCTCAACTAGCCCCGTGACTAGCTAGCTGAGGGTTTTTAAGAAGATATGGGAAAAGCCCCCTAACTCACACACGCCTATGTACAGTGAAATGGTAGGGATAGCCATAGCGTTTGGGTAAATTTTGTAGGGTGAGGTAGCTTACTACGGCAATTATGCAAAGCCGGAAAACGGCTATCAGCGCGGAGGAGGGAGAGAGAGAGAGAGAGAGAGAGAGAGAGAGAGAGAGAGAGAGGAGGAGGAGGAGGAAGGGGGGGAGATGCGAGGCGACGACCGCGCGTAGGGTAGCTCGCAGCTCTAGGAATTGGAAACGAACTGGGAGACTGGGGGATGCGTGTTGGTAGGGACGAGTATAGACGGGCTTGGGGAGTTAGAGTTGTTGTCGTTGTGGAGTGTACCTTTTTTTATTACAAATAACGCAACAGATTTCAACAACTGCTTCTGGGTATCGTGGTGTAGGCCGTCGCTTGGAAGTGATGACGGAAATGGGTTCAACACCCTTAACGGACTTTTTAGTGAGGGAAATCTGTGGATAAATATAGGCAAAAAGTACTAAGGTTCACTAGTGATTGGTTGGAGGAATCTTACTAATAAATGAATATATCTAGAGTAGAGCAAAATATTGCATAAAAATTACCAGGAGTAAATAATTGTGATTATTTATATCTGCTACAAAATTAGACATTTTTTCACATTTGAGTGTACCACAAGGTCAAGCATATCAAGTAGACCACACAAATCGAATTTGGTGAAATTTGGATCACACAAATAAGACTTAAGCCAGCTTCTCGAAAACTGAGTCTACGGACACGAAACAGTTGATAACTTGAACAAATTTTGTTCAAACTTAGTGAAACTTGTCTAGAGACCTTAACAAGTTGAATACTTGGAAAAACAAGCCAAAAAGTACAAAAAATAGAGAAAAGTAAATAATTGTGATTATTTACTTCTGATACACAGAGACTGAATTTTGGACTTTTGAGCTTATACAGTGTAGAACAACATAATACAAGATCATCGGTCAATTTTGGGTTCAACCGGATCCAAATTAATACAAGTTCACTCAGTTTCCAAGTTGCAGATTAGTCCTTTGGCTTTTTACACAAGTAGAATCTGAAAGTCTCAATTGCTGACTCACTTAGCTCAAATTGAAGTGATACACATAGATCAGTCACAATAGTTAGCAAAAATTGTATAGTCTTTATGAAAGAATAGCTAACTTGATTATAACTGATACAGGAATCAGGTTGCAGGCAAGGAATTGAAAGGTTGACAGGAGTTGAAATCAAGTTAAGCGGAAGAAACTGATAACAAGTCAATCTAATGATAAGTACTCTATCCAGGGCTTCACAAGTCTACATGAACCTTAGATCTGGTCGTATACTAGCAAACCAAGGCAAATTTGGGGACACATCTAGTAGAGTATCCATCGAAGAGAGTGTGAATCAAGGAGATCACTTGGACACTATCTTTGAAGAAGTCTCAAACACTTTCTCAGAATCAACATCTGAAATGTCTTCCTATTCGACTCATTCAAGAACCGGAACGACATTGTAGTATAAGCACATACTCACCTTTTATAAGACTAATGGCCATGGAGCTCAGGTTTACCTAGATCCTAATGAAGAGTATTCCATTCGCACTGATGACCATGACCTAGAGGTTGAAGAGAAAATCAAAGCAAACAAACAAGCAAAAATGTATATGGATAATAAAGAAACTCGGTATTTACAAGTTGAAAACCCTGATGTGATAGACAAATGGGGGTTAGAAGTAAATACCATAATTCTAGATATGGCAGCAAAAGAAGGACCACCGACTTTAGAATTTGAGGGATGCGATCAAGTTGATTTGAAGCCTTTGAAACAGCTTAGCACGGATAATCCTAGGATTGGAGTCTATTGTTGGGAGGATACAAACGTCAAAGATCTCCTATGGACTTCTCATGCCAAATCAGGACAGTTAACACCCATGAAGATCATCTATATCTTCAAAATCAAAGACAAGGGTTCAACATATCTACCAACCTACCTATTTAGGGATTGTTATAGCAATAACTTTGTTATGATGAGTTCTGAGGAGGTGGAACAAACAAAATACCAAGGGTACTCCATGAGAGATTGGATATTGGACCAAGGACCAGAAACTATTCCAAGAGAGGAACTCCGCGAGAGATCATTTGGGAGCAATGTTAAAAAACCCGAACCTACCTCATCACGAAGAAAGAGGTGACACTAAAGCCATGTTAACCCTCACGGCACACGGACACCCTATCGCCTACGACGGACACTGTAACCATATTATGTATTATTTAGAGTCAGGTACCGGGCTTGTCGGACCAATAAGAAAAGGGTAAGAGTGATCGCCGATGAGAGGCGCACTCTAATACGAACATGCTAGGGTTAGTTGGCTAAGCATGGGCGCCCAAGTGTGAATGGGGTGAGCTCCTATAAAAGCCAACTAAACCTAATTTTTACTCATTCTCTCATTTGTGCAATAGAAGAGTGCTCTTGCTCCATCTCCATCTTCTTCTTCTTCACCTCCTTGTGTGTGTGTGTGTGTGAGAGAGAGAGAGAGGGAGAGTGTGTGTGCGATCGAGCATTACGAAGGCACGACGGCGGCGAAGCGGTTGAGCGCGGCACGACTGCAGCTTCTTTTTCATCGCGGCGAGGAATCCACCACGAAGGCGAGCGTAAAGCGGTGAGTGACACACCCTTTGTTCTCTTGAGCTTGCTAGTTTAGGCTTGTTGTGTGCTTGGAGCCGTTTGTGGCTCGCACACGGTGTATTGGCAAGTCCCTTGCTTCGACAGTGCGGCAAGGAGCGCACATTTTTGGCACCGCTGCCGGGGATATGCCCTACACTAAGCTCGGTTAGCACTTTACGCTTCTTTGTGGTGCAACTTCTATCATAGGAAAGGCAGGGAAGGAGTGTGTGGAGATTTCTGTTTTTTGCGTTTTCTGCATTTTCTGTCAAGTTTCAATTTCTGCTATTGTCTGTGCTTTTTCAATTTTCTGCATTTCTTGTGTTTTTTCAATTTCTGCAATTTCTGCATTTTCAATTTCTGCAATTTCAATTTCTGCATTTTTCTGCATTTCTGCGTTTTTTCAATTTTTGCAATTTTTGCATTTTCAATTTCTGCGTTTTCAATTTCTGCAATTTTCTGCATTTCTGCGTTTTTTCAATTTTCTGCATTTCTGCATTTTCAATTTCTGCGTTTTCAATTTCTGTATTTTCTGCATTTTTTTTTTTTTTTTTAAATTTGGAAAAAAAATTCTGGAAAAAAATAAAAAAATAAAAAAAATCGGAAAATAAAAACGCGAGTGAGCGGGCGGCGATTTTTTCGAAAATAAAAGCCCAAGCCCAGGCCTCAGTCCTCAGTCTAATGATATATACTAGACTCACTCTTATATATATACCCTACTCCCTCAAGAGAGAATGAGAGCATGTGGGACAAGTCCTCCACTCTCCTCCTTTCTCTTCCCACTTGCACCCTTAGACTTTCTAGTTTGGGCCTAGTTCCCCACTGGAAATTGACAGTTTTAGGGATTCTGAGGGCATAGAGTGACCAAACGGAGGGCTGTAAAGCACGGCACGACCCTCTGAACGATACGCTCGTTTCGAGCTATCACACGGCCCATTCCACGACACGCTCTAAAAAATCTAGCAAAAAAACAAAACAAAAAACAGGTTAAAAACTAGTCACAAGGCCTCCTAGAGCAGCTTTTTGACACCTTAGGGTATCAAAAGCATATGCACTTACGCTCTGGGCGGGTGCTAGAACACGAGCATATTGAGGGTGCCTCTGTTCATACGGACACCCATTACCCATCCACGATAAGCTCTAGACCCTCAGCGGGGACACAAGGTAGCACCACCCAAGACCCTAAAATAGCCGCTAGTGATTCCTCCTCCGACTCAGAAATCATGGAAGCATACCCTACCCAAAACACTGAGAGAGAAGGCCATGCACCTCCCGAAGCTCCACAGCCTAGTACTAGTATGTTTAGCCGTTTCATGGAAACATTAGGTAGAGCTACTCGCTCGGAACCTGATGCAAATGAAGCACACGAAGAGGGTGGGGAAGTGGACTCTCCTTTCACATCGCACGTGGACCCCACACCCCCAAAGAGTGTCCATGTGGATATCCTGCCAACTTCTTACCAAGAAGGCCCTGTTGAGCTGCCTCCTTCATAAGTTCCCTCTAGAGTACCGTTGGTGACAAGTAAAACCACGGGGAGCAACATTGCTTCTACCTCACAAGAAACCGTTAACACGTCGACTCTAGAAGGATTGTTCATTAATGATCATTGGACATACGACCTCCACACTGAGGTGTTGACGGATCTACACTCTGGCCACGCCTACCATGTAGGATGGATAGAGATTGTACAATCCACCTCTAGTGCCACGAGCATCGAAGATCAACAGAAAATGATCTGTAATGTTATCCATGGCATTATTCAATCAGAAAGGCAAAACCGAGGGGTAAATATACTCTCAACTGGCCCCATGAGATTTCTGGATACGAGCAAGGCTCAACAGCCTACTCTATCACAAATGGAGACTCCTCTAATGAGTCCCATGGACCCATCTTACGTCATTTCACCTGGGGTCTCTATGCAATCTGAGCCTCTGAGCGACAACTTTAGCTTCCCTAACTTGGCTCAACCCTCTATTAAGGAAAACACAGTGCTCACTCCAGGGATAAGCTTGACAGAGAATGTACCGATGACATCTACGGTTAGCGCAGTGCCACTACCTAGTGTCGTAGTACCTAATATGGGGCCTCGACCATATGTGCCTCTAACCCCTTATGCACACATGGCCCCCACACCTCCAATAGTACCACTTGCTTATGCTCCTCGAGTGCCGCTCCCTAGCCCTTATCCGAGTGGACCTATGCCCAGTTATGTTCCATATCCTGCATCATCCACACATATGCCAAGACCGGTACCCGTCCCTCTCCCACATATGATTCCAAGAGTACCTCCACCGGCCCTGCCTCCTCACATAGGTGACTTGGCAGCGTTTGCTCAAACCATAGGTCGATCTATCGCGGAAAATATGCATCATGCATCTGATAGAGAGCCTAGAAGTAAGGCAGTACAAATTGCCAAACTCACGCAAAAATTCAATGGGGACGAAGATGCTAGAAAACACATTGAAGTGTTTGAACAAGTATGTGATTCCTTAGGGGAACGCAACGAACTACATAAGTGCAATGCCTTAAGCTTGACATTAAGTGGGAAGGCTGGAGATTGGTATAGGACCCTAAGGGTGGACGAGAAAACAATCTACCCTACCCTTCGAAGGTTGTTTCTAAAAGAGTACATACGAGAAGGTGTGCTTTGGGGTGTAGCATCTCAGCTACAGAAGGCCGAACGTAAGGAAGGAGAGTCAGTAAGGGACTTCATTAGTCGTCTAAAGCACTTAAACTCTCGTTGCCCTGTAAATGAGCACTTCAACAATAACCAACTGCTTGATCGATTCATTCGAGGGTTGAGGAATGAAGGAATCTATAATGGACTAGTGATTAGAGGTATCACAACCTGGGAAGATGTCACTGCCAATGCAATCCAATTAGAGGACAACTTGATGATAGCAGGCATGAGGGTGTCTACTGACACGAGATCCACTAGCTCACAAGCCATTGAGTATGAACCCATGACTGCAAAGCCCATTGCCAATGAGCCAAAGGTATTTGAGACATTCTTGACAGACCTCACCAAGGCAATCCAAGAGTCTCTTAAGGATAACCGACCCCCTCAAAATAGTCACATGTATCCAAGAAGGGAGCAACAATGGTGTTCCATTTGCTTAGGTCCACATAGCACTAGTGAGTGCCCTACGTTTAGAGTAAAATTTAATGGAACTTGCAACGCATGTGGTAGGTATGGTCACCAAGCTAAGGATTGTTTAATGATCAAATGTATGATGGAAAATAGACCACCTGTAGCCTGGACGGATGCGCCTCGAGCTCCTGAATTGATGCCTACTCCACCTGTTGAGCAACTACCGCAACACATGGTTCCTAGATCTCAAAATGTTGTACAAGCTACACCGCTACCACCTCCTGTGCTAGGACCGCAGCCCCCGCATCCAAGAGTCGTCCCTATGAACCAAGTGGGTTGCGAGCCATCAAATGCTTATGCAGATGGCTGTGAGGAGGAAATAGACACTAGTATTGCCTACGGACTTGATACATTGGAAGAATGTCCTATATACTACATGGAAGATTGTTGGGGACAAGTCAAGCCAATTTATCAAGCTGCTGCTCTCGCATCCAGAGGTCAAAATATCAACACCCAGGCTAGGAGGCCACCTCTTCAATGCTACGAGTGTGGTGGACCACATCGAGTAGCGGAGTGCCCTATTAGGCTGCAAAAGAATGCTGCACAGATGCAAATGAATCAAGGGAGCACGTCTGCAATGCCAATACTCACATGTAATCGTTGTGGCATAGATCACTTGATTGCCCAATGCCCCTATAACCCAAATGCGCCTAAAATCACACCCCTAAATTTGGTCGAAATTGCTAGTGTGACATCGCCAATACCACCCGTCGCACCCGCTTATGCGATTACACGGTCCATGCTTCAAGGGCCAGGACATACCTCGAAGAGAGAGATACCGCGTCAGTTATCCAAGCAAAGAAAAAGAAGACACGAAGGAAGAAGTCGCAGAATACGGAAAATTCAAAGCCAAGTTCCAAAACAAACATAGGAACAGGATATGACCCCGTGTATATGAATGACCTCGAGGATGATTCAGATTCAGTCGAGACAATGGAGACTAGAACCAATACCACAAAGGGAAAGACCGACAAAGAAAACCGTAACATGGAACCAAATGAAAACCGAATAAGAGAAAATCATAAAGAGCCTCTGAAAACACCACAAGTGTTTCCAAATCCAATCCAAGACCCCCAAGATAAACCGCAGGGGCAAAAAGGGAAGAATCGTAAAAAGAAGATTGGGACGTATCCAAACCCAGTAGACAAGATTAAGCAGGTGAAACATCTAAGAGGTTTAGTGGAGGAGACTCAAAGGAAACTAGAACCAGAACCCATGCAGGTCAAAATTCATGACACAGTGTTTCCCACGCAAGTTCATCCACCCCACATGAACCATAGACCGTTAGCCATATCTAGTATCGTCCAAGAAGGGATTGAGGACGGGACATCAGAAAGTGAGCATACACCCTTCTTGTTGGAAAGGATGTTTAACGAAGCAATACCTGATCCCATTGAGGAATATGAGATTCCATCCTCACCAGTTCCTAGTCAAGGACCTACACCCTGCAAAACGCCAATGAATGTTGCCAAACTAGTGGACTTCATGTCTTCTGAGGTCCGAACCACGATCATAGCAAAGCTGTATGGAGATCCTGAGTTATTCCTTGCACTTCGAGCATTCCTTAACGGAGAGCTACGAACGGGATTACCGCAGTTTGCGCAACCAAATAGGCCTGACTCGATTATGATTGATGAGGAAAATCATGTGCAATCACTTGACTTAGATGGACACGAGTCTGTGATCGAGGTACCCATTAACGAATTAGGGCAGTATTTTGAAGGCGACGAGTCTAATGCGACCCTACCCATCACTACCAAGGGATTAACTATAAAGGGAATTCTTGATGGTGGTGCGGGAGTTAGCATCGTTACAAAAGATTATTGGGAATCCATGGGAAAACCCCGCCTCCGTGTTACTAACATTGTGGTAAAGATGGCAAATGGTACCATAGCCAAACCTATGGGGATGCTCAAGGATCTTAAGATCAAAGTTCTAGGACACAAGGTACGACATACGTTCATTGTAATGGATTTCTCTAAACACCTTATGTCATATGAAATGATTTTAAGACGACCATTCATGAGGGAAGCACAAATGATTCATGATTGGTCTAAAAATCATGTCTATTTGCAATTCCAAGACTCTGTCCTTAGAGTGGATTTGGTGACTGGTAAGGTACACCCCTTAGGGAGTAAAACCATTATTGATCATCGCTCTGACACCACAGTTCACTCAGCCCCACTACAATATTGTTACACTTGTAAGAAGGATACAGACATTGGCCAAGATTCTCCTTATATGGATATCCTACCTGGGATGACTGAGTCGGACAATGTGGATTGGGTCCACCTAGCATCAACCATAGACACTTGGGGAAATAGGGGGACGACCTGGGTAACACCTGAGGGGGATGAAATACATGTACCCTTAAATATGCTACAAGCAATGCATATCGCTTCTGACAAGACTCATCCTAAGGTAACGAAGAAAACATACAAGTGGGTCCCTAAAGCTTCTTTAGTGACCATAGCTAGTGCTAAAAAACAAAAGCCTTGTAAGAAACGTATCACTCGCTCCAAGAAAAGTAAGAAAATGTTGCGATGGATCCCTAAACGACTATTGGAAGCCCAAGGCTACTATCAAGGAAATGATCAAATCTGGGTGCCAAAACGTAGATTGTGCTCTTACCTATCACCTGACCCAAGTGAGCCCAATCCCGTAGCTCCAAAACGAATCAATGATCATGGAAAGAAAAAAATCACAAAATGCTACACACCTGCTCCCGAGCTAGTTTGGGTACCAAAGAAAGAACGATTTGTTCCACCTAGCTCAGGAAGGGGGGAGTCCCATGAAGCTTCTAGCTCCTCATGTAATACATCCATAGAGGTAAAAGCTTCTACACAGCCTCCATCTATAGTAGTGGACCTCCATGAAGCTACAAAAGAATCCACACCTCCCACTGTTCAAGAATCACCTGATGAACCACTTCAAGTTCGATCCTGGGAGAGTACTTTACCACCCTTGCAACTTGACGAGGCACCTAGGGTAATAGAAAACTACTGGCAAAAATCCTCACCTATTACCAACTGGAACAATTGGTTTCAAAGGGTGACAAGCTCATTTCAAACGGTATGATCTACCCAAGGAAGGGGGGAGTGTTTGTTGACATCCATTATTCACTTGTTTCCCTCTCAACCTTTTTCCCTGACCTCTCAATTCCGATCTTAGGGAATGTACATATAAAGCTTTATACTCACAAAAAACAAAAAATAAAGAGCAAGAGCAATTAGCAAACGAGTATGCACATTAAAGTCAAGACATTGACTCAGACCTACACATGTCACATCTGGTACAGTGAAACAGAAACCTATGCCATAAAACACCTTTGATCCTCATCACTTGAGTGATGGAGGGTAGGTAAGATTAGTACGTTAGGAGTGTTTCTGTTTTAGAGTTGAGAGATTAGCGAAGTTATCTTTTCCCACTAATGTGCCTCCTGGAGGTATTCCTTTTGTTTCCTAGTGTGTACAGGAGCGTGTTGCTATTGATAGGATTTGTATCTTCATGGAACCTTCAGATCAAGCACGACCATCAACACAAACAGGTGTTTCTTGTCCATTAGCATTGCCCTTATCTTTTTGCATCTATGTTTGTCTGCTTTGATTGTGATTGGTAGCATAATATTCAGCGCATTTGCTTAGTATCAAACATTTAATTCAATGTAATGTTTTGTCATAATCACTTGTCTAGGTGTAAAAATCAAGCAATCCGACTAAGCTAGTTTGACCAAGCTAGATATTAGAAATCTTCTCTTAATACCATGGGGAATGCCTTCCTAATAATCAATGGTTACTTAGGTTCTTAATCCGATTTAGGTAGCATTGTATGAAATGTACTAGGGCTTTCTAGTGGGCTTAACCCTATTGACCTTTATCTTAAGTATTATAAAGGGAGTTTACTGATGTGATGAGCCTGGGGAGGGTAACAGTGTTATATGACCCCCCAAAGTTACAAAATTAAAATGCTGAAAATGAACAAACAAAAAATCAAAGTGCCACAATGTAAAATCTTACGCTGGAAGAGGAATCCCTGCTTAAATTGGTACTTCACTCACATGTATCGCCTATGGTACTAGAGCCCTAGAGGTTCCCAGTGTGGGCGCTTTTCCTTGAAAAGCAAAAAACCCAAGGCATACAAAATAAGCACACACATCATAATTGAATCAATGTGAAAAGACTTTGGGGGGTCAATGAAAAAGTAATCAGTCAGGCGATGATTTCATGAGAAATTCCTTTTATTGTAGCTTAACTACAAGGTTTTCTAGATATAGCCTCTAGTCAGCCCTCGAACATGAATACTTGGCTCTCACGATTAAACAACATAATTGACCACAGAAAATTAAGAAGCTTACCCATGGTATTAATATTCGATCTCTAGTGCCTTTCGACCGTTAAATTAGCGACCCCAAACTTGTTTAATTTTTTACCTTTACATCTGTTTATGCATTTGATTACATTGCAATTTAGCGTTCATTGCTACCAAATTGTTTGACATTCTTTTACCAATCAATTTGTCTACCTAAAACTGCATATGCTTTTTAAGAGAATGCAATTACTGTGCCAATGTTGTGTGATTTTGCAGTGACTAAAGAAGGCTAAGGACATTCATCTCAAATGCTCTTCCACCTCGACGAACCAGCTTCAACTCAATAGCTTCCGAGGACGGAATCTACATCAGGAAGGGGGGCATGTTAACCCTCACGGCACACGGACACCCTATCGCCTACGACAGACACTGTAACCATATTATGTATTATTTAGAGTCAGGTACCGGGCTTGTCGGACCAATAGGAAAAGGGTAAGAGTGATCGCCGATGAGAGGCGCACTCTAACACGAACATGCTAGGGTTAGTTGGCTAAGCATGGGTGCCCAAGTGTGAATGGGGTGAGCTCCTATAAAAGCCAACTAAACCTAATTTTTACTCATTCTCTCATTTGTGCAATAGAAGAGTGCTCTTGCTCCATCTCCATCTTCTTCTTCTTCACCTCCTTGTGTGTGTGTGTGTGTGAGAGAGAGAGAGAGGGAGAGTGTGTGTGCGATCAAGCATTACGAAGGCACGACGGCGGCGAAGCGGTTGAGAGCGGCACGACTCCAGCTTCTTTTTCATCGCGGCGAGGAATCCACCACGAAGGCGAGCGTAAAGCGGTGAGTGACACACCCTTTGTTCTCTTGAGCTTGCTAGTTTAGGCTTGTTGTGTGCTTGGAGCCGTTTGTGGCTCGCGCACGGTGTATTGGCAAGTCCCTTGCTTCGACAGTGCGGCAAGGAGCGCACAAGCCAGTCCAGGACTACATGAGTCACTATTTTCAACAGATTGGTTTGAAGGACTCGAAACAAAACCAACTGCCAAGAGACCAGGAGTTGAGCCAAATAGACGTGTCAGACCAGCTAATTTTCAAAAATTGGTCAGAAAATATAGTGGGATCCATATGACCACTTAGCAAGCTTTAAGCAAGTGCTAAGAGCAGAACGCATATTTGATTTTCATACTCAATTTGAGGGATTTGAAATGACATTAGCTGAAAAAGCACTGACATGGTTCCAAAACATTCCATCGAGATCAATCATGGACTTAAATACATTAGCTCAAGGATTTGTAGCTACCTGTTCCAAAATGGGGATCAAACATAACACGGTAGCTCAAATCTATAGCTTCAAACAGAAACAAAATGCGTATGTTAGGGATTGTGCAACTAGGATGAAGCAATACATTGCAAGATGCCCAGAACTAGAAATACATGCAGAAGAAAGATTAGTATCATTGTTTCTAGAGGGACTGTTAAACAAAGAACTTCATGTTATATTATATAGCAAGAAACATATGACCCTAGAAGAGTGTGTGTTAGATGCTATTGACTTAGGAGACAATTGTGATATTTTCAATGAAGAAGATGTCCCTAAGGATAATCAAGGCAAGAAAACATCATCCACCAAACCAGCACAAGTGGGAACGGCTGTTGTAGCACCGCTTATAACCATAGAAGACATGCTCAAAAGTATAAATAACATGATGAATAACATGCAAAAAGCACCTTTGAGGGGACCAAGGCAAGGGATACCTCAATAGGAACAACCAATTAGGCCACAAAAATGGTGTGCAATCGAGGGTAAATGGACCAACCATGAGACCAATGAGTGCTATTACCGACCATGATGGAAATGTTCAATATGTGCCTATGAGGCCACAAGGACAACCCACATTAGGGAAAATCTGGACTCACAAAGGAGCCTTATAAGGAGTTTGACTTCCTCTCTCATGTCCAAAACAGGAGTGCAATAAAATTTTTGCAAATCAACTCTAAACTTGGCGGTTATTTGACAGTTAGAATCTACTCTTTAAGCTCTTTCTATTGATATATAGCACGCCATGAGATTCCTCATATTTTGAAAGATTCTATTTTTTATTCTCTTGTGATGTGACAACTCCGTCTAGAATCTAGAGAATAAAAAATAAAATCTTTCAAAATATGAGGAATCTTGTGGCGTGTTATATATCAATAGAAAGATCTTGAAGAGTACATTCTAACTGCCAAATCTCCATCAAGTTTATAGTTTTTTTGCAAAAATTTTACCGCATGCCCGTTTTGGACATGAGAGAAGAAGTCAAACTCCTTATAAGGCCCCTTTGTGAGTCCAAATTTTCCCTAATGTGTACAGATATTAGCCTAATATGGCCCCAGTTCAAAGACCACCAATGGGTATGGAAAGACCTCAACCAGTGTTGGGTCAACAACCTCCATATCTTGGACATAATGCAATGCCTATAAAGTACATGCATTCAAAGGGAGTCATAGATGAACAAGCACTAGTGTCTGTTACACCCTATGTTGAGCCTAGTCCGTCTACAGTAATGGTAGAAGGAGAGTGGCATAATTCACATCCACCACCAATGGAAGAAACTGCAACTTATACTACACTAGAGCTTGCACCGATGTACTATGTAACTAATCAAGGTGTTAGACGTCCGATGGTAAGACCCATGATTAAGCCAAGTCCGTCTACAGTAATGGTAGAAGGAGAGTCGTATAATTCACATCCACCACCAATGGAAGCAACTGCAACTTATACTACAACAAAGCTTGTGTTGATGTACTATGTAGCTAATCAAGGTGTTAGAACTCCGATGGTAAGACCCATGATTAAGCCAAGAACTGGAAATTGTCATAACTGTGGTGCAGATGATCACTAGAAAAATGAATGCCCAGAGCCTGACAAGAACATTAAGCCAGTTGAAGCTTTTTGTATACAATGTTGCAAAAATGGAGGAAACGTCCCTGAAGATTGTCCAAAAAATCCTTTAAACAAGGCTAAAGCAACAGTGAACGCAGTCCAAGTGATACGTAATAGCTCATCTGAGAGTGAACCTGTTGTTCCAATCAAGGTAATCACCAGAGTCCAGGCTAAGAAAAAGAAACATAACTCCTCTGATGATTCAGAGAATACTAAAGTTTCCTCTCAAAAGACCAAGAGAAGCAGAAGCCAAAGGTATGAGATGAGAAAACAAAAACAAAGGGCTGAAATCGAGGAGAAAGCCAAGAAACTATTCCTGAAAAAGTGAAAGAAACTAGAAGTGAAATCAACGAAACCACGGTGAAATCTGGAGGATCAATTTCGGTAGACAAAAATTTTGAGCCAATCGATGCAGCCTTGGAAGCTTACCAAGTGCGACTTAAAGCAGGCCAAAACATGAAAAACAAATGGAAAAAACTATCTTTCTTCAAATAGGGAAGCAGCTAAGCTTGAAGTTTATCAAAATCTGGTAAAGCAAAACCTGAGAAGCTTGTGGTAGGAATCAGTAAAGAGAAATCCAAAGTGGTGGTAGAACCCCACCTTGAAACTAAAGAGCTAGAACTCATAGTGTCTGACAGTGAAGATGCCTTATATGGAATTTTGTTTGTGAAAGAAGATTGGCCAGGACACTTACGAGAAAAAGTTAGAGAGATTAATGATGGGACCCTAACTTTGAAGTCATCTCCTATAGTGGAAGTTTGGTTAGACAATTTACCTCCTGATATGGACATGGATGTACAATCCTTGTATAGGGATTGCGGATCTGAATCTTTAGGAATGTCTAATCCAATGACTCTGAAAACACTACCCTCTTACTTGGGAGATAACGAAGACGAATCCATAGTGTGTAAAACCACTCAACAGATAAAAAGTATAAGGTTTCCAATTCCTGAAACCTTAAAAATTGTACAAAGGTTGTAAAATTAACTTAAAAACCACTGTTGAATCATTCAATCATGGCTGATATTGGTATTTTTGGAATCATAAGCTGAGCTTTACTATGGTTAGTAATTTTCAGAATCAGAATCCGATAAAAACTAAAAAAGTTACGAGCCCTGGAAGGTTACACTAGGAATTCAGTTAGTTAATAAAAATTGGATGGTTTCAGTAATTATTATTAACAAAGACTTTCTTATCCTAAGGTTCTAAAATTAACTGATATTCCAATTTTCATCATTAAAAATCAGTAAAATCAACCAAAATCGATTCTAGAAGCTGTGGGAGCAGTGTGGAGCTGTGGGGAACCTGCTAGAGACAGAAATAGCAGCAGTTGGCGCTACCTTCAAGCTGGGGGCCTGCTTGAGGTGTCAAAACCTGCAAGGAACAGCCCGGGGCCCAGAAAAACTATAAAAAGATCCCCTTACCTTCATAAAAATTTAGACTCGGAGCCTTGACACACTCTCTCTCATCTAGAGAGACCGCTACACAGAAATCACTAGAGATTAAGCTCTAGTTGGTTAAATTAAACGGTAATTAGTTTAATCCTTCTTAATTAGCAAAGCTAGGTTAATCTATTTTCTTAATAAATTAAAGATTAATCCTATGTATAGTCATAAATCCTCTTTTACTTAAATATTCTCTGCTGATTACTATAATTAAGCTTAGGGATATTTAGCTAATTAATTATTATATCATATTAGCGTTGAAATTATCCATATTAACCATAAATTAATGGGAATTATATTGATAAAGTCAAGGTTATGTTGAGATAATTATCAGAGCTGCATAAGACTATCATTAAGCTAGGAAAATTATCTTATAATTTTCTGAGTAGTTTCCATAATTAATTTAGAAGAATTACACTGTTTTTTAGAGAAAAATAAAGGGAAAAGATAGAAAATTGATTCAAAATGCTTTGATTTGTTTATCAAAGGTTAATTACATCTTAAGGAACCCGTGATAATTATTTTAATCTTAGATAATTAATTTACCTAATTATCTTAGCAGAATTACACTGTTTTTTGGACAAATTAAAAGAGAGAAATTAGCAAATTGATTCTAAATGCTTTGAGTTATTTATCAAAGGTTAATTACCTCTTAAAAAACTCATGAAAATTATGTTAACCTCAGATAATTAATTACATAATTATCTTAGCAAAATTAAATTGTTTTTTGGATAAATTAAAAGAGAAAAATTAGCAAATTGATTCTAAATACTTTGAGTTATTTATAAGAGGTTAATCACATGTTAGGAACCTATGATAATTATGTTAATCTCATATAATTAATTTACCTAATTATCTAATTAGGTAAATTAATCTCATATAATTATGTTAATCTCATATAATTAATTTACCTAATTAAAAGGAGGAAATTAGCAAATTGATTCAAAATGCTTTGAGTTATTTATCAAAAGTTAATTACATATTAGGGAACCTGTGATAATTATGTTAACTTTAGATAATTAATTTACCTAATTATCTTAGCAGAATTAGACTGTGTTTTGGACAAATTAAAAGGGGGAAATTAGAAAATTGATTATAAATGATTTGAGTTATTTATCAGACATTAATGACATCCTAGAGAACCTATGATAACTATGTTAAGCTCAGATAATTAATATACCTAATTATGTTAGAAAAATTACACTATTTTTAGGAGAAATTAAAAGGAAAAAATTAGCAAATTGACTCAAAATGCTTTGAGGTATTTATTAGAGATTAATTACATCTTAGGTAACTCATGATAATTATATTAACCTCAGATAGATAATTTAAATAATTATCTTAGCAAAATTATACTTTTTTAGGACAAATTAAAAGGGAAAAATTAGTAAATTGATTGTAAATATTTTGAGTTATTTATCAAAGGTTAATCCCATCTTAGAGAACCCATGATAATTATCTTACCCTCAAATAATTAGTTTAACTAATTATCTCAATAAAATTATATTATTTTTAATAGAAAATAAAAGAGAAAAATATTAAATTAATCCAAAAACCTTTGATATAATTATCAGAGGTATAACACACCATGAAGAATCCGTGATAAATACCCCAACCTCAGATAAATAGTTTAAATACTTATCTTCATTAAAGGTAACCGATTTTGCATAAAAAATAAAAAAAGTAAATTAATAAATAAATTTATCTAATTACCTAATAAATACCTGAGGTTCAGAATCACTTTTGAAGGTTGGCAAAATTACCTCAACATAGATGGTTGGTATAACAAATTACTATCAGCCATAAGTATAGGAGGGAAAGGTTATAAATCAAATTTATGAAAATTCCTAAAGATAGAACATATCAAGTTACAATTTAGGGTGAGTAATCCATTAGCGGATAGGAATTTATAATTCACTAAGGTTAAATATAAAATATTCATGGAATATAGACTAAGGATAAACCTAGTTAAATGACTTCCCTAATTAAATGGTAATTATGGAAAATTACTTATAGTATAAAGAAGTTACAGGAGGAATATTTCATCCAATTAACTATCAAGGATGCTTACTTACTCCAAAAATCCTTATTTTTGGATAGAAAAAAAAAGATTATTCAATTGAACTTATAATCCATTAAGTCTTTTTATAAAGCTATCGATATGGCTCCAAAGAGAACCATAGGAAATCCTCTTACCAAGGAAGAGGATATTAGCAACAAAAGAAATAAAGCCACTAATGATCATGAGGCTGGGCCTAGCCATAGGCCAACGGAAGAAAGTCTGCAGACTCCAACCCAGCAAGCAGCACATGGACGAGCAGTCCCAGGTGGATTTCTATTTTGTTCACTTAAAATCTTTTAAAGTTCATTTTTAAGTTAGCATTGCATACGTAAAGTTAGAAAGGATAAACTGATGGAAGGTAACTTCCACAAAACCAACGAGCAATGATTGTAAATAGAAAAGAAATGATTGGGTTATGACTGATTGACCTAGGAAAGAAATGTTTGACCATCCTTAAGACAACTTGTCTCAAGACACCTTGTCTCAAAACACCTCTGATTCCTTGAAAATATTTTACTCCAGGTAATGAGTAATGATGGCGATTCCGCCATGGATGAGTCGGTTTTCTCAGCGCGCGTGGAGTCTTTACCCCGTGCTTGTTTATATTTGTGGATATTACTTAAGATTTCAAGTTTATCCTAGAGAAACCACCCGGTTGTATGGGCAACCGGTTGGCGTATGGACGCCCGGACTTTGGGTGATGGCTTTTTCCACCCCGGTTTTTGTAAATAAGGAATGGGTGCCATTTTTTCACCCCTGTATAGGTGGTCTTGAAACAAGTCAGTACTGGTCAGAGATACTTCAGAATGACAGTACCTTGTCTTAAGTTTAAAGATGTTGTTTGCTGACAGAATGTCTTCAATACTGTTTTCAAAGGTTGTCTTAATGAAATTCAATTGTGAAAGTTAAAAGGAATCATTGTTTTAAGTGTGAAAAGAATGTGGTAGTAATTAGATAACATAGAAATCATGTGTGAGTGCGGGGTGGTAAGTGGGGATTGACTAAGGTTGTCAATCATGGACAGGTGGACCTGATTAGTCAGGTAACTATCCATTCCCGCGCACAAAAATGTTTAGAAACTTCTTCACTTGGAAGAGAAATCCACCAACGGATGTGCCCTCACATATATTAGGGGGGGGGGGGGGGGGACGTTGGCTAAGGAAACCCTAATCTGAATGATGAAGTTATAGGGCCGGAATTGATTTTTTTTTAGTAGTCCCGTTTCCACTCCGAGACATGACTAGGTCTCTTTCTAGGGCTATAAACCTAAACCATTGTCAATGGTAAGGGTGAATTCCCTGAAATTTTTCTTGTTTAAGGACTCTGACTTTAGTAGGCCTAGAGACCTGTCAATGGTCCCATCCCGTTTTTGGTGTCGACGGGTTTGGGGACCTTACAAAAAGAGCATAACAGATCCTAGAGGTAGACAACATCCATTCAATCATGTCTACACCCATTCAATGCACTTTTACCTTAGGAGAACTATTAAAAATTACACCATATTTATGGAATGATCTACAAAAAAACTCTAGAAAAGGTGGGGATAACAGGGCTAATTGTAAAAAATTTGAGAAAATTGAAACACGAATTGGATAACAAAGAGATTTCCGTCCCTATGAACAAAGTCGGAGAATACTACGAAGGGGAAGAAGGAAACACAACCTTCCAAATGAGACATAATGATATAAAAACCATGGCAATACTGGATAGTGCGGCAGCCATAGCCATAGCCACGAGTAGTATGGGAATCATGGGGGAAATCAGCCATTAGACAAACTCAAGTGAAATTGCAATTGGCTGATGGACACATCCAAAAACCCTTAGGACTGCTTGAAAAAGTGAGTTACTTCCTGTGGAATTGATTATCAACATACTTTTGCAATAGTGGACTTTGGAAAGAAACTCAACTATGAAATCATCTTGGGAAGACCTTTCATGCGACAAGTACAATTCATTCAGGATTGAGGAAACAATTATCCGTACTTGAAGCAAGTGGGATCAATAACAAGGGTTAATCTAAAAGATCACACTTATAAAGATGTTATGAAAACGCCCATATAAGAATTTGACTCGGTCTCTTTGGCTGAAACAAAACTTCCATCTTGGTTAAACAAAGTACACCTATCTGGATGTGTGGAGCTTCTGAAAACGAGAGCTTAAAACGAAAAGAATGTATCTTAGAAAGGGATTGCACAAATGAAGCCTATATACCTGAACCCTTTTCGGAGCATTTGTTCGAGCCATTTGAGTGGACTCAAATTTTAACAACAATGGATGTGTGTGTAAATACATCTATGCCTACTCAATTTTGCAATGCGAACGGTTATGACATAATTCCCATACAAATGATCTCAACCCTTCACATTGAAGATAAAATTCAAGAACCCAAGGACTTAATGAAAGTTCAACAAGTCTTTTCAGACCTCTACTATGATGCAACAGACGAGTTAGAAGAACATTTAGCTACCTTAGATGATTCGGGGTCGGAAAAAGAACATGTAAGAGCTAAACTGCTCATGAAAGGAGGGGAGAAAAAGTTTTTTTACTTTCCAAACCAGAAACCGAGAAGACGGAAATGGTATAGAAGAAAAAGAGACACGAGAAACTTGAAATCTAAACCCATGTCATCAGTCTCTAGTAGAACACAGTTTCTAATGCAAATAGATGCACATGATTGTGTCAAAGACAAAATCACTGGTAGATATTCTTTTAACTAAAAGCAAGAAATATCAAAAACATCGAGAAAAACGAGAAAGGAAACTCAAGCAAAACCTAGATACCAGGACAAGGATTCAACCATGACACAAGTTGAATGGAAAAAGAAGTATCAAGAGTTGAAGAAAGCTCTAAAGGAGATGTATACCGCTAAAATGGAAACCAGCGAGGAGGAAGGTAAATATGTCATGAGTGTTCCATCACATTACAAGAAATATACTCTCCAAAACCGAAAGATCCTAGTCGAACAACTTGTCAGGGAACTAAGAAAATAGGGCGAGTCCTACGAAGGACCTGAAAACGCAAAAAAGATAGATCTGGCCGAACCAAGAGAAGAGCATAGACCTCCCTACATATTGCAAACGAGCTGACGGAAGAAGAAGAAGAGCTTTTATTAAGCTTACTGAAAGAATACCGAGATATCTTTGTTTGGTCTTATAAGGATCTCAAGGGTGTTGATCCAGAAATCTGTCAACATACCATACCGATGAGAGATGTTGCGAAACCAAGCAGACAAAGGCCTTACACTTATAATGAAACATTTGCCAGAAAGAGCAAAGAAGAGATAGAAAAGCTAAAGGAAACCGAATTCATTTATGAAATTGAACACACAAATCGGGTGTCTCCAATTGTGGTGGTACCCAAGAAAAATGAAAAATTAAGAGTATGTGTCAATCTCAAGAAAGTGAATGCAGCTATCATTAGAGACAACTTTCCTCTTCCAATCACTGAGCATGTTTTAGAACGAGTTGCAAGAAAAGAAGCTTACAGCTTTTTAGATGGCTTTTCGGGACACAATAAACTTTTGGTTGACCCCAAAGATCAGCATAAAACTGCCTTTGCAAAACTGAATGGGTATTTTTGCCTATAGGGTTAAGCCGTTTGGGTTAAGTAATGCTCCTGCCACCTTTCAAAGATTAACAAGCCATGCTTTTAAAGAATACCTTCAAAATTTATTGAAGGTATATATGGATGATCTATGTGTACATTCACCAATCCGGGCTGATCATTTTGAACACTTCAAGAAGGTATTTGAAAAATGTAGACTTTATAAGATTTGCTTAAATCCTAAAAAGTACACATTTATGGTTAGACAAGGAAAAATTCTTAGACATATAGTGTCTAAAAATGGCATAGCTACTGATATGGATAAAATTCGTGTTATTACTCAATTGCCTAGACCGACAGCATTCAAATAGGTTCAAGCTTTCATGGGACATTGTGGATATTACAGAAGATTCATTTACATGTACGCTATAATTGCAAAATCCATGTACAACTTAATTACACTCTTTGAATGGACTGATGAATGTGAATAATCCTTCATGAAGCTTAAGCAAGCTCTCACTTCAACCCCAATATTGAAAGCACCAGATTGGAATAAGATATTCCACATACATGTAGATGCTTTGAATTTTGACGTTGGGTGTATACTAGCTCAACCAGGAGATGGAAAATTTGATTTTCTTATTTCTTATGCTAGTAGACAGTTGAATATGGCATAGAAAAACTATACAACCACCAAAAGGTAAGGATTAGGAATGATCTATGCTGTAAAAAAGTATAGACACTACCTATTAGCTAACAAATTTGTGTTCTTTGGTGGACCACCAAACTCTATTGTACTTGGTCAACAAGCCATGCAACACAGGAAGAATAGTGCGATGGTTCTTTATTCTTTTGGAGTTTGATTTCACTGTAGTTGTGAAAAAGGGCACCACTCACTAAAGAGCAGATCATCTATCAAGGATTATTTCAGACAAACCACCAAAGGGAGTATACGATGATCTACCATATGCATATCTATTCTCCGTGTAAATAATACCTCGATGGTCAAAAAATATGATATCATTGATGACCATAGCTCAAGTGGATTCTTAAATACCACTTCCTATTACAAACGAATTAACTGAGCAATCGGCTATGTATCAATTACTAGCTGGAAGGCTGTACAAAAGAAATTGAGATGAATATTGCTTTTGTGTATTTATCCTGAGGAGAAAACCCAATACCTAAGTCAAGCACATATTACCGTAGTGGGACTTCACTTTGCAGAAGACCAAACTATGCAACGGATCTTGAGACTTAAAGTATTTTGGCCAATCACGAGAAGTGATGTTCACTCATTTGTAAAAAAATGTCCTCAATGCTAGAAACAAGCACCCATACCTCATGTGAAATTGCTCCAAATATCACTCGTTCCTAAGTGGAGTAACTATCTAGTAACTTACTTATCAAGCCGAAAATTTCTTGAGGATATGAGTTTCCCTATCACTCACAATTTCTATTGAAAGTCCATATCTTGTGAACACATTCTCATATAAGAATGCAGTTGTGGTTATGGCATCATTCTTTTGGGTTGCCTTAGCCTCTACCCACTTGGTCAAATAGTCCGCAGCTACAATGATATATTGAGCTTGGGTTCTATAAGCAGGTGGTTGTATCGGCCCAACAAAGTCTATACCCCATTTTGCAAAAGCTCTAGCCCCCATCATTGGTCTTAAAGGCATGCTATCTACACGGGTTGGCATTTCTGCTCATGGACATGCATCACACCTTCGAACATACTCTTTGGCATCTGCAAAAAGTGTTGGCCACCATATGCCCGACATTAAGATTGCTCTTGCGGTGGTTTCACTAAAAAAGTAACCTCCAGCTCATCCAACATGTGCTTGTTCTATAATGGGAATATAATTATCTTCATTTGCACAAAGACGTAGATGTTGATCCTTTCCTCTTTGATACAATTGGTTTCCAATAAGGGCATAGTCTCTTGCTTCAGTTTCAATTGCTCTTTGTAATTGAGTATCTGCTTAATAATTTATGGTCATCCATAACAAATCGCCTCCCTATCACCCACAAGAAAAGGGACAAGTTGAGCACACAAATAAAATTCTTAGCTCGATATTGACTAAAGTGGATTATAGAGTTTCATTCAAGATAGCTTTAAATGCTACACCTTTTAACCTTGTTTATGGTCTTGATGTCATACTACCGATAGAATTTCTATTGCCAACACTAAGGGTAGCTAAGGATCTTGAGTGGACTAGACATGAATTGTCAGAGAGACTTGAAGATTTAGAAAAGCTTTACGGGCAAAGGCTAACAGTTGTAGCTCACATCTACACACAAAAGAGGAAACAAAAACAATTTTTTGATTCCCATCTAGTTACAAAAATCTTTAAAAAAGGGGACTTAGTTTTAGTCTACTCCCTTAAGCAACACATTCCTAAGTTTAAGAAAAAGGGAAACGGATCGTTTATCATTGAAGACCTATCTCCAAGTGGAGCAGTTAGTTGTCCACCCTAGATGGAGAACCAATGGCTAATTGGATTAGTGGATGCCGTTTAAAGAAGTACAATTTTTCACTAACCAATGAATTGCTAGAAAAGATGCATGCAGCAAAACAAAGAAAGATGAAACAACAGCAAGTCATTGATGAAGCCCAAGAGGAAGCTTGGCTATGGATACTCAAAAGGAAAGCTGCTCTCAAAAATCAACAAATACCTATTTCCATCAACACTCTGGAACTAGATGAACGACTATGGGAATTACAAAAGGATGTAGTGTCAATAGATGATGAATGGTTAGATGGAATGGACATTCGCATCAAAGTACAACTGAACAGTCATATCTCCAATGCATTGATCAATACAGGAGCTTGAGTAAATACCGTCAGTTATTCCACATACAAGAAAGCAACGAATCACTCTTTGACATCAAGAATATTGGCTATTAAAGGATGCAACAAGAACCCAACACCGGCACTAGGAGTAGTCAACTTAAATGTAGTAGTACATGGATGTTCATGCCCTCATCAGTTTGTATGCTTACCAGATGAACACATGAATGAACCAATGATTCTTGGAATCTCATGGATGCGGATGTACAAGGCAGTACCAGATTAAGGTACCAATCAACTCAAGCTATCACCTAAAGGCACAATCTCCTGGAAGATGAAGTCCTTCAAACCAATCTGTTGGAAATAGCGACTCATGTAGCCCTGCACCAGCTTTAATGTCACCCGGTTTTTTTCGTGATGAGGTGGTTTTTGGTTTCTTAACATTAGTCTCAGAAGATCTCTCACGGTGTTCATCTCTTGGAATAGTTTTTGGTCCTTGGCCCAATATCCAATCCCTTATGGGGTACCCTTGGTATTTGGTTTGTTCCACCTCCTCGGGAGTCATCATAACAAAGTTGTTGTTATAACAATCCCTAAACAGGTAGGTTGGTAGGTCTGTTGAACCCTTATCTTTGATCTTGAAGATATAGATGATCTTCATGGGTGTTAATTGTCCTGATTTGGCATGCGAAGTCCATAGAAGATCTTTAACGTTTCTGTCCTCCCAACAATAGTCTCCGATCCTAGGATTATATGTACTAAGCCATTTCAAAGGCTTCAAATCAACTTGATCGTATGCCTTAATCAAGACTTGGGAAATTTAAGTAAGACCCAATCATTTTGTTTAAAGGCTTGAGCTCTTCTGTGCTTATCAGCAGCAACCATTTGCCTTTGCTGTGAGATAGAGATAGCATCCTTAATCTTTTGAAAAGATTCTAGTAGGTCTCGACTATACTCATCTACAACAATGAAGATCTTCCCGTGTACCTTTGATCTACTTCCGTTACGTAGGCTTTTAGTAGATCAAGAATTGTTAGGTAGCTGTTTCACTTTGGCCATCCGTTTGCGTGTGATAGGCCGAAGAGAAGTTTAGTCTTGTCCCTAAATTCTCAAAGAGACCCTTCCAAAAATTACTGGTCCTTCTAGGATCTCTATCCGACACTATGGACATTGGCAAGCCATGGTACTTGAAGATTTGTGATATGAAGAGGGTTGCCATTTGATGGGCTTTGATAGCCTTTTTGACAGGTATAAAATGAGCTTGTTTACTGAACCTGTCTACTATCGTCCATATTCCCGTATTCCCATGGATAGACTTAGGCAATCCAAAGATAAAATCCATGTATATGCTCTCCCTCGGTGAATTAGGGATTGGCAAAGGTTGAAGCAATCCAGGTTGCTTCCCTCTATCAAACTTTGTCTTTTTGGCATACCACACATTTAGAAATGTATTCTTGTATGTTTGCTTTCATGGTAGGCCAATAGAAATATGTTCCAATCCCTTTTAGGGTAGACTAAATCCCTCTATGCCCCGCATAAGGAGGAGCATGAGATTCATACATTACTTTCTCACGTAGTGAGTTAGTAACGCATAGTCTATTTCCATAGAGAAAATAACCGTCTTGTAGGGTAAATGGTTCGTCTTTCTTCCCTAATGCAACGGTTGAAATCACATCTCTAAAATCGGGATCAATAGCGTACTCATCTATCATAGAAGATAGATCATTGTGAGTTGCTATGGAAACCGCATTCACTCTCGGCCGTCTTGAGAGTGCATCTGCTACTTGATTATGCTTGCCAGCAATGTGAGCAATATGAAAATGAAATTGCGAAAGGAAATTTTCCCACCTCATTTGTTTGTCAGAGAGCTTGGTCTGTGTCATGAAGTACTTAAGGCTTTGGTGATCCGTCCCACAGAATGAAAGGAGTCCCCAATAAATAGTGCTTCCATGAGTCTAAGGCATGTAGAACTGCGAGGAGTTCCTTTCATATATGCCTGTAGCTTGTTCAACAGGGTCGAGCCTTCGACTTTCATAGCCTATAGCGTGCCCTTCTTAGACTAAAATAGTTCCAAGCCAATCACCACAAGCGTCACATTGGACCTCAAATGGCTTTGAGAGATCCGACAGTGTAAGCACAGGATGAGAGATAAGCTTTTCAAAAGCATTGTTCTCCTTGGCAGACCATGTATACCTAACTTTTTTCTTTGTTAGTTCATGTAATGGTCCCGCGATTTGTGAGAACTTGTCTATGAAGCGTCTATAGTATACACACATACCTATAAAGCTTCTTAGTTCATGTAGATTCCATGGTTTAGGCCATCCTTTTATTACCTCTAGCTTTGATGGATCCATTTTGATGCCATCTTGAGATATTATGTGACCTAAATACTGAATCTCTTGTAAGAAAAAATCACTTTTCTTTCAATTAATATAAAGTTTATTCTCTCGTAAAACATGAAATATTAGCTTGAGATGTTTCTTGTGTTCTTGTAATGAATTAGAGTAGATGATTATATCATCAAAGAACACTCCAGTAAAGGTTCGATGAGGCCTGAATAGCTTCTCCATCAAGCGGTGATAGCGGGAAAAAGAGCAGTGCAATCGGGTGGCCTCTGTACTCGTGCACACTCCACAAACCACGCCTCATGCAAACAAGCAAAGAACAAAACAAAGGGGGGCACCACCCTAAATTAAGAGGTTTAGGGACCTCACACATAGTGCACATAGGCAAGTGAGACTTCTAGCATTATGATGGCATCAAAACATATGGCAAAACACATAGAAACGAAGCTTAGGGACCTTATGTAGCATATATATACACAAGTCATCAGCTTAACAATACAACGACATCTGATCATACATAAGAAGGATATAGAGAAGCAAGCCAAGGATGGCATAATCCCTTGTCAAAAACAATCAACCCAGCAAGTAGGTATGATCCTACTAGCAACACATCAATACCTTAGAGAATGATGGCGAGGATGGTGGCCATGGAGCATGAGAGAAGACTCCTTATTTAGGTTTTAGGGCTAGTAATGTAGCATACTAGAGGGAGAGAGAGAGAGAGAGGGAGAGAGAGTAGAGCTCCACCCATAGCTCCTCGTTGTGAGCAATGTCGTCATAGCTTCATTGCTTGGTGAAGTGGGTGAAGTGTTAGTTTTGAGTGAGAGAAGGCCTCCTTATATAGGTTTCTGAGAGGGTTTAGGATTAGGGATAAACATGCTTAAATCCGCTGATTGGGGTTACTTTTTGCTTAGGGTGGTCAACAGATTGAGGTCACCTGATATGTCACCATCAAGATATTCTCTAGAGTGATGTGAGAGGGGAGGATAAATGCTGATTTTTCTGATTGTGACACATGGGGATAAGGCCTTGACCAGCATTTAAGAGCAGGTAGGTGGCTGTTGAAACTGGAGGTTCTGCACATGTCAAGGGGGGGCCTGCTGGGTCCTCCTGAATATCAAATTCTCAAAAAATCCTCAACCATGGCTTCTTTTGACATGTGTTCTTTGAAAAAATCAGCATGTCTCTTTTCAACTCAAAAGTCTTTATCCCTGTTGACTCACCTTTACCAAAAGATTTTCCCCTTTTCTCCTCCTGTAACTGCATTGTTGATGCCCAATCACTGCTTCTAGTAACAGTGAACTGTTACCTACCAAATACTTATGGTGCAGTAAAAAATATTTACCATGGGTAAAAAAAGTTACTGTAGGTAAAAAGTGATTTGTATTTACCATGTAGGTGAAAAATATATACTGTGGTAAAAAATATTTACTGTCGGTAAAAAAGTGAAAACGGAGTATGCTGTGCTGTGAGTCCACACGAACATCCTCGTGTAAATTTCACTAGAAATTCACACCTAGAATGGGCTATTCTGTAAGATATAGGTTGTAGGCATGCATAAGAGCTCGTTCCCACGTATCTTCTGTCCATGGCACTTTTTACTCTTTGGTGCTTGTGAAGTAAATTTTTCTTCTCTTTCGAGATCCCTTGGACTAGAGTATCCTCATCTCCCCAACAACTGACTGTGCCTTTATTGCATCTTCAGAAGGGGTCCTAAAAACCATGCATCATATAGCCCTCCCCCTTAAGCTAGAGGTATTTGATGCCTCTAGCTGTAGGTTGTGCTACAATAGGGTTCTCTTGAATACTTACCCACCTGGTACCAATTGAATTTGCCATGTTACTGCTTTCTTGGCTGATGCACCCTGTTTAGTTCTTTCTGATGAATAATTGTATCCATCCATGACTAACAACTGGTCTCCTAGACCCTTGAAAGCCATACCCCATCCATTGTCAATATCCGCTTTCACTGGTAGCATTCTCTTTTTTTCGTTTTTTTTTTCTCCTTTTTTTTTTTTTTTTTGAAACGACTATGTACATGATTGTTACCTTAGTTGGAGCTCGAATATGATGAGCTCTCCTCTGAACCATCCTTAGCATTGATTTCACCAGCATATGGCTGCGAAAGACGACATTGGTAGGCCTTCAATCGCCAACCATTTACCGGGGTCTGATGTACCTTACCATCTAGGTCACCTAGTTGGTAACTACCATTTGAGAACCTCTGTATCACTACAAAAGGGCCTTCCCACTTAAGCAAGAACTTACCATCCTTCCTGCGATCAAAGAGATTGTCGTATCTGAGCACTAAAGAACCTTCCTTGATACCTTTCTTGACAAGGTTGCGATTGAACTTCTTTCGTTTCTTCTCTGCCTGGGCTGCATAGTACTTCACTGCTGACTCTCGATCTAGCCCTAACCTCTCCAAATCGATGATTCTTCCTTCCACCTGCTTCTCTTGATTATCCTCTTGATGTGCTTTTAGAACTCGGAGGCTCGCTAGCTCCACTTCTATAGGCAATAGTGCCTCTTGCCCATAAACCAAGTGAAAAGGTGTATACCCCAAGGATGTTTTAAAGGATGTTCTGTAGGCCCAAAGTGCTGCATCTAGGTGTTTGTCCCATGCCTTAGGATGTAAATGCACTTGCTTAGTGATGATTTTACATATAAGACCATTTACCTTTTCCACAAGACCATTGCACTGAGGGTAGTATGGTGTAGAGTGCCTGCGCTTGATTTTTAACTTGCTCATCAATTGCCCGACTAAATCAGCTCAAAATCCCGGTCCCCTATCCGAGAGAATCTCCAAAGGTGTGCCAAAACGGCAACAAATGCATTCAAAAATGAAATCACTCACGTCCTTGGCTGTGATGCGCTTTGTGGGACAAGCTTCTGCCCATCTGGTCATGTACTCCACCCCCATAAAGATGTATTCCTTCCCTGATTGAGTGCAAGGTAGTGGCCCTATTGCATCTATCCCCCATTTTTCAAATGGCCCATAGGTTTTGATTGGATGCTGATTTTCATGGGTAAGACGCCTTGGTCCAGATTTTTGGCAAACCTCACATGTGCGGCACCAATGTTGTACATCTCGATGGAGGCTTGGCCACGTGAACCCTGCTTGTAAAATCTTTCTCCTAGTAATCTCTTGTGCAAAGTGGCCACCACACACACCTTCATGACAACTAAACAAAATCCTTTATCTCTTGGGATGCAGGAACTCTCCTTAAGACAGCATCTTTCCCTCTACAATACAAGTCCTCATTCACTAAGCTATAGCTGGTAGCCTTTTTTGCCAACCACCTACGTTCACTTTTACTCATACCAGAGGGTGCTTCACAATGCTCAAGAAAGTAAAGTAAATCATGCAACTCCTCCTTTCCCTGGTATAAAGGACTTTTCACAAGGATAGCACCTACTATGAGAGTTTGTAGTTCTTCACCTGCTAAGGCATCTGCTTCTCGATTTTGATCTCTAGGTACAAAGTGCACTCGAACTTCTTTAAAACCCTTCAACAAGGCCTTTGCTTCCCTCATCTTAACAGACAATTTGTCATTTTTACAGGCCCATACACCAACCATTTGCTTAACAATCAACATGGAGTCACCAAAAACATTTAGCTTTGTGATGCCCTGAGAAAGACAACATTGCAACCCTAAAACAAGGGCATGGTACTCTGCCTCATTGTTAGAATGAACCTCTTTTAGATGAAACCCTTTTGCAAAGATATTCTCCTTCTCTGGACCTAATATTACTATGCCTGTTGATGCCTTGTCTTTGGTCCTCTTGTAAGCCCCATCAAAATATAGACTGTGTGCTCCCAGTAGAACTTCAGGCTCCGGGATAGGCGGTACCTTACTAGGTGCCTCTTTCTTGGCCTTCTCATAACACCTCTTTCTTTGTGTGAGGACATCTGCCAAACAAGCACGGGTGGAATCCTCTACTTGTAGTGTGTAGTCAAACTCTTGAAGCTGCACCACCCACTTTGCTATTCTGTGAGACAATTCCATGTGTTGTAGGGCATATGGAAAAACCTCCTCAGTTGTGATCACCACAAATTGTCTCGGAAGTAAGTAAGCCCGAATCTTCTCCACTGCAAACTTAAGAGCTAGCACCAATTGCTCAGTTGCGCTGAAACCCTTTTCAGCAGCTGTCATCACTCTACTAGAGAAGTAGACTGGTCTCATGAGAGATGTCTTTGGGTCTTTTTGCATCAAGACAGCTCCTAGAGCTTCTGGACCTACACTAGGATTTACATAGAATAATTCACCCCATGTGGGTTGTAGGACGACAGGCAATGAGCTCAAAATGGTTTTAACTTCTTGAAAGCACCTTTCACCCTCCTCACTCCATGTCAATGTAGTGTGTTTAGTGAGCTGCTGCAAAGGATAGATTGCCTGAGAAAGGAGATGTATGAATCGTCCCATGTAGCGAACCTTTTGAATGAAGGAGACTAGTTGCTTCACGTTTGAAGGAGTAGGTAAAGCTAACAATGTCTTTACCTTTTCAGGGTCAGCCTCAATACCATCTTGAGACACAACATGGCCTAGTAGAGTGACCTTGCTCTCACCTATGTGGCACTTGTCTTTATTCAATTGCCCACCCAATTGGGCCAGACGGGTGAAACCTTGGACAGATGTACTTCCCTAGAGCTGTAAATGCAAAAATCATCAATGAAGACTCGTATGGACTTACCAAAGTAAGGTTGAAACACCAAGTTCATAAACCTCTGGAAAGTAGCTGGGGCATTAGTTAAACCAAAAGGCATAACTCTATAAGCAAAACACCCCCAAGGTGTTATGAAGGTAGTCTTTCTTTGGTCTTCATCTGCAATTCTGATTTGGAAGTAGCCTGAGTACCCATCACACACTGTGTACCTTTCATGACCAGCCACTTCATTTAGTATTTCATCTTGAAAAGGCAAAGGAAAATGGTCCCTTTTTGTGGCTGCGTTTAGAGGCTTGTGATCCACACATACCCTCCACTTCCCATTTTTCTTTGGTGCTACCATAACTGGAGACATCCACTCAGAATCTTCCACTGGGTAGATAAATCCTGCCTTGAGTAATCTTTTTACTTCTTTTAAGAGTGCATCTTGTTGCACTCGCCCTAATCTCCTTAGCCTTTGCACCACTGGTTTGGCACCTTCCTTTAATTGGATATGGTGTTGGGTTACCGTCACTCCTTTAATGTGCTCGTAATCAGTTATAAAGAGGCCAGCATGCTTCTTTAGTACCTGCAAATAGGGTTCTCTCTCTTCTTCTAGTAGGTCCTTACCTAGCATCTCCTCTAAGCCTGTGGCTTCTTCCTTGTTTAGAGAGTCTTGACCACCTTCTCCTTCTGGGTTTCGCAGTATTATACCCATGACTTCCAAAGAGCTAGCATCCTCCTCAGATGACTCATCCTCAGATGAAGAGCAGCTGCTTGTGCTCCATTCATCCATAGAAGTCTCCATCTCTAGGTCTTGTTGTCTACCCTGCTTCATGTCATACACAATTTTTTGTTGCTTGCCACCTACCTTATGATTTGGTTGCAACTCAAGGGAACCTGTCTCCCAATCTTGCCTAGCTTTCATAGCCATAAGCCAAGGTCTTCCGAGGATTAGCGGATAGCCCTCCCCCTTAGTTGGGATCACATAAGCATCAATTGAGATTGCCACACCAAAAGCTGAAACCTTCACTCCATTAACCTTTCCCACACAAGCCACCCTTACATTATTTGCCATCTTAGCTTGTAAGGAAGTTTGCTCGTTTACTTCCAAACCCAACCTGTGCATTAATTTCTCTGTCATAACACAAATCTCGGCTCCACCATCTACGTACACATTGGAGACTCGTTGACTCTTAATCTCTGCATCAATGACTGGCACGATATCCTTCATACCTCTTGCACTAATAGACCCAACTGACTTTGCCTTAGCCCTCCTGGTGCTGACCATCTTAGACCACGTTCTACGCATCTTTGGGGAAAGGTGGAGGAGTTGCTGCCATGAAATCTTTGGTCCTTGCTTACTCACATCTGCTACCAGGTCGTAAGGTATGGATCCTACCCCAAGTGGAAAGTCTTCTACTCCTATGTGCCTCCTTGACCTACTCTTCCTTTTCTTGTCTCCTATCACTTGGGAGGAACCCTCATTCCCTTTATCCGGCTCTGAAGCTTCCATTTCATCAGTTCTTTGTCTCCTAACTCTCTTTATTGGCATGGCAACAGCTTCCTCCATTTTTTCTTTCCCTTTATCCTTACCATTGTCAAGACTTATGACAGAGACAGTCCTGTCCTCCCCTCCCGATGGTAGTGGAGGGATCTCTGCTGGTGCTTGTGGTGGTGGAGGAGGGGGTCTCAATATTTGGATTGGTGGATCCACGTGTGCATTTTGTCCATTTAGTGGCCTAGCTCGAGGAGGAGTGACTTGCTGGCGAGGAGGCCGTCTTTGATTACCATTTCCTTGATAGCGTCGTGGATGGGGGCAATAATACATGCCGTGACCTACCTCCCCACAGTTGTAGCAAATGTACTCACGTGCTTGCCTTTGTCCTTCTTGTCTATTTCATTCATTTCCTAGATGGGGAGCCCTTACACCTTGAACCAGATTGATGGACAGGCTCTCTAGTTGATTGGTGATTTGTTGAAGTAATTCTTGTTGAGAGGACTCTTGGTTTGTTGCTCCTGTCCCTGCTACTACCCTTGCCGTAGGTTGAGCTAGCGGTGGAGGCTCCATTCCCCCTTGTAGTTGAGCTTGGAATTTTAACTTCCTATCCTTCTCCCTTGCATAAGTCATAGCTTTATCAAAGGTATCTGGGAATTTACCTTTTACCTTTTCTCGAAGGATGGGGTAAAGCCCTGCCAGGAAACAGTCCTTCTTTAGGCATTCTGGCGCCCTTTCTCCTTCACCTAGTGATGCACACCATTTCTCCCACAGGTTGGAAAACTTTCCTTCATAGCTTCTATAGTCATTGGGTGATGTTTGGCGTAGCTCTAAGAGCTGTCTCCATATCTCCTCTGGAGGCTCATGGCGGCGAAATTCTTCGATGAAGGCCATCTTTAAGGACTCCCAGTCTCTTCTTTCTTCAGGTGCCAAAGTCTGATACCATAATTTTGCACCTTCCCTCAAGACCAAAGGAAAGGCCCTTAATTTAGTAGCTTCGTCATCCCTTCCCGATACCAGAAAGGCCATTTCCAAATTATCCAAAAAGTCTGGAGCAACCTCCCCAGGCTTACCATAAAAATTAGGGAAGGCCATAAGTGAGAGAGTAAACAATTACACAAACAGCTCCAATTTATTTTAAAATAGAGTATGGTAATTACAATTTGGAGCTTTAGCACAACTTAACTCAAAATAGGATGAAGATCGACACATCAAAGGAATGGTAATAGTCTAGTAAGGGTAGAATGACAGGATGAGGAGAGCGCAAGATTTCCCCAAGTCTCTCGGCTCCAAACAACAGGGCTATTCTTTGCTGATAAAAGATTTTTCTATCAACACAAATATTCACACGGATATGACGCACAAAATGGAAAGGAAACATGCGGGGATCATCATTCTCATTATTGGCATCCATACTTACACACAAGAGCCTAGCTTAGTTGCACCACCTTGGGACCAATGAGCCTGATCAGCCACAGAAGGTCAGCACCTCGGATCACTTCGACTCTTCCTGATGCATCTGTGAAGACGTAAGGCGTGATGGCAACACTTTGTACAATGCTGAGCCTTTTAGCAAGCAACAATTGGATGCTATTACCATAATCAGCATGACGAATGAAAGTGACACCATTAATGTGCAGCACATCATCAACTAAGATAGTTTCCTTAGATTGAGATAACTTCTTGAAAATTAGCAGCAAAGGTAGGGCAGGGAGGCTTTTCACCCGGTCTCCAAAGCACTTTGGACAATATCCAAAGTGACCTTCACGCGGACAGGAGGTTGGCTTGGGATTGGTGGTGTCTGGATTCACAAAGTGCACTGGGAGCACTCGCAGACGGGCGGCAATCTTGTTGGCAAGCCTTCGCCTCTTTGCTTCAGGAGGATTTAGGGGTGAGAGTCGTGGTTGCAAGTTGGAGGTTGAAATTGGTTGCTCACTAGCCTTTTTCTTGCCTGTAGTGGTCATGTAATCCCTTATTAATGAGATTAAGCCAAATGTTACCTTACGCTTGAGCACGCGCTGCGGCCTTGGGCCACTTAGGTGTAGAGGTGATCTTCCTCCTCTTAGTCGGCTCCTCAAGAAAGAGAGGTCTGGTGATGCTTTCTCTTCCCTTAATGTGTGTCACAGTACCTTCGTGTATGTTGATGTAGAATATTTCAAGCTCGTGTGCGTCGGAGGTTTCTGGAGCACTCATAGGTTGAGAGGAGAGGTATATCAAGCTCTTCTTCTTACTCTCCTTCGTTGGCGACGATCACGAACAAGGCATGTAGAAGAACTTACTTCTTGAATTTCAATGACACTGCAACCTGGTAACAAGACCTCGATGAAAGCTTTTAACGCCATTCGTCCATGTTGTAGATTGCACATCTTCATTGCTTGTGGACTGAAGGTCTGTGTAGCCCTCCTCAGTGGGGGCACCAAAATGATAGCGGGAAAAAGAGCACTGCAATCGGGTGGCCTCTGTACTCGTGCACACTCCACAAACCACGCCTCATGCAAACAAGCAAAGAACAAAACAAAGGGGGGCACCACCCTAAATTAAGAGGTTTAGGGACCTCACACATAGTGCACATAGGCAAGTGAGACTTCTAGCATTATGATGGCATCAAAACATATGGCAAAACACATAGAAACGAAGCTTAGGGACCTTATGTAGCATATATATACACAAGTCATCAGCTTAACAATACAACGACATCTGATCATACATAACAAGGATATAGAGAAGCAAGCCAAGGATGGCATAATCCCTTGTCAAAAACAATCAACCCAGCAAGTAGGTATGATCCTACTAGCAACACATCAATACCTTAGAGAATGATGGCGAGGATGGTGGCCATGGAGCATGAGAGAAGACTCCTTATTTAAGTTTTAGGGCTAGTAATGTAGCATACTAGAGGGAGAGAGAGAGAGGGGGAGAGAGAGTAGAGCTCCACCCATAGCTCCTCGTTGTGAGCAATGTCGTCATAGCTTCATTGCTTGGTGAAGTGGGTGAAGTGTTAGTTTTGAGTGAGAGAAGGCCTCCTTATATAGGTTTCTGAGAGGGTTTAGGATTAGGGATAAACATGCTTAAATCCGCTGATTGGGGTTACTTTTTGCTTAGGGTGGTCAACAGATTGAGGTCACCTGATATGTCACCATCAAGATATTCTCTAGAGTGATGTGAGAGGGGAGGATAAATGCTGATTTTTCTGATTGTGACACATGGGGATAAGGCCTTGACCAGCATTTAAGAGCAGATAGGTGGCTGTTGAAACTGGAGGTTCTGCACATGTCAAGGGGGGGCCTGCTGGGTCCTCCTGAATATCAAATTCTCAAAAAATCCTCAACCATGGCTTCTTTTGACATGTGTTCTTTGAAAAAATCAGCATGTCTCTTTTCAACTCAAAAGTCTTTATCCCTGTTGACTCACCTTTACCAAAAGATTTTCCCCTTTTCTCCTCCTGTAACTGCATTGTTGATGCCCAATCACTGCTTCTAGTAACAGTGAACTGTTACCTACCAAATACTTATGGTGCAGTAAAAAATATTTACCATGGGTAAAAAAAGTTACTGTAGGTAAAAAGTGATTTGTATTTACCATGTAGGTGAAAAATATATACTGTGGTAAAAAATATTTACTGTCGATAAAAAAGTGAAAACGGAGTATGCTGTGCTGTGAGTCCACACGAACATCCTCGTGTAAATTTCACTAGAAATTCACACTTAGAATGGGCTATTCTGTAAGATATAGGTTGTAGGCATGCATAAGAGCTCGTTCCCACGTATCTTCTGTCCATGGCACTTTTTACTCTTTGGTGCTTGTGAAGTAGATTTTTCTTCTCTTTCGAGATCCCTTGGACTAGAGTATCCTCATCTCCCCAACAACTGACTGTGCCTTTATTGCATCTTCAGAAGGGGTCCTAAAAACCATGCATCAGCAGTTAAATGTGCTGGTGCATTGGTCAAGCCAAAAGGCATGAAAATGTATTCGTAAAGACCAAACATAGTGCAAAATGCGGTCTTTACAATGTCTCGATCAATCATCCTTATTTGATGGTAACCACTTTTTTAGGTCAATCCTACTGAAGTAGGTCGACCCTTGTAGCTTATCAAATAGGTCTTCTACCCGTGGAATGGGAAACCTATTCTTGATAGTGATCCTATTTAGTGCTCTGTAGTCGACACACATACGATATGTGCCGTCTTTCTTTTGCACTAATAACACGGGTGAACAAAATGGAGATGAGCTAGGCCTAACCATGCACTTGCCACATAATCTCCTCTTTTTGAGCTTGAGAAACTCTATAAGGAGGTTTGTTAGGCGGTGAACTTCCTGGAGAAGTTCAATTGCATGGTCATCATCGCCTCGTTTAGGAGGTAGTTCACAAGGGATGTCGTCAGTAAAAACATCTTGAAATCCCTTGAGAAAATTGGATAACTCTAATTCCTTGTAATTGTTTATATTTTTTTTTGCTAAAGCATTAGCAAAAATTATGTACACAGAAATAGAGCTCTTTATTGACTTATTGAAAGCTTGCGTATGTACAATGGGTATGGTGTTACCCAGCTCCTTAGCATCTATGTACATATCTTTTTCCCTGAACCTAAAGTAGATTTGCCTTTCAAGGAATTTAACATTGGCACCCATGCGATCAAACCATGGTGCCCCTAGGATTACATCCTCGTGCTTGAGAGGAGAGATAAAGAAGTCCTCCTTGTCCACATAGCTTTGGACATTGAGCCTCGATTTCCCAATTAAGGGAGTGACTGAGGCTTCTTGCCCCTTGAAAGCACCATCGGCGGGTAGGACATCTCCCATCTCATAGGCTTGGATGCCTAGCTTGGTGGCCAACTCTGTGGATATGAAATTGTGAGTAGAACCAGAGTCAAAGAGAATAAAAGAATCATGTTCTCTTACCTTTCTCCAAGCATGGCATAGAGGATATCCTTTGTGGTGAGCATCCTCTTCTTGGATTTCGACCAAGGTAGCTCTGAGAGGCTCATTTCATGTATTCTTGTGGGGACAAGCACGATAGGCATGCCCTTGCTCCCTGCACTTGAAACATCAGTTATCTTTACGATAACGCTCTAGCTCTTCAAGAGAGAGTTTATTTTTGCCTTTATAAACTCCCTTCTCCTTAGCTTTGTTGTTGTTGGCATTGCCTTTAGGAGACTTTTGGACATTGTGCTTCCCCTCGGGTTCCTGATTACCGTCCTTGTTCTCCATGGGCTTAAAATTTCTCTTAGCCCCTTGTTGGAAATTTATTTGTGAAGCCACCATGGTATGGTGTATGACCGCAGATATGGTGTGTGGCCTTTGGGAGTTGACATAGTCCGTCATATCTTCAGTTAAACCCACACAAAATTGTTGTTTTTGCTCTCCAAAATCCATCTTTTTGAAGACAGTGGCTTTGAGATGTAAGTCCCAAAACTTGTCTACATGTTTGTGAATAGATTCATAGGGAGAGAGCTTCAAGCTTCACTATTCGGTGAGTACTTTGTCTTTGGCATCGGTAGCCAAAAATTGCTTCATGATGGAAGCTCTTAAAGCTTTCCATGATAGTGGAGCTTCACCGTTTGCCCGTAGGCTATACCACCATTGCCTGGCGGACTTTTGAAAATGCATAGCTACATGGCATAGCTTAGAGGACTCTGTGAAGCCCTCATCTCCAAACGCCGCATCGAATTGTTGGATGAAGGCCAAGACTTTGTCTGTAGCACCAAAGGTGCCATCGTAGGTAAGGAAAGAGATGTTCTTTCCTCCCTTTTTGAGCTTTTTGAGCTTGGACGACCTCTTCCACGCGGCATAGGATTTCCTATGGCCTCTTCTTTTACGTGGTTCAAAAGTTGCACCATCACTTTCTTCATAAGAGGAAGAATTTGAGGAGGATGGAGAAGAGGGTGACCTCTTTCTCGCTTTTTTCTTCCCTTGTTCCTCCTTGTTTGCACCATCACTATCTTCATAAGAGGAAGAGGATGAAGAAGATGGAGAAGAGGGTGACCTCTTTCTCGCCCTTTTCTTCTCTTGTTTTCTCTCATCCCTTCTTGAATTATGGTGTAGAGAAGTGTGCGATGGTCTTCTCCGTTTAGGGGGTGTTGGAGAGCGTTTTGTCTGCCGTCTTTGTGGAGCCATCTCCGCCGAGGTGGCAGGAGACTCACTTCTTTCTCGTTCTTTCGGTGGGGGCACTACCATTGAAACTTGAGTTCTCCTTTGGGAAGGATATGTGTTGTCAAGTAGTAGATTTTTGAGCCCTTCGTACGGATCCTCTTCTTCTTCCCTTATCGAAGAGAGGCCTCTTTTGGAAGTCTCACAAGGAGGCTTCCTAGGTACTCTCTCTTCTTGGCGGGGAGTTTGGAGAATCCCATGAGCACATAGATGCCGCCGTTGCACTTCACTTTGGAGGATGGATTGCACATGGCTTGTTGAAGCCTAGTAACAAGGTAATTAACAAGAATAGGGGCATCATTAGTAGCATGTTCATTAGCAAAATCAAAGCTATCAACATTGATTCACTCTCTTTACTATTGTCAACCATTCTTAACAACTTTTAGGTGTAAAATTTTTATATGTACTTTGGCACTTCAAGCCCTAGTTGCTACTCCTCTTAACCCCTTTAGAAAAGCACTCAAGCTCCTGTACATGTGGCTCGAATATCATTAATTGCAAGAAATAGAAGAGAGGGTCTTTCACCACCAAAACCGTACCGGCTCCTATCAAGCTTCTAATAGCTCAATAGTGGTTAAGCCATGGGCAAGCCCCGTAGGACTCCACTATTAAGACCATAGCTCTCTACGTTGATGCCTCGTTATCAGCACAAAGCTGACGCACTGCAAGGTTTAAAAATTCCTATTATACTTACTCAATTGCAATTAATAATACCAACCATTTATAGTTAGCTTGAGGACCTCTCTTCTTGAGCAAGAAAAGAGAAACCTTGTGCTCTGATACCAATGTTACATTTAATGGTCTAGTAACTTGTGTGTAGCGGAAAATAACATAGACATAGTGAGCATTTCATTAGAATAGATTCCTAATGAGCATAGCAAGAGTGCTTGGATGGGGAGATCAACAAAAGCATAACACCTAGTTAGATAGGCATGAACAATACTTCAAAAAGACATTGAAATTAAGCTATTGACAACAGTTGAGGATCGGATTTACATGGAGCCGGCGGTCCCCCCTCCAAAATGCTTTGTATTATAGGTTTCCCCCATCAAGGGAGACATTTTACAATACAATACTTTGTGTTCCTTCAATAACTTGCTAGTGCAATGAAGATGGAAGCTTCAAGCACAAAGCTTTCACTTGAAAACACAACATCAATTCCCTCACGGTATCAGACCCAAGACCTCACACACCTTCAAAGATGGTGAGAGCTAGCGGGGTATGAGAGTAGATCGAGACGAAGAAGGAGTATTCTTACAAGAAAGAAGTATGTCCCCTCACATACGACCGGTCTACCAGCCTAACCAATATTCTAGCCTTTTCTCCCCTGGTACTTCCCCATATTAAATGATTAGTTGAACATGAGAAAATCATTTAGAAGAATTAAATATTAGTTATTATGACATTCTCATATTAGAGTAATCATTTAGTGTGAGAGAATAAATGGGAACAAGAGTTAGAATATAGACATGTGCTTTTGGGTTTATTTCAACACGGGGCCAAAGTCAATGGGTCCAAATGAGAGATGGTTTGTCAAAGAGCAATGCTAGATAATGGAGCTTGAAAGACCTTAAGGTTAGCTTCATGAAAGACCTCAAAAGGTTAGTGTTAAAAGTGCTTAGACCTAGGACCTTAGGCAAGCTAGGGCTGTGCTTGAGGTGGAAACCCGACCCAAGCTTGAGGTGTTTGTCAAGCTTGCTAACTAAGGTGCTTGAGGTGCTTAATGACTAAGGTGCTTGAGGGGCTTAAGGTGTTCCAAAAGTCAACAAAGATCCCTACACATGGGGGGCAAGCCCTACTTATAGGAGCATGAGAGAGAACACACACACCCTCACTCAAGGCAAGCCTAGTCTAAAGAGGCAACAAGGACACATGCCAAGCTTCTCTCCATGTTGCCCTCATAAGGTGCCTAAAGCCTATTGGTTGGCCTCTAAAGGGGATTAATGATAATTTAGCTAATTAAATTAATTGTTCAATCATTTATCAAGTTCTCTCTCTCAAAGGGGAAAGGAGGACACTTGTCCAAAGACTACCTCTATTGCTAGTTGTGACTAGGGCTTGTCATTGGCTACGTTGAAGAGAGCCAATGAGCCACAAGCATGAGCTAGAAGAGGGGGTCGATCATGCAAGTAGAGGGCTAGCTTGGGGGGTATACTCCCCCCCCCCCCACACACACACACGCATTGTGTGAAGTGCCAAGAGTAAGAACTCCATCTCCCTCTCCAAGCTTGTTGAGAAGTTGAGAGCCTACACCAACACTCTTGGCTATGGAATGCAAATCCAACCAAGATACATGCTTCAATGCTTAAGCTTGCCATATTCTCCATCTTCATTACTATGTTATTATGCTATGCTAAGCAAGAAGAGTGATGATAAGTGAGGAACTATTTATTTCTCATATGAATGTTTCTTCTTCCTCTTCCCTACCCTCATTTCCTGCTAGCTCTCTCCACCTTCAAAGGTGTTTGAGGTCTTGGAACTGAGGTCAGGGATAAGTTAATATTTTCATCTAGCTAAGTTACAGGCATAATTATGGTGCATGAAGCTCTATCTTCATTGCACCATCAAGGTCTTAAGGAACACGAAGTTTGTATTGTATCCAGTCTCTCATTATGGGAGAAATTATAATACAAAACCCTTTTGGAGGGGGGACCGGCTCCACATAAATCCGGTCCTCAAATGTTGTCAAGTTCTCTAATTCTCTCTCTTGCAAAAGTATTGTTCATGCCAAGTTAATTAAGTATAATGGTTATGTTGCTACCGCTAATTAAGTTCACTCTCTATGTTCTCAAAGTAGTCTCATAAAAATGCTCACTATAGTTTTCTTAATTTCGCTATTCTCAATGTTCATAGGCCATTTCCATTACAGCAGTGGATATGTCAAACTCCAAGTGAGGGAGTTGGTTCACTGTGAATATGGTTCGTGGTTAAGGGTTGAGATCCCTCATGGATTATGGTTGTGATTTTTATGGTGGAAGTGGTTGTGGCTCTTGGTTTTTTTTTCTTGGACATGGTTATGCTGCCGAAATTTTTGCAACCATGTAAGTTCTAAAGTGGTTATCCAGGATTGGTTGTGCCTCACCCAAGTTGGGTGGAGAGCTCACCCGTGTGATGTGATTGGATTATGGTTTATGGTTTTGGGATTGGATCATGAAGTGATTTTAGCTTCATACATGTCCACTCTATTTAAGAGGGTTGAATCAGCATATCAATGGAGATTGACAACAATCCACAATCACCACAAGGGATTATATCACTCGCTTCACATTACATCTATCTCTAAATGGATAGATCATACATTCATCTTGCCCTCTATGTTGTTAGTGTTAAAAGCAAGATGAATTGAGAGAGAGAGAGAGAGAGAGAGTAGGTAACTAGGATTCACTACAATTTAAACACTTTAAAAAAAAAGACCTCACAAAAAGCTGTTAAGACAATATAAAAATAGAAACTTGCAAGTTCCCGAAGATGCTTTTTTACTTAATTTCCAAAGACACTTGAAGAGTTACATGAGTATTGTCATAAAAACTAATATCTAATCCTCCTAAATGCTAAGGTTCCAAAATTCAAAGGTTGTGTCCAAAGGTCAAACATTAGGGAAATTGCATGCTTTGTGTGTGCCCCAAAAGTCTTCATGCATCCCTACATAGGAGGGGGCGAGCCCTAGTTGTAGGAGATGAGAGAGAAACTCACACACACACACACACACACACACAAGCTCACTTTGCACAAAGGGAATGAGGGACGCTTGTCAGCTCCCTAGCCCAGATGCCCACAAGCTGTACTCAAATCCTATTGGATGACCTTGGAGGTGGACCAATGAGAATTAGGCTAGAGTAAATCTAGTTTAATCAATTTAAAAACACTTAAATAAAAGAACCAATAAGAATTAAGCTCTCTAGAAGAGTATTGGACAGTCTCCCAAGGGGTCCAATGAGCATTCAGCAGCCCAATGGCTTGCCTGATTCCTATTGGCCAGGAGGCAAAGGGGTCTAATGAGAGTTTAGTTGCATTTATTCATTACCTAAAGCTCTCACAAAAGTGGAAAGGGGGACACATGTCAGAAGGCTATCAGTTATGCTGCTTAATTTCCATTGGTTGAGGTTGGGGAGGTCCAATAGGATGTGAGCATGAGCAAATAGCAAGAGGGGTCGACCAAGAGAGAGACGGGGGTGATTCTTCAAAGGGATTAGTGATTTACACACTCACACAAGAAGACTCTCTCTTTCCTTCTCAAGCTTTAATGGAAATCTTATCACCTACTCCAAGCTTGTGAGAAGGGAGGCCTACACCAACAACTCTTGGCTTTGTGATGCCAATCCAACCAAGAGCCAAGCTTCAATGCATGCTCATCTCCTCTACCATGCTAATTACTAAGCTAAGCTATTCTAATAAGAGTGATTATGTGAGGAGATGTATATCTTTCTCATAAGAATACTCCTCTTCCTCTCAATCTACTCTCATACCCCGCTAGCTCTCACCATCTTTGAAGGTGTGTGAGGTCTTGGGTCTGAGACCGTGAGGGAATTGATGTTGTGTTTAATAAGTGTCATGCTTAGTACTTGAAGTTTCCATCTCCATAGCACTAGCTAGTATTGAAGGAACACAAAGAATTGTATTGTAAAATGTCTCTCTTGATGGGAGAAACCATAATACAAAGCCTTTTGGAGGGGGGACCGGATCCATGCAATTCCGGTCCTCAACTGTTGTCAATTGCTTAATTTCTCTCTCTTTTGAAGTATTGTTCATGCTATCTAACTAGGTGTTATGCTTTTTGTTGCTCTCCCCCCCCCAGCACTCTTGTTATTCTCATTAGGAATCTATTCTAATGAAATGCTCACTATGTTCATGCTAATTTTCCGCTACACACAAGTTACTAGGCCATTAGATGTTACATTTGTATCAAAGCACAAGGTTTATCTTTTCTTGCTCAAGAAGGGAGGTCCTCAAGCTAGCTATAAATGGTTGGTATTATTAATTGCATGTGAGTAAGTAGAATAGGGATTTTTCAGCCTTGCAGTGCGCCTGCCTTTGTGCAGTTAACGGGCATCACCGTCGAGAGCTATGGTCTTAATAGTAGAGTCCTACGGGGCTTGCCTATGGTTTAACCACTATTCAGCTATTAGAAGCTTGACAGGAGCCGGTGCTATTTTGGTGTTGAACGACCCTCTCTTCTATTCCTTGCAATTAATGGTATTCGAGCCATGGGTACAGTAGCTTGAGTGCTTTTTCTAAAGGGGTAAAGAGGAGTAGCAACTAGGGCTTGAAATACCAAAGTACACCTAAAAAATTTACACCTAAAAGTTGTTAGAATGGCTGACAATAGTGAAGAGAGTGAAATTAATGTTGATAACTTTGATTTTGCTAATGAGCAGGCTACTAATGATGCCCCGATGCTTGTTAACTATCTTGTTTCTAGGCTTCAACAAGCCATGGACAATCCATCCCTCCAAAGTGAAGTGCAACCGTAGCTTCGTGCTCATGGGATTCTCCAAGCTCCCCACCATGACGAGAGAGCACCTAGGAAGCCTCCTTGCGAGACTTCCAAAAGAGGCCTCTCTCCGATTCAGGAAGAAGAAGAGGATCCATACAAAGGGCTCATAAATTTACTCCTTGATGACGCATCTCCTTCCGAAGGAGAAATCAAGAGCCTCCATCGAAGGAACGAGAAAGAAGTGAGTCTCCCGCCACCTCGGCGGAAATGGCTCCACGAAGACGACGGACTGAATGCTCTCCATCACCTCCAAACGAAGAAGACCATCGCATACTTGTCCACACCCTACTTCAAAGAGAAATGACAAAAAGAAAGAGAAGAAAAAGGCGAGAAAGAGGACACCCTCTTCTCCATCTTCTTCATCTCTTCCTCTTATGAAAGTGATGGTGAAGACAAAGAAGATCAGGGCAAGAAAAAGGCAAGAAAGAGGTCACCCTCTTCTCCATCTTCCTCAAATTCTTCACCTTCTGAAGAAAGTGATGGTGCAACCTTTGAACCATCAAAAAGAAGAGGCCATAGGAAATCCTATGCCACGTGGAAGAGGTCGTCCAAGCTCAAGAAGTTCACAGAGGGAGGGAAGAGCATCTCTTTCCTTACCTATGATGGCACCTTTGGTGCTACGGACAAAGTCTTGGCCTTTGTCCAACAATTCGATGCGCCGTTTGGAGATGAGGGCTTCACGGAGTCCTCTAAGCTACACCATGTAGCTATGCACTTTCAAAAGTCCGTGAGACAATGGTGGTCTAGCCTACGGGCCAACAGTGAAGCTCCATGAACATGGAAAACTTTAAGAGCTTCCATTATGAAGCAATTTTTGGCCACTGATGCCAAAGACAAAGTACTCACAGAATGGTAAAGCTTGAAGCTCTCTCCCTACGAATCCATTCACAAATATGTAGACAAGTTTTGGGACTTACAACTCAAAGCCGTTGTCTTCCAAAAGTTGGATTTTGGAAAGCAAAAGCAACAATCTTGTGTGGGCTTAACTGAAGAAATGGTATAGTATGTCAACTCCCAAAGGCCACGCACCATATCGGCGGTTATACACCATACTATGGTGGCTTCTCGAATCAATTTCCATACGAGGGGTAAAAGAAATTCTAAGCCCATGGAAAACAAGGGTTCCAATGAGCCTAAGGGGAAGGACAATGTCCAAAAGTCTCATAAGGGCAACTCCAACAAAGCTAAAGAGAAGGGAGTTCACAAAGGCAAAAATAAACTCTCTCCTGAAGATCTTGAGCGTTATCACAAGGATAACCGTTGTTTCAAGTGCGGCGAGCAAAGGCATGCGTACCGCGCTTCTCCCCAAAAGAACATCTGCCATGAGCCTCCTAGAGCTACCTTGGTCAAAATCCAAGAGGAGGAAACTCACCACAAAGGATCTCCTCTATGTCATGCTTGGGGAAAGGTAAGAGAACATGATGCTTTTATTCTCTTTGACCCTGGTTCTACTCACAATTTCATATCTGTAGAGTTGGCCACCAAGCTATGCATACAAGCTTATGAGATGGGAGATGTCCTATCCGCAAGTGGTGCTTTCAAGGGGCAAGAAGCTTCAGTCACTCCCTTAATCGGGAAATTGAGGCTCCATGTTCAAAGCTATGTGGACAAAGAGGACTTCTTTATCTCTCCTCTCAAGCATGAGGATGTAATCCTAGGGGCACCATGGTTTGATCGCATGGCTACCAATGTTAAATTCCCTGAAAGGAGAATCTCCTTTAGGTTCAAGGAAAAAGATATATACATAGATGCTAAGGAAATGGGTAACACCATACCCATACATATACAAACTTTCAACAAGTCAATAAAGAGCTCTATTTCCGTGTACATGATTTTTGTTAACACTAGTTTGGTACCAAAACAAGACACTTAAGTGTCCTTTTTCTACAAATTTAGATTAAATGCTACTTGTATCAGACGGTGTATTGAAGAAAACCCTCTTGATATGCTTAAATATGTTAGCTAGAGGGTCTTTGAAAAATATAACCTTGCAGTTTGGAAGCTATCATGATAAAGAAATATACTCATCAAGTGGATCCCCATAAGACTGCGATTGATGCTTTGAAGAAATCAACTTTATAAGCTCAAGAAAAAATGAAGCGACCTCGTAGAAAATTGTACACAACTTTATTACAATTGTGCTATAGATAATTGCAAGTGGCATGTGTAAAAAAATTTACTTGAGAGTACATAAAATAATGGAAAGTTCTACGTGTTTGATATGACCATTTCAAGCATATTGTTGTATGCATAGAAAAATATGTTTTTGAGTTTTAGAAGGTGATACATTTCTTACCCTCTCCAATGAGGACTCAAGGTGACAAGTAGAAGTGCTTTGGTAAGAAACAATTTTTGGATCATTTCAAAACTGCGCATGCAAAAATTTTGATATTTTAATTCTTGAGACATAAGTATTCAAGACCTCAAATAACTTCAAATTTTTCACACATATCAACTAAATGTATCAAAGTGCATGGTATGAATACAAATGGGATACCTAAAACCTTGGTTTCAATGTTATTGTAGAGGACTCAAAATTTTCAAGAGTTTTTGCACAATCAAAATTTCAAGATAGGGTGTAAGCGACAAGATTTAAGTAAGTTAGGGAGCCAGAAAAATACGTAGTTTTTTGGTTTTAACATATAAAGTCATTTGATGCTGTCAAATTTCACTAGAATAGTCCCAATTCCACGAGAGAACCTTTGAAAGGCAAAAATTATGGTCTTAGTCAGCACGTGCTCAAGTATGAAATTATGTTTATAACTTGCAATTAAATTTGAAACTATTCCTTTAAGGTCATTCCATTGTTTTGTAACACTAAGTACTAGCATTTGGCTTTTAAAAACATAAAAAAGCTCACCTCTATAAAAAGATATAAGAATTTTATGTTTTTTTGGCAAAACAGCTTGAAATTTTACAAAAAATTACTACTTAAAAATTACCACAATTCTCTCCATAGGTTTTGTATTTTCACATGGAAAAAAAAAATCCAATGTTTTCTTTCCCTCATAACCAACCTATGGTAGAAGCAAGGTGTAAAAAACTTCTTTCTAGCTTGACAAATAAATTGCCAAAACTTCGTAGGAAAACAGGACACTTTAGTGTCCAATTACAGAACTAGTGTTAAAGACTCTCAAAATGAACCTAATGTTTTAGCAAAAGAAAATATACACGATCAAAAGGGGTTAGAGTTATCCAATTTTCTCAAGGGGTTTCAAGATGTCTTTATTGACAACATCCCTTGTGAGCTACCTCCTAAACGAGGCAATGATGACCATGCAATTGAACTTCTTCCAGGAAGTTCACCGCCTAATAAACCTCCTTAATAGAGTTTCTCAAGCTCAACAAGAGGAGTTTATGCGGCAAGTGCATGATTTAGTTGAGAAGGGCATGGTTAGGCCTAGCTCATCTCCATTTTGTTCTCCTGTGCTATTAGTGCAAAAGAAAGACGACACACATCGCATGTGTGTCGACTATAGAGCACTAAATAGGATCACTATCAAGAATAGGTTTCCCGTTCCACGGGTAGAAGACCTATTTGATAAGCTACAAGGGTCCACCTACTTCAGTAGGATTGACCTAAAAAGTGGCTATCATCAAATAAGGATAGTTGATCAAGACATTGTAAAGACCGCATTTTGCACTATGTTTGGTCTTTACAAATACATTGTCATGCCTTTTGGCTTGACCAATGCACCAGCCACATTCAACCTCTTGATGGAGAAGCTATTCAGGCCTCACCGAACCTTTACTGGACTGTTCTTTGATGATACCATCATCTACTCTAATTCATTAGACGAACACAAGCAACACCGCCAGGTAATATTTCAAGTTTTAAAAGAGAATAAACTTTATGTTAATAAAAAAAAAAAGTGAAGTTTTCTTACAAGAGATTCAATATTTAGGTCACATTATCTCTCAAGATGGCATCCAAATGGATCCATCAAAGTTAGAGGTAATAAAAGGATGGCATACTAAGAAGCTTTATAGGTATGTGTGCATACTATAGAAGCTTCATAGAAAAGTTCTCACTAATAGCAGGACCATTACATGACCTAACAAAGAAAAATGTTAGGTACACATGGTCTGCCAAGGAGGATAATGCTTTCAAAAATCTTTTAAAAAAGCTTATCTTTCAACATGTGTTTAAACTACCGGATCTCTCAAAGCCATTTGAGGTCCAATGTGATGCTTGTGCTGATTGCCTTGGAGTTGTTTTGCTCCAAGAAGGGCACGCATAGGCTATGAAAGTCGAAGGCTAGACCCTGTTGAGCAAGCTCTAGGCATATATGAAAAGGAACTCCTCGTAGTTCTACATGCCTTAGACTCATGGAAGCACTATTTATTGGGGACTCCTTTCATTCTTCGAGAACGGATCACCAAAGTCTTAAGTACTTCATGATGCAGACCAAGCTCTCCTACAAACAAATGAGGTGGGAAAATTTTCTTTTGCAATTTCATGTTCATATTGCTCACATTGCGGCAAGCATAATCAAGTAGCCGATGCACTCTCAAGTCGACCGAGAGTGAATGCGGTTTCCATAGCAACTCACAATGATCTATCTTCTATGATAGATGAGTATGCTATTGATCCCGATTTTAGAGATGTGATTTCAGTCCTTGCACTAGGGAAGAAAGAGTAACCATTTACTTTACAAGATGGTTATCTTCTCTATGGAAACATATTTCTATTGGCCTACCATGAAAGCAAACATACAAGAGTATGTTTCTAAATGTGTGGTATGCCCTAATTCACCATGGGAGAGCATATCCATGGATTTTATCTTTGGATTGCCTAAGCCTATCCATGGGAATACGGGAATATGGACGATAGTAGACAGGTTCAGTAAACAAGCTCATTTTATACCTGTCAAAAAGACTATCAAAGCCCATCAAATGGCAACCCTCTTCATTTCACAAATCTTCAAGTACCATGGCTTGCCAATGTCCATAGTGTCAGATAGAGATCCTAGAATGACCAGTAATTTTTGGAAGGGTCTCTTTGAGAATTTAGGAACAAGGCTAATTTTCTCTTCGACCTATCAACCGCAAACGAATGGCCAAAGTGAAATAGCTAACCTAACAATTCACGATCTACTAAAAGCCTATGTAATGGAAGTAGATCAAAGATCCCAATGGGAGAAGTACTTACCCTTAGTGGAGTATGCCTACAATAACAGTGTACATACTTCCACGGGAAAAGCACCTTCTGAGGTAATTGAGGGAAGATCAAAAAGTCCCCTGCTACTTAAGGTACACGGGAAGATCTTCTCTGCAGATGAATATAGCCGAGACCTACAAGAATCTTTCCAAAAGATTAAGGATGCTATCTCTATCTCACAGCAAAGGCAAAAGGCTACTGCTGACAAGCACACAAGAGCCCAAGCCTTTAAAGAAAATGATTGGGTCTTACTCAAATTTCCCAAGGCTCGATTAAGGCACACGACGGGCAAGAATCCTGCGGGACACCAAAAGTACTATGCTAAGTTAGCAAAAAGGTATTATGGTCCCTTCCAGATTCTCAGGCCAATCAATGAGATGGCCTATCAACTCAAGTTGCCCAACCATTGGCTCATACACAATGCTTTCCATGTGAGCCTATTAAAGCCTTACAAAGGAGAGCCACCTCAAGAATCAACTATTGAAGACCCACCGGAGATCGAGGACCAAGAAGAGGTGATGCAGCCCGAGTCCATTCTCCGACATGAAGACAAGGTACTAAGAGGCGGTAAGACTATCCGATGATATCTTATTAAGTTTAAGAATTATCCTTTTGAAGATGCTAGATGGATGCAAGGCATACAATTAAAGGATAACCTAAGCTTTGTCAATGCTTATAATGCTTCCCTAGAGTAAGCCAATGTACAAATGTAAAAAATGAACAAAGTTTTTGTCTTATAAGACTCTCTTTTTCTTTATTGTGCACAAAAATGAAGTAGTATGCATACTTAGATCAATTTTGCGGAGAAGACGTCTCCCAAACACCAAGTAGAGATTGTCACTCTACTATGGAAGATTGAAAGGACTAATGTGCAGACATGCTTGCGACAGCTTAGGCTCTCAAGCGCCAAATGGACTAGTCATCCATTCTGGAACGATGTCGTAGGGTAACATAGGGATCCTCTACCCGCTAGAAAAAGGACTAATGATATGCTTTATCTTCTCTACCCCATAGTCGAGGACGACTATGATTTCAAGAGAGAGGTAATGTCATAAAAACTAATATATAATCCTCCTAAATGATTTTCTCATGTTAAACTTATCATTTCATATGGGGAAGTGCCAGGGGAGAAAAAGCTAGAATATTGGTTAAGCTGGCAGACCAGCCACAATAGCGATCCAAAGGAAGGAAAATAGGGATCCAAAGGGGGGCCATCTGCAAAAGAGCAATGTGCAACAATGGGCTTAAAAGACCCTAAGGTTCAGCCCATTCAGACTTCCAAAATGCTAAGGTTCCAAAATTCAAAGGTTGTTGCCAAAGGTCAAACATTAGGGAAACTGGATGCTTTGTGTGTGTCCCAAAAGTCTTCATGCATCCCTACATAAGAGAGGGTGATTCTAGTTGTAGGAGATGAGAGAGAAACTCACACACATACACACACACACACAAGCTCACTTTACACAAAGGGAATGAGGGACACATGTCAGCTCCCTAGCCCAGATGCCCACAAGGTGTACTCAAATCCTATTGGATGACCTTGGAGGTGGACCAATGAGAATTAGGCTAGAGTAAATCTAGTTTAATCAATTTAAAAACACTTAATAAAAGAACCAATAAGAATTAAGCTCTCTATAAGACTATTGGACAGTCTCCCAAGGGGTCCAATGAGCATTCAATAGCCCAATGGCTTGCCTGATTCCTATTGGCCAGGAGGCAAAGGGGTTCAATGAGAGTTTAGTTGCATTTATTAATTACCTAAAGCTCTCACAAAAGGGGAAAGGGGGACACATGTCAGAAGGCTATCAGTTATGCTGCTTAATTTCCATTGGTTGAGGCTAGGGAGGTCCAATAGGATGTGAGCATGAGCAAATAGCAAGAGGGGTCGACCAAGAGAGAGAGGGGGCTGATTTTTCAAAGGCATTATTGACTTACACACTCACACAATCAAGGTGTGAAGCAAGAAGACTCTTTCTCTCCTTCTCAAGCTTTAATGGAAATCTTATCACCTACTCCAAGCTTGTGATAAGGGAGGCCTACACCAACAACTCTTGGCTTTGTGATGCAAATCCAAGAGCCAAGCTTAAATGCATGCTCATCTCCTCTACCATGCTAATTACTAATCTAATCTATGCTAATAAGAGTGATTATGTGAGGAGATGTATATCTTTCTCGTAAGAATACTCCTTCTTCCTCTCAATCTACTCTCATAGCCCGCTAGCTCTCACCATCTTTGAAGGTGTGTGAGGTCTTGGGTCTGAGACTGTGAGGGAATTGATGTTGTGTTTAATAAGTGTTGTGCTTAGTGCTTAAAGTTTCCATCTCCATAGCACTAGCTAGTATTGAAGGAACACAAAGAATTGTATTGTAAAATGTCTCTCTTGATGGGAGAAACCATAAGACAAAGCCTTTTGGAGGGGGGACCGTGGCTCCATGCAAATCCGGTCCTCAACTGTTGTCAATTGCTTAATTTCTCTCTCTTTTGAAGTATTGTTCATGCTATCTAACTAGGTGTTATGCTTTTTGTTACTCTCTCCACCCAAGCACTCTTGTTATTCTAATGAAATGCTCACTATGTTCGTGCTATTTTCCGCTACACACAAGTTACTAGGCCATTAAATGTTACAAGTACAATGGAGGGGAGAAAAAGGTACTCCACGCAATAAAATTAAGAAGAGGAAGCTCCTGTTACCTGCCACCATCACCAAAACAAAAAATGTGACAATGTTAGTGTTTTAAGGTGGAAGACAGGTGTTTAAAAAACTTCCTACATGTTATTAGATGTCGCCATAATGCATGTGCTTAAGAGCAAACCCGATTGGAGGGATCCATGGAGAGTAAGGATGTAGGTGTTGTGTGTTGAAGCTCCCTTGTCATCTTAGAGGTAGAGTGATTCTTACTTGGCCATTTTCCAAGCATTGGATTTTAGTCTCCTACATATAGGTCAATGAAGCCACATTGTGTTCACTCCAAAAACGGTTTTTAGTCAAATAAGGATGGTGTGTAAGCCCATCAAGAAGGTAGAGGGAGAGTGGGGGGTCGGTAGGAATAAAGATATCCCTTGGATGGTAATAATCAAAAAAAAATACATGTCCCATGTCTCCTATGAGGGCTCAAAGTCTTGAAGAGTTTCTTTCTATTAGTACGTCTTTTTTGGGGCCTTAGACCTAAGAAAATGTAAGTGAGAGATATAAATGGAGAAAGAGAGGCCCTCCACACCCACACTAGGACAATATGATATGTCATTATTGGGGGCACTAGGCACGCTAGGGCACTAGGCACCCCAACAGGGGTCCTAGTGCCCTCCAACTAGGATCAAATCCAAAATGATTTGGGGGCTACAAGAAGGTGAGCAATCTCTAAGGTATCCCCTAATGATTCTCCATAGCTTTGCTCTTTCAAAGTTGTTTTGGTAAAAAGCGTTAACTAGCGATTTTATGTTGTTTGCAGTGTCAATAGGGTAGGTATTGCCAAAAGGGATAGGTTTCAACTGGGACAAAATGACTTTATGGGCCCAAACCGATGGCCTATTTTCGATCTTTTTAGAATTTTGATCGGGGTGCAAAGAAGACTACTTTCCTTATCGGCCATATGTTTCGTAAGTTGGCCATTAGAGATGGAGAGCTGAAGGTTAAGGAAAGTAGTGGAGGAACCTTTCTCGATCGAGAGGCAATTAGGATAGTTTTGTGATGATTCGAAAAGTATTTGGAATCGGTTGAGTTTATTAGAAGAATATCATCAAAGTATCAACAAGGTGCACCAAGCTTGTTTAAAATAAGATGCAAGGCAAGTAAGGTTGGGATTTTTGCTGTGAACTTAAACTCCAAGGAATGGAGATAAAGGTTACACCATAAAGGGGAGCATGCAAGCCCCACAGATATCGTGTGGGTTTAAAGGTTATCTCCAAGGAATGGAGATAAAGGTTACACCATAAAGGGGAGCATGTAAGCCCCACAGATATCGTGTGGGTTTGAAGAGAGAGAGAGAGAGAAAGAGAGAGAGAGAGAGAGAGAGAGAGAGAGAGAGAGAGAGAGAGAGAGAGAGAGAGAGAGAGAATGCTCTTCTCCGTGTTCGTGAAAAACCATTTTCCCAAACATACACAATTTCTTTTCTTGAATTTGCCAAGAGGAAATTTTTAGAAATTAGATTATTTTTTTATTTTTTACACTAAGTTTCTCTATTTTGGGAGGGAATTTCTCAGCATTTTTGAAATTGACAACGACACGATATTAAGCTGCTGAGACACATTTTTCCCGAACACTGGCTCTCCTTCCACTTGCAGCCTCTTTGTAGCTCATGCTCTCCTCCATCTAGTAGCCCACATCATATGAGGTCGGAAAACCAACTCGTAGTTAGCGTAACCCTACTTGTAGCCTACAAAACAAGCTCGCACATGTGCAATGCTCATGTTCAGGGATGATTTGATGAGGTAGAGAAGAGAGAGAGAGAGAGAGAGAGAGAGAGAGAGAGAGAGAGAGAGAGAGAGAGAGAGAGAGAGCAGCTTGCAAAGCTCTCTACCACTCGTGAGCCATTGTCTACAATGCCTCCCAGCACTGAAGCTACCTTCGACAACGACCTCATGCAATCTCGGCTCACAAGAGATAGACAACGCAATTTGTTAACCCTCACGGCTCACGGACACCCTATCACCTACAACAGGTGCCGTATTATTTATTTGGTAGAGTCAGGTACCGGGCTTGTCAGTCCAATAGGAAAAGGGTAAGAGTGATCGCCGATGAGAGGCGTACTCTAACTGGAACATTCAAGGGATTAGTTGGCTAAGCATGGGCGCAAGTGTGAATGGGGCAAGCTCATATAAAAGTCAACTAAATCTAAAATTCACTCATTCTCTCATTCGTGCAATTGAAGAGTGCTCTTGCTCCATCTCCATCTTCTTCTTCTTCACCTCTTTGTGTGTGTGTGTGTGTATGTGTGTGTGAGAGAGAGAGAGAGAGAGTGTGTGTGCGATCGAGCATTGCGACGACGGCACGGCGACGGCGAAGCGGTTGAGCGCGGCGCAACGGCGGCTCCTTCTTATTTGCGGCGAGGAATCCTCCACGACAGCAAGCGTAGAGAGGTGAGTGACACACCATCGCCATCTTTGAGCTTACTAGTTTAGGCTAGTTGCGTGCTTGGAGCCATTTGTGGCTCGCACACAGTGTATCAGCAAGTTCCTTGCATTGACACGTGCCACAGACGCGCACATTTTTGGCACCGTTGCCAAGGAATGCCATACACTAAGCTTGAATGGCACTCTGTGCATCTTTTGTGGTGCAATTTCAATCGTAGGAAAGGTAGGGAAGGAAGGTGTGTGTGTTGAGAAGAAGGATTTTGTTTTTGCTACTGTGTATTTCTTTGTTAATGAAGTTTTGAAAGGTACTTTGTTTTCTCTATGATAAGGTGTTAGTATTAACGTTGTTAGTTCTGTGTAATGTAAAGTACAGTAAGTAGAAAGTAGATCTGTTAGAGCTAATGAAGTGTGTTAGTGTGTAATAGTAGGTGTATTAGTTGTAAGTAGGTAGGTAGAGTGTGTGTGTGCTCGCGCGCAGGCCGCGACGACCTTATCCAAAAAAAAAAAAAGGTAGGACCGGGATCGGGAATATCTCCCAGACCCAAGCTCACACTCAGGCTCAGGCCTCAGTCGCCCTTTAAAATTACATATTTCAGCTTCACACGTAGCTAAAAATCGACCTTTTTTGAGGACCAACGGAGCTTCAGGTGACCGAACGTTGCGTTGTAAAGCACACTGCGACCCTCTAAGTGATATGCTCATTTTGAGATATCACACACTTTAATCAAAAAATCGATCAGTAAAAAACATTAAAAAATGAGTGAAAACGGACGCCTAAAAAAGTAAGCAGTTAACCTTCAGGTTATTCGTCGACGCTTGTAGGGTGCCAAAGGTACATGCATCTGCGCTCTGGTTGTGTGCTAGAGATGGAGCAACTAGAGAGAATTTCGACTTACGCGAGTTCTCAATATCCACCTACCTTAAGTTCCAGGCCCTCGACGGGGACCCAAGGTAGTACAAACCAAGACCCGAACATAGCGGCTAGTGACTCTTCCTTTGACTACGACGTCATGGAGGGTTTCCCAATGCCTAATCCCGATAGCTCAAGCCAAGACATGCATGCCATGGGCCCGCGGTCTGGACCGAGCGTGCTTAGCCGCTTGAAGGAAACCTTTAGTAGAGCCACTCGCTCCGAACTTGGAGCTAATGATGTAAATGAGGGGGTGGGGAAGTAAATTCTCCATTCATGACCAATGTAGACCCTATGCCTTTAGAGAATGTGCACGTGAATACTTCATTCACTGCACCTCCTGACTCTTCAGAGTTATTCCCCTCCGAGGTCATATTATCCGATGGTAGAAGCCTTGCCGAAGTGCAAGAGGTTGAGCGATATATCATTGCGGCTAGGGAAAAGGAAGTCGAGACCTTACGCAAGGCGGAGCAACGAAGAGAGTTAAAAGTGAAAGCCCCTATGTCAATATCCTTGCTAAGAGAGCAATCGAGTGCTCCTGACTTAGCAACCGCTAAGGGCCAACCCCTAGAAAGCAACATTGCATCTAGTTCAAAGGACACCCCTAGCACCTCAATCCTCGATGGAGCGTTCTTAAATGAGAACTTGGAGTACGAACTACAAGCGAAAACTCTAACCAACCTATACACAGGTCACACCTATCACGTGGGTTGGTAAGATGTCCTACAATCCACAATGGGTGCTACTAGTGTGGAGGATCAACAACAAAGATTTTGTGAGGTCATCCATAGGGTCATTGAGTTAGAGAGACAGAACAAGGGGATCAACATGCTTTCAACGGGTCTCATGAGATTCACAGGAAAGGCTAAACAACCAACTTTATCGCAAATGGAGACTCTTTCGATAAGTCCAATGGATCCCCCATATGTTGTTTCGCTAGGGGTCTCAGTGCAATCTGAGCCCATAAGTGATAGCTTTACCTTTCCAAGTCTATCTCATCTTTCCCTTGATGACACCACGGCTACCATGCCTACCCCAATGATGGGCATGCCGAGAAACACACCATGGACCTCATTTGTTAGTAAAGTACCACTACATGGTAGCTCAATGCCTGCAACAGTACCTACAAGTGTGTACCAATCGTATGCACCTATGGGTCATCGCACTCATGTAGTCCCTACCCCTCCCATTGTTTCAACTACCTATGCTCCACAACCACAACACCCAAGCTCTTATTTCCATGGGACTATACTGGCTAGCATTAGCATGTCACATCCGACGTCTGCTATGCCTAGGGCCACCCATATGAACCTTGGACCACCACATGGCACAACATCGTACCCAATGTGGAACCCAAGGGCTTTCTATGTGCCAAGCCCAATGCCAATACCTACTCCACATGTAGTCTCTAGAGCGCCTTCACCCACGGTGCTGCTCAATTGGGTGACTTGGCAACATTTGCTCAAGCTATTGGTCGATCTATTGCTGAGAATGTGAGAAAGCATATCGAAGTGTTTGAACAAATATGCGATTCTCTAGGAGAACACAATGACCTGCATAAGAGTAATGCTTTAAGTTTAACCTTAAGTGGGAAGGCAGGGGATTGGTATAGAACCCTAAGGGTGGAAGAAAAAACGATTTACCCTACTCTTAGGAGACTGTTCTTGAAAGAATACATACAAGAGGGAGTGCTTTGGGGTGTAGCCTCTCAGCTCCAGAAAGACTTTATTAGTCGCTTGAAGCATTTGAATTCTCATTGTAATCCAAATGAGCGCTTCAATAATAATCAATTGCTTGATAGATTCATTAGGGGGTTATGGCATGAGGATATCTACAATGGCCTAGTCATTAGAGGTATCACCGCTTGGGAAGTAGTCACCACCAATGCAATCCAATTGGAGGATAATTTAATGATTCAAGGAGAAAGAATGTCTGTTGAGCCTAAATCTATTAGCTCGCAAGCATCGGGGCATCAGCCAATGACCCTAAAGCCTATTGCTAAGGAGCCAAAGATATCTGAGATGACTTTAGCAGATCTTACCAAGGCTATTCAAGAGAGTCTTAGAGACCATCGTGCTCCGCAAAACAATCATATGTATCCAAGAAGGGAGCAACAATGGTGCTCAGTATGCTATGGACCGCATAGTACCAATGAATGCCCTACTTTTAGAGTAAAATTCAATGGGAATTGCAATGCCTGTGGAAGGTATGGTCATCAAGCTAAGGATTGCATAGTATTTAAGCATGCGATGGCCAATAGACCAACCTTAGCATGGACAGACACATCTCGAGTACCTACATTGATGCCGGCCCCACCTCTTGAACAAACAACACAACACATGGTCCCTAGGGCCCAAAATGTTGTTCAAACAATACCCTTACCACCTCCAGTGCTAGGACTGCAACCACCACATCCGAAAATCACTTATGTGAATCAAGTAGATTGTGAGTCATCTATCGCTTGTTTGGAAGGCTGTGAGGAAGATATAGATCCTAATATTGCCTATGTGATGGATGTGCTTGAAGAAAATCCACAATACTACATGGAGGACTATTGGGGACAAGTCAAACCTATCTATCAAGTAGCTGCTCTTGCGGCAAGAGGCCAAAATATCAATTACACTGCTAAGAGACCACCTTCTTCAATGCTATGAGTGTGGAGGTCCACATCGTGTAGCCGAGTGTCCTATTAGGCTACAAAAGAACGCCACACTAATGCAAACCAATCAAGTGAGCACGTCTACAATGCCGATACTCATGTGTAATTGATGTGGCATAGATCATTTGATTGCCCAATGTCCAAATAATCCAAATGCACCGAAGATCACGCCATTAAACTTGATTGAAGTTATCGAGGAGCCATCACAAAGTACACCTGTGGTACCAGTAAACGTACTCACACAATCGATGCTCCAAAAACAAAATTATATTCTTGAGGAAAGAGACACGGTATCAATTGCCCAATCTCATAAAAAGAAGAAAACACGAAGGAAGAGATCACAAAAAGCAACGAAGTCAAACCCCAGTTCAAAGACCAACATAGGGACTGGTGACGACCCCGTATATATGAACGATGCTCAAGAGGATTCTGATTCAGGTGAAACCATGGAGACCAAAACGATCACTAAGATAGAAACCAACAAGGAAGATCTTCATGAGCCACAATGGACAGGATCCAAGAAGAAGATAGGAACTTATCCAAACCCTACAGAGGAGATTGAGCGAGTCAAGCAATTAAGGAGTTTGGTAGAAGATACCCGAAGGGATCCAGAACCAGCACCTAGGCAGATCCAGATTACATACACCGTGTTCCCTACTCAACAACAACCTCACCAAGTCCATAGACCCTTAGCCATACCTAGTGTCATCCAAGAAGAAAGTGACTTAAAGTAATGGGAAAGTGGGCGTACTCACTTCTTGATGGAAAGAATGTTTACAAAGGGACTACCTGATCCTATCGAAGAAATGGAGATCCCATCTTCCCCACGTCAAGGGACTGAAGCCCAAAAGGTGCAGTTAAACATTGCCAAATTGATGGATTTCATGTCTTCAGAAGTTAGAACCACCATCATGTCCAAACTATATAAAGACCCTGAGCTAGTCTCAGCTCTTCGAGCCTTCCTCAATGGAGAACTAAAGTTTGGGCTACCACAATTTGCATAGATGGATGGAGCTGGGGAGATGCCAATAGAGAAGGAACACTTAGATCCACAACCCAACCTAGATGAGAACCTTGTTATAGAAATACCTGTTAACAAGCTGGGATAATACTTTGAGGGTGATGAATCCAATGCGACCATACCAATCACTACTAAGGGATTAACTGTGAAGGGAATCCTTGATGGTGGCGCTGGGGTTAGCATTGTGACTAAAAATTGCTAGGAAACTATGGGAAGACCTCACCTTGGGACCACAACCATAGTAGTGAAGATAGCCAATGGGTCTATTGTTAAACCTATTGGGATGCTAGAAGATCTCAAGATCAAGGTCTTTGGACATAAAATAAGAGTTAACTTCATTGTTATGGATTTGTCCAAGCACACTATGGCATTGGAGATGATCTTAGGACGTCCTTCATGAGGGAAGCAAAAATGGTGCATGACTAGTCTAAAAACCATGTCTACTTGCAGTTCCAAGATTCTGTCATTCGAGTGGATCTTGTAACTGGTCGAGCACATCCCCTAGGAAACATGTTTATAATTGATCATAGATCTGGCACCATAGTTCACTCGGCCCCATTGCAGTATTGTTACACGTGTAAAGTGGACACTGATGTTGGGGAAGATTCTCCTTATATGGATGTACTACATGGGATGACTGAGTCAGAAAATGTGGATTGGGTCCACCTAGCAGCAACCATAGACACTTGGGGAAACATGGGGATGACCTAGGTAACACCGGAGGGGGATGAAATGCCTGTACCCTTAAATATGCTACAAGCAATGCATATAGCTTTTGACAAGACTCATCCTAATATAACGAAGAAAACATACAAGTGGGTCCCTAAAGCTTCTTTAGCGACCATAGCTAGTGCCAAAAAACAGAAGCCTTGTAGGAGACGTCCCACTCGCTCCAAGAAATGTAAGTAAACGTGGCGGTGGATTCCTAAATGACTATTGGAAGCTCAGGGCTACTATCAAGGAATTGAACAAATCTGGGTGCCGAAACATAGATTGTGTTCTTACTTGTCACCTGACCCATGTGAGCCCAATCCGTAGCTCCAAAATGAATCAACGAAAATTTCATAGAATGCTACACACCCGCTCCAGAGCTAGTTTGGGTACCGAAGAAAGAACAATTTGTTCCGCTTAGTTCAGGAAGGGGGGAGTCCCATGAAGCTTCTAGCTCCTCATGTAATGCATCCATAGAGGTAGAAGCTTCTCCACAGCCTCCACCTACAATAGTGGACCTCCATAAAGCTACAAAGGAATCCACACCTCCCAGTGTTCAAGGATCACCTGATGAACCACTTCAAGTTCGATCCAGGGAGAGTACCTTACCACCCTTGCAACTCGACAAGGCACCTAAGGTAATAGAAAACTAATGGCAAAAATCCTCACCTATTACCAACTGGAACAATTGGTTTTAAAGGGTGACGAGCACATTTCAAACGGTATGATCTACCCAAGGAAGGGGGGAATGTTTGCTGACATCCATCATTCACTTGCTTCCCTCTCAACCTTCCTCCCTGACCTCTCAATCTCCCAATCTTAGGGAATGTATATATAAAGCCTTATACTCACAAAAAACAAAAATAATAAAGAGCAAGAGCAATTAGCAAATGAGTATGCACAATAAAAGTCAAAACATTGACCCAGACCTACACATTCACATCCGGTACACTGAAACGAAAACCTATGTCATCAAACACCCTTGATCCTCATCACTCGAGTGATGGAGGGTAGGTAAGATTAATACGATAGGAGTGTTTTTGTTTTAGAGTTTAGTGATTAGCAAAGTTCTTTCTTCCCATTGATGTGCCTCCTAGAGGTATTCTTTGTGTTTCCTTGTGTGTACAGGAATGTGTTGCTGTGGTTAGGATTTGGACCTTCATGGAATCTTTCTCTCATCCACTTTTCAAATCAAGCGCGACCATCAATACAAACAGGTGTTTCTTGTCCATTAGCATTGCTCCTTATCTTTTTGCATCCATGTTTGTCTGCTTTAATTGTGATTGGTAACATAATATTCAGCAAATTTGCTTAGTACCAAACATTAAATTCAATGTGATTTTTTTGTCATAATCATTTGTCTAGGTTTAAAAATCAAGCAGTGCGATTAAGCTAGTTTGACCAAGTTAGGTGTTAGAGATCTTCTCTTAATACCATGGGGAATGCCTTTCTAATAATCAATGGTTACTTAAGTTCTTAATCCGATTTAGGCAGCATTGTGTGAAATGTACTAGGGCTTTCTAGTGGGCTTAGTCCCTATTGACCTTTAGCTTAAGTATTATAAAGGGAGTTTACTAGTGTGATGAGCCTGGGGAGGGTAACAGTGTTATATGACCCCCCAAAGTTACAAAATTAAAATGCTGAAAACGTACAAACAAAAAAAATTCAAAGTATCACAATGTAAAAACTTAAGCTGGAAGAGAAATCTCAGCTTGATTTGGTACTTCACTCACATGTATCGCCTATGGTACTAGAGCCCTAAAGGTTCCCTGTGTGGGCGCTTTTCCTTGAAAAGCAAAAAACCCAAGGCATACAAAATAAGCACACACATCAAAATTGAAACAATGTGAAAAGACTTTGGGGGGTCAAAGAAAAGGAAATAAGTCACTCGATGATTTCATGAACAATTCCTTTTATTGTAGCTTAACTACAAGGTCATCTGGGTATAGCCTCTAGTCAGCCCTCGGACATGAAATACCTGGCTCTCACGATTAAACAACTTAATTGACTAGAGAAAATTGAGAAGCTTGCCCATGGTATTAATAGTCGATCTTTAGTGCTTTTCGACCATTAAATTTGCGACCCAAGACTTGTTTAATTTTTTACCTTTACAAATGTTTATGCGTTGATTATATTGCAATTTAATGTTTATTGCTGACAAATGGTTTAAAATTTTGTTACCAATCAAATTGTCTGCCTACAACTGCATATGCTTTTAAAATGTATATGAGAATGCAATTACTGTGCCAATGTTGTTTGATTTTTCAGTGACTGAAGGATGGTAAGGACATTCATCTCAAATGCTATTCCACCTCAACGAACGAGCTTCAATTCATTAGCTTCCGAGGATGGAGTCTACATCAGGAAGGGGGGACATGTTAACCCTCACGGCTCACGGACACCCTATCACCAACAACGGATGCCGTATTATTTATTTGGTAGAGTCAGGTACCGCGCTTGTCGGTCCAATAGGAAAAGGATAAGAGTGATCGCCGATGAGAGGCGCACTCTAACTGGAACATTCAAGGGATTAGTTGGCTAAGTATGGGCGCCCAAGTGTGAATGGGGCGAGCTCATATAAAAGTCAACTAAACCTAAAATTCACTCATTCTCTCATTTGTGCAATTGAAGAGTGCTCTTGCTCCATCTCCATCTTCTTCTTCTTCACCTCTATGTGCGTGTGTGTATGAGAGAGAGAGAGAGAGAGAGAGAGAGAGAGAGAGAGAGAGAGAGAGAGAGAGAGAGAGAGAGCATTGCGACGACGGTGGCGAAGCGGTTGAGCGCGGCACAACGGCGGCTCCTTCTTCTTCGCGGCGAGGAATCCTCCATGACAGTAAGCGTAGAGCGGTGAGTGACACACCATCGCCATCTTTGAGCTTACTAGTTTAGGCTAGTTGTGTGCTTGGAGACATTTGTGGCTCACACACAGTGTATCGGCGGCAAATTCCTTGCATTGACACGTGCGACAGACGCGCACATAATTGCTCCATGCCCTCTTTCCAGAAATACGTAACCTATGCGATAACCCATAGAGAAAACAGTTTCTACGTTGCCCTAAGGCTCAACCTTCCCATCTAGCGTAGAGGCGAAGTACCTATGGTCTTGTCGTACTACACCCACTTCATCCCTCTGCCCACAACAAATGATCTACATCCACATGGTAGCCACACTGGATGGTGGCTAGAGCTATTGCTTCATCTTGAGTCGTTGCTCAAATTGGGTGTTGTGTAGCACCATCTTTGATTTACTCCCTTATAGTACAATGTAACCCTACTCGTAGTTAGCGCAACCCTTCTTGTAGCCTACGAAACAAGCTCGCGCATGTGCAATGCTCATGTTCAAGGATGATTTGATGAGGTAGAGAAGATAGAGAGAGAGCAGCTTGCGAAGCTAACCACCCGTGAGCCGTCATCTACAACGCCTCCCAGTAATTGAAGCTGCCTTCAACAACGACAACATGCAACCTCGGCCCACAAGAGATAGACAACGCAACTGCTCGATGCCCTCTTTCCAAAAACATACTTTGAGGGAAAGTCAAACTTTCCTCCCTTGAAAATGGAAATTTGGTTTCATCCAAAATTACAACTTAAAGAATCTTTCAAGATTCTATGAAAAATATCTCACTCATGATGTCAATGCTTTATTATAGTAACTAGCCATTTAATAGACAGGCCTCGTGATTTTATTACTCGTTTCAATTTCAAGGTCTAGCATGAAAGAGGAAACAATGAATTGAAAGTATCCACTTAAAGCCATCATTGCTTTATATCCAAAGCTACAAAATCCATCCAAACACTAAACATGGCAAACCTAAAAACGGACAAAATGCTATGGCCTTTGCACGGGGCAGGCCTCCCCTTTAATTGCCACGTGGTCTTAACTATGGGATCAATGGTCTTGGGATGGCTTTGCTTCCCCAGTTGGCATTTGAATCCTCACCATTAGCTAGAGGGGTAGGGGCCTTAACCATCAAACCTGTGCACACTTTTTTGAAATAGATATGATTCTCCATAAACTACAGTTAAAACAATAGATCTCGACATAAAAACCAATCTAAGGATCCTAAGTTTAGTTTTTGTGGACCTCACCATAAAAACTAATCTCGAAATCCTGAATTTAGTTCTTATCCGTCGGACGAGATTTGCGAGGGCCCTTGATTTTGCACAAGAGCCCTTGTTCCCATGGTCGCATTTACATAGAGTTCCACTAGGCTCAAGTTCAACTCATAGCTAAGTTAATGTCTTCCATATTTAATTCCTCGTTTTCTTCTCTGTTGACCTATTATTCTTGAATCCTGTTGTGAGGAGCTCGACATTTCTGCTGCTGTTGCTGCTGCTGCTGCTGGCGCGGCTGCCTCCTCAGGCTATCTGCCATGGCGTCCAAACGGATCCTGAAAGAACTTAAAGACCTGCAGAAGGACCCTCCTACTTCTTGCAGTGCAGGTTCAAATCTTCTAGTTTGTATAAGGGCATTTTAGGGTTTGCGTTTGCATATGCATGAAGAAGACGGTTTAGGGTTAGTATTTTTGATTCACCTTCACGATTGCTCAAATCCGGCATTCTTTACATCATCAAGGAACTGCAGGTACTAAATTTCGGCCGTATAATTTTGACGTCAGTTATGCATCGATTGGCAACTCTCCTTTGTAGAATTTAAAAAATGCTATTTGAGAGCAGAGAGAGAAGGAAAATCCCTCTATAAATATATAGATTTGTCTTCAGTTTTTTTTCTATGGGAAGCACTCATCTTCTTTTTTAGCAAGCCATTTTTGCACTAGTTGCTACGGAGGGGCATGTGCTATGTATCCGAGTTTCCTAGTTTTTTCTGTGCTGTTGCATATAATACGTTGTGTTTACAGTAATCATAATGTTTTAAGTAAACTGCAGGCCCTGTGGCGGAGGATATGTTTCATTGGCAAGCAACAATAATGGGACCAGTTGACAGTCCTTATGCAGGAGGAGTTTTCATGGTTACAATTCACTTCCCCCCAGATTATCCGTTCAAACCTCCCAAGGTCAGTTAGATCTTTTTTCCTTTGTCATAAATGTATGATGGGGGTAAAGCCATTTTATACGACTTACATGTGCAGATTGTTGTGTCATTTCTCATAATTGTCTGACTCAAAGCTGGGTTGACACAGTATAAATGTGTGTTTTTGAGGATAGCTTGGAAGCGTTGAGCACTATTTCTCTTGTCATGTCTATGCTTAAATGCTAGAAAGTGATTGAGAGGTCACTCATACGTGGAAGGGCTAGATCATTTTAAGGTGATAATTCAAGGTAGGGTGCTAAGTTGGGTTTCTCTCAAATGGTATTATGCATTTCAGTCGCTCTTTGTGATTCTATGCAGTGGTTGTGCTATAGAAGGTGAAACCTGAATTATGTATGGGCTATTGGTCAGGATCAGTGGTGGGTCGCCTGTTTACTGGCTGCATCGAATTGCTCATTCTTTAAAGTCTGTACTTGATTTTTCTTCTAGTATGAGCTGGTGTATGGCTGGTAATATTAAAAGGCTGCCCTTTAGAGCCACGCGAGTCAATTAGTTTGTAGACATTCTGTTGGAAAGTGAATTCTAAGGCAACGTTGCAACAGTCTTCAACACTTGCCTCTGTGCTATTGCTTAATACGTTTTTGGATGGAAGGGTTATTCTTCATGAATTCTCCCCTTTGGAAATAAATATATTGTCACACATAGGAGCCAGGCAGTCCCATGTTTGAGGAACAACGTATTGCAGTTATAGGGGTCTCTTATCCATGTGTGTCTAATCTTGATGTGTCTTTTAACTCGTGGATGGCACTGCATTATTTGATGTAAAGGAAAAGGGTGTGTATAATAAAAGCTCCTATTTTAGAAATGGCACCACTGTATTGGCCTAAGTGTTCATACCTAATTGCACTAACTTGTATATTTATGTGCATAGAGGTTTTTTTTTGCTAGTTATAAATTCTTAAAGATCACGCAGTATGTGCCTATGATCCAAAGAAATTAAATTATTAATGGGGATCTGGCGTCAATTGCATTTTTGATTGAAGGGGAAGGAAGAGTTGATGTCGACGCATGTGGGGGGAGCAACGTTGTGGCTTTGAGCAGTTGCGCTCACCTATAGCAGTTCGGTATGCTTGCTTTGCGATCTCTTCAAGCTCAAGATGAGTGCTCCGAATTGTACTCTCCTCCAAGCCTCAAGGGCCCCTTTCTTATGGCGAGAGAGGTCTATGCTATTGAAGCACAAATCTGGTACAATGGTCTAGATGCAATGGACTTGTGGACGATGTCCACGACAATGATGATGACGACGAGGACGGGCTGAAAACTGAAAACGCTAGGGCTGAAATCTGGAAAACGTTGTCTTTCTGCTGAATACTGACACTATGTCGGTGAGGATGGCGATGATGACGACTCGACGACGATGCGCTGAAAACGCAGATGCTGAAATCTGAAAACAGCGGGCTGAAATTGTAAACGCTGGCTGATCCGACGGTACGGCGAGGATATGCTGCGGGTGGGTGAGATCTGCGAGGCTAGGGGCTAAATCTACAATGGCTAAGGGCTGAAAACTGAAAACGCTAACTGACTTGGCTGACCTGGCAACGGGAAACTGCAAAATGCCAGGCCTTATCCGCAACAAAAAACGCCAGAAAACGTTGGGGTTGATCTGTAACAGAAAACGCAAGGCTGATTTTGTTGGCTGAAAACGCTAGGGCTCTCTGCCAGAAAACGCAAGGCTGATTTTGTTGGCTGAAAACGCTAGGGCTCTCTGCCGGTCTTGCTGAGAAGGTGCACTGCAACGGGAGTGCGCCCAATGCGCGATGAAGTAAGGGTGGGAGTGGTTAATAAGTCCGGGGACACGCGACACGGAGTGGTGGAATTCCACCCCAGAATTTTTTTATATTGCATCAACACAGTACAAGCCGGTACTCCAGACTTTGCACCTTCTCCAGGAAGCATGCTAAAGAATGAGCCCTAGCCTCATATTTAAAGGCCCTAGGCCCCAAAAAGCAGTTTTTCATGAAAAGCGTTTTAACTCAAAAGCTCTTGGTTCAAAAGCAATGCCAAAAAGCTGTCAATGTAATTTACGAAAATCCGTACAGCGTGCCACGTCATCAATCATCGCAAAACGCGAAAATCCGTACAGCCTGCCACGTCATCAGCCATCGCAATTTTTGAAAATCTGCCACGTCATCAACCAACGTAATTTTCAAAAATCTACCACATCAACAGCTACGCAATTTCTTGTGTGTGTGTGGGTCCTGCTTTATTTCCTTTATGTCACTTAAGTGGAATGTACACGGTGCAATATGTCCATGCAAGACTCGACTCGACTTGAATGGATGTTGTAGTTGCGGTTACTCTTCAAGTGAAGCACCTCCGGGGCTGTGCTAGCAACTGGAATCGCCAGGGAGAGAGCGAGCGCTACTTTCCTCAAAACGTGACTCGACTTGACTTGAATAATGGATGTTGTAGCTCTGGTTACTCTTCAAGATGAAGCACTTCCAAGGCTGTGCTAGCAATTGGAATTGCCAGGGGGAGAGCGAGCAGTTAGTGAGACCAGTGTGCCAGGAAATTTGTTGCGCTCGCAGATATGCTACATGAGTCTTTTGCGATGTGGGTTGCGGATGGCCACCAAGACAAAGCTTTGGGGTTGATTTGCACACTTATTGTCACAAGACTGACACCATGTGCCAATAGAAAAGAACAGACTGAACAAAATTTTAGCACTTCAATAACAACTGAATTTAGAGAGAGAAACGACACGCGACACGGAGTGGCGGAATTCCATCCTAGAGAGTATTGGCCCCAAACCTTGGCGCCCCTTTCGGTATTTCTTTATATTGCATCAACTTAGTACAAGCTGGTACGGTAGACTTTGCACTTCTCCAGGAAGCATACGAGAGAATGAGCCCTAGCCTCATATTTGAAGGCCCTTGGCCTTAAAAGCAGATACAGTGAAAAGCTTCAAACTCAAAAGCAATTGGCCCAAAAAGTACTAGCGTCAAAATCTGTCAGTGCGTTGTGTTGAAATCCGTACAACTACCACGTCAGCGTTGTCAGCGTGTTTTGCAGAAATCTGCCATATCAGCACTGTCAATGGAATTTCAGGGCTGTCCGTATAGTTGCTACGTCATCAGTTCACGCGTATGTGTGCTGGTCCAGCTTTATTTTAATGTCTTTATGTCACTTGGGTCCCATCGGACGAGGTCCCCATAAGTTGGTAGGACTTCTTCTTCTGCTGTTGCTTGTTCTTCTTAGGGTTTAGACCCCTCGGCCGTGATCTGAAGGTTGGCTCTGTTCTTTAGTGACTTGACATGTCAGCAGTTTGTGACACTTGGGCTGAGTGCTGGCTGCAAAAACATAGATTTAAACGCAAGAAACATCAGAAAACCTTGCGTACAAGCTGACTAAAAATGAAGGTGATGATGGCGAAGATGATGGGCAATAGATCATAGATGGCACTGAACTCGAGGGTGAGAGTGAGGAGAAGGGATGGGTGCCAAGAATGCTAGAGATTCTGCAGGGATGTGTCAAGCCATTGAAGACCCATCGGGTTAGGGCTCTCAGAGCCTAACCCTTATCGACGCAGATCCCTGCTGAGGGGCCTAAATCCTAAGTGAAACCTAAGTGAAGAAGCAGTAGCAGAAGAAGCAGTAGCAGAAGAAGAAGAAGTTTTTACCAACTTACAGATCCTCATCGAATGGGGGCAAAACTTTAAAAAGAGATTCCCACCAACTAGGCCTGGGGGACATTAGACATTATAAAAAAGCAAGAACATCCCACACACAAATTGATGACGCAAGTGGCTGTACGAAAGTCCTCACGTTTTACGTTGACTTGCTATACGGACCCCTTGAATTGCGTTGACATGCCACGTGGCATTGTATGGATTTTCGCGTCGCGTTGCTGGTTGTTGACGGGGTAGATTGTATGGATTTTTGGTATTTTGCTTGGACTGTTCTAGCGCTAGCTTTTGGACACCAAATGCTTTTAGAACTTGATGCTTTTCATGTATTGCTTTTCGATAGGCCCAGGGCCTTTAAATATGTGGCAAGGGCTCTTTATCTGGCATACTTCCGTGAGAAGGTGCAAATACGTGCCACCACCGCCGTTTTACTTAGTCGAAGCAATATAAAGAAATACCAAAAGGGGTGCCAGGGCTTGGGGCTAGTGCTCTCTCGAGGTGGAACTCTACCATTCTTCAAGTTGATTTGTTTTGAAGTGCTAAAAGTTTGTTCAAGACGTTCTTTGCTGTCGTCACATGGTTCCCTCGTTACCGGTCCAGTAATATCAAAGCTCCAGTAGTGTGCTTTCCTCAAAGCATACCGGTCCTACCAAAGAGCAAGTTGAGCAAGATGGTGCTTCCAAATTTTCTTCATGTCCATGCTCCGGACTTACTAGCCACTCCCACCCTTAGTCCATCGCACATCGAGCTCACTCCCGTCTTTCATCGCTCTGATTTGAGAGGTATAAGCCATAAAGAATCCAAGATGACTTGCAAGAGGAGGAGGAGACGAAGAAGGAGGAGTTCGTCTTGACGAACCCTACACATTGATGCGAGCGGATTTTGATTCCGACAATTTTGTAAGTGAAGGAGTACGAGCGGAAGTGCGACGCGAGAGAGAGTGCGAGAAGAAGAGCACGACGATATGGTGAACTCGCTCTACTGTAATGTGTAGAGCATAGTGAGTTCTTATTAGGTTTTTACAAAAGAATATGTGTACATACCTGGCGGCCCGCCCACTTACCTGGGCGACCACATTGGGCTTTATACCCCAACAACCTTCCACTTAAAGTCCAATGTGGTACTTTAAGTGTGAGAGAAGCTACTATACAAGCTAATATACAAGAGATGTAGAGAAGTGATGTACTACCCTACACCTAACTGCTTGCGAAAATGCGCAAAGCTCTCTGAGGGAAGTCCTTTTGTAAGTAGATCAGCAGGATTTTCTGTGGTGTGAACTTTGACAAGCTGAAGTTGCTTATCCTCGAGCATTTCCCTGATGAAATGATACTTCACATCCACATGCTTTGTCTTTGAGTGATAAACTGGATTGCGAGCCAATTGTATAGCACTTTGACTATCACAATATAACACAGGCATCTCTTCTTTGATTCCCAAATCTGTTACTAGTCGATTAAGCCAAATTGATTCTTTGCATGCCTCTGATGCTGCAACATATTCAGCCTCTGTAGTAGACTGAGTAACACAATCTTGTAATCTAGAACGCCATGATACTGCTCCACCAACCAATGTAAAGACATACCCTGACGTAGACCTTCGGTTGTCTAAGTCACGTGCATAATCTGAGTTTGTAAAACCCTTTACACTTAGCTCCTGACTCCCATAGCATATACGCATACTCTTTGTAGCTTTCAGGTATCTCAATATTCCTTTCACTGCCTCCCAATGTTTCTTGCCTGGGTTTGACATGTATCGACTTACTACTCCCACTGCAAATGCAATGTCTGGGCGAGTAGCAATCATTGCATACATCAAACTACCCACTGCAGACGCATATGGAATCTTATCCATTTGAGCCTGTTCTTCCTCAGACACAGGACAATCTTGTTTGCTAAGTTTCACATATGGTGGCAATGGAACACTCAATGCCTTTCCCTTCTCCATATTGAAACGTTGCAAAACCTTGTCAATATACTCTGTTTGAGATAACCAAATCAACTTCTTTGATCTGTCTCTCTCAATGCGCATACCAAGTATATGACTTGCCTCACCCATGTCTTTCATGTCAAACGATTTTGCCATCTTTGACTTCAAAGCTGAAATTTCTTCCAAGTGCTTGCCAGCAATCAACATGTCATCCACATACAAAATAAGGATCAGCCAACTACCATCCTTAGCCTTCTTTGTATATAGACAGTGATCGAACTCACTACGTTTGTAGCCTTGAGAAAGCATAAACTTGTGGAATTTATGGTACCATGCCCTCGGTGATTGTTTTAAGCCATAAAGACTCTTTAACATCTGGCATACCCAATCTTCCTTGCCTTTCTCAACAAACCCTTCTGGCTGCTGCATGTAAATTTCCACATCTAAATCACCATGCAAGAACGCTGTCGTGACATCCATTTGGTACAACACCAAATCTAATATGGCAACCAATGCAAGAAAGCATCTCAATGTAGTCATCTTGACCACCGGAGAGAAGACTTCATCAAAGTCAATGCCTTGTTCTTGCTTAAAGCCCTTGGCAACAAGCCTTGCTTTGTACTTTGGCTGATTATCATGAGCGGTGATCTTATACCTGTAAACCCATTTACAAGGTAGAGCCTTTTTGCCCTGTGGTAATTTAACTAGCTTCCATGTCTTGTTTTTATGCAGAGCTGTCATCTCTGACTGCATGGCCAATTGCCAATTCCCGGAGTCCTTCATTTGCACTGCTTCCTTGTAACATGAAGGCTCATTGCAATCAGTCAACATGACATAGTTCATAGATGGAACAAACCTATCAGGAGGTCGCGTGACACGTCCAGATATACGCACAATAGGTGGCTCAGACTCAGCCACAACCTGTGGTTCCACTCTATCCTGTCCTTGCTCCTCTTGAGCCCTGACATTTTGTCTTGCACGTGCAGGTCCATCTTCTTGGAAGACAACTCTTCTAATCTCCTCAACCCTCTCTGGTTTAGAATGATATTTGGATTCATTAAAGTGAATATCATTGCTGCGGACAACCTTTCTGGATTCGGGATCCCAAAGTCTGTACCCCATCTCACCAGAATTACCATAGCCTAGAAAGATGCACTTTCTACTCTTTGGCTCAAGTTTGTTCCTAAATTCCTTTGGAACGTGAGTATATGCCTCACAGCCAAAGACTCTGAGATGCTTGTATGAGGGCATTTTGCCTGACCATACCATCTCTGGCACTGAATCCTTCTGCAAAACCTTGCTAGGAGATCTATTTACAAGATGAACAGCTGTTGATACAGCTTCAGCCCAAAACCCATTTGGCAGCTGTGCATTAGACAACATACTTCTGACCTTCTCTTGTATGGTCCTATTCATCCTCTCAGCAGCACCATTTTGAGGAGGATTGTAAGGAGCAGTAAGTTCACGTTTTATATCTTTTGACTCTGCAAAAGTCCTGAAAGGCCTTTGAAACATACTCTCCACCATTGTCAGTGCGTAAGCATTTAAGCTTCTTGCCACTCTGATTCTCCACAAGTGTCACAAACGTTTTGAAAACACTAAACGCTTCATCCTTGTGCTTGAGAAAGTAAACCCATACTTTCCTCGAGTAATCATCTATAAATGTCATAAAGTAAGAAGCTCCCCCTAGAGATAGGTTAGGCATAGGTCCACACAAATCACTATGAACAAGTGCCAACTGTGTATCTCTTCTACTGCTTCTATGCTTATGTGGCTGCTGTGTTTGCTTACCATACAGACAATGTTCACAGAATTCAAAATCATTAAATGAAAAGCCAGGCAAATAACCAGAACGAGACAAGATTTCCATTCCCTTCTTGGACGTATGTCCTAACCGGCTATGCCACAAAGAAACGTTCGGCTGCTCGGTTACATTGATTACATTTTTAGAGACATTTGATACATAAATCATGTAAAGTCCTCCAGACTTTACTCCATGTGCTACTGTCATAGAACCCTTGGATATCTTCCACATGTTCTGTCCAAAAGTGGTGACGTAGCCAGCATCATCAAGTAAACCTGTGCTGATCAAGCTCTTTGTAATTGCGGGAACATGTCTCACATTCTTCAGCGTGAAAGAAGAGCCATTCTGAAACTTCAATTGAACATCTCCAATATCTAAGATCTCACATGTCTTCCCATTGCCTAGCCGAACATGATCTTTAGTGGTCACATAAGAAGTAAACCACTCCTTGTTTGGAGACACATGAAGTGATGCCCCTGAGTCTATAATCCAGTCACTCAGTGCATTTCCATCAGATGCTGTAAGAAGAGCCGAATCCATTGTATTCTTCAAGAAGTAGATGTCTCCTGACACTAGACTGTCATCCTGTGCAATAGTGTTTGTCACATTTATTTCTTGAATCTTCATTGAGGACTTGTTCTTCTCACCATGGTCTTCAGCTTTCTCTTTGCCTTTTTCTGCTTTACATTCTCTGCAGTTTTCATGTGACCCTTCTTGCCACAATGGTAGCATTCTATGTCACTCTTGCCTTTAGCACTGCGGGACTTGCTACGAGACTGATTCCTCTTTCCACTTTTGTACTTTTCTTTGGTCCTTCCCTTGACAACTAAGGCTGTTTCTTTGCCTTTGTCCATTGTCTTTCTATTGGTTTCTTCAGTAAGCAGACTTCCTTCTACACCTGCTATGTTCAAACCATCTGGATGTGCAGAATTACTCAAAGCTGTGCGAAAAGTGTCCCAACTTTCCGGCAATGTGATCAACAGGAACATAGCTCTAACAGGTTCATCAAACTTGACACCTTGAGCTGACAACTGACTATAGATTGTGTTGAATTCATTCAAATGATTGGATATAGGTGTCCCTTCTTTCATCTTCAAGTCAAGAAGCTTCTTAAGCCAGTATACCTGTGAAGCTGCACTCTCCTTCTCATAAAGATCACTCAGCTTTAACCATGCTTGATAAGCCGACATCTCGTCTGCTACATTGAAGTAAATGCTTTCTGCCAAAGTCAACATAATGGTAGAAAGTGCCAATTCATCCATTTCGCTCCATTCATCTTTGTCCATATCTTTTGGTTTTATCCCCTTGAGCTTTATAGGTTTTATCTGCTTCTTTTGTACCAACACGTGCCAAATCTACTTCTTCCACAATGGGAAATTGGTTCCATCCAGCTTCTTGATATTGTAAAGAGCAGTGTCCTGTGATCCAGCCATAGCTACGCTTCACAGTGGTTTACTTTCTTGGGAAAAATTCGGCAGAGTTTCCCCTGTAAACTGACCTCTGAACCAATATCAACCTGTCAAACGAATCAAGAAAGCTTCAGATTCTGCATAAATTTTGGCAGAGTCTCCTTTGTAAAATGGCTTTGGTGTACTCAAAAAACAGACCAAAAACAGCTCAAAAAAAACACTGTCTCTCTGACACTGTAAGCTGCGGGTAAACCTGTCCTGCACCTGTATTGTCTCTGACTGTCCTGTCACTGTCCTGTAAGCATAGACTGCGACAATGCCTCAACGGCAGTAAAGCAAAGATGCAATCCCAATTGTCCAACTCACAGTCAATACATCCTAGCAGCAAACACAAGCTACCTGATGAACTAGTGGATGTCGCCTACAGTCTGAGTGTAGATGCGCCCGTGTCGTATGTGACACGCCTCCAAGAACTGTGAGCCATCCTTCGATGTGTAGACAGCCACAAATCAACACTCTGGGAGTGTCGATATCCTCAGCACATGCAGTCGTAGGCCGAAAACCCCAAATTTGCAGAGTCGGATCTGCACCCGTCGAGACCACGTAGTCGAAAATGGCATGCGCAGACCTTTGTCAAAGCCGAACGGTGGCCGAGATGACCTCAGAATGAAATTCTGAGAACACCGAGCCCTTCGCGTTCTCCCACAGGATTTGGGGCCGTGTCTTCGCCTGTCGAATTTCACTCCAATCTGAGCTGGTGACTCTAGCCTCCTGCAGTGCTGCCCCGAGCCTCGATCTGAGCTCTGATACCAGTTGAAGGAGTACGAGCGGAAGTGCGACGCGAGAGAGAGTGCGAGAAGAAGAGCACGACGATATGGTGAACTCACTCTAGTGTAGAGTTCTTATTAGGTTTTTACAAAAGAATGTGTACATACCTGGCGGCCCGCCCACTTACCTGGGCGACCACATTGGGCTTTATACCCCAACAATAAGCTTTTGGTAGAGTGGGGGGTATCTTGAAATGCTTGCCACGGAAACCCAAGCAGATTACAACTTGAATTTTTTTGAATCTCTCAACAGGTGTCTCTTCTCGAGTTGATAACCTTGGAGGTCAAGTGTGATTGCTATAACTTGGGGCTGCCATCACCGTTATAGGACCACTGTCTATCCAAGCTAGTTTCGACCATTCAAGAGCTCATGGACCATGCTATGGTCGGCTACAAACTTCTGCAAGAAACTTTATCCTAATTTTTGGTGCTCATGGATTCGGCAAAATACCCGTAGTTTCTTCTTGGCAAGCTTCGCGACATTCCTTCACGCCATCCGCAGTAGAATTTCTCGACTATAGGGTTTCCGATAGTTTCTGAATTCCATGCTACCTCCTCTGATGCCTCAGGTGGTACCCGCTCCTCCGGCAATAGAAAGTATGAGAGCTTCCAACCGGCAACCTTTTGGCCATCTGTTTTGCTTGGGAGAGTCTTCAAGAATATGATGCAGTCGTTTGTCCCTGATCCAATGGAACTTTCTTTGCCACCGGTGTTGTCATTGCCTTCCCCACCACTGTAACAGACTTGGGCACTTCAAGTCGGAAATCTGGCACGACACATGAGAGAATTACTTAAAACACTTCACAAACTTTATCACAATTTAGAAAGAGTCGACACGGCCGACGTAGTTTTGTGCCTTGGTATTTATTTTTATATTAATGCTTGAGCAAAGTACAAAGATCGAGGGTCCTCTCTGCTCAGTTGCTCCTCAGCAGACCGAGAGAATAAGTGACCCTTGGTTCATATTTATAGGCCCTTGGCCTTCAAACTCACAAGCAATTACATGAAAAACTGGAACTCAAAAGCTATTGGAAAAGCTGCAAGCGTGAATCGCGGAAATCTGTCACAAAACGGGAGCGTACACGAGCACTTGAAAATCTGAAAATTAAAATACTTTGCAAATGTGAGAGAAGGGAGAAGATCGACACAGTATTGGGGACCAGAAGATGGGCTGGTCCCCCCCCGTTAAGAGTATTCTTTTATTCAGGGAGAATTCGTATACAAGCACGAGAACCCGAGGAAACCCCTCCGTTCTGTAATCTTAGACCCGAAGGTCGTGCTTTCCCGTAAAGGGCTTGGGCACAATGCTGTTCCTTCCCGTAAGGGACTTAGGCGCGAAGCCGTACTTTCCCGTAAGGGACTTAGGCGTGAAGCCGTACTTTCTCGTAAGGGACTTAGGCGTGAAGCCGAACTTTCTCGTAAGTGACTTAGGCGTGAAGCCGTACTTCCCGTGAAGGGCCTTCTCGTAAGACGGGAGATTCCTGCAAAACAAACCACACAAACACGCGACAACAATTCGTATGGCGAATCCACAATAGATACCTGTCGCTCTTGCGCGGGAAAAAGCGACTTCCGTGCTTCGTAGTCTCGCGATCTCTTGCGGCGGCAGAGTCTCTTCTTGCTGACGTTGGTACCCCCTTTGAGTGAGGGCATGTGGTTCTTTTATAGCTCCCTGGCCACGACACGAATAGCTGCTCGCGTAGAGATCGCGACTTTTTTTTTTTTTTTGCGCTGTTCTACCCGAAATAGGGAGAGAGAATTCGTTGGCTGGTTTTGTTGCTTTATCTTCTAAGTGGCTGCCCACTTATTAAGTAGGCGGCCGGCATATTTTAAAATTGGTATGGACCTGTCCAAAAACTCAATAAAACCTTATAAGTTAAAACCAATGCATTTCACAACTCTTCCCAGGCGTCCCTGGATGCAACCACATGCACGAATGCAATGCAAACATAGATTCCTCGCGGGAAAGCGTTTGCCTTTCCGCGATTGTTCCTGCTTTTCGTAAAAAGCTTCATTGAACCCATCTTTATTCTTGTGCTTGCGTTCTTACGCGTATTTTCTTACTCAATTCGGGTTTCCTCCTTAGCCTACGGGATGCCCCCTTACTGATGCACCCGTCACCCATTATGTGACGCATGAGGGGCACTCGTAACCCGGCCCTTTCCACCGAACTTACGGAAACTCCTTCGCGATGTTTACCGTCACCCATCAAATGACACATCAGAGTTGTCCGTTCCTGATGGCAGTTCTTATAGCTACAATCTTTTAACAGTTCTTAGTGCACATAATAAAATATCCTAAAAAAGAAATTAATCATTAAAAATAAGAAAATAGTCCAATTAGCAACATCCCTCCAGCTTCTAAACAGTTGACCTCAACTGTAGTGCTTGGACATATACCCCTAGTATCTCGGGATAAGCTGCTAATTCCTCCTGCGTCATCCACTGAGCATCTAGATTCGAGTAGTTCTTAAACTTAACCAAATACTTCCGTGTTATCTTTCCGGATTTGAGAGGCCGCTCCTGATGACTTACTATCTGCTCCGGTTGGAGTATTTCTTCTGTTTCCTCAACCTCAGGAGGTTCCTCAGCACTAGGCTGGCTTGGAGGCGGTCCCACATACGGCCGGAGTAAACTGACATGGAAAGCATTATGGATTTTCCAATTAAGCGGTAGCTCTAATCGGAAGGTGACATCATTCACTCGCTCAGTGATCTTAAACGGCCCATAGTAACGGGTAGAAAGTTTTACCACCTTCCCCTTATGAGACGCTTGTTTCTTAAGTCTTGCCTTCTCAAACTTGAGTAAGACTAACTGTTCGACTGTTAAGTCTAGATTCCTTCTGTGCTTGTCTGCAGCTTTCTTATGCTTTTCCTGAGAGCGTAGAATAGCTCTCCTAACTTGCCCGTAGGTGGTGTCCAAATCCCGGACAAACTCATTTGCTGCAAAGATCTTATCCTTAGTTAATAGGATGGGTGGAAGCAAAGGCTTACCATAGAGAATCTCAAAAGGTGCTTTCCCCGTCGATGAGTGTATGCTATTGTTATACGCATACTCGACAAGAGGCAAATATTTCTCCCAGTCAGATTGCCGGTCTGACACATAAGCTTTTAACATATCCAATACTGTGGAATTGGCTATCTCACTTTGCCCGTCCGTTTGAGGATGGTAGGCAGATGAAAAATTCAGCTTTGTACCAAGATTATCCATCAAGGCACGCCAAAAATTTCCTGTCATGCGAGGATCTCGATCGCTCACAATAGACTTAGGCATTCCATGATGCTTAAAGATCTGTGCTAGAAAGACCCTAGCCATATGATCTGCTTTGATCGTTTTCTTGACTGGTATAAAGTGTGCTTGCTTGCTAAACCGGTCCACAATGGTCCAGATCGCGTCATTTCCAGTCTGAGTTCTAGGGAGGTCCATGATGAAGTCCATGGCAATACTTTCCCAAGGTTCATTAGGCACAGGCAATGGTTGTAGCGACCCAGGCGTCTTATGCCGATCATACTTCACTTTTTGGCAAACCAAGCTTTCCCTGACATACTTATCAATGTCTGCTTTAAGGCTAGGCCAAAAGAAATATCTTTCCATTGCTAAGGTCGTAGGGAGAATACCCCGATGACCCGCATAAGGCGAAGCGTGTGCTTCATCCATGATCTTCTTTCTTAATGGTTCCGCCACACATATGGCCTGATGGTGGTAGAGATAACCGTCCCGAATGGAATAGGGAAACTCATTCTCTCCACGATGTAGCTTTTCCCAAATGGTGGAGAAGTCTGGATCATTCGAATACAAATCCGGTAGTGCTTCTAATTCTTGGTGATACACCGAAGTGATAGCGTTCACCCTTGGCCGCCTAGACAATGCGTTTGCGACCACATTCTTACTCCCAGCCGTGTGAAGGATCTGGAAGTGAAACATAGACAAAAAGTTTGCCCACCTCATCTGCTTCTCAGATAGTTTCCGTTGCGTAAGAAAATACCGCAAACTTTGGTGATTAGTCTTGATCACAAAATCCGCTCCTAGAAGATAGTGCTTCCAGTTGGATAAGACGTGAATCACAGCCGAGAGTTCCTTTTCGTAGATTGATGCATGCAACTCTGCATCCTTAAGCCGTCTGCTTTCATAAGCCACTGCATGGCCTTCTTGGTTTAACACTGCTCCGATGCAATCGCCTGAAGCATCGCAGTGAACCTCAAATGGTTTCCTTAAGTCAGACACTATCAAAATAGGTCCATGGCTTAGCAAGTACTTGAGCCGATCAAAAGCTCCTTGTTGTCTCGATCCCCATCTGAAAGGAATCTTCTTCTTTGTCAAATCATGAAGTGGTCCTGCGACATGAGCAAATCCTCGGACAAACCTTCGATAATAGGAACATAATCCCAGAAAGCTACGTACATCATGTACCGTAGTGGGAATAGGCCAATCTTCTACCACTCGGATCTTGGCAGGATCCATACTCACTTTATTGTGGTAGACTATATGGCCGAGATAGTGTATCTCAGAGAGAAAGAACTCGCTCTTCTTTGCATTCACATGCAACTCATGCTTTCGCAATTCTTGAAACACTAAGTCGAAGTGCTTCCGATGTTCGTCTTCTGACTTAGAGAAGATGAGTATGTCGTCAAAGAATACTCCCGTAAAAGCTTGATACGGGCTGAAAATGCGGTCCATCATGCGATTGAATGTTGCAGGAGCATTGGTCAAGCCGAAAGGCATTATCAAAAATTCATATAGTCCAAAGGTTGTGCGGAAAGCAGTCTTATGGACATCCTCAGGGGCGATCTGTATCTGATGATACCCACTCTTTAAGTCTATGCGACTAAAGACACTTGCACCCTGCAACTTATCAAGTATATCATCAATCCGAGGGATCGGAAAGTGATTCTTGATTGTGATCTTGTTTAAAGACCGATAGTCTATGCACATTCGAAACGTGCCATCTTTCTTCTGCACCAGTAGAACTGGAGAGTAGTAGGGTGAAGCACTTGGCCGTACTAACCCTTTCTCTAGAAGCTCGTTGACTTGCTTCAAAATTTCCTCTTGCTGAGCAAGACTTACCCGATAAGGGGGTTGATTGGGAGGCGAGCTACCCGGTATGAGATCTATGCGGTGATCTTCCGGGCGTACCGGAGGGAGTTCATCAGGAAGTGTTTCTGTGAAACAATCTTTGTACTTTTCAATAAATTGAAGACGCTTCCCTTTCTCCATTTCTGTGTTTCCTTGAACATCTGGAATTTAGTTCGAGCTTGGTAGTGCGGGTTCCTTCCTTGCTTTCTCTTGCCTCGTAGAAGCTTGTTCTTGCCGTTGCTGCTTTAGAGGGCAATCCGGTTTCATATGTCCTTTCTCGCCACAGTAGAAGCATCTTCCTTCCTCTATGTAAGTTTGAAGTTGAGTAGGAGAAAGATACTTAGTTCGCTTGCCATTGCCCTCTGAGTTCTTAGAATGATCATCGTCCCTAGATGGAGGACGTTTTCTTCCTTGGCCCCCTTGGTCATCGTAGACCCCTCTTTGTCTTGCACGGTAAGTGCTATGCTCCATTTTTCTGGGCGTCCCAGTTGAGTGCAAATCCTCAGCAATGATTGCTGACTCCATCATCCTCTGAAGAGTGTCATGCAGATACACTTTCATACTCTTTCGAAGCTGCGGTTGGAGACTCGCTTCGAACTTTCTTTTCTTTTCCTCGTCGGCAATCTTCACGAAGGGAGTGACCTTCAGAAGAACCGACCAATACTTGTCCACATAGGTCGTTACTTTTTCATGTTCCTTCTGGGCAAGCCAGTCCCATTCCTTCCGTATGTCCTGCTCGAAGTCAGGTGGAAGAAATTGTTCATAAAATTCAGATTTGAAGCTCTCCCAAGTTTTGGCCTGAGAACCTTCCAGAATCTTGGCTAGCCACCAATTACTTGCCGTTTCCTTGAGGTGCATCCCCACATGGCGTAATTTGGATCTTTTTGTGAAGTGCCCATTGGTAAAGGCGACTTCAAATTGTTTGATGAAGGACAGTGCTTTGGAGATGTCTCTCCGTCTGTTGTAGGTTTCGAACTTGATGTCCTTGTCGCCCGATTTGAAGACTCTCATGCGATGTTGAGACTTGCGACCATGCTTCTTGAAATGAGGCTTATCTTTAGGTTGATGAAGAGTAGTAGTAGTAGCGGCTTCCTTCTTCTGACGAGATGATCGAGAAGTAGAAGTATAATCAGGAGAGTAAGATGGAGATGACATAGAGATGTCCTTGCTCTCGTCTAGCAAAGAGAGCGCTTTTTCCTGGCCTTTCCTTGGAGTAGGCCGTTCATTATGATCCGAAGATCCTTTGTGCACCTCGGCACGTTCTTCTTCTCTTGCCTCCTGTGGTCTCAAGCCAACAGTGTTGTCTGGATGCTTGACTGCATCAGTTCCATTCGTTTTCTTCATTCCGCCCAAAAGCTTTTGGACGTCTGGCAACAGTAAAATTTGTTGCAACTCCGCAAGTTGAGCTTGCACTTGAAGCTCCTCTTCAACGCTTCTCCCTTGGCTCGACATGGTTCTTCCCGTTCTTCCCGGAATCGTCCTTCTTTGCAGAGAAAGAGAGGAGTCCGAGCTTTGATACCACTGTCACAAAACGGGAGCGTACACGAGCACTTGAAAATCTGAAAATTAAAATACTTTGCAAATGTGAGAGAAGGGAGAATATCGACACAGTATTGGGGACCAGAAGATGGGCTGGTCCCCCCCCCCCCCCCCCCCGTTAAGAGTATTCTTTTATTCAGGGAGAATTCGTATACAAGCACGAGAACCTGAGGAAACCCCTCCGTTCTATAATCTTAGGCCCGAAGGTCGTGCTTTCCCGTAAAGGGCTTGGACACAAGGCCGTTCCTTCTCGTAAGGGACTTAGGCGTGAAGCCGTACTTTCCCGTAAGGGACTTAGGCGTGAAGCCGAACTTTCCCGAAAGTGACTTAGGCGTGAAGTCGTACTTCTCGTGAAGGGCCTTCCCGTAAGACGGGAGATTCCTGCAAAACAAACCACACAAACACGCGACAACAATTCGTATGGCGAATCCACAATAGATACCTGTCGCTCTTGCGCGGGAAAAAGCGACTTCCGTGCTTCGTAGTCTCGCGATCTCTTGCGGCGGCAGAGTCTTCTCTTGCTGACGTTGGTACCCCCTTTGAGTGAGGGCATGTGGTGCTTTTATAGCTCCCTGGCCACGACACGAATAGTTGCTCGCGTAGAGATCGCGGCTGTTTTTTTTTTGGCGCTGTTCTACCCGAAATAGGAGAGAGAATTCGCTGGTTGGTTTTGTTGCTTTATCTTCTAAGTGGCTGCCCACTTATTAAGTGGGCGGCCGGTATTTTAAAATTGGTATGAACCTGTCCAAAAACTCAATAAAACCTTATAAGTTAAAACCAATGCATTTCACAACACTTCCCAGGCGTCCTTGGATGCAACCACATGCACGAATGCAATGCAAACATAGATTCCTCGCGAGAAAGCGTCTGTCTTTCCGCGATTGTTCCATCTTTTCGTAAAAAGCTTCATTGAACCCATCTTTATTCTTGTGCTTGCGTTCTTACGCGTATTTTCTTACTCAGTTCGGATTTCCTCCTTAGCCTACGGGATGCCCCCTTACTGATGCACCCGTCACCCATCATGTGACGCATCAGGGGCTAGGTTGTATAGTCATTTTTGGCATTGTGAGTGTTGCCTAGGTGGCACAAAGAGCCAACATGCATGTGATAGACAACACTTCATCGGAGACTATCATTTTAAATGTAATTGTGAGCAAACCGGTAAAGTGGAATCCATGTGCTTAGTATGACCATGGAAAACATATTTATAGGCTAACACACTTGAATAAATAAGGGCACTAGATGATGGAGAAATATCAAGATGATTCAAAAGTTTTCTTATTAGTGGTTCATTGCTTTTAAATGTTTCAAGGAATAAGTATGGTATCAAATAGAAGTCGATAGCTGTGAAACCGGCCCGTGGGCCGGTAGGCGTTGGCTTTCACCCGAAATTCTTTACTTTAAACACACACAGAGAGCGTGCAAAGGAACCCTACGACGGGAATTAACAGTTAAGCACATACACGGCTCGGAAGCTAGAATGCCCCGAGCAGACGCCGACAACCTACAGGCCCCAAAATTGGCGCCCCTTTCGGTATTTCTTTATTCTTTGAGAGGGTAAATTACAAAGTAGAGTCCTGGGAATCCTTTACCTGTATCCCTCTAGATACTACCTGATTTGGCCAAATTTTGGCAGCATAACAGCCCCAAAACTTGCGCAAAACCAATTCCCCTGCTAGAACTCACTTCCACTGGCGTATACCCTTTGATTCCAGCCCAAAACAGTAAATGCAGCTCGCTGTATTTACTGGTTTTTGCCCTGTTTTCAGCCCCAAACAGTCCCCTAGCTGTCCTTTGCCAGTGGGGCACGATTCCCAAGGGTTCTGGCGTCCGTATGACTGAAAAACAATCAATTTTCTGCGCATACACAGCGCTGAATTTGCACGTGTATGGTGAGGTTATGACCCTCACCAGTGCCTGCTTTGGAGTAGCAGCTAGCTACCCTTGTTCCTGCTCAAGGAGACTCTTGCCTCAACACAAAAGCATGAACCCACACAGCTATACATCAGTCAAATGAAGAGCCCTCTTGTGGGGCATCACATAATTGCACGTAGGGGGGAGAGAGAGCAGTGTATAGTCAGTTCCCTAAATTTTAGGAAATGATTCCGTTGGGCTCCCACTGGTCATTTGACCATCTATCCTCATTGGGACCGCATCCAAAAGTGAATGTGGCCCAACTGTCGGATACTTTCTGTTGGTAGTCCCACCTTGACTTTATGCCTTTATTGAGTTCATTTCCTAGTATCCACCAACTTGCTAAGTGCGACAAGGGGACCTATATGATCTTGCTCTGAGCCTAGACATCCTCTTACTACACGAATTCCAGTGCCGACCACTTCCCATCTGTGGGTGAAACTACCGTTCACATTGACCATACAATGTCCGACCGTTTTCTACTTCAAAAGGAGGGTCTCAAAAATAAAACAAAAATCATTGGAAAGAAACCAACAACTAAGGTTAGCAGTTGCCACGTCCTCGTGACATAGTTAACAACTGCCACGTCCCCGTGGCAAGCTGAGTGTCATGAACCAAAGCAACAAACTCTTGATCTTGAGAGAGAACATTACATGGCAATGGGAGACACGGAGTGGCAAAGTTCCACTCCTAAAGCGTTGGCCCTTTTCTGTACTTCCTTTTATATTCATGAATCATAATCATAGAACTACTGGGAAGTCTCTTTACAATCGTGTCACGGATCACCATGCACTGATCTCCAGAGAGTGGCCCCTTATGCTCATATCTAAAGGCTAAAGGCCAAAAGTAAGACTGTTAATAGCACGTCGCCAAAAAAGCTATGCACGCTAAAATTTGGCACATTCAAAGAGTAAAAAAGTCAACTGCTTTCCTAACTGCCGCGAGTCATGGTGTGATTCTGAGGCAGTCTGTACGGAAATGCCACATCATAGACAGTCATCATCCTTGGTCAACTTAGACCTACGATCCATAGGACGAGATAAATGGTAGCACAATGATAATGCCTAATGGAAATTACCATACTTTAAAACTAGAAAATAGTGCAATAGTCCCAAGTTTAGACATGGCAAATCTAGACTTGACTCTCACCCACTCAACAAAGTCATTGTCAGAACCCATAAGAGCAAGATTATCCACTTACAATACAAGACTTATCATCATGACCAACAACAAAACTAAGGTGTTTTAAACTTCCTCCTCTAAATCACTATGTAGGAAAGCGAACTTTACATTTAGTTGTTAAGAAGTGCAGTGATAGCAAACTCAAGATGAAATATCAAAATTATTTAGTTTCTTTTTGTATTATTCATAGCAACAAGGCAATCAGAATTGAACTTGGACCGTTGAAAATCCTTGTAACATTGATACCTTTTTATGCTATGGATGCGGCACAAACTTCCAAGTAATAATTGTCCTTGTTTTGCACAACAATGAGAGTGAGACAATGTGTCCTTTACATTCTCAGGCGCATCAATCGCCTATAGGGGGGGACTTCAAAGCATAGTTCACATTGCGTGTAGTACAGGTAACTTTGATTGTGCATCTGCAGAAACCTGATTGTGAATAGTAGAATGTGATGAACCTGAAGCTTTGAGCAGAGATTGAGCCCAACGTGAAGGGTCTCTAAACTTAAAGTGGGAGGATGACACTGGGGGTGGAAGGTGCTGCTTCAATAACACCGAGACACAGGTAGAGTAGGAGAGCCCGAAGTGACAACAGAGGAGGAAGTAGGAATAGTGGAAATAATACCGGGTGGACTCGGGTGCAGGTAGCGGTGACGGGGAATAAAAGCATTAGGGTCATAGTGATCAATGTGTGGAAATTGATCACCAACAATAGAGGGGAAGCAACACCATCAAGATCCAACTTCCTCTTTATTAAGGGTTGTTTTACTTTGCTTCTCTTTGATCTTTCAATGCATGCAAACAAACCTTTTGGAACTTTGAGTAGTATTCATATATTGCCAAATTGATGAAAGTTTATGTAAGTTTGCCTGTGCAGGTTGCTTTCAGAACAAAAGTGTTTCATCCAAACATTAACAGCAATGGAAGTATTTGCTTGGACATCCTAAAAGAACAGTGGAGTCCTGCGCTTACGATTTCCAAAGTAAAACTTGCGTTCTAGAATTGTAGGTTGAGTAAGCTGCATGTGAAAAGCAGGCTTTTTTGACTAAAGTTTGTGCACTTGTCACAGGTGCTTCTGTCTATATGCTCCTTACTCACTGATCCTAATCCAGATGATCCACTTGTTCCTGAGATTGCCCACATGTACAAGACGGATCGAGCAAAATATGAAGCCACTGCAAGGAACTGGACACAAAAGTATGCGATGGGCTAAGAATCTCGAAGCAGTTAAGCAAAACTCTTCATTGGTAAAGGTCATAATTTGTAATTAAACCTGTTGTGGTTTCAACGAAAGGATCATTATTTACTCGCTCGTGTGTGCTGGTTGTCGGAAGTTTTAACTCACGAGGGTGCATCTGGATATGACGGTCATAAGTTGATGAGATTACCTCTTGAGGCTGAAATCTCTATTTGAAAGACCCCCTATTTGTTTGGGCTGCTTATGTACAGTGCCTCGTTATGCTTTTTTCCACACCCGACTATAGTTTGAATGTTGCCTTTATGTTACCTTATTGGATTAGTCTACTTTATTACTTTTCGCTCGTTGGATATGAATTGAGTTATTGGGACTATGTTTTATGTTGTGCTTCCCTTAACAACCGAATTAGTAAGAGGGACATTTTGTAAGCGAGCCTTATGGTCGTGTTTCCTGTTCAAACTGCTCCGTTCAAGCAAGGGCTGTAGAGCTAATGGTTGCGCGGTCTTGCTGTGAAAGCGCAATGCTCACAGTAAGGAATGCCTTGGCTCTCGACATATTGGATGCTTGTAGATTGTGTATGTGTATGATACTTGATTTCCCTAGCACTTTGTTAGCGGCTCCCTCACAACAGCCCTTCACTAGGAACCTCTGTGTGAGCAACAGCCCTGGCTGCCTCTTGCATAGGGCTAGAGGTAGTGGAGGGAGCAATCGCTTCCTTCTGTAAAAAAACAATAGCTGTCATCATTGATAAAAAACAAAAGATTGATCTTCTCCAAATATTTTGAACTAACTTTGATTTATGTAGTGTCATAGAAGACAAACTCCATTTTGTAAAGAAGATTATGAATGTGAGAAAATTTTGTGAGGCCACTCGAATGCACTCTATTGCCACTCCTCTCAAGACATGTTTGAAGCGTAGTCTTCATGATGTATGAGGTCACTTTGATCTTCTCTATTTCAGTAGGTTGTTGGCTGTAAGCATTATGAGGCTATATGTTTGGTATGCAATCTCATAATTGAGCAATATATTGATAGTGCAGGGTTAAAGCATTGGAGGGTATTTATTCATATACTTGGCTACCTAAGTGGTGCTATCCATCTTGGGCTATGTTATCCCATAAGGGGATCGCTGCCACCATATTTACATGCTTTGTTGGAATCGAATTGGGTGATGGTTATTATTTCATGCTTGGTAGCCCGTGCATATCTTGGTTAGGCAAGAAGCAACCTATCGTGGCCACCTCTAGTTGTGAGGCTAAGTGCAGGTTAGGTTTCACACCTAACGGTTGATTGCATTTGACTCGGAAACCTTATGATTACACAATGGTTAGATATGGGATCTTACCATCAAAATGAAAGGCTAGTTTGGGACCTCCCTCGTAGTTTGAGAGGAAATTTAAAAGAGGGGTTTTGCATTGGAAAAGTTAGTGGAGAGGGCATTCTAATAGCTTAAAATGAATTCTTTATTCACAATGTTTGGGTAAATGCCATACACTCTGTAGTGTTCCATGTTTGTAGCTGATCATAAAAGTTACAAGGGAATGGATGAGTGAAAATTGGGAGGGGGGATAAATGTGTTTTGCTTAATTGCTTGCATGATCTCAAAGATTCAAGGGTAAAACTGGTGAGACATTGGGCTTGGCGGGTTCTTTGTTAATAAAGCAAAGGTTTAAACATTGGACTATGTAGGGTAGCTCACGCATTATAGGGTATGCTTGGTGAAATATTGATGTAGGTGGATTTTATGTTTATAAATTCCTAAGAAGGGTAGCTCTTGCATTATGAAGGGGTAGAGGGTGGCTGTAGAGTTTGTGCTAGCTCCTCGCAAGGAATGGTATTTGATACCTGATGTGGGTGTGCGAGTAGAGATGCCAAGGGCCTAAGTCCAAGTTTGGTGATTGATTCCACAAGATACCTCACAAGTGAGACTTGAGTTCTATTTATTGGACTCACTTAAGAAGTGGCAATGTTCACACTTTGCAAGACATAGCTCATGTGCCTATCTTGATGTTTGGGAATGTAACACTTTCCCCCTTATTTTAAATTGTTGTCCTTGGCATTATCCTCAGTTATAAAATTCATTTTTATAACTCATTTGATGCTTCCACTTGATCAAATACTTGAGGTAAGAATCCATTTGAGACCGTTTGACCCTTTGATCAAGAACCAATTTGAGTTCTAGTAAAATGTAATGAGTGGTATCCTCCAGACTTGGGATCTCAAACGAATGACCTCTTCATCTTGTCCCAATTGCTCCTTCAAGCGACCAACGTGGAACATGGGATGGACAATAATATCGGAGGGTAGATCTAGTTTTTAGTGGATATCATTGATCTTGTTGATTGGAAGTGCCCTAAATTTGGAAAGGTAATTTTGAGCATTGACCAATACATACTGATTTAGAATCCTTTGGTACCTCTAGGTACATCTACATCCCCTCTTGGAGGTCATTGTGCTGGTTATCATAAAAGGTAGCCTTTGGTCTTTATGCTTTCTTAGCGATCACGAGTATTTTTTGCATGGTCATACAAGAAAGTGGCTATGAATTCCATTTGGACACCCTTGAGTCCATTGGTGATGGTTGGTTTCGACTCATAACGGTACTTAAGCATAAACGGCCTATACCAAGTAGCAAATTCAATCTATGGGAGATAACATCCCAATCAAATTAATGATGAGAAACATATGTTGGATGCTTGTCCTCTAGTGTTTGATTAATGCGTTTGATCCAACCATTAGTTTCAGTGCGATCTGAGGATGACATCACAAACGGGTCTCTAATATTTGGAAGATCGTTTGTCAAAAATTACAAGTGAACTTGTGATTGTGGTCTACTCGGGCAAACCGTAGAGCTTATATAAGTGCTCCACAAAGAGTTGACCTAATTCATGGCTTGAGTAGGAATGAACTTGTCATCTTCTTGAGTCAATCAATGATGACCAAAGGTATCATGACTAGATTGGGTTGCAGCAAATTGACTAACTACAAAGCAATGGAAATGCTAGCCCACATGAATCTGTAGAGGATGTAAGAGCCTAGCACACTTCTATCATTCAACTTTCTTGTAGAGGATGTAAGAGCCTAGCACACTTCTATCATTCAACTTTCTTATGTTGACATTGCGCACATTCCCGCACCTCCCTTTAATAAAAGCTTTCATCTGTGGCCAATAGAAAAATAGACACACTAAGGCCAAAGTATAGTGCATGCTAAGGTCATTCAGAGCATTGTGAGACTTAAACAAAATCTTCTTGTGGATATCCACGTCAATAGACACACACACACTTTTTCTTGTTTGAAAAGTACTCCACCGCAAATGGCGGACTTCTACGCGACTTTTCTCTCTATGGCCAACTTGTAAATATTATTCAATAGTGTATCTTTTGGGTTTCTTAATTTCTAGCCGTTCGTTATGCTAGTTACAATTCCCAAATAAGAGATCATAGTTTTTGCAATAATATTTTGAGTTTCACTTTTATTTATAGCTAGAAATGATGTGATTTTCTACAAATAATTAATATAGTAATGATTCAGGACGCAAGCTGTTTATCTTTTAATTAATTTATCATATTCTTATGTTCGCAAAAATCCTATTTTATAGCATGAAAAAGTTTTATTTCTGAAGTTATTAATGGTTTTAGCATTACGACTATATAAATTAGCCTTGGAAAAGTACAAACATGAAAAATTGAGTAAATCAATCAGACCAACCTTCAATCTTGGTACATGAATGATATGGCGATATTAACATCATGCCTGATTTTGAATGATCAAAAGTAGCAATTTCTTCATCGATCAAGGATTAAAGGTGTAGCTAATTAAATGTAAAAATTAGCAATGATACTAAGAGAGTGATGAAGATTGCAGAATCTAACATTAATACTATCAATCGAAACTTGGGTTTACCATTTTTTTTCTAATTCATATGAATCAAGTTATTATGTAATTATGGGCTAAATATTTAATTAGTTCGTATAATGAGGGTACATAATGCATAGAAAGACTAAGAGAATCATTCTTTACAAAGACTAAGAGAATCATTCTTAAGTGGTTAGGTTAGGTTGATTATGCTTAAATTTTGAATTGAGATCTCTCTAATTCTACTCGAGTTATTTATTTCTAAGGGGTTTGTAGAAGCCCTTATGTTGGGAGAAGTATAGTAGCAAGGTGCACAAGGAGTGTTTGAGAGAGGGCCTTTATATGAATTCATGGGTAAGCCAACTCCCCTCCTACTTGATCTCAGACAAGCTAGAACCCCCCTTACATGGTTTAGTCGTTAAAGTTTGTTGGGCAAGTTGAGATGGCCACTAACACCCAATCTTTGACTCATTAACACTAGTTCTGTAATTGGACACTTAAGTGTCCTGAGACACTAAAGTGTCCAGTTTTCCTTCCAAGTTTTAGCAATTTATTTGTCAAGCTAGAAAGAAGTTTTTTATACCTTGCTTCTACCATAGGTTGGTTATGAGGGAAAGAAAACACTCGATTTTTCTCCATGTCAAAATACAATCCGTATAGATAGAATTCTGGTAAGTTCTAAGTCATAAATTTTAGTAAAATTTCAAGCTGTTTTGTCAAAAAAATCATAAAATTCTTATATCTTTTTGTAGAGATGGCCCTTTTTATGTTTATAAAAGCCAAGTGTTAGCATTTAGTGTTACAAAGCTATAGAATGCACTTTGAAGACAAGTTTCCAAGTCACACACAAGTTATAGACATAATTTCATACTTGAGCACGTGCTGAATTAGAGCATAATTTTGGTCTTCCAAAGCTCCCCTCGTGGACTTGGGGCTATTCTAGTGCAATTTGACAACTACAAATGACTTTATATGTTGAAACCAAGAAACTACGTATTTTTTTGGCTCCCTAACTCAATTAAATCTCATTGCTTGAACTCTATCTTGAATTTTTTATCATGGAAAAACTCTTGAAAATCTTGAGTTCTCCATAATAACATTAAAACCAAGGTCTTGGGCACCCCAATTGTGTATGTACCATGTACTTTGATACATTTAGTTGATCTACATAGAAAGTTTGATATTATTTGAGGTTTTGAATGCTTATGTCTCAAGAATGAAAATATCAAAGTTCTCTGTTATGCTGTTTTGAATATTTAAAATAATCCAATAATTGTTGCATACCAAAGCCCTTCTATTTTGCCACCTTGAGTCCTAGATGGAAAGGCTAAGCAATGCATCACTTTCTAAAACTCACAAATACATCAAAAACATATTTTTCTTTGTATACAATGATATGCTTGAAATGGCTATATCAAACACATAGAACTTTCCATCATTTTATATACTCCCAAGTCAATTTTTTTGCACAGGAAACTTTCAATTATCTATAGCAAAATTGTGGAAAAGACACCTAAAATTTTCTATAAAGCTGCTTCATTTTTTCTTGAGCTTATAAAGTCGATTTCTTAAAACCATCAATCGCAGTCTTACGAGGGTCAACTTTATGAGTATAGTTCTTGATCATGGTAGATTCTAAAATGCAAGTTTATATTTTTAAAAGACCCTTTATCTAACATATTTTAGAATATCAAGGGGGTTTTCTAAAATAAACTGTCTAATGCAAGTAGCATTTAATTTAAATTTGTAAAAAAAGGACACTTACGTGTCCTGTTTTGGTACCAAACTAGTGTTAACCTTATTCTTTAGATATAGTGGATGAATAAGGGGTCACAAATAATTCATGACTCCACCAAGCAAGCGTCTCCCTCTACGCATCTTCTTCCTTACTGCACGCATGTGCACACTCTCGCACCGCACACTCACAAAGTTTATGTGTCTCAAGTGAATGCTGAATGCAATCCTATTTATTTATTTTGTCATTTTTTGTATTTATTTTACTTATTTGATATGAGTTTAGGTCAGACAATTTATGTGAGCAGTACTTTGTAATATATTTATTTATAATTCACTAGCTAATGGGTGGCAAGTATTTAATAACATGTGATGTTGGTTTGTCTCTAAAGATCTAACGGTGGAGGCTAGATGCACATGGATAAAGATCTATCATTAATATCTCTCTATATTTTTGTAACCCCTCTAAATTTATTAATAGGCTGACATGAGTTTATTGTGTGTGTGTGGGGTCCACCTAAGGGAGAGCAGCCTTTGTAGTGTCGGTCTCCTCCTCTCTTCTCTTCCATCTAATGTGCATGCATAGAAATTTCTCTAGGAGGTACATGTACGTGTTCTCTCCCTCTTTGTGTCAGAAATTAATGAGTAGCTAAATAGAGATTAGAGTGGTTTACTTAATGGAAAGAGATAATGAGAGAGAGAGAGAGAGAGAGAGAGAGAGAGAGAGAGAGAAGAAGAAGAAGAAGAAGAAGAAGAAGAAGAAGAGAGTTTTAACGTCGTAGGAAACTATATCAAGAGACCTTAAAGATCTAGCTGACGAGGAGTTGAACTAAAGACCTGTTATTCAAGAGGGAAGTGGCATAACCAATCTACCACACTTGGGGTGATATAGAAAGGTTATACCTTTTTTCTCTTTTTATAAAGCACACACACACACACACACACACACACACCCGAGCGAGAGCACAATATACGTGGTTCACCCAAGTATGGGCTACGTCCACGAGAAAGCAATCACTCAATAGTTTTGCACTTCAAACTAGAAGTGGTTACAAAGGGATTAGAAACCCTTAATGGTCGGGAATTATAAAAGGATTACACACCCTTAATGGTCGGGAATTCCTTGCTTCACTCTCATTCACCACCTCACACACCTTCCACTACCATTTTGTGTGTAGAAGAGGCCTCCTTTTATAGGCCAAAAGGAATTTGTATGGGCTGCCCTTTCTCATGAGAGACTTGTGTGTAGCTGTCTTTGTGTATACAAGTCCAAGTAGAACTCACCTATGCGCCCATGTGTAGCCGCCCTTCGGTAGACAAGTCTGCCGCCTGAAATTTGGCCATCGGCCATAGACTTTCGGCCACAGGCTACTAGCCATTGACCACCGACCATTGACCAATCGTTTTTCAGTCACTTTTTGGCCGTCGTCTGGCCTTGATATTCTGAGGAAAGAAATATTTCGGCGGTCGGTATCGAGCAAACATCTCGATCGAGCATAAACTTTTGGTTTTCCGGCAAGTGATTTTTCTCACGTTTGGAGCAAAAGACATCGTGCGCACATTCACACACCCTGACACCTTAACACAACACAATGAATTTTCTTAGTTTCTTCAGCTTACACACAACCACTCAAGGTCTCAAATGAAAATTCTTCCCACAAACCCACTTCAGGCTCCAAATGTCTCAAAGTACAAGCCCTTGCCTACCCGCAGACAATACGAGGTGAGTCGAGTTGATCAAGGCTCAGAATCATACTCAATGGCAACCAAAATACACAAGAAAAACCATCAAAAACTCAAAAACTCCAGCCACAAAAGGCCTCTCTCAAACCATTGCAAGCATCACCAAACTCCACTCTATTTTGGACTCTTTGTCTAGCCTCAATCCTAATGGCCACCGACATAGGGTCACATAGTCTTCCAGAAAGCCGCATCTTCTTCCCTCAAATCCTCACACACACACATCCATGGAAACCTTAGAACTTCCATAGACTCTCCCAAGTGCAAAATTGAAGAGAAGAAACTCTCAGTCACTCCTCTCCACACGCAAAAACAGGACGCAAAACAAGACGAAACTGCATAGGACCTCCTATAGAAACCCTGCTTTCTCTTTCACACAGAGAGGAAAAAGTGCTGATATCTCACTCCACACACTGTCCCTCAGCTTGGATACTCACGGCACGGTGAGTAATGTGTCAAAAATATACCTTTTTACCATGTTTGATCCATTTTTGGACCTTTTTGGACCATTTTCGGTCAGTTTTGACCCCCAACGGATATTTTTCGCGGAAAAATACCAAATAGACTCCGATTTTCACCAAACTTTGTAGGCTTGATCTTTGATGTCTAAGATTCATGACCACATACCAAACCAAAATTTTATTTTTGATAAGTTCTAAGGCTGTTCGCGTATCACTGCATATCGGACACTGTAAATAGACTACGCCCTAGAGCCAAAACAAGCCATTTGGCATCACATGTCGAGCTTTGACACCTTGTCAAGGCATGTACATGTATCCAACTTTCGGCACGCAACATGACTATTTGCTATATATACATTGTCCACCATATTTGAAACATGGTATCACATTGGAAAAGCTTCCAAATGCACGTATTCACATGTCCATGTATATATGCACTACCATATACAAACCAAAAGATATTTATCAACGTACAATGGCTTCTCCTCATAACGCGGGCCTTACAAATGTGCGTTTTTAGAAATAAAAAGTTATAAGGGGTGAATGAGGCTCCATACTTAATAAACTCCAACTTGCAGACTAATCTCCACCAAACCTGTGACTACTTTTCGTTCTGGCTTCTTGTCCTTAAATGCCGCTTCAAGATGAACAAAATCTCAACTTCTCGTTGTTAACCACTTTCGTTGACATATTTGCAGGATTCTCGCTTATGTGCATCCTTCCAAGCTTTAACCGTCCCTCTTCCAAAAGAGTACATATAAAGTGATATCTCCCCTCTATATGCTCCATCTCTCCTTGTTAACCACCTTTGTTAACATGTCTTGCAAGATTCTCGCTTGTGTGCACCTTTCCAAGCTCTACCTATCCCTCTTCCAAAAGAGTACGTATGAAGTGATCTCTCATCTCTATACGTTTTATCTCTCCTTGTTAACCATTTTTGTTAACATGACTGCAGGATTCTCGCTTGTGTGCACCTTTCTAAGCTCTACCTGTCTCTCTTCCAAAAGAGTACCTATGAAGTGATATCTCACCTCTATATACTTCATTCTTGAATGAAAGACTGCACGATGAATGGTGGTTTGACTATCACTATACAAGACACAATTGTTTTACTTGTATCCAAGCTCCTCCAAAAATTTGTGAAGCCACAAATTTATTTGCTAGCCTTTGTAAGAGCTACATATTTTGCTTGCAATGTAGAAAGTTAGACCACTTTCTGCTACTTGGTTATCCCTTTTAGATACCCAAGTATCCATTTCACAGCTTGTCAATGCTCTTTACCTAGATTCTCCATGAACCTACTCACAACTCCCACTGCATATGCAATGTTTGGTTATGTTCACACCATATCATACATTAGAGAACCTACTGCTGCAGCATATGGAACTTTAGACATATAAACTATCTCTTCTTATGTCTTTGGATACATATGCTTGGTTAGTTTAAAGTGACTAGCCAAAGGTGTATAAATTGATTTTACATTTTGCATTGCAAAACTTTTTAATACCTTCTTGATGTAATCCTCTTGAGATAGTGTTAGTGTCTTCTTCAACCTGTCCTTTGATATTTTCATACCAAGTATCCGTTTTATAGCACCTAAATCTTTCATTGAAAAAAATTTAGACAACTTCTCTTTTAGATCTTAGATATCTTACATGTTAGCACTTGCAATTAGCATGTTATCAACATACAACATTAGGATGATAAATTTTTCATCTTCCAATTTTTGTGTATACACAAAGTGATTTGAGTTACATCTTTTGAATTCATGATCCAACATCCATGTGTCGAATTTCATGTACAACACTGTCTTGATAATTGTTTTAGACCATAAAAGCTTTTCTTTAACTTGCATATCATTTTCTCCTTACCCTTTTGTTCATAGCCCTTTGGTTGAAACAAAGTAAATCTCCTCCTCCAAGTCCCCATAAGAAAACGCCATGTTTACATCCATTTACTTAAGATTCAAGTCATGATTAAAACAAGTCTAATGGAATTCATCTTTACAACGTTAGAAAATATTTCATTGAAGCTAATACCTTTCTTTTGAGAGAATTCCTTTACCACAAGCATGGACTTGTACTTGTTCTTTCCATTTTCTTCCTCCAACTTGTACAACCATTTGTTTTGTAGTGCCTGTTTACCTTTAGGAAAATCAACCAATTCCCATGTTTGATTATGATGCAATGAATCAACACCATATTAGAGAGTTTGAGACTTTGGAGATAGTTTGGGAATCACCAATGTCTTGAAGATTTGACCATATAAACAAATCTCAACGTGTTTTTTAAGACCAAAGCCTTTCACAAGGTAGTGCTTGAAAAGATCTTTCAAGCAATACTCTCAAAACTTTGGCTAAGATTTGACCATGTGGTCAATTTTAACATCTTGTTGGACGCAGGAATTGAAATTTTTTTTAATTCATTAAAATGGTGTTAATCCATCTCTGCTTGTATGCTCTTTGTCCACTCCTCTCTGGATTCGTCTTGCATGGCTTTTTCGCATGACTTTGGCTCTTCAAAATCTGAGAGGAATGAATCTCTCAGGAGCTCTACTTACTCTCGTAGATCTGGGGTAGATCTTTGAGGTATAGGTTGAGGTTCCTTATCTTGTTGGTAGTGTTGCAAGTTATCACCACTTACACTTCTTTATTGAGCTCAAGATCCATATACTCATCACCTGCATTCTTTGTTTGTCTACTTTCCAAGTAATCTTTATACATAATATGTTCGTTGAAAATAACATCCCTACTCCTAAATATTTTACCACAGGATCCCATAGGCGATACCCAAAGTCCGCTTCTCCATGGTTGATGAAGAAACATTTTTTGGAGTTTGCATCTAGCTTAGACTTTAGACTTCTGTCTCTGTACGTGAAGGCTTCACATCCAAACACTTTGAGAAATGAATAATTCACCGGTTTACCTGTTTACGTCTCTTTTGGAATTCATCCATCTAGTGCCATTGCGGGTGATTGGTTTATCAAGTACACATATGTACTTACTCCTATTGCCCAAAGCTCTAGCGGCATGCCTAAATGTAGTTTTATGCTTCGTGCTCGCTCCATAATTGTTATGTCCATCCTTTCTAAAACTCCATTTTATAGAGGTGTCCTTGGGGTTTTCTTCAGCCTTGCAATGTCATTGCTAGCACAAAAGCTTCCAAAAGCTTGGCTGCGATACTCGTCTTCATTGTCAGATCCAAGACATTTCAACTTAGTATCTGCTTCATTTTTCACAAAAGCTTTCCACGTTTGAAAAATAGAAAATATATCAAATTTGTTTTTCATATGCAGATAAACCCATGTTTTCCTACTTGCATAATCTATGAATGTTACATAATACACGGACCACCAAGGGATGGTGTACTAGCAGGACCCCATACATTGGAATGAACCAATTCAAGCTTCTTTCCTTTTCTATTATTTCTTACTTTTAAGAATTTTACCCTTTTTGGCTTACCATAAACACAGTCCTCACATGACTCTAAATCTACTTCCTTCAAACCTGGTAAAAGCTTCTTTGATTTAAGGATTTGCATTCTTTTGGCACTCATATGCCCAAGCCGATAGTGCCACACCTCACCGTCAATTTTCGTAGATGTTGCACAAATGGAAGATTATTTTCAAATGCAACATTGTGACCTTCATCGTCCAACTGAGTTGTAGAGATTAAGTTTTTGCAAAGAGAGGAAACATGCCTAACATGTTGAAGCTTCCATTCATTTCCATTTGTAGTTTTGATAGAAAGTACCTTTGCCAACAATTTGACAAGATTCATCTTTCCCAAGTATACATACCCAAATTACCTTTGGTGTAATCTTGAAAATATCGATTGTGGAGTGTCTCATGGAATGAAGCCCGAAAGTCTACTACCACAAATTAAACACATTGTCTAGGGAAATAATTAGAGCATCTTGCTCCACTTTACCTGCCACATTGGCCTTCGATGTTGGCTTGCTGTCTTGAGACTCTGCCTCCTTCTTTCTTAGATCAACAATCCTTCTTGGCGCAATTCTAGCACTCAAGAACTGACTTTATCCGTGACTTGCTCCACTTTGAGCAATTACGATTTCTTTGGTTCTTGAATCTCTCCTTCCTTCGGTCTTCGTCTCGTTTTCATTGACAATGCAACACTTGGATGATTTTCTTGTGCTTCTCCTTTGTATTTCCTTGCAAACTTGAGAGTATTTGTACCAAAGATTGAGTTACTTATGGCCATCACAAGGTTATTCCAACTATCCGACAAAGACGGTAGTATTAAGAGAGCTTGCACTTTATCATTGAAGTTGACCTTCATCGATCAAAGGTGACTTATGTTGGTGTTGAAGTCGTTCAAGTGTTCTGCAAACCGAACCACTCTTTGCCATTTCTAGATTAAACAATCGCTTCATGAGAGATACCTTGTTGAATGCCAATGGTTTCTTGTAGAGGCCGTCAAGGAACTTCATCAAGTCCTCCATGGTCTTCATCTCCAAAACGTTGAAAGCCACCATTGACGCTAGGCATAGCCGGATTGTTCCGAATGCTCTTCAATCAAGAACATTTCAAGCTTCATCTGCCATTGTTGCGGGCTGCTTTGCAAGATTTCCTAGTGGAAAATAAAGATCCTTTTGGTAGAGGTAATCTTTGATCTGCATGTTCCTGTGTTGATAGTTTTTGTCGTTGAACTTCTCTATCTTGAACTTACCTTTCTTTACCATCACTTCCACTTAATTCAAGGAATCCTTTGATTTAGATATCTTAACTACTAGTAAACCCCGTTCTGATACCAATTGTTAGGAATTAATCAGTAGCTAAATAGTGATTAAAGTGGTTTGCTTAATGCAGATAGATAATTCACAGTCAAGGGAGATAATAGAGAAGAGAGAGAGAGCACACACGATATACGTGGTTCACCCAAGTATGGGTTACATCCACAGGAAGAAGCCACTCAATGGCTTTGCACTTCAAACTAGAAACCCTTAACGGTCCTCCCGCTTTGCTTCACTCTCTTTCACCACCTCACACACCTTCCACAATCATTATGTGTGTAGAAGAAACCTTCTTTTATAGGCCAAAAAGGTCCTCTACGGACTACCCTTTCTCATGAGAGACATCTGTGTGTAGCCGCCCTTGTGTAGAAGAATGTCGGTCACCTTCCATATCGAATTTTGGTCACCGGCCATAGACTTTCAACCATCGGCCATTGGCCATTAACTACCGGTGATCGATCAACCCGTTTTTCGATCACTTTTTGGCCATTGTCCCCGACCATAATATTCTTGCGAAAGGAATGTTCCGAGTGATCGGCCAAATATTTTTGGTTTTTTGATGAGTGATTTGTCTCATGTACACGATAGCTTATCTTCATAGTGGGGGCATTACAAATGTATTACAAATGTATGTTTTTTGTAATAACAATTAAAGGAGTGAATCAATCTCCATACTTAATACTTTTTCTCTCTTCTTTGCCACCTTCAAGGCATGCATGATTTGATTGGCTATTTTGTATGGAGTTTCCGTATGTTTTGCGGGCTGGTCATGTTCTCCATTTATTGTAGTGGTATCAAAGCACTGGAGTGATCAGAGAATTATTTTTTGGCAATGGACAACAATTTATTCAAGAGAGATTCCAAGATTGATGTACTAAAATGCTATGATCAAATTGTTTAGTAAGTTACATATTTTTGTGATACTACTTAGCCATTATATTTTATTTAAATGACTTACTTGTAGGATTTTCAAAAACATAAGACTTAACGTGGTGATGAAGGTGGCTTTGTATTTTCAAGTTCATAAATGGAAAAGTAGAAAATGTGAGAGTAGATAGGTCTGAAGGTCTTGACAAGGTAAATAAATGATATTCACTAATCATTCTATGATCCATACATACTAGGTATGTACGGGTCCTCTTGCACTTCATTAATTAATTTTCCACGGAGATTTCCTCAATAACTTAACTCTTAAGACTAGTCTCGTAATTGCAGACGATGCACATGATTACTTTTATTTGTCGTTCGCGTTCGCACTCACAGTCACATGCACCTTCTCCCCCTGCGCAAGGCTTTCGGCCTGTTTGCATCGCGCTCAACGATGGCCCTAGCACCAAACTGCTCAGCAAACTCTTTCTTCTATTGGCTAAGGCCCCCACCCCCCTCGCTTCACTTCCGTCCTGTAGCTCCGTATCCTCCATCTATCCATTGGCGCTGCCTCGCCTACACTCCATTCATAGCTCCAGCTCTCACAAGAAACCCTTGCCTTAGCTCCAGCAGACCTCTGACCACGAAAACGGTTATGCGAAGATTGCAGGGCAACATCCGAAAGCCAGAGAGAAGTCTTTGCCGCATCCAAGCCACTGCTAGTCGTTCTCATTACCTGCTCGGTCACAGTGCCGACAGCACACACGCACATTGTTAGCATGAAAAAATATTCGTCTATTTCTTCATACTCGCTACAGATGTCATGCCCATCTCTCTCTCTCTCTCCTTCTCTCTCTCTCTCTCTCTCTCTCTCTCTCTCTCTCTCTCTCTCTTCCACGTGCATGCAAACGTCTCTCGTTTTTTCTCGACCCAATGACCTTTTTTTTCCCCTCAACCCAAACAATATCTCCTTTGATTCCCTTTAAAACAAATGCAAAAAAGATTATAGGACATACTGAGAGGAGTTTTATAGTGTTAAGCTTAATTTTTCTTTGGTAGAAGCTCAAAGACCTTTTAAAAAAAAAGCAAAACTCACAATTGTGAGTGGATTATATTGAAACGCCCAAAAAATTACAAGGTCTTGTCTTGCTCTTGTTGAGCCATGACATCATCCAGGGACTATAATTACATCGGCTAACAGGGCGACCACCCCTCCCAACCCGCCTCCTCCTCCTTGACACACAAGGTCCATAATCCTATCCTTCTTCTGAGATCTTTTATTTACCGATGGCCAAGATTTCCCCCCGTCCTAGGCATTCCATCTGCTGACAACAAGGCCCAAGTAGTCCTAGACCAGTCCTCCGAGTGTTGCTTGCGCCCGAGCATCCATATTAGCACTTTGCTTTCTTGAATAATTTTTGCGAAGTTTGCCACCTCAAAACCTCCTTCAAACACGCGGTGGTTCCTTATCTGTCATACATTATGTAAGAAGAAGTATCTGACGATTTGAGTACTAACGAGGAGGGCACGACTACCTGAATTCTTACCTCCAAGGAATAAGTTAGTCTTGAAAAAACTAATTTTCCATGTTCTTTGACCCACTTGCATATTTTCCCTACGAGGCCTTTGATAGTTGGGCAGTCCATGAATAGGTGGGCCAGATCTTCAGTAGCCATCCTGCACCCCAAGCATCGATTTGACCCAATCCCTCTCTCCTGAATCTTCACCCCTGTCGGTAGAGAACCCCAAATTACCTTCCATAAAAAAAGCTTCATGTGCTGTGGAACCTTTGGCTTCCATATGTTCTCCATTACTTGCTCCCACCTTTCCTCCGGCCATTGCTTTTTCCATAGCTTGTTAAGGGGGCTAGACCAATTCTTCTTATGCATCATTGTTTGAGAAATGCTTTTAGGATGGAGTTTCCAAAGAGATCGCTTTTGGGCCATTTCCAGGCATTCCAATCAAACTCCGAATCACAGATTGGCATCACTAAATTGTCAAGTTCTTTCATCACTTTGTGGACAAGCAAGACCTCTAAGCTATTAAGTTGGTACTAGGTAACTAGAAGGTCAATAGTTTTTCAACTCTTGTTGCCACTGTCCCAAAAGTGCCCAAGTCGCTTCAGACCCTTATTATTCAGTTTCCTAGCTGTCTCAATCCAATAGGCAATTTGTGGCGGATCTACAACTTTGGAAAGCCAGGGGGACCAATGCAAAATGGAGTTCTTGAAGTATCAAGATTCTTCCTCCCACTTTAAGACTCCTGCTGCTCTATTGCATTTTCTTATCAATTCTCCTGAGCGCCCCCCTAGTCTTAAGGTAGACCACGCCGGGGCTAACAGTTTGTCATGAACCTCCACCCCTCTCCACTTTCCACCATTCGAGCCAAGTTTAGATGCTTCTATCATATCTATGACCATGATAGCCCAAACTTGATCCTGTTTAGCCAAGGAAACAACAAATTTGGCGCAACAAGCTTCTGCATGAGCCACAGGGTTGAGAATTTCGAGGCCTCCTTGATTCACCGGCCGAGCAACTCTTAAAGCATTCGTGTTTGTTGTCTTTTCTTTTTTTATTTCTTACTTTATTCTATAGCTGTGTTATCAATTATATTGTGTTCAAATTGGTGTTCTTGAGATGGATTCCATGTAGCTTGCTTACTAACTTGTAGCTGTTATCTTTTTCTTCTAATCTTTAGGTAATTGTAAGCTTAAGTATCTTATTTAATCTAGTACTTTAGTGATATACAACCTGCAACATTAGCTTAGTATTGCTTATGTCTCTCAATATGTATACTTTCGTATAAATGATCCAGTAGGATAATGGTTATGTTAATTAGTATGTTGTCAAGTTATACTCTTTTGAAAATAAAACCACAAAAATATCTCTGACATGACCAATGGTAATTTGGAACAATGGACACCATGGTTGTAAGCCTTTCTTCATGTAAAATCACCCAAATAGTTCTCTCATTTATGTTAGTCCATTGGTCACATGTACACACATTCACTGATTTAATTAATATACAAAATTTTGATTTTTTAGTTTAGACAAAACAAACTTTATAACGCAGATTCGTCAGTTTAAATAGCACTAATGCAGATTCGTTGATTTAGGTAACACACTCTCTCAATGCAAATTATCGATTTAGATAGTATGACTTCAATGCAGATTCATCGATTTTGACAGTATGACCTTAGTGCAAGTTCAACGATTTAGATAGCATACCCATTTGGTTGTTTAGGCAACACTAACTAAAAAGTCATACTTCAGTGATTGGCCACCATTGCTATTAGTATGATTTTGTTAACTTGATTAGGTCTCCCCGATCTCGAAAAAATAAAAATCCTTTCAAAACATCTTTTTTTTTCTTTTGGGTTTCTAATAGCCTTTCAAAACATCTTAAGTGCATAAGTTTTCACTGAGTTTTGGAAACGAAAGACCCATGAAAGTGAAAAGTCAAAAGACTTTTTGTGTCCATATAAAGAAGAGATGGTCAAGTGTACATTCATACGTTTGTGTTTTTCTTTAGCGTTTTCTTCTCTTTAGAGAGTCCTTGCACTATATAGATGGTGAATATATATTTTTATATCAATGATGAAAATGATTTGGGTTATGTTGATAGGATTCAGGCTTGGTTTATATTGATGATGAATTTATGATGATGACTTTATTATGGTATTGATGGACCTTGGTTGTTGGATGGTGATTGTGGCCGATGATTGTATTAGTATTTAATGACTTCTCGTGTTGTGGCAAGAGAGCAGAAGAGAATGCTACTTAGAGGTTATATAACAAAGATGCCCATGAAGAGCATTATCACCATGAAAAGAGAAAGAAGCTTTAATAGGTGATTTACATACACTCTAGACACATCTTTATATGAATGGTCTTTCAAGTTTAGTTAATACAGGAATCGATCCAATTTATTTGAGGTATAATTCCTTATGTCCATGATCTTAAATCATTCACAACTTTTGCATAAAAGGTCTTTCCGATATTACCTCATACTAAGATTTCTTGCCATTGATAGCTTATCTCACAAGAAGAAAATTATCACCTTTTCCAACAAATCCAAAGGTCTTTCTGTACTTTTTATCACAATCCATATTCTCTTTATTACACTACATTAAAATGATGGTAATCCATATCCTTCTTATTATGCTAGATTAAAATGATAGCATTTGTTAATAGCACATCAACATGATGCTTACACCTTTTGGATGTGTATCGCCATGATGTTTGATCAAGTTGACTGTGTATTTTGGTATATCCATTCATGCGAAGTGATTAGAGAGGATAAAGACATGAACCATTCATAATGAAAGAGAGAAATCTAGTTTAGAAAGGATTGTGTATAAAGAGCCTCTTATATAGGCCTATGGCAAAGAACCTTGCTCACATATCATGTGATGTGTGTAGGGATGCATCGCATATAGCAGTGTTATTGCACTTGGATTAGAGTGCATGGTATCACACGACTTTCACACGAGTCTTGATGATTAGATTGCTTATTTAGCAAGGGGGATACATAGGAGACAACATCTCAAGGGAAGGGGGAATACATACATAGGAGACAAAAGCTCAAGGGAAGGGTCTTGTGAGACCCAATCAAAGAGATAGCTGGATAGAGGCTATATATAGAACAAAGAACTAAATAGAGAAAAATTGGGTGGTGATTCACTAATCTTAGCTACATTCTAGGTTGAGGGCTCAAGTGGGCCTATTTTGCAGATCATGACTATGAAGGTGCCCTAGTGGATGGCTTTACATTGATATCATCGTAAGATTTTGCACCTATGAAAGGCAATGCTCGTAGAGATTCTATGATTTTGTAGATGGAGTCAACAAGCACGCTTGTTTGAATATCCACAAAATTTTTACAAGCTTGCATGGTTGGGTGTATAACTCCTTGCTTACGTGCACTGCTGCTTAGAAATATTTTTATGCACAAGACATGCGATGCTAATAATAGTAACCTTATCTTTTAACAAGAGGCCATCTTGCTTATTCCTTTGAAGGACAAAAGCTAAATCTTGGTTGCTTTTGCAATAAGAGCCAAGCCTAAGACATTGGTGGACTACTGAATCCACCCAACTCCTCCTAAACAAGCGAAAGAATCATGGTGGCTTTCTAAAATAATTAGAACGTGATAAAATCATTAGGTTGAGTTTAAGTAGAATCAGTGTTCAAGAAAGGATTGCCTTAGCTTAGCCTTGAGCCGATTGAAAATAGAGACTACCTGGTTGCAAACCATGGTAAAGGAAAGAAAAACTGGTTAAATATGTGAGAAAATAATTCAAAAATCTTAGAAATTTTAAATTTATGTTAGTATTTCTGGTTTGCTTCTTTGTGGAAAGGAAACTGAGTCGACGGCCTCTTAATAAAAGAGACTTTCCTGAATATTGACTAGAATTAAGTTAGAGAATGTAAGAAAAATCAAGCCATGTGAGGCTTTGAAATGAAATGTGAAATTAAAAAAACTCATTAATATAATGTGTGTACCTTTGTATCCATAGAATTTACTAAAATTATGCAAGTGAAGTTTCATTTTTTTAACATTCTAAAACAATAGAATACAAGAAAAGTCAAGACATGTAGGGATATGAAATGAGAGTGAAATAAACATTTAGGGTAAGTCTCCATCATGACACTGAAAACAATCAAAGTCTCTCTAATCCAACACAACACTAAGGTTTCTTTTAGAAAGCCAAAAAAGAGGCAGCGTTGAGGAGGAGCATTGCTCCACACCATCCATCTTTGGTGAACTATTTAACTCACCCCATTCCTCCTTCAATGGGTCTCTCTCTCTCTCTCTCTCTCACTCTCACAGACTAGGCTCAACAACCATGCCACTACTTCGAAAGAGAATTAAAGGCTCTACCTCTCTCACTAGTCAAAGGATGTGTGTGTGTTACATTAAACACAAATTGGGATTTGGTTTGATTTCAAAACTTTCTCTCACTAGAGCTAAAGGGCCCGAAAATGAGTCCATCTCTTTCCTAATGGCACGTTCATGTGAATTTTTCATTTCGTCAAAGATATAAAGACCGATATGGGCATTAACTAAAGGTATGGAAAATTTTACCTATAATTCATCATCCATTTAGCATCGTTAAACGAATATTTTTAACTTAATTAATCCTTATAAAATATTTTACCATTGCAGAGTAGCTAATCCTCATGTCGAATAATGGAGTATGTTGCCCGAATTTTGCAACCAGCTCACATTAGCTAGAATCTAGCAAGATGCTGAGTTTGATGTTGCATGCGAAATCTGAGGACAGGGCGCATGGAGCAGAAAGAGAGCAGCAGGAGGTGGATATTTGCAGCCAAGCGCCAGGACACCGGGCCAGGGCTCGACAGGGCCGGAGGACGAGGAGTCGGAGGGCCATCTGCATGCAGATGCTCTCTCTCTCTCTCTCTCTCTCTCTCTCTCTCTCTCACTCAAGCGAGGTTCAGACTCGGTAGTCTCTCTCTCTCTCTCTCTCTCTCTCTCTCTCTCTCTCTCAGGTGTGCACGGACAGAGCGTCGCAGTACTGCAGAGTTTGAGTGGGTAGAGCTTCACTTCGCATGGGTGCTCAACAAGGTCGAGTCCCAAGGCGATGAGGGAAGTGCGCAGAGAGGCAAGAGAGGGGGAGAGAGGAGTAAGAGGATGATGGTCCGCGCGAGCTCGACTCTGGAGGTGCAGAGGCTTGCCGAGCGAAGTGGAACGAGCAAGCAACACGACGTCGTCAGCGATGGGCATCCTTCCAACTCCATGGCGACCACCAAGGAGACACGAGGGACCAGGGGCCTGTGACATGGAAAGCGAATTTTGCTTTCTGGTTCACGATTCCTTTGGAATCATGCAGGAAAATTAATTAATGGGATGAACTTAGACCCATTAATTAATGGATTAGGGATACAAGATCTCTTTAAGTTCATTGACCTAAAAAGAGTCTTTTTGTGGTGGTTTAGTCGGAGGAAGTCCTTGAAAAGTCCGTGAGAGGCATTGTGAATTTATTATGTAGAAGGCATTCTTAGCGAGAAAGTAGTTTCATTGATCTTTTGGAAAACAAGGATAAGGTCCACAATCGTGACTTACAAGCTTAGCATAGTACTTTTGGTGGGTGGTTTGTTTTCCTGGCTAATCTTGCCAGGTAATATGTTGTAAGCGCGGACTCAGGAAGTCGAGCAAAACCCAATCATTGTCTTTGAACGGAAGAACTTTCTAATGCTTAGAGTTGGGTCGCACCCGGGCCAACGGGGGGAGTGGGAGCAGTTCCTTGCACAGAGTTGCACCCAAAGCTGCAAGCGACGAAGAAAGGACCAGCTCGGCAAGAGCCAGCGTGCGTGCTGTGTTGTGATTGGCTCACGAACTCCTACATTCAAGGATAAAGAAAATCCCCCTTAACCCTCGTTTAACCCCTTACTTTTTTGAAGTGGTAGTGGGATTATTGGCATCCTTTGGATCTTGTGCCAGCCTTTTCGGAATTCGTGTAAATAGAAAATGTGATCTCCCTCCTCCCCCCACTCCCCTAGGTGCGACCCGGCCCTTATCAATTGTGTCTTTTGCTTATCGGAAAAGTCATTTTTCCAAACATACAAAATTCCTTTCTTTGAATTGGCCAAGAGGAAATTTTAGAAAATTAGGTTTAATTTTTGAGTTTTTACACTATTTTTCTCTTTTTTGGGGTGGAATTTCTCCTTTTCCCCTTCCTCAACCGGCATTTTTTAAATTGAAAACGACACGATATTAAGCTGACACACATTTTTCCCGAACACTGGTTTAGATATACTTCTGGCGTCTTTGATCTTCTAAAAAGATACTTGAATACCACTCAAAGATGAGTTCTCAAGAACTAAGGAACCTTAGATCTTTGTTTGACAATCTCATACAAACACCTACCAGTAGAGGTATGCATTGGAGGGATCGATGGCAGGGGTGCACGATCAGTGTTGCGTGGCTTTTAGGCCGTCGGATCTTCACGACAGGGGAAAGGGGGATAGGATTTTTATAGTCGTGGAGTCGCTTTCCCTACAATGGCGTGCGATAGGCGGGTTGAATAAGGTTGTGGAGTGCAGACGGGGTGGTCAAGGGTTCAACGCGCAACGATCGACTGGGAACCCTAAATTTTTATGCTCGTTAATGATAAATCAACGGTGGATTAAAGCGGGACTGTTGATCCCTTCACTCGACCCCGTGGCCTTTATAAACGAGACTGGGACTCTGCACTATAATGTTATAAGTGTACTCTAATCCTACAATCATGCATTCTAGTAGATGTCACTCAAGACAGGACACTACACCTCACGAGTCACAATCCTACAATCATGCATTTTAGCAGACATCACTCAAGACACGACACTACACTTGATGCCCAGTTCTTCATCTATACTTTTTATAATGCAGCTTAAATTTTTCAAGGAAGGAGAGACCTTCCATGTGTCCCTCACTGCTTCACTTAAGAGAAAACCTCTTTAAAATGCAAAAGGGAGAGTAACATTGTAAGAAACAACAACCAGCTTTTTAGCTTTTGTCATAATGTAAAATCAAAAGAATTTCTTTTTCTTTAGTAGTAGAAAGTGCTTTAGTCATAGATAGTTAAAGACTTTCTCCTTTACATAGAATAAATGTATTGGTTTAAACGCACATAACAAAAAAGAGATAAATTTAGTGGCGATTTAATTATTTAATAAAATTTATTTTTTGAAGATATATTTGGTTTTTCCTTTTCAAAAGGTTTTTTTCAAGACCAATATTGATTTATATATATTTTTAAAGTTTTTATTTCTTTAAAGAGATTGAAAAAAAAAAGCTCGCGTGGTGTCGAATTGGGGTAGTTTCATTTTGAGAAAATATATGTAAATGAAGCAGTACTTATCCATGTTATTGACCATGAGAGAGAGAGAGAGAGAGAGAGAGAGAGAGAGAGACGCATTGCATGGTTGTGCGTGTACGTGTACGTGCACGAGAGAGAGAGAGAGAGAGAGAGAGAGAGAGAGAGAGATTTTCCTTTCGAGTTCATAGGGCTCCGTCTCACCAAGGACACCCTTCAAGCCCTTCAAATTTCTCGCCGGCGGGGGGGGGGTGGGGGGAGGGAGAAGGGGGGGTCACTTAATATTTATGCGACTATCACGTCAGTACAACAGAAGAGGTTATTGATTTTTTCTCACATTTTCACATAAAAAAGGTACCATAAAATATAATTGGATTTTTTTTTTACAGACTGAATTATTTGTCAAAAAATCACGATAAAGAGTTTAAAAATAGTCCTTGAACGCACGTGATATACAAAATTTATATATAGTGACACACCAAGTCAAATTTCCAAGATAATACGGTTTTCTTAGAGTAATAGTGTATTTCAAAAGGAAACTAACATTTTTCACCCATAGAAAAGAAATAAAATGCCCAACAAAAATCAACCATCACATTGGCACCCCAAATAGGGAGAGAGATTACTAAGTTAACGTACCTTTTACCAATTCTTGGATATATAATCCTTTTTGTTTTTAAGAGTTAAACCGTGGAAAATGCTTAAAAATTAATAAATTCTCTAAATTTTGATAGGCAAGGGTACCTATAAAAAAATAAACCCCCCCCCCCCCCCCCCCCCCACACACACACATAGAGAAAATGTTTTAGCGTCGAACGAGTGAGGCAGCAAGTAGAAGGGAGAAAAGGAGAAAGAGAGAATAAAATGTTTAAGGGTATAAGGATAATATAAAAAGACGCTAAAGTTACACAACAAGTCTTTAACACTTGAATATCTATGGAAAGGAAGGAGAGAGAGAGAGAAGAAGAAGAAGAATAAATTTTTGAATCCCAATCCCAAAAGATATATATGGCAACTTGGGTGAGAATAAAGTTATTTTTGTTTCATCTTCTCTCTCTCTCTCTCTCTCTCACACACACACACACACACACACACACACACACGTATTGAAAAAAGCACAATTTAAAATGTTGTAGGAGCGATCCAATGAGATCTCAAAGATCTATTCGATGGTCTCAAATTCAAGACCTGAGAGAGAGAGAGAGAGAGAGAGAGAGAGAGAGAGAGAGAGAGAGAAATCATAGCCATCTATACTTTTCTTTACAGAGATTGAGAAAAAGGAGTTTGCTAATCCTTTTCATGCATTGACTTGAGGTCATCACTTCAACCGCAGTGCCAATTTTTCAACTACTATACCACGATGATAAGTCATATATGTATGCATACACGATGACAAGTCATATGTGTATGCATACATGAGCTCCATGCAAACTGCTATCCATCTAATACGTGTGTGTGTGTGTGTGTGTGTGTGTGTGTGTGAGAGAGAGAGAGAGAGAGAGAGAGAGAGAGAGAGAGAGAAGAGGGGGGGGGGGGGGGGGGGGTTGGGAGGGTGGGCACGAAGGGAGTATAAAAGTTTTGAATGTCATAGTTATTGTACTATAACAACAACAACAAGCTTCAAGACCTATGTGACAAATCTTCGATATAAGAATATATACATGTATACACACACACACACACACACACACACATATATACATACATACATACATACACACACATACATGTGTGTGTGTGTATGTGTGTGTATACTCAAGTAGGGTATGATATTCATATTCTCAGATTTTCAAGGAACCTAATGCGTACACAAAAAAAGGCTATCCTACATTGCCTCAATGTTCATCACACATTTAACAGAGCAACAATTAAGCCAAATGGTTGGTATAGTATAGATTGTGCGCAAGGAAATAGGCTCAAGCTGGTTGAATACAATCTGCTCTCTCAAAGAGGAATATGGTTTTTTAATTAGAGGATAAAGATAGATAGAGATCAATGACATGTATGATTTTAGTCACAACCTCAATTTAATACCACATCCTCCAGTTTAGCATAAAGGCCAAAACTCCTAAAAAAATAAACAATTGAGCAACCTTACTTTGCTTTCATTTCTATCACATTTTAAGATGCAAATGATGTGAAAGTGTACATGAACAAATAGTGTGCACCTTATCATACTAAGCTGCTTATGTATTGTTGTGATTAGGTGATGACGTAAACCATTACCATGCTTGTGAACATAGATAGAGATCCAAGAGAAGCATCTAGAGAGCAGCATAGATGTAATCACATTCTTCATATTAAAAGAATGTTATCTTATCTCTTTGAAACTTGAAGCTTTTCTGGTACATTGGGAACTATGAGCCCTTATATTTTCACAACTCTACTCTTAAACATGAAAAGTGTTATAATTACACACTGTAGCAATAATTTATGGGCCTCCGTCTTTAAAAACTTGCTGGCTTACTCACTTTGTACTTCTCAACTTGGTAGCACTTTTGTCAACTCTAGGTAAACCAAGGGAAAGATGGCCTTCTTTCCATATAAGAGTTATGATGTACACTTCTACCATGTCTTGCTCATAAGAAAGACGCAAGGATAGAAGTAAGTAAGAGAGTGGAGTAGAGACATTGAATTCAATTGTGTTCCTATTGTTGAAACCAATTCTAGAACCCACTCCATTTAAAAAAAAGCTTTATTGTTACATTGATTGCAAATGGCTTTCATCTCTTCACACCATGCTAACTTGCCTAATGTGTATAATCAACATTGGTAGCATTGCTAAACCAAGATACACCAAAAGGAGGAGAGACTCTCTCTCTCTCTCTCTCTCTCTCTCTCTCTCTCTCTCTCTCTCTCTCTACCAGAATAGAAGTAGAGTACTCCTAAGTTTTTTGAACAAGGGCTAGCACCTTATGAAAAACAATGTCTATGAGAAGCTCCCAAGCTTGGTATCAAAGAATGCTTTGTAGAATCTTACATATATTTATGTTTGGTAGAATCTTCAAGAGGTTCTGTAATGCATGAATTTTAGAAATGCAATAGAATATACATGTAGTGTTTCACTTGGAAGAGGAGATATCCCTACAAGAATAGAAGCGATGTTTCTTTGGCCGCAGCAACGCGCGGGTCACATACTAGTTTCACAACTACAGGCTGAGATTGATAGACTGTAGGTCTTTGAATCATGCTTTATTATATATGATGAGCCCTCATGGTGGACCATCAGATTTTGTATCAATGTATGTTCTATCTTTCTGCCCCTTCCTTGGGCACCTAGATGTAATGCTTTTGGACTCTTCTAATTAATTTTAAGCTCGTATACTGGTGGCTTCTCAAGTTTATTGGAGAGAATCTAATAAGATCCCTTACCTAGCCAGTCGATATGAAGTAAAATCCTCCACCAAAATCTCAAATACTACGGCGAATTCGATCCTGGGACATGGACGACCCCACAGGGGCATTTCGCTTGAGCCATGCGGACGAGCATCCACGCTATCGACGACCCAACGCCCAACTTAAAAAAAAAACTAATGAAGGCCGCCCCCCTCCCCCCCCCCTTTTTCTTTGTCGCGCGCCCGCTTCCGAGTGCTGCTCATGCCACCCCCTCCTCCGGTGTTTACGATCGTCGTGGCTCCGACTCAGCTGTCAAAAACTGACCATGCGATGGCCTGCGCCAAGCCCTGCCCCATCCCTCCTCCTACCTCGCATGCCCGGCTGTTCTTCTGGTTCTGGAATTCGACTTTCGGTTTGAGGGTATCTCGGGTAGATACCCACTAATAAAACAATTTGCAAAATGGTGAAGACATACTAAACCTCCACTAGCCACCCTAATTGGTTAAATTTTTTTTTTTCTCAAGTCAGATCTAAACACACTTAATGTTTCATGTCAAAACGAGAAGTTTTTATATGAAACGTTGACATCGTATGAAAGAGGAGGCAAAACTTTGCAGTTTGGCCTGTCTATAAAAATTAAGAGAAATTCATTGTCCAATGGCAGTGTGGCACCTAGACTTTGTGAAGTAAACAAGTGATACAATCACAAGGCCTGGCAATGATGATGAGATGCAAGTAACGAGGGCAAGGCAACGCTTTGTTGGCATATTATATGGCCATATTAGTTTACAGTTGAGTCAACGATTAGGGCCTATACTAGTTACATATGTGAAAACAATGTAGCAATGAGCATTTAAAGAATTAATTTTCTAATATTGAGACTTTGAATCAAAATTCTTCATCGTCAGGATCATTAGGCAGCTCCAGGTGAGGCGTCTTACCCTTGAAACTTCTTAATCGATCTTGGCACAGGTGCCTACAACAAAGGGTAGACTTTCCATTGCCTGGAAGTCTCATAACGTTTACAAGACCCTTTTATCTTGTCAAGTACAAGCTGCACGGTAGTGAGGATGGACAGAGTGCATCAACAAATCATTGAAAGAACAAACACATGATTCTAAGCACCAGAGCTAGTTCGGATACTTGTTGTAGAACGAGTTTTCATCATGCTAATGAAGATCTGATGTATCTCTAGCCTAGAATATTTGAGAGTGCAAACAACACAAAGGATTAAAATGCAAGCATTAACGACACAAGTACTACACCTGCGACACGCAACACATGCCTTATGAGCCAGAGAAATCATGCGTCTCTAGAGGTGGCATGTTACTGCAAATGGTTGAGCAAATTCTCTCAATGCAGTGGGTCAAGTCCACTATGAGAAGAGAGCATTTCCAAAGCCTTGTGCCGTTCCGCCATGTCATTGCGAGCTGAGCTGGGTTGTTCCTCTTCAAATTCCTTCCATTTTGCCTGCCTCTTATCAAGCTTAAGCTTGCAGTAGTGCGGTTTCAACTCCTAGGGACTAGGGAGTGAGCTTGAAAAACATGCATAGGATACGTTGCTGAGGAGCGGCAGCGATGAAAGCACACAATTCACGCATGGGTCATTTTTAAGATTGAGACATACTCTTCAAAGAGAAGCAGTAGGACAAGGTTATAGGTGCAGGCAGCATGGGAGAAGCGGAAGGGGAAATAGAGGCCAAGAGACTGGCTATGGTGGGTGACGTCCAGGGTGTTGGAGTAGGAGCTGATCAGCTTGCCATAGAGCTTTCGTGAGAATGTCATCTGTGCAACAGTACTGTGTGATAGAAAATCGCCGTCCTTCCCAACGCTTGGAAGAAGATGATGGTCAATGTCGTTGACACTACATCTCGCAACAGCGGCAACATGGAATCCACGCATGATTAATATATGGTGAGGGTAGATGACTAGCTAACTAGCAGATTTCTGTGGCACAAGCACCAAAACATACGGTTGAACAAGTAGCAGATGATGAATTGCAGATTTACAATACCGGAAACAATGTATGAACAAGTAGCAGGTTATGAAGTGCAGGCTTAAGATTAAGCAATGATTTGCAGGCTTAAGAATAGGTGATGAATCACAGGAGCCAGAACTGCAGCAGGCAAACAATACAGCCTACATGCTAAGCCCTACAATATATTGCAAGGTCTTGCAAGGGGACACCATCTCAACAGTCATGATCCTATGGATTGCATCATTTTTTAGTGTGCTGATTGGCCCTCCACTATTGAAGAAATTGGAAGGCCCTCGACCCCTATAGGCCCTTCTTGCGAACGGGTTGCAAGTTGCAGATCGTACAAAACAAGCTAGTCAAGCATTGCAACCACATTACCACACAATAACTATGGCTTGCTCCATAGTCAGATTGAGAGTCTAGACTTCAGATACACGAGTGACGGTCGTGGTCCTGGACGGAACTTCAAGGAAGGAAACAGGCTAGTAGCATCCATCCTTCCCCTCTCATTATGACACATCATTGAGCCAAGAGCCCCTTCATTTCCCATCATCACAGATCTTTGATATGTATCTAGTAAGCAGTTTATTGTTTCAAATATTTAACCACTTGAGTGGCAGAAAGTGTTGCCGATGTTTCATTATATGCCACTGGGAAACATGTTTGATCGTAACAGAGTGATTATTTTTGGCATGTTCAATTTGCGAGAAATAAGGAAACTCAGATATGTGCACAAAGAGACCCCCTAAGAAATTCATAATACAAGCTCTTGACTCTTGAGCATGAAACTCTGCAATCGAAAAGTAGGATAGATTACTAAAGCATTGGAAAGCACACTGAGACAGAGGCTCGACTCCCAACCCTGCAAATTTGCAAACGAAGAGAAAAACCTAAATCGGAATGAATCAAACTAAAAATCTGAAAAAGTTTGAAGGAGTCTCACCATGCATGAATCTGGAATGAACTCCATGAGGTGAGACTCCTTTACCAAGAAAAGATTTGTTGGACTTGCTTGTCCAAACTCTTTTCTTGCTAAATGAGAATTCATCTCACATTTCAAAACTCAAGACATATCCATCATTAGATTTACACACTCTTCATTTAAATGAGTGCCCCTTATCTTATTTCAACCATTCATTATTTTTGCTTTACCAAAAAATGCTTGAAAATACAACTCTACCTTTTTTTCTATTTTAGTTAGCAAAAAGAGAAGGCATCTCTATAGACTTTGCCCTTTGGGCTGGCCAAAAACAAGGTAAAGGTTCACAATGACATTTTAAGCAATCAAATCAAAGGGAGGTCAAGCCATGTGAAGCATTGAAATGAAGGTATCAATTGACAAATTGAAAACAGAAAAAAAATTCAATGGTTCACATAAAACGCAATATTAAGATTTCAAATGCATTAGCCAGGCAAGCGGTGGCTTGAAGCTTAATCTAACCTGGCTAATGAACAACTTGAGGAAAACAAGAAGGCCAGATTGGTCTTCAAGGAGACCTTCCTACAACCGGAAGCCTCTAATCAAGCATATTTTTAAAGGGCTTTGAAAGTCAAGAAGAGCCGGGGTCGCATCCACTCGCTCTATGATGAGAATGGGAATGCAATTCAGAACCAAGATGAGATGACATGTCTAATGCTGAACTATCTAAGCCAGATTATTGGCCAGCCAGAGACCTAGTGCCAGGCATGGATGAAGCTAGAGCAACTTTGCTTGAGAGTGTCGAGAAGAAGGTTCCCCAATCCGAAGTCAACCGCGTAGAAGTGGCATTCTCCGAAGACAAATGTTCACTAGCATTGCAAGCTCTTGGCAAGGAAAAGTCCCGTGGTTGGGATGTGATGACGGCTGAATTCTTGAGAGGCTTTTGGGATGAGCACAAGGTCCCAGTTACGTGGTTGGCTAACAAAGCCATTACCGAAGGGTCGTTGGATACAAGTGTGAAGAGAGGGCTTATAAAACCCATCCCCAAACATATCTACTGCTCTCAACTAAAGCATTGGGACCATATTACTATGATGTTAGTAGCTTACAAAATTATTGCCAAGGCGGTCGCCCTCAGACTAGCCCCCCTACTGAACAAGATCATCACTCCCTGTATGGGTTCATTAAAGGAAGCCTCACATCAACTTCACAATGCACCACAATGCTTCACTATCCGTTTTTGTGTGTAAAAGAGGCCTCCTTTTATAGGCCAAAATGACTGCCCTCTCTCATGAGAGACAACCTTGTTTAGCCGCCCTTGTGTTGACAAGTCCGACTTGGACTCTCTAATGCGTCCATGTGTGGCTGCCCTTGAGAAGACAAGTCCATCTTTGTTCAAAGAGTGCTCTCACTGCCTGGCAGGGAACGTATGTAAGTGGATTCAAAAGTCATGGAAGGTAGGGTTCTTTAAGAACGATCTATTCCTGGATGGGAAGGTATTCAAGAGTCAAACGTTACTGATTGGAACACAAATTATTAGATACTACTACTTCAAACATATATGGAAGGCTAAAAACAATTTGATCTTCAAGAAAGTCCTCAAAACATCTAATTTCTTAGAGATAATTCAAGAAAGTAGAGAAGCGATCATTGCCATTGGAAAAAGAGAAATGAAACAAGACGATTGATGCCACAACGAGTGGTTAGTTGATAAATCTTCTTTAGAGCGCGGAATGCTTAGCTTAGACTCTCACTGGTACCTTAATCGGTGTCTTGGGGTGGCCCCCCATCAATCATGTTTATGTGGTAGCTAGGAGAAGTCATTTCCCCGTCACAAGCATGACTTGATTTTGTAATCTATTGGTTCCGCTAATATAATCCACTCACCATTGTGAGTTTTGCAAAAAAATAAATAAAAAAATCAATAGGTCTAAAGCAAGTCACTTTTGACACTTTGTGTTTCTAGCTTAACTAAAATAAAATAAGGTGAGAAGGCCGGCACCAAGGTTTGCTAAGTTAAGTTAAGGGGGATGAGAGTTATAGAGATTAAGCCTAAATAAGTGTCCACGATCACATGGTATTTTTGTTGTGTTGCAAACATGATTTCATGGCACCTATTTTTTTTGCTCTACATTGCAATAACGCATTGATTTATCATCAAGATTTTGTTGGAATCTTTCAATTTCAAAAGGAAAATAATCTCCAGCCTCAGTGCACTCGGACTGAGCCCTTTGCACCGCCTACGCGCTATCATAGCTTGCCTTGTCGCTGTCCACCATCTACAGCCCCCAGCTTGCCATGACTCACTATGTGAAGCCCTCGCCTCTTCTCTCCTTGGTCCGCATCTCCACTACTCACTTCACTATTGCATGCAATCGACAGTTTCCTGCAAGGGAGCACACAGAGATGTAAGCGACTACAAACGAAAAGAAAACCTCGCTTTGTGTCTCCGCCTTTTCTCTCTCTCTCTCTCTCCTCTCTCTCTCTCTCTCTCTCTCTCTCTCTCTCTCTCTCTTTGTTGTTCGCTTTAGCATCGCGATTTGCAAGGCCTCCCATCTGTTGTTATGCCGACAAATCTCTCTCTCTCTCTCTCTCTCTCTCTCTCTCTCTCTCTCTCTCTACTCCGCTCCACTCCCGAGTCCCGCCTCAAAGCAAAGAAAAAGAGGCTCAACTACCTTTAGTCATTCATATCCCTGCGTATGCATCTGCTGCTTGTGTCCCTTGCCAACACACATTCCCTTATGCATCATGACGCATTCAACAAACCTTGCCCTGCGTTCTTTGAGTCATCATAGTTGTGCACATCAAGAAACAGAGCATGATGCGTGTACCTGTAAAACACACACACACACACACACACACACACACACACACACACACACACACACACACACACACACACACACAAGGCCCTGTGCTAGCCGCTGGAGAGAGAGAGAGAGAGAGAGAGAGAGAGAGAGAGAGAGAGAGAGAGAGAGAGATAGATTCCATTATCGTCCTCGGAGGTCAAATATGACCTATGGGACCAATAAAACGTGTACAATAAAGGCTCCTCTATCTAAGAGGGTACAATGGCTGCAATAACCCATGTAGATGTGTGTGTGTGTGTGTGTGTGTGGTGGGGGGGGCGGGGGGGGGGGGGGTTATAATTCAAAATTGCAGCAAATGTTGCTTAGGGGGATAGGGATGGTTAAGGGGGAGGAGGTGGATGTCGGGTGGGTTTTTGTGTGCGAAACTCCTCGATTATGGCTCTACCACCACAATAGATGGCATACTTACCTGCGGCCAGTGCATCTCGTACCTTCTGCAGCTCTTGCTTCTTTATCTTGAGTTGGGCGGGGGTTAGAGCCTCGCTAATCCAGATGGTTGTGCCCTTGAAAAGATGCGTTTGCTTCAAGAGTGCCGTGCGGTCCTCTTTGGTCTTGAGAACAAGGCTCCCTTGGTTGGTGCGGGGATCCCGATCGACGAAATCGATGGTGGGAATGTCAAACTTGACTGGCTGGATAGCATTGTTGAGCTTGGTTAAGGTAGTAGGAAAATCGCCAGTCTCCTCCCACGAAGAGGAGGGTAAGCCACCGATGCGTAAAGTCAAAGCAAGGCCTTCCCTACGACGACGTTCTTGTAGGCACTCCTCCACTTTGAAGGGGATGGTGGCAGCATTTGCTTGAATTTGGGTGGCTAATGAAGCCACATTCTGAGTGAATGTGTGCTCTCCTTCTTTGGCCTTTGCTAGGATGAGGTCAATGTCCGCTATTTTCTGAGATTCGAGCAATTGGAGGCACGCTTCAAGGGCAGCCAGACACTTTTTGAGTTCGTCATTCTTGTTCTTCAGCTCCTTGACTTGGGCTTGGAGGCGGTCGAGCGGGTCTATCTTGGGGGTCACCACGAACGATCTGGTCTTTCTTGGTGTTGAGGGTGCACCACCAATGTTCTTGACATTGTTGGTTTTGGCCATCATTCAGGCTCGGGAGTCGATTGGCTTGCTGCTGCCGAGTAAGACTTGCAGGTGGTTAAGTCGATAGAGATGGGCTCAGGAGTGGGAACTGCTGTCAAGCAATGCACTACCCGAAGCCTAAGAGCTAGCCAGTGAAGATTTGCAGGTAGGGATAGAGATGGGTTCAAGAGTGAGTGGGAACTGCTGTCAAGCAGGGCAGTGCTCGAAGCCTAAAACTTGCTGCAAACCATAGAAACGGGCTCAAGATTTGCATCCGATAGAGACGGGCTCAAGATTTGCATCCGATAGAGACGGGCTTGGGCTCGGGTATGAGCTGCTTTGTTTGGCGCATTGCATCCGACAAAGACGGGCTCGGGCTCGGGTATGAGCTTCTTGGTCGCGAGCAGGTCGACCAGGTGCACGACAGAGACGGGCACGCCTGTGTCGTGCGTCTGCCTACAGACGAGGGGGGGGGGGGTTTCCTCAGAGGGGAGGGTGGGGCTTGTGAGGCAGCCATGGAGGGCTAGGTGCGGCAAGAGAGAGAGATCTATAGACGTCGAGTTAGATATTTCTCTCTCCTCAACCTTGCTTTTACCTCGATACCCGTCAATAAGCGCACAGAGAGAGAGAGAGAGAGAGAGAGAGAGAGAGAGAGAGAGAGAGAGAGAGAGAGAGAGAGAGAGAGAGAGAGAGAGAGAGAGAGAGAGAGAGAACAACAGAAGAGAGATGCGATGCAGGCATGGACAGGTTCGCAAGAGTTGTGAGTGAATCTTCGTAATGCACATTGAGGCAGTTCACTCACCCCTGCAGAGAGTCTGATTGAGAGAGAGAGAGAGAGAGAGAGAGAGAGAGAGAGAGAGAGAGAGAGAGAGAGAGAGACTCCTGTCGGTTTGGGGCACTGGGTGCTCTAGGCTCTCAGCCATGCCTAGCTCGCACACCACCTACGCTGCTTCCAACACGTCACCCCCCCCGTCTCTCATTTGCCTCGACATTTATGATAAAACCAAAATGGAATCTATGTGAGATTTCTTCTAATGAGCCCCAAAAGCAAAGATTGTGCGACCTACTACATTTATAATCACAAATGGTTTATATATTGCAAAGGGTCCCACTTAAAGAATAAGGTGATAAATGCACACTGCAAATTAGTATTTTAAATTAAGATAAAAGTAAAATAAAAACAATAAAATAAAGAAACACATTGACAAACTAAAACAAAAAATTATTTTAATGGAATTATAAAAAAGATAGATTTAATAAGCATAAGAAATAATAAAATAGTTTAATGAAATGAATCTTTGTAAAGTCCTTAAATAAAAGGACTCTTTGCAAATTATTATTATTATGTTTTAGCAAAACTCACAATGGTGAGTAGATTATATTGATAAAGCCAAAAGAATACAAAAAATTATTTTAATGGAGTTATAAAAAAGATAGATTTAATAAGTATAATGAATGATAAAATAGTTTAATGAAATGAATCTTTGTAAAGTCCTTAAATAAAAGGACTCTTCTCAAATTATTACTATTATGTTTTAGCAAAACTCGCAATGGTGAGTAGATTATATTAATGAAGCCAAAAAAAATACAAATTCCTTCTATGCTTGTGACGAGCCATGACATCTTCATAGGATCATAGTACATCCGTTGAAGAGGCATTCACCCCACGTCAATGGAAGAACCCACACTTTCACTGATGCAAGTGCGTCATTACGATGCCCATGGTCTTGTTCCACTCGAAGCTCCTTCGTTTTCCAATAGCGATGATTGTTGCCCTGCTTTCTTAGAGTATCTCCGTGAACTTAGCTATTTCCATGAAGTTCTCAAAGATTTGGTAGTTCCTTGCCTTCCAAATGTGTTTGACGTAACAATATCTCACGACTTGCATAGCGATGAGTATTGTCTGGCTTGTGAACACCTTCCCTTCCATGAAGAGATCGTTCTTGACGAATCCTATTTTCCAAGTCTTTTATACTCATTTGCAAATCTTCCCTGCAAGGCCACAGAGCGTAGGGACTCCTTGAGAAGGTGAGGGAGGTCTTCACAAGCCGTTCTGCATTGTGAGCATCTATTTGGACCAACGTCCCTAGTAAGTGTTAAGTATGGGGCCTGATTTATCTCGTGTAATTTTTTGTATTAAAAACACACATTTGTAGGGCCCCCGTTATGAGGAGAAGCCATCGTACGTGAAGAAAAATCACTCAGCAGAAACCAAAATTTTCACGGCCAGTCTCATCAAAATATCATGGACCGACGCCGGCCGAAAAGTGGTCAAAAAACGGTCGATCAGTTGGCCGATGGCCGATATCAATGGCCAGTGGTGGATGGTGGTCGAAAGTCAATGGCCGGTGGGCCGGTGGACAATTTCAGTGAGGTAGGTCCTCCCCGTTATGCATTGTGAGCACCTATGTGGACCAATAGCTCTAGCTAGGAACTTCACACCAGTAGGTAAGGCTCCCAAAGGACCTTCCACATAAAAATCTTCGTCTCCAATGGCCATTGTGGGTAGCAGATGTTTTTCACAATTGACCTCCATCTTGAGTCTGACCACTTCTTACCCCATTGTTTGTTCAGGGAAAGAAACCAATCTTGTGAGACCATAGGGATGTTATATATATACGATCTTGGTTTGCGGTTTTAGGAAATGTCTGTTCGTGGGCCACTGCCATGCCTTTCACTCGAAGCTAGAATCGCAGTCAAGTAGCCAACAACTGTCAAGCCTTTCTAAAATTCTATGGGCCAACAATCTTTCAGTTCCATTGAGGTGGAACTATAAGGCTAGTTGGTTTGTTGCTTTCCAGCTTCTACTGCTTCTATCCTAGAACTGACGGTCTTCGTAGTCCTTTGTTATTAATCTTTCTAGCCATCTCCCTTCAAAAAGGGTTTAGAAGCACGGTTCCTTCCTTAGACAACCAAGGGGATCAATGAAGTATTGAGTTCTGGAACACCTTGATACCTCTCCCCATTCTAAAGCCTCAACTGTTCTGTTACACTTCTGCACTAGCTCACCCATCATGCCTCCAAGCTTAGATTAGCCCACCGCTAGTTAAGCAATTTGTCATGCACCTCTAGCCCTTTCCACTGGCCACATTGCGACTGTAGTTTGGCATTGTCCACCATAGCCTTCGTCATAATAGCCCAAGCCTAGACTTGCTTTGAAATTTCCACCACAACGTTGGCACATTGGGCTTCTGCATGAGTACTAGGGTTAAGAATCCATATACCGCCTTGCTCTGGAGGTCTCGCCACGGATTCCCATCCTTCCCACTACCAAAGCGTCGAATCTTTAGTGCTCTTCCATAAAAATCATTTTACTGGTTTGAAGAACTCTTTCCATTTGCATTTGACTAACTTAAACAACAGACCATTCAAGGCAATGACAGGAATCATAAATAAATTGACCACTTTCACGCTATTCGAGAATGATAGCTGCACATACTATCACCTTTGTATCTTTATTCATGACCTAAAGGAATCTTTGCTTATGGGTGACATCCACTCCTAGAAGAGCCCCCAAGTGTTTGAAAATCTTCCCTTTTGTTACTATGTCGTCGGTCCACATTGATGGGTCAAATGAGTCGGTCTCTGAAAGTGAAATTAACTTGACTTTTCAATATTGCACTTTGACCCGGATGCAATGGCAAACATATTCACAATCTCCAGAGCTTTCCTAATCACTTGAGGGAAAGCTTTGAGGAATAAGAGGGAATCATCTGCAAATAGCTTTACAATAAGTTGGTCGTTGTTAGATAGAGATGAGGAATCTCATGGCGTGCTATATATCGGTAGATAGAGCTTGAAGAGGACATTCTAACTATCAAACTTCCGCCAACTTTAGAGTTTGTTTGCAAAAGTTTATCCATGCATCCGTTTTGGTAGAGAGAGGTAAAGTCAAACTCCTTAAAGGGCCCCTTTGTGAGTCCAAATTTTTCCTAATGCCTTGGGCTAAAGTTAGATTATCTATACATCATTCAATGCTCTACATTCAAAAAGATAAGGCTTGTTTTAAAAAGCAAAAAATGTAATATGTATAGATAATCTAACTTAAGAGTTACATGTATGAGCACATAGTTCGCAATCTAATACAATTATGAGGATGATGTTGTCCCGCACATAAGGATATAGATAGAGAGCAATATAAAGAGAAACATGGAAACATAAGAAAATTGTGAGATTTACAGATATATACATATATACATATGTGTGTGCGTTGTAGGAGGCCGGGGCCGGAGCCGGGGGGGAGGGGGGGGGATGATTTCCATTATATTTAATATTTATTTACTTGTTATCATTAATAAATGTGTGTTGTACTCATATAATAGAATCTAATAATTACATGTGTTGAGAATCATTTGAAATCCAAAATATTCATAGATTTTACATTTGCATTTAGTACTCATAAAGTTTCCAAACAACAAGATGGAGGGTCATGTTGGCGTGTTAAAACAAATTCAATGAAATGGACCCATATGAGGATCTTAAACGAAAGGACTTTCTATACAATTATAATGGGGTAAGAGATTCCGGTCCCCTTCCCCGGCCACGTGACGCAAGCTCATGCAACCGGCCAATGTGCCCTGTAGCTTCGGGCGATTGAGAGAGACAGAGAGAGAGAGAGAGAGAGAGAGAGAGAGAGAGAGAGAGAGTTCTCAGACGTTACAGTAGAGAGAGAGAGCGAGAGAGCGAGAGAGAGACTTCTCAGAGAGAAGGAGAGACGTGTTGCACTGCTGGCCCAAAGAGAGAGAGACTAGGCGGCCGTCGAGCACTGGCAGAGCAGTAGCAGTCAGAGCTTGAGTAGACTGTAGGAGGTTGTCGAGCAGCTCGCATCGCCAAGCATTCTCTCTCTCTCTCTCTCTCTCTCTCTCTCTCTCTCGCACGCAGGCATCACACACGAACCTGCCACTCACAACAATGGTGAGAGAAGTCGCGCTACACCAAGCAACGAAGAAAGCCAAGGATGCAGACACGCTCGACATACTCAAGCGGGAGTTGATTATTGGGAAAATAACCAAAATACTCCTCTTATTTCTAAAAACTCCCAAAATACCCATGGTTGTGTTTGTAAATTTCTACAAACATTTGGAGCTTTTCAAAAGAAGACTGATGCTAAAACTAGAACTTGAATTGCTTTTGTAGGCGGTGGAGATGGATTGCTTCATTATTTTATAGACAATGATGGAGATGGATTGCTTCATTATTTTATAAACATAATCGCCTCCTTTTGCGAGGTTTTTTTTATACAAATCACATGCTAAGCACTCAAAAAAGGATCTCAATTGTCAAAGATCAGAAAATTTTGAACAATCCAACAAAAATAGATACAAGGGTATTTGGGGAATTTTTGAAATTTGAGGGGTATCTTGGGAATTTCCACAAATTAAAGGGGTATCTATACAATTATAATGGGGGAAGGAATTCCGGCCCCCTCCCCCGGCCACGTGGCGTAAGCTCATGCAACCGGCCAGTGTGCCTTGTAGCTTCGGGAGAGAGAGAGAGAGAGAGAGAGAGAGAGAGAGAGAGAGAGAGGTTACGAGCACGCAAATCGATTGGGCAACGACACCATAAAGGGGTTATAAAGCGTCTTGAAAGATGCGTCACTTATTATTGGACTAATTTTGCGGTTGCGTGTGCGTGCCGTTTGGATCCCAACTGTAGGTCTTGCCGACGACGACTTTCAACTATTTGCGTTGGTATCTGCGCATGAGAGAGAGAGAGAGAGAGAGAGAGAGAGAGAGAGAGAGAGAGAGAGAGACGACTTCCAATCAGTGCTCGCGAAAAATCATTTTTCCAAACATGCAAAATTCATTTTCTCGATTTTGTCGAGAGGAAAATTTTAAAATCGGGTCATTTCTTCATGTTTTTACACTATTTTTCTCTATTTTGGGGCGGAATTTCTCCCTTTCCCCTTGCCCTCGACCGGCATTTTTGAAATTGAAAATGACACGATATTAAGCTGAGACACATTTTTCCTGAAGACTGCTTCCACTGCTTTGAGAGAGAGAGAGAGAGAGAGAGAGAGAGAGAGAGAGAGAGAGAGAGAGATCCAAAAGTGGTTGCTTCTGTATGCACAACCTACAATACTTCAATGTCGTCGTAAGTGATGATGACAATGATCGGAATTGGATCTTCGCCTATAGAATAGGGGGGGCTTGGGTATTTATAGGTGACTTGAGACCTGTAGTTTCGACATTGTATTTGTCTACATCAATATATCGAGGTTAGGCTTAGCGTCCTTCATCAATGAGAGGGAGGGATTGTGATTTTTGTGGGTGGGTCAGTGGGGGTGGGGGGGGAGAGAGAGCTCATGCGACCTGACGACTACGAGAGAGAGAGAGAGAGAGAGAGAGAGAGAGAGAGAGAGAGAGGCCGTAGGAGGCGGCCGGCCGTATGAGGATCTTAAACGAAAGGACTTTAGAAGCTAAAATATCAAAGAAAACGTCAATTTTCGCCAGATAAAATGTATACCTAACTCCCTTCTTCAACTAGGCTTGTTTCAAAAAGTCAATTCAGCATGAGGTGACTTCCGGCTTATATAACTACACAACTACTTCCTTGTGAGCCTATGTTCGAGAAAAGTCATTTTTCCAAACATACAAAATTCCTTTTCTTTGAATTTGCCAAGAGGAAATTTTAGAAAATTAGGTTTAGCTTGCGAGTTTTTACACTATTTTTCTCTATTTTGGGGCAAAATTTCTCCTTTTTCCCTTACCCTCAATTGGAATTTTTGAAATTGAAAACGACATGATATTAAGCGGAGACACATTTTTCCCGAACACTAACGTCCATCCAAGCAAGTATGGCATTTCCTCGGGAAAACCATTAAGTTACAAGGGCAAATTGAGGTGGAGTGATAAGCTACCTCATGGAGGAAACTCTAAAGGGAAAGCCGAAGCAAGTTCCGCAATACCTGGGGCCTTGGACCAGAGACACTTGGTCGTTGTCACGCCCATTACTAGTCAGTGAGATGGGTCTCTCAAGGGCTCTGGTCTAAGAGAGTAGATAATCCCGGCCTCTTGGGGAAGCGAAGCCCCACGAGTTTGAGGAAACTAGTGACAAAGGCCTACCCTAGGAGTTTGGGTGCAATTTAAGTCTTTGTCAACTCTTTCCCTTTCATTTATTTTGTACATATTTATTTCCTATTTTGTTTTGGGGAGACGACATAGGGTACCCATCAGTGTTTGTGAAAAATTATTTTCACAAATATTCGAACATCCCTCCAGGACAAATCTGAACTGGAAATTTTACAATACTAGCCAATATGCAAAATTACACTATTTTCCATGTATTTTAAGCGGAATTTTCTCCTTCTTGCCCTCCCCTCAACCGGCTACTTTGATTTTGCAACCGGCTCAAGGCTAAGCTGAGGCACACATTTCCCGAACACTGGTACCCATCCCCGACTCCTAAAACAAAACTACTACTACTTCAACTGCCACATAAACAATCTTGAGAAACACTCACACAGCAGATCTCATTACATTATGAGTCATCATCCTATTTACATGCTGGTATTTGCATTGATATTAGAGAGATTGAAGACTCTCCACAACAAGAAACTGATCTTCCCTAACCTCTAAAGACCATCTGATAAAATGACAAGCGTCCTTCACACAGTTTCAATTCATTCAAGACTGCTCAAACCCACAAACAAGGAAAGACCCATTCGAATACGAGCGATACAACTCTGAACTGGAAATTTTACAATACTAGCCAATATGCAAAATTACACTATTTTCCATGTATTTTAAGCGGAATTTTCTCCTTCTTGCCCTCCCCTCAACCGGCTACTTTGATTTTGCAACCGGCTCAAGGCTAAGCTGAGGCACACATTTCCCGAACACTGGTACCCATCCCCGACTCCTAAAACAAAACTACTACTACTTCAACTGCCACATAAACAATCTTGAGAAACACTCACACAGCAGATCTCATTACATTATGAGTCATCATCCTATTTACATGCTGGTATTTGCATTGATATTAGAGAGATTGAAGACTCTCCACAACAAGAAACTGATCTTCCCTAACCTCTAAAGACCATCTGATAAAATGACAAGCGTCCTTCACACAGTTTCAATTCATTCAAGACTGCTCAAACCCACAAACAAGGAAAGACCCATTCGAATACGAGCGATACAACAAATAAAGCATGCATCAATTCAATGCTGCAACCTTACATGCATTGAAGAGTGTACTCGACTTGATGATCGTGAGTTGCCTCAACAAACCACAATCAAACCCACAAACAAGGAAAGACCCATTCGAATACGAGCGATACAGCAAATAAAGCATGCATCAATTCAATGCTGCAACCTTACATGCATTGAAGAGTGTACTCGACTTGATGATCGTGTGTTGCCTCAACAAACCACCATCACACTTCTCAACTAACCATTACACTTGAAAGAATACATAGCATCCTTGGAGAAACCCGCTATGGAGGATGAATCAGTTTGTACAACAACAGGCTTCTCCACAAAAAGTCTCTGCATGAAACATACAAAGACACGAGACATCCATTTTGCCATCCATTTAGCTTCAGTACAAAAGGTGGACCTCACGTAATCCTTTTGCAGTTTTGTTTAGTCCGCAAGTCCCAATGCCATATCACACAAAATTCTTGACTTCATTTATAGAAGTTGATGCGACTAAACGAAATTGCAGACATACATATATTGCAGGAAAACTTTGGGCATAGGCATTACATTGGCCCAGTACATGCTCAATCAAACAACAAAAATGCTGCATTTGTGTCGATAGACCTTCTAAACTTTACACACAAATACAATGGGCCTCGTCCTGCCCATACATGTTGCATCATTTACTACATTGCGTTACAACTTGTGCCACATTAGAGGCCATCCAAAGATATACCCAAAAATAATTGAGGAACACATAACCAAATCACCCCAGGCTACTTTTATTTATGCTTTCGCAATTGAGGGTTAGAACCTAGGACCGGCCGATGCATCTTCATCTGGCTCACACCATGGACCCAAAGTATCGCCCTTTCAGCATTTCAATGCAGTTCATGAAGCATTCAAATGCCTATTACATGAGGAAGAACAATGTAAAACAGACAATAGACATACTTACTTTAAGGTTTGATAGAGTCAAGCGTGATAAGCTCTATGTATGTACAGACAACAATGGGGGGTACTTAGTAATCAAACTTCTAAAGGAAAAGGATGATTCTATCCTTGAGTTCAGCTTCCCTGCAAGGGAGGCTAGCATCAAGCAATCCAGATGATGGCTGTAGAAGGGCATTCTCGCAAACCGAAGAAGAAGCCGCCGGCACCGCTGTGAGATGCGTAAGAAATTGATTGCCTGCAAATAGCTCCCCAATGTGGGGCTGCTTGCTTGCAAGGTCATTTGCTAGCGCATCCTTCTGTCGTGCATATGCATGTTTAAGTCGTGAAGATGTGCATGACACAAAGGAGGTCGCGGACGAACAGGAGGAACGCCGATGCTGAGCTAATGATACAGCAGAGTCTTGCCTTGAAAGAAACCCTGATTCACCTGAATATGCACCTAGTTTCAAAAGAGGCGGAAGATCAAGCCCCCTCTCCCCCGACAATCTCTCGTAGCAAGAGGCAGATGATGTAGAGAGCCGTGGCAAGCCTGGCAGCACATCCGATTTCCGCCCCATAATATAACTAATGCTGCTTCTGGGTGGACTTCCTTGGTAACTGCTGTGCCTTCTCGCCTCCATTTGGTGTGGCATTTGCATACACACCTGAGGAGACGAAACTGCATCTGCATAAACAGATTCTGGCGATCGCATGATCTTCCATGTGTCTGCGAATGAGCCGCCCCCCTCTTTACAAGATCTTTTCTTTTTCTTCTTTACCAGTATGAACCTGCTAAGTTTCTTGGGACTCAAGCTCACAAACAGCTTACAGAGAGAAGGGACCATGCGGCTCATTGAGTACAAGAGCTGCATAGGTGGCCACAAAAGCGGGAAGGGCTCAGAGGGGATGCGCTATAGGTGTTGGGTGGGAGATATCAGGCAATGAAGGTACGGTGCAGGCATCGCGACGGGGCGGAACTGCATGCAAGCGATAAAATGAGCAAACCCAAGAAATGAAATACAGACAGGAAGTGTCTCTCTGATCTCTCTCTCTCTCTCTCTCTCTCTCTCTCTCTCTTTCTCTCTTTATCGCCCAAAACACAGTAAGCAATGAGATGAGCAAACCCGATGAAGGGAATACACAGAGAGTGAGTCTCTCTCTCTTGCTCGCTCGATCGCGTGCGCGCGCACACATGCACGCACACATACACACACACACACACACACACACACACACACACACACAGAGCACTTACCTGTGAGACCTGACGGCCGACGGCGTCGTAGGATGTTCCTGTTGATAGTGGAGGAGGGGAGGGATTCGAGATTTCTGGCAAAAGGGAGGTTGGAGCTGGAGGAGGGGCTAGAGCCTAGAGCAGACAAGAGTGAGCCCACCATCCTTTGATTCTTTCGAGACCTGCTGTATATCTCACATAAATGAAATGATTGGTGAGCGGTTCAACGGTCTTTTCTCCAATGACCTGATGACAGTACCTACCCTATTTCCACTTGTGCTTTGCAAGTCCCAACTCAAAATGCCACCGGAATTTGGTCATCCCTAGTCCCACATCCCCGGAGTCCGGACCCAAAATCTCATTTTGCTCTTAGTCTACTGTCTAAGGGTCTTTTCACACGTTGTGCAAATGTCCACATTTTTATAATAGGTGGAACATTTTCATGAGCATCGATGGCCCTTTATTTGAGGGATTTGATTGATTCCTTAAAAATTTGTGCTCATGGGGTGAGGAGCCCAAATCCACCTAAAGGGCTCCCCCATAGACCCTTTAGTTGGCCTTATGAGTGGGGGGCCCTTCAAGCCTACTCAAGGTGCCCCATATACCCAATTGCTACCGTAGGCTACCAGTTATAGACCATGTGTTGGGTCGTCCACCTCCCGTCCACGATCTCCTTGCCACCAAGGCAATGCATCATTACAAAAACTTATGCGCATCCAATGTCGATCGTGAGATCATCTGCGACCTGCTGCAATGACAAGTTGTCCTCCCTTGTTGCGTTCCGTTGCTCATTGCAACTTGCCTCCCACGTTTTGTTCCGCTTCTACACGAAGCAAGACTAAGTACACGCTGGTAGCCATGCATGTTCCACTGCTAACCGGTTGACACCAGTTTAAAAGGCGAATCTTTGTGGGGTGGGTGGTTGAAGCACCCCCAACAAAACAATTGCGGTTTCCTCTTCTGTTTGTGTAACGGCCCCCATCGAAAAAATGGGATGGGGGTATGGGGCACCTCGTTGGAAATTCATGGGATCCTCTCAGCGTTTTCTTTGATCGCTTCGTGGAGGCACTTCGATACCTTCCACCGTCCTTTCTTTACGTCCTCACATGGCCATATTTCTATATCGATATCTTTCCATTGCATGTGGTTTGGAATTTGTCCATTTTGATAGTCGTCGAGCAGTGCGCGTCACTTGCTGTGCCGACATACCGTGCGCCAGAGATTTCATGCGCTGAAATGCATTAACAACCACTTGTTGTTGATCATCAGGCACTGATTGGGTACCACAAACTTGTTCTTCATCGGCCATTTTATCTTAGAGTTGCAATGGACAAATAGACAAATATTCAATATCATTGACAAAAATATATTCTCACTATTCAACGGTCTCACAGATACACAAAGACAACAGTCTCGTCCCATTAGGAAAAATATGAACTCCAAAAGTGCCTTGTAAGGATCCCTAATTTTAAGGGATTAAGACTGAAAATGTGTGTGATTTAGGAGACAAGGCCATTATATGAGGGTATTCTCATATGATTTTTTAAAGGCTGTCAGTTTGAAATAGAGGCTAGGGAGGGAGGATATGTACATTCTCTCTCTACCCAAAAGAGTGGTGGTCCTTATGACAATAACTACCCTCCCCCCTTTTTTTGCCACATCATCATCGACTGGCCGTTTTTAATACTAAAAGTTACAAGGGGTAAATCAGGCTCCATACTTAACAGAAATGGCATAAAGAGGAGCCCATTGCGGGCTACTCTAGCTGAACGATTGAGGGAAATGGCATAAAAAGGAGCCCATCAAGGGCTATTCTAGTTGTAGCACTTCCAAGAAGGGTTTTGTAAAACTTGACTAGCATTGGGCCAAATCCCATGGCAATCAAGCTAGCAAATATAAAGTACCACTCAAGTCTATCATAAGCTTGTCAGAATTCAGTGTGATGAAGATGAAGTCTTGCCCTCACTCTTGTGCACGCTCAAACCCTTCCCACATTGAGATGATAGCCTCCATTAGCTTTCTGCCCTTGATGACCCTTTTTTCTCTAAAGAGATCCACTTCATCAAGTGGGAAGTAAATTTGTTGGCAATGGACTTAGCAAAAGAGTTAGCAAATATCTTGTAAGATGAGGGTAGCATGCATGGTGAGGGGTCTCCCATTGGCCAGGTCATTCCTAGGGCCTCTTTTATGGAGGAGCTTGATGATTCCTATGCTAATGGAGTAGGGAAGGGCTTTGTGGGAGAGGGACTCCTCCCAAACTTGAAGGACAAATGGCGCTAGAGTGCCTTTGAGCACATGAAAGAATTCTATTGCTAGCCCATCTAAGTGAGGAGTTTTCTTAGGATTTACCTCTTTAATGGCTATGTTAATGTGAGCTAGGGACATTGGAGATTGAGCAAGGATTTTGGCTTGCTCAAGGACCACTTTGTGTCTAACGTCAAACACTCTGGATCTATTTCTTGAAGTTAGGTCAGAGGTCAGTTCTAGAGGACTTTAATGGGTCTTGAAGTGCTCCTTGATGAACTCCGGGTTGTCTTCAAAGGTGGGGGCCGTTGAGTAGGCTATTGAGTGTTTGAGAATGAGTTCCTTCTCAAGCCAAACCTCATGCATGAGTGCAAAGATCCTAGATTTGCTGTCTTCAGAGGGAGGTGGACAAGGTCGGAGGAGAGAATTTCACATATCTGTTTCCTAATTTGAGACACCCATTTCGAAAATTGATGAGCCTGTGTTGTGTTTAAAAAAGTGCTTCAGACCAAGCGTTAGCAAGGAGGGCGGATCTAGAGAAGGCATTGATCCAAATCGATTTAATCTCCTCTTGCATTGCAAAAAAGTCAGGGTCCATTTGGAGACAATTGTTCGTGACCTTGTTTGACTTGTCATCAATGGTGACCAATAGGGTGTAATGGTCGGAGCCTGAAATCTTATAAAATGTCCTCTAGCCTTGAGCCTGGTGACCCGGGGAGTTCACTAAAGTATATGTAACATAGCACGTGGGTTCAACAAAAGGGATTTTAATTTCTTGTAAATTTACAGATTCATGTGTACAAGAGGGGTAATTAAAATCCATTTTGGTGAACGCACGTGATGTAATAAAATTTTACTTAGTGAACGCACTTGGCCTGATGAAAAAGTTGGCTATGGATGAACTCACATAGCATCTCTCTAGCCTCCCTTTCCTAGCCATTTTTCCCTACCATACTTTTACCAATTGAACTCTCCTTCTTGCCCAATATCCTATAGTTGACAAGTAGAAGAGAGGAACTCCCGAGCTTGTTTCTCACTCCCTATGATGATTTTCCCTTTCTAGAGGAATATGCCATCAAGGGATTCAACCATGTTGAAGTCTCCAACCAGAATATAGTCAAGTAGGAGAGTGACTAGCTCTACCCAGAGGGTAGTTCTATCTGCTAAGGACCCCTTGGCATAGGTTGAGATATAGGGAAGTTAAAAGGGGTAGGGAGATTGATAGGCACCTAGATTTTTGAGCTTTGGGGCGTGTAAAGGTGATATCCCTTTGGGCTAGAAACCCAATAGTGGTGCCTCTTGATACTGACCTTGTTTTCCTTGTCATCAATGATGACGGATAGGGGGGTAATGGTCGAAGCTTGAAATCTTGTAAAACCCTAAACCCTAAACCCTAGACCCTAGACCCTAGACCCTAAACCCTAAACCCTAAACCCTGAAATGTTCTCTAGCCTTGAGTCTGTTGAGCAAGTTGGGTATGGGTGAAGTCACATAGAATCTCTCTACCCCCCCTTTCCTAGCCATTTCTCCCTACCATACTTTTGCTATTTGAACTCTCCTTCTTGCCCAATATTCTAGAGTTGAAAAGTAGAAGAGAGGAAGTTCCAAGCTTGTTTCTCACTCCCTATGATGAATTGTCGTTTCTGGAGGAATATGCCATCAAGGATTCAGCCATGTTGAAGTCTCCAACCAGAATATAGTCAGGTAGGAGAGTGACTAGCTCTGCCCAGAGGGTAGTTTTGTTTGGTAAGGACCCATGCATGTTGCATTGCTAACCGATTGACGCCAATTTTTAAGGAGAATCTCTGTGGGGGGTGGTTGAAGCACCCCCAACAAAATAGTCACGGTTTCCTCCGCTATTTGTGTAATGGCCCCCATCAAAGAAATGGAATGAGGGTATGGGGCACCTCGTTGGAAATTCATGGGCCCTCCAAAGGCACCTTTAAAGGGCCTATGGGGGAGGGGTGTGGAGCTATTGCGGTAGCATCCAATTCGTCCAAAAGAAGCATAGTGTAGTTTCAGGCCCACCAAAATACAGGCGCATTCACCCCCTTAAAAAAAAGCCTTCTCCACACATTATTAATGCAGAGTGCAGAGAGAAATTCAAAGACATACCTCACGACCTGAGCCGCCCATGTTGGCCATGTAGTCGAACATGATTTGTTGATAAGCTATGCCAGTTTTAGAATTTAAATGTTTTTTGCACTAGGGTGAATGGTACGATTGTGGAAAACAGGATTATTCTGGTGGACACTGCACATAGTCTGAATTGACCCTAAGACTCCTTGACGCTCATCACTTTCTCATGATCTAGGGCCCATATTAGGCAATGTGAGTGTGCTTGATCTCCATGTCAGATCGTCAAGTGAATTCGGAACTAGAGTTAGAGAGAGAGAGAGAAAGAGAGAGAGAGAGAGAGAGAGAGAGAGAGAGAGAGAGAGAGAGAGAGAGAGAGAGAGAGAGAGAGAGAGAGAGAGAGAGAGAGAGAGAGAGAGAGAGAGAGAGAGAGAGAGAGAGAGAGAGAGACAGAGATTGTATTATCGTCCACGGAGGTCAGATATGACCCATGCACTGAAAACAAACATTACAAACGGTTACAACTAAGCAGAAGATGACGATGACGATACATATCAGTTAAAGATTGAGGGTCCATTGGGAGGGTAAAAAGAAAGGGAAATGGGAAAATCAAAAACCTAGGGAGGGTCAGTTGTGGAGTGAGCTAATTTAGGGTTTCAAAATTCTTGGATGATGGCTTTATAACCTCGATAAACTGCCCACGTACCTTGTTTGCGGGCTTACCTTCTTGAGCTCACTTGCTTTGGCTTTGAGTTGGTTTGTGGTTAATTCTTCGGTGATCCAAAATGTTGTTTTTTTGAGGAGACGGGATTGACGTAGTAGCTTTTTTCATTCTTCTTTGTCCTTGAAGGTGAGAATACAATGCTTGGGTGGCACATGCTTGTGTGTGTCATGAAGGAGTACGAGCGGAAGTGCGACGCGAGAGAGAGTGCGAGAAGAAGAGCACGACGATATGGTGAAATCGCTCTACTGTAATGTGTAGAGCATAGTGAGTTCTTATTAGGTTTTTACAAAAGAATATGTGTACATACCTGGCGGCCCGCCCACTTACCTGGGCGACCACATTGGGCTTTATACCCCAACAACCTCCCACTTAAAGTCCAATGTGGTACTTTAAGTGTGAGAGAAGCTACTATACAAGCTAATATACAAGAGATGTAGAGAAGTGATGTACTACCCTACACCTAACTGCTTGCGAAAATGCGCAAAGCCCTCTGAGGGAAGTCCTTTTGTAAGTAGATCAGCAAGATTTTCTGTGGTGTGAACTTTGACAAGCTGAAGTTGCTTATCCTCGAGCATTTCCCTGATGAAATGATACTTCACATCCACATGCTTTGTCTTTGAGTGATAAACTGGATTGCGAGCCAATTGTATAGCACTTTGACTATCACAATGTAACACAGGCATCTCTTCTTTGATTCCCAAATCTGTTACTAGTCGATTAAGCCAAATTGATTCTTTGCATGCCTCTGATGCTGCAACATATTTAGCCTCTGTAGTAGACTGAGTAACACAATCTTGTAATCTAGAACGCCATGATACTGCTCCACCAGCCAATGTAAAGACATACCCTGACGTAGACCTTCGGTTGTCTAAGTCACGTGCATAATCTGAGTCTGTAAAACCCTTTACACTTAGCTCCTGACTCCCATAGCATATACGCATACTCTTTGTAGCTTTCAGGTATCTCAATATTCCTTTCACTGCCTCCCAATGTTTCTTGCCTGGGTTTGACATGTATCGACTTACTACTCCCATTGCAAATGCAATGTCTGGGTGAGTAGCAATCATTGCATACATCAAACTACCCACTGCAGACGCATATGGAATCTTATCCATTTCAGCCTGTTCTTCCTCAGACACAGGACAATCTTGTTTGCTAAGTTTCACATATGGTGGCAATGGAACACTCAATGCCTTTCCCTTCTCCATATTGAAACGTTGCAAAACCTTGTCAATATACTCTGTTTGAGATAACCAAATCAACTTCTTTGATCTGTCTCTCTCAATGCGCATACCAAGTATATGACTTGCATCACCCATGTCTTTCATGTCAAATGATTCTGCCATCTTTGACTTCAAAGCTGAAATTTCTTCCAAGTGCTTGCTAGCAATCAACATGTCATCCACATACAAAATAAGGATCAGCCAACTGCCATCCTTAGCCTTCTTTGTATATAGATAGTGATCGAACTCACTACATTTGTAGCCTTGAGAAAGCATAAACTTGTGGAATTTATGGTACCATGCCCTCGGTGATTGTTTTAAGCCATAAAGACTCTTTAACAACTGGCATACCCAATCTTCCTTGCCTTTCTCAACAAACCCTTTTGGCTGCTGCATGTAAATTTCCACATCTAAATCACCATGCAAGAACGCTGTCTTGACATCCATTTGGTGCACACCAAATCTAATATGGCAACCAATGCAAGAAAGCATCTCAATGTAGTCATCTTGACCACTGGAGAGAAGACTTCATCAAAGTCAATGCCTTGTTCTTGCTTAAAGCCCTTGGCAACAAGCCTTGCTTTGTACTTTGGCTGACTATCATGAGCGGTGATCTTATACCTGTAAACCCATTTACAAGGTAGAGCCTTTTTGCCCTGTGGTAATTTAACTAGCTTCCATGTCTTGTTTTTATGCAGAGCTGTCATCTCTGACTGCATGGCCAATTGCCAATTCCTGGAGTCCTTCATTTGCACTGCTTCCTTGTAACATGAAGGCTCATTGCAATCAGTCAACATGACATAGTTCATAGATGGAACAAACCTATAAGGAGGTCGTGTGACACGTCCAGATCTACGCACAATAGGTGGCTTAGGCTCAGCCACAACCTGTGGTTCTACTCTATCCTGTCCTTGCTCCTCTTGAGCCCTGACATTTTGTCTTGCACGTGCAGGTCCATCTTCTTGGAAGACAACTCTTCTAATCTCCTCAACCCTCTCTGGTTTAGAATGATATTTGGATTCATTAAAGTGAACATCATTGCTGCGGACAACCTTTCTGGATTCGGGATCCCAAAGTCTGTACCCCATATCACCAGAATTACCATAGCCTAGAAGGATGCACTTTCTACTCTTTGGCTCAAGTTTGTTCCTAAATTCCTTTGGAACGTGAGTATATGCCTCATAGCCAAAGACTCTGAGATGCTTGTATGAGGGCATTTTGCCTGACCATACCATCTCTGGCACTGAATCCTTCTGCAAAACCTTGCTAGGAGATCTAATTACAAGATGAACAGCTATTGATACAGCTTCACCCCAAAACCCATTTGGCAGCTGTGCATTAGACAAAATACTTCTGACCTTCTCTTGTATGGTCCTATTCATCCTCTCAGCAACACCATTTTGAGGAGGATTGTAAGGAGTAGTAAGTTCATGTTTTATACCTTTTGACTCACAAAAGTCCTGAAAGGCCTTTGAAACATACTCTCCACCATTGTCAGCGCATAAGCATTTAAGCTTCTTGCCACTCTGATTCTCCACAAGTGTCACAAACGTTTTGAAAACACTAAACGCTTCATCCTTGTGCTTGAGAAAGTAAACCCATACTTTCCTCGAGTAATCATCTATAAATGTCATAAAGTAAGAAGCTCCCCCTAGAGATATGTTAGGCATAGGTCCACACAAATCACTATGAACAAGTGCCAACTGTGTATCTCTTCTACTGCTTCTATGCTTATGTGGCTGCTGTGTTTGCTTACCATACAGACAATGTTCACAGAATTCAAAATCATTTAATAAAAAGCCAGGCAAATAACCAGAATGAGACAAGATTTCCATTCCCTTCTTGGACATATGTCCTAACCGGCTATGCCACAAAGAAACGTTTGGTTGCTCGGTTACATTGATTACATTTTTAGAGACATTTGATACATAAATCATGTAAAGTCCTCCAGACTTTACTCCATGTGCTACTGTCATAGAACCCTTGGATATCTTCCACATGTTCTGTCCAAAAGTGGTGACGTAGCCAGCATCATCAAGTAAACCTGTGCTGATCAAGCTCTTTGTAATTGCGGGAACATGTCTCACATTCTTCAGCGTGAAAGAAGAGCCATTCTGAAACTTCAATTGAACATCTCCAACACCTAAGATCTCACATGTCTGCCCATTGCCTAGCCGAACATGATCTTTAGTGGTCACATAAGAAGTAAACCACTCCTTGTTTGGAGACACATGAAGTGATGCCCCTGAGTCTATAATCCAGTCACTCAGTGCATTTCCATCAGATGCTGTAAGCAGAGATGAGTCCATTGTATTCTTCAAGAAGTAGATGTCTCCTGACACTAGACTGTCATCCTCTGCAACAGTGTTTATCACATTTATTTCTTGAATCTTCAATGAGGACTTGTTCTTCTCACCATGGTCTTCAGCTTTCTCTTTGCCTTTTTCTGCTTTCCATTCTCTGCAGTCTCTTTTCATGTGACCCTTTTTGCCACAATGGTAGCATTCTATGTCACTCTTGCCTTTAGCACTGCGGGACTTGCTACGAGACTGATTCCTCTTTTCACCTTTGTACTTTTATTTGGTCCTTCCCCTGACAACTAAGGCTGTTCCTTTGCCTTTGTCCATTGTCTTTCTATTGGTTTCTTCAGTAAGTAGACTTCCTTCTACACCTGCTATGTTCAAACCATCTGGAGGTGCAGAATTACTCAAAGCTGTGCGAAAAGTGTCCCAACTTTCCGGCAATGTGATCAATAGGAACATAGCTCTAATAGGTTCATCAAACTTGACACCTTGAGCTGACAACTGACTATAGATTGTGTTGAATTCATTCAGATGATTGGACATAGGTGTCCCTTCTTTCATCTTCAAGTCAACAAGCTTCTTAACCCAGTATACCTGTGAAGCTGCACTCTGCTTCTCATAAAGATCACTCAGCTTTAACCATGCTTGATAAGCCGACATCTCGTCTGCTACATTGAAGTAAAAGCTTTCTGCCAAAGTCAGCATAATGGTAGAATGTGCCAATTCATCCATTTCGCTCCATTCATCTTCGTCCATATCTTCTGGTTTTATCCCCTTGAGCTTTATAGGTTTATATGCTTCTTTTGTACCAGCACGTGCCAAATCTTCTTCTTCCACAATGGGAAATTGGTTCCATCCAGCTTCTTGATATTGTAAAGAGCAGTGTCTTGTGATCCAGCCATAGCTATGCTTCACAGTACTTTACTTTTCTGGGAAAAATTCGGCAGAGTTTCCCCTGTAAACTTACCTCTGAACCAATATCAACTTGTCAAATGAACCAAGAAAGCTTCAGATTCTGCAGAGTTTTTTGCTCTGGTGTACTCAAAAACAGACCAAAAACAGCTCAAAAAACACTGTCTCTCTGACACTGTAAGCTGTGGGTAAACCTGTCCTGCACCTGTACTGTCTCTGACTGTCCTGTCACTATCCTGTAAGCATAGACTGCGACAATGCCTCAATGGCAGTAAAGCAAAGATGCAATCCCAACTGTCTAACTTACAGTCAATACATCCTAGCTGCCTATCTAAGGGTGCTCGAGGGATCGCTCCAAGACCTGTATCACCGAAAGGATCTCAACATTCGAGAATCCCCCAGCTCAATAAAACCTCACTCAACCCTCAACAAAGGTTGCAGTAAATCTGACAGTACATAGACTTCGCACAAAGTCATACATCCACAAATTTCCCACTGTATGCTGTAACCGCTGCGGCGGTTGTTTGCTGCGTGACTCACAGCCAGCAAACCCTCAACAGACATACATCACCTCTGACAATACATCCCATGTGGAAGTACCTGCAATGTCAGGATGAAATCTGGAATATCAAGCAGCGAACACAAGCTACCTGATGAACTAGTGGATGTCGCCTACAGTCTGTGTGTAGATGCGCCCGTGTCGTATGTGACACGCCTCCAAGAACTGTGAGCCGTCCTTCGATGTATAGACAACCACAAATCAACACTCTGGGAGTGTCGATATCTCAGCACCTGCAATCGTAGGCCGAAAACCCCAAATTTGCAGAGCCGGATCTGCACCCGCTGAGACCACGTCGTCGAAAATGGCCTGCGCAGACCTTTGTCGAAGCCGAACGGTGGCCGAGATGACCTCAGAATGAAAATTTGATAACACCGAGCCTTTCAGGCTCACCCACAGGATTTGGGGCCGCGTCTTCGCCTGTCGAATTTCACTCCAATCGGAGCTGGTGACTCTAGCCTCCTGCAGTGTTGCCCCGAGCCTCGATCTGAGCTTTGATACCAGTTGAAGGAGTACGAGCGGAAGTGCGACGCGAGAGAGAGTGCGAGAAGAAGAGCACGACGATATGGTGAACTTGCTCTACTGTAATGTGTAGAGCATAGTGAGTTCTTATTAGGTTTTTACAAAAGAATATGTGTACATACCTGGCGACCCGCCCACTTACCTGGGCGACCACATTGGGCTTTATACCCCAACATGTCATTGATCTAGGAAATGTTTTCAGGCTCGATGTTGACAGGTTGAAGAATGTCATTGAGTTTGGAGATTGCCTCTTTGAGTGTGCACCAAGGTGCGTGAAGTCCTCCAATCCTCACCTTGACGCCAAGGGATTCTTGTAGTTTGCATTCTTGTAAAACTGCTTGTATCTTGGTGTCGATCTTCTCGTGTGTTGCTTCATGGGCTTCCTTCACTGCTTTGATAGTTTCGGTAATCGACGCTTCAACACTTTGTGCTTTTGCAATTAGATCTTGGCTCTCTATCTTCGTCTCCTCTAACTTAAGCAAGCGTTGTTTGAGTTGAGCATTCTCTCCAATAAGTTCCTGAATTTGAGCTTCAAGAGTAGTAATCCTTGCTTCTTGACGAGTGGCGGGGTCCTTCGTAGGTGCATCTACCACCGCAAGGAAACTCTTGCGTGTGCTGGTCATTGGTCTGCTGAAGAAGGCCATTTGATCTTTCAAATTTCTCGACTCTGTTGTGTGAGCAGGCCCGACTATGGGAACCAATACTTTTCTCGACTTTGTTGTGAGAGCGGGCTTCATTATGGGGACCAAGCTTAAGCTTGGTTAATAGTGCTTAAAGGAGAATAAGCAAGCGAAGAGAGCGCATCTCGTCGAAACGGCTCTGCAGCTCCGTAGAAACACAGTAGAAACGCAGAACGCAGCAGAAACGCACCTTGAAACTCCTGTAACTTGAGAACTCTGCAGCTCAAGAAGACGATGCTACATCTCACATTCTATTTGCTGCTACCGGCGATGAAGACACGCAGAGAACTGCTGGCTTTTGCTAGCTGTGGGGCAGGACAGTCCGAGGCGAGCGTATCTTGAGACTGTTGGCGGTGACGAGACATGGCTGAGCTTAGGGATGCAAACGCCCCCCCCAGAGGGCTGCCCCTCGCCCCAGGGGAAGGCTTGTAGGCTGTCTTAGGTGGCTAGGTTTTCAGACGCCGAGAGAGAGAGAGAGAGAGAGAGAGAGAGAGAGAGAGAGAGAGAGAGAGAGAGAGAGAGAGAGAGAGAGAGAGAGAGAGAGAGAGAGAGAGAGAGAGAGAGAGAGAGAGAGAGAGAGAGAGAGTTCAATTCATCCACTTGGTACATTTGGCAAACTCCAAAAATATGCTTTGGTGCCACAAACGTAGCGCAAAAAATTGGATGATAAGGCTGTTAAATGCATTTCTGTTCGTTACGATACTGAAAGAAAAGGTTACAGGTTGTCATAATAATCAATATCTAATTCTCCTAAATGATTTTCTCATATTAAACTGATCATTTAATGTGGGGAAGTGCCAGGGGAGAAAAAGCTAGAATATTGGTTAAGCTAGCAGACCGGTCACAGTAGGGATCCAAAGGAGGGAAAATCGGGATCCAAAGGGGGGCCCATTTGCAAAAGAGCCATGTGCAACAATGGGCTAAAAAGACCCTAAGGTTCAGCCCATTAAGACTTCCAAAATGCTAAGGTTCCAAAATTCAAAGGTTGTGTCTAAAGGTCAACCCTAGGAGAATTGGATGCTTTGTGTGTGTCCAAAAAAGTCTTTGCACATCCCTACATAGGAGGGGGCGAGCCTTGCATGTAGGGGATGAGAGAGAAAGCCACACACACATACACAAGCTCCCTTTACACAAAGGGAATGAGGGACACATGTCAGCTCCCTAGGCCAAATGCCCACAAGGTGTACCCAATTCCTATTGGATGGCCTTGGAGGTGGACCAATGAGAATTAGGCTAGAGTAAATCTAGTTTAATTAATTTAAAAACACTTAATAAAAGAACCAATGAGAATTAAGTCCTCTAGAAGACTATTGGACAGTCTCCCAAGGGGTCCAATGAGCATTCAAGAGCCCAATGGCTTGCCTGATTCCTATTGGCCAGGAGGCAAAGGGGTCCAATGAGAGTTTAGTTGAATTATTAAATTACCTAAAGTTCTCACAAAAGGGGAAAGGGGGACACATGTCAGAAGGCTATCACTTATGCTGCTTAATAGTCATTGGCTAGCCCTGGGGAGCCAATGGGGAGATAGCAAGAGCAAATAGCAAGAGGGCTCGCCCAAGAGAGAGAGGGGGCTGATTTTTGCAAGGCATTATCACACACACACTCACACAATCTCATGTGTGAAGAAAGAGAAGACTATCTCTTCCCAAGCTTTAATGGAGAGCTCATCACCTACTCCAAGCTTGTGAGATAGAAGCCTACATCGACACACTCTTGGCATGTGGATGCAAATCCAACCAAGAGCCAAGCTTCAATGCATGCTCATCTCCTCTACCAAGCTAATTACTAAGATAAGCTATGCTAATATGAGTGATTATGTGAGGAGATGTACATCTTTCTCGTAAGATACTCATTCTTCCTCTCAATCTACTCTCATACCTTGCTAGCTCTCACCATCTTCGAAGGTGTGTGAGGTCTTGGGTCTGAGATCGGGGATAATTGATGTTGTGTTTGCTAAGTGTTTTGCTTAGTGCATGAAGCTTTTATCTTCATTGCACTAGCTAGTCTTGAAGGAACACAAAGAATTGTATTGTACAATGTCTCTCTTGATGGGAGAAACCATAATACAAAGCCTTTTGGAGGGGGGACCGGCTCCATGCAAATCCGGTCCTCAACTATTGTCAATAGCTTAATTTCTCTCTCTTTTGAAAGTATTGTTTATGCTATCTAACTAGGTGTTATGCTTTTTGTTGCTCTCTCCACCCAAGCACTCTTGTAATTATCATTAGGAATCTATTCTAATGAAATGCCCACTATGTCCATGCTAATTTCCGCTACACACAAGTTTTTAGGCCATTAAATGTTACACAGGTTGTACCATCTGCAAACAAAGCATATCATGGTTTCACGAGATCTTGTGTTTGTGGAAGATTCTGTTCAACCCTTGTTGTCATGTACTAGAGACAATAATGTAAGCTCACAACACATTTATGATAGCTTATTGCCTCTTTTTAGTGGTGAAATGAGGCAAATGTACAACCTATGGGGGTTTCAAAAAATGCTAGGGATCACCTATTACTGATGCAGATGTACGTGATGTACTTGATGTGGAAAGGGTTGAGAATGATCAGGCTAGAGGTATGCCAAAATGACTCGTGTATACTTTGTGTGATAGTAAATTAGATGCATCTTTGTTTAGTCCTACTTGTTTAGGTTCTCTCCATATTGCATCTTATGCATCAGATTGTTATGCTTTGGCTGTTTCTAGCTTATGTGACGTAGAGGAACTTCTATCTTTTGATGAAGCACATGATTCAAAAAATTGGATGGCTGCCATGCAATCAGAATATGATGCACTTATAAAAAATGACACATGTACTTTATGTGATTTGCCTCCTAGCAAAAAGCCCATTGGTACAAAGTGGGTTTACAAGTTGAAACGTACCGGATGGTGAGATTGATCTCTATAAGGTTTGACTTGTTGCAAAGAGTTATGCACAACAAAAAGGAATAGATTATGAAGAAATTTTTGCTCTCATTTGTTGTAAGACTACTGCGCGTTTTGTATGTACATTTTCAACTCATTTTGGATGGGATGTACATTAATAAGACATTGTCACTGCTTTCTTGAATGATGACATGAATGAGGAAGTTTATGCCCGGGGCGGTCACTTTTTAGAATGTGTATGATATCACGTGAGTTAACCGGAGAGGATTATTAAAAGACCAAAATGTACACATACATAGGGGGGTGGGGTTTTTTTAAATAGGCTCACAGTGTAAGTATAGTATGTATATTGGGGTATTATTAATTACCTCTTGAACGCACGTGATATAGGGGTCTTTTGATAAGTGGCTGCCCCGGGAGTTTATGTAACATAGCCTCCCGATTTTGTCAAGAAAGAACCAGAGGATAAAGTGTGCAAATGTAAGAAAGCTTTGTATGGGTTGAAGTAGTCTCCTGGTGCTTGGTATGAGAAAGATGAAACTCATTTGGTCAAACAAGGCTTTCATAACAGTCTAACAAAAAGCACTTTGTATGTAAAGCCTGAAGGTGATGTACTTCTCATTGTTGTTCTATATATGGATGATTTGCTGATCACTAGTCCGAATGAGCATTAGGAGAAAGCTGGACTCACTTTTGGGCCTTTCAGTTCTAGAGAGAGAGTGGCGCTCGACCAATGAGAAAGAGGCTAACGTTACGTTGAAAATCGACATTTTGGAGTCAAGCTCTTTTAAAAAAAGGGAGGAAATTTTATTTTGGTTCATCAAATTGCACAATTTCATGCTTTCAAGGCATAAATGCCGTAAGTCATACTAACTATGTACTGAGGAATTTCAGAACTTTCATTGAAGACTCTATCTAGTACTTTGTTCCCGCCCAAATATGACTTTGAGTAGCTCTACTTCCCTCTCAAAACTTCTTCCCTTTTTTATATTTGCGCTAACCTTTCTGTGTATTCATCCTACTGCACACCATGTCTACTTCTCGAAGGCCTAGCACTACCATTGACTCTGTTAGCATTTTTAACAGGTATACTACAGACGATCAAGCATGGATTCCATCTTGTATAACTATCGGAAGTTGGGTTCTACTGCAAACTAGGAGGAGGAAGAGGAGGCAACACAATGATTTCGTGGAGGCTTTCAAGGGTCAAGTTAAAGAGTTTAAAGTGTGTGCACAAAGCAAGCGGGTGAAAGAGGTCCTCATACAACATGCTTTCCAGCATGCAGACTTAAGGTTGCAAACATCTCCTCCAAATTTTCCAAGGCATCGACCCAACTGTAAGTTATTTCAGCATCTCGCTTAGTGCATGATTATATTTGAATATTAAGTGGTGGATATCATCTTTGGTATGTTTCAGATATTTATCCATCGAATAGGACAGATTGGCAACCAGTTGAGAGTATAGTTGGGATTTTTGATGCTTTCCATGCATTTATTGGTGAGCAAATGTACCGAGGAAGACAACACAAGTAACTTGCAGATAATGGAATTTTCTTTTATGATATGTCATATGTGGAACTGAGAACTTCCATTGGTTGGGGTCGTGTAGCTCCTTTGTCACTTCCATCCTTTGACAGCAAGGATTGGTCCCTGCCTACTTCGCAAACTAGTGAAAGCTTCAGGAATAAGTTGTTTCAAGATATACAAAAGTCCCTCAAGTATTCAATTGCCACAAAAATAGTTCGGCTCGCACTATTTATGCCTCTTGAAGTGTTTGCAGATTTTTTCTTCGATGAGCAAATAAGAACTACCGCAACAATGTTCATTTGCAAGTTTGAGAGCTGTTTGGACTTTTTAGATGATAACTGGGATAGGAAACAATCACAGAACAAAATCTGTATTTTGCAAAAGAAGTCCATAATTTGCAAGTTCATTATAAGCTCTCAAAATTTCTTAGTATGGTTTTACTATATTAGATATCATCTTCTTAGATGGCAGCTTATTCCACTCGACCAAGATACAGAGAAAAGCCTCGAGAACAAACCTTTATCAATGGAGCTCTACTTTCGAGATAGCCTACTTACTGTGATGGAGACAATGTCAAGCACAACTCTGGCACAGCTCAGGATAGATCTTACATGTGAAGAACTTCCACTTTTGCCGGAATTGTATGCATTCAGTCTCAACAATAGAAAGGTGCTTACTAAATCGATAAATTTTGATTGTCTTTAATACACTATGATTGAATCTAACTTTTTCTTCTTTTCAGATTCCAAGGCGCAAGGAGAAAACAACATTGTGCAAGGAGTCCATAACAAATACACTTCACTTAATTGCTTCCACCGGAAGCTAGGTCACATACCTTGTGCACGCAAAGAGCTTTGATGCCATGCAAATCATGATGTACTCTTCAAAATGACTAATGCAGAGATATTTTTTGGCGGTCAAACAATGTTTCAAAAATGTACATTTTCAATGTTTCAAAACTTTACATATTGTGTTGTTTCTGTCAAGAGTAATTTGCTCCCTTTCCCATCTACTGTCCTCTCCCCCGGTTTGTGCCACTCGTCCCTTGCCCTTTGCTCCGGTTGCTCCCCTGGCCTCTGCTCCGGTTGCTGCTACCTGTGCCTCTGGGGATGCTGGTCTTGCGCATTCTTTCACGTCGCTCGACCTCTTCCATGGCTTCCCATGCTTCTTGCACCTGTGAAGCTTCCCGCTGTTCTTGCTCTTGCCGTTGACGTGCAGCCCATTCCTCTACTTCTACGGCGTCCACATAATATTGGTGTATTGCTTCTTGCATATTTCAAACTTCTTCTTGAGTCTGATTGTGGCGTTGCGTCATTTCGTTAATGGGAGCCTCTTCGAACTTGTCAGCTCTCGCCGCTTCCTCTCTTGTGCGTCTGTTTACCGAGATTATAATATGCTGGATGGCCATTACAGAAAAATGTCGCACATCGTTGTTGGTGTAGTTATGTAATCGAAGTTCCTGTAGAAGCATGATACAGACATCTATTGCTTCATACATACGTGCAGCAAACAATAAAACAATAGATTACTTACGTTCGGTATATCCATAATTTGACTGATGAGCAACACGGCATTCAAACAGGTTCTCCAGCCACAACTATAGTCATCAGTCTGCGTGGGCACGGTTACCCGTTCGTGCTTGACTACATTTCCTAGATCATGTTCTAACAAAAGATGCTCTACACAACATACAAGTTTTTTCGCGGCACTACATACATAACCACTTGAGTCAGCAACACATTCCAAAGAGACACTACACTGCTTTCCAAATGTACCCAAATGGACCTTACGTTTTTACATGACCGTGAAACGCCCTGCTTTGCCCGGAGTTTGCATAGTAACAAGGTAGGAAAATACTCACGATTGATTGTACGCAGTGACCAGAAAGCGCGCTAGATCAAAGTTGACTCTGCTAAACCAGTTCATCAGACTCAAAAAGAAAACTGAGTTGTTCTGCAGATAAGGCGATATCAGAGGATCTATTGCGTATACTTTCTCTTGAACCTCAGGGGGCAGAAGCGAGACAGCGTGGCTAACATGAACAATTGGCAAAGATTAGACTCGAACACCAAGTGAGTCAATATCGAGCGAGTGGGGCAGCTATCAAATTCCATAGGCCACTGATTCACTTGGTATTGACCATTGTCTTGGCTGAAATGAAGAACTTGGCGACTACTGCAAAGACATGGGTCAATACCGAGCGAGTCAGCGGCGGATTTCAATTCCATAAGCAACTGACCCACTTGGTATTGACCCATGTCTTTAAGGTAGTGAACCATTATAAAGAAAAACTTGGCAACTGCCACAGAGACATGGGTCAATACCGAGCGAGTAGTACCAAGATTCAATTTCATTAGCCACTGTCTCGCTTGGTATTAACCCATGTCTCGGTAGAGACCCATTTAATGAGCATAAGAATTAACGAGCATGAGAATTACCACAAAGCAACATTGACGACCTCATTTGTTGCGAGCGAGTCGGTGAAATTGCGCATGCACATGAAGTCTACATTAGCAAGGTTGGTAATGCAGGCCTCCTCTGACCTTGCAGGCAGCTGTATGTGTGCATGCAGAGGCGCTGAGCTCAACAAAATTCTCAACTCCTCTTCATTCTACTCGTTGATTTTCTCTAAAATAATTGACTCATCCGATACGTTGGATGGCCCTTCTGATGTAGAGCCTTGCCCTTCCCTTTCTTGAGCTGTCTCCCTGCCTGCTTCACGCTCCTCCCTAAGTCTCACTACCAGCCTCAGGCTTCGGATCATTTTCCTTCAATATTGGTTGCTCCATAGATGCCTCAGGCTCCACCCTGACCTGCTCTTGTCCCTCATCATCCACGATGGGCTGCGAATCCTCCATGACTTGCTCATTTTGGTGTCTAGCTGGCTCCTCGATAACTGTCTCTGTTTATTCCATCACTGCCTCGGGGTCCACTCTAGCTTGCTCTTGGCCCTCTGCAGCTATCTCAGCCTGCCCATCTGTGTCGTTTCTCTCGACCCATGATCGGGTCCTTCTGCTGTTTGTTTCAGCCCTAGACGGCTCTGTCTGTCGTGCACGAGGATGGAGAGGGGGGATGTTGAGAATATCCATGGTTCTACTATCCCGGATAGGCACTGGCTGAAGCAGCCCATCATAGTGGAAACGAAGCCTACGAAGAGTATCAAAATCCCGCGGCATGATAGTGACCCGGTGTGCATGGGCAGCCAGGATATATCCATCGCTGAAGAATTCCACAAGGTAGTCTTCAGCAATTTCTTGAAGGCAGAGGAGTGCACTGCTGGACCATCGCATGCTGACTCTCCACTGCTCGCAAATCTCCCGCACTACTCGCTGGAAAGGGAGACGTGGAATAACAGGTTGAACGTGTCATTCTATCTTGCGCAGCTCTTGCAGTACACCTCTGTGCGCCTCATATCAGCGTCTTCTTGCTTGAGCATTCAAAGATTCACCTGTTGCTCTCCTAGCGCAGGCCTTTACACGAGGCATCTCTACAAATACGATAACACCAAAAGACAATTCATTTGTCAGCACAAGGGACTTCAGATTTAAGGAAAGGTCAGTACCAAGAGAAAAGATGGATAGGAAAGAGTTGCCTTGCCTTATTCGCTCTGTAGTGACCTCAAAAAATAGTAAAGATAGACATGACTTATATTTTCTGAGGTCACTACCGAGCGAATAGGTGCATAGGAAAGAGTTTGCCTTGCCTTATTCGCTCGGTAGTGACTTCAAAAATAGTAATAGCAGATATCACTACCAAGCGAACAGGTTTGCAACCCCTGCAAAAAAATACCTTATTCGCTGGGTGGTGACCTCAGAAAAGTGTACAAGCAAGCGAACAGGGTTGCATCCGCTGATACAAAATAGCAATGTGAAGGAGATCTTAAATCGATGCGGTTCTAACAGTCATGTCGTTCCCTCCGATCACCTCCCCTAATATCGGGGGGATGATACCATTGATTCTCTCTCCCACGTCCACCTCTCATGAAACCTCATGGCAGTACCACCCCTCATAGACCAGTCACTCATAAGCCAGAGCCCAGGCTCTGCTTTTTAGGCATGTCTGAAAGTCTAATTAAGAAGCAGTTGTTTCAGAACCTCCCTCAGGGTTTCGCAGAACAACTAAAAGAAGCTTAGGATAGTGGCGATGCCTTTCCAAGGTATACTCCCGCAGCGCCAGCAACACCGCATCCGGGCCCTCCTCATGAGGTCCCCCCTTGGCCCTCCCCCGATGTTACCTTTAATGTTCTCGACCGACACAGCTCGGGAGTGGCTGCTGTCAACACGGGAGTCAATTCTCGAGGTAAGTTGCTGGTAATTCTTTGCTTTCTGCTCCCAATTTCCAAGCTCCTAGTTTGAAGAGCTTACTTGCTAAATGCTCTGTGCAGGATGCTAGCCTGAAGTTGCAGCAAATGCTGATCGTCAGGCCTCTCTAGAAGCAAGAAGGCCTGAAGACATGCAGCGATTGCTCGCCGAGAATGGCTCTATGGAGGCAATCATTAATTGGCTTCAGGAAATGAAGGATGAAGTGCTTGAGCTAGCCAGTAAATATGAGGAAGCCATTAAATTTGCAAACATGCTTTGCGAAGAGATAGCTTGGCTATGAACCCTAAACCCTAAACCCCTAAACCCTAAACCCCCCAAAAATTAATAGGCCACTCTTTGTAAAGTCTGAAGTGTTTTCTAACTCAAACCCGAACCTGGTGTTCAGTTGTAATTTTGTTTCTTTCTTATAAAATCAAAAGGCGTATTTGGCAAAAGAAAACCCTAAATCCGCAACAAGCAGGGGTTACCTTCCCCTTATTTGCTTAGTATTGACCTCTGTACTAGCAGACATCGCTTAAATTTTCTTTTGGTCAGTACCAAGCGAATAGGGCCCTTCGGACTACGTGACCTTACCTTATTCGCTTGGTACTGACCAACTACACAAAATACAAGCGCACTGGACCGAAATCAAAACGCGTATATGGCAAAAGAAAGCCCTAAATCCGCAACAAGCAGGGGTTTCCTTCCCCTTATTTACTTAGTATTGACCTCTGTACTAGCAGACATCACTTAACTTTTGTTTTGGTCAGTACCATGCGAATAGGACCCTTCGGACTTGGTGACCTTACCTTATTTGCTTGGTACTGACCAACTACACAAAATTAAAGCGCACGGGACCGAAATCAAAAGGCGTATTTGGCAAAAGAAAACCCTTAATCTGCAACAAGCAGGGGTTACCTTCCTCTTATTTGCTTAGTATTGACCTCTATACTAGCATACATCACTTAACTTTTCTTTTGGTCAATACCAAGCGAATAGGGCCCTTCGGACTAAGTGACCTTACCTTATTCGCTTGGTACTGACCAACTACACAAAATACAAGTGCACAGAAGGGTAGTAAGTAGCATACCTCTTCACTGTGTGTAGAGTTCTGCGTCGCTGAAGCACTGCAGAACAAGAGTAAGAGAAGGAGGATGCGCGAGAGTAAGAGGTGATGGAGTTTGCTTACCGCGTAGCGTCGATGGGGGTAGAGTTAATTAGAATGATGCGCAGTAGAAACTTGAGATGTTTGGCGGGGGTAACGCCTCAACTTAGAATGCTTACCTCGGGGAGGGTGACAACTTCACTTATGCGCGAGATTGCGGTTGGTAAATCGTACTGCATGGGAATCTGAGAGCATTTAATACTGGTTGTCCTTGAGAGCGCAGCCCACGTGCCTTTTTGAGTGACCGTTAAGGGTCAGACAGACGCCAATCGCCCTTGCAGTCGCCATCTCCATCTCCATCTCGCACCTTCTGCCTGGCCAGCTCTCGTGCCTTTGCCTTTTCTGCGCCCTTCCCCTTGGCCAGCTCTCGTGATCCTGCGTTTAGAGTCAGACGCCGATCACCCTTGCATTCGCCATCGCCTTTGCCTTTTCTGCGCCATTCCCCTTGGCCATCTCTCGTGATCCTGCGTTTAGAGTCAGACACCGATCGCCCTTGCATTCGCCATCGCCTTTGCATTTTTTGCGCTCTTCCCCTTGCCCAGCTCTCGTGATCCTATGTTGAGTGACCTCCACTGGGTCGGGTCCTTTGCTGCCGTGTCGCCATCGCCATCGCCCCCCTATTGGTTCTTGCTGTCGGTGGCCTGCGACATCACCATCCAACTCGGCGCCATTGGATATTGCAGAGACAAGTTCTTTCTCCCTGCCTCTCCCCTTCCTGTGTGTTGTTAACTGTGTGTGCATCGAAGCCACTGCGTTAGGGTAAAAACGCATGCATGGTTGGAAACATGAAATCATTATGTGACTGTATCGCATTCATGGTTGGAATAATTACTCCTTATGTGGTGACCGTATCGCATTCATGGTTGGAATAATTACTCCTTATGTGACCGTGCCTGAGTTTGGGCATAGTGAGTGAGTAGGCCTATAAATCTATCACTGATAACATAATATGCTCTGTTCTTATCCACATGTTCCGAATGCCACAAGATAGAACCAAGCGAATAGGGCCCTTCAGAGATTCTTGGGGGCCCTACTCGCTTGGTACTGACTCAACTAATGTCACCACTTATGACATTAGCGCATGGGACATAACCCGTCGATATGACATTAGCGCATGGGACATAACCAAGCGAATAGAGTTGTTCGAAAATTCTTGGGGGCCCTACTTGCTTGGTTCTAACTCAACTAACGTCAACTCTTATGACTTTAGCACACGGGACAGAACCAAGCGAAGAGGGTCCTTCGGATATTCTTGGGGACCCTACTTGCTTGGTTCTGACTCAACTAACGTCACCTCTTATGACATGAGCGCACGGGGCCGAACCAAGCAAAATAGGACATTGAGGGGTACTCGAGGCCCAACATTCCCTTTGTTATGACACCAAATAGTTTTGGCTTGCTTTTTCTTTCAGTCATGGGGATCATAGTCCTGGAGACAGACGTGAGCGAGGATACATGTGAAGAAAAACTATTCACATTCTTATATAACTCCCGTACTCATCACCGTGCACCAGAACTATCAAGAATGTTCAATGTAGATTTTTCTATACAGAGGATTATAGATTGCCCCTTTGAGTACCTACAAAACCATTTGACCCTGACAAGAGTGCTTCAAGGAGACTGAATCATTGTCTTGAAAAGTGTCCCTCCAATGCAATGCTTGTACAAGACAGGTGTATGAAGCACTTGAAAAAATGTCGATTATTGGAATTCTACCATGGGTTTGTCTGTTACTTATACTTGCAGACGGATGGCGAGTCAGAGACTTCGCAGTCAAAAACTTTCGGTAGTTGTCCATTGGCGTCGGAGGAAGAGGTAGAGGATGTGGAGGTGCAATTCAATACAGAAGAAGAGCGGGAAGAGGTACTAAAGGAAACATTTGATGCGGGCTTAACTCTTGTTTCTCTTGCGGATGCAGCAATAGGGTGCAGGCAAGAAAGCCCAAGTATGGAAGCAACTTTGCCTCTCAATTGTGCCCCCAGCTTTGCTATGGCGGGCGACACCCACTATATTCCGCTCACAGATATCATGCATGAGCTCAATATATGGGAGGACTACTGCCTAGCGGCAATTGCAAATTTTTGTGAAGCAGACATGGGGTTTGTGGACGATGATGGAGTGGGACTAATATCTTATTGCTGACACAACTGTCCGGGACTCACAGTTCACTTCAGGGTCGCAACTGATTAAAGATACGTTCAATGAGGCGAAGTGCGGAGAGGCCAATTTTCCAACAGATGAGCAGTTTGAATTGACAACAAAACAACTCGGCTTGGAAAACATGGGTAGACACGTGGCACCCGAAGATCATGTAATGAATAGTCAGTCTATTCACTTGTGGGGGAGGTCGATGCTGGAAATGGATGAGAATCACATGGTAATTTTTGTCGATCATTCAGATGGTATTAGAGATGGCCGAGTGATAAAATATCATGAATTTTTTTTTTTGCTGCCAGGTGCTAGTGTATGACGATAGTTTCCTTAGAAGAGCGGGAGCCTCACGCCAAGGGCTTGTCAACACTGGAGTCCAAGGCAAGGATGCGGCGTTGTCTCACTACATCGGGCGTTTCAACCACAAAAAGGTTTGTAGAAACAATTCAAGTACTTGACAATTGTACTCATCTCACTTACGGCCCATAAATTCATTGCAATTATTATGTAGATCATAATATACCACAAGGAATATTCCGATGACAATGCAAAGTTCCCTCTGTTTGCAATGAAAGCTATTACAAGATTGTGTGGTGGGCACCCCCTCCCACTAAATGCAGAAAGAGTAATTCTGATTGAAAAACAGTTTGCTCTACGTGTATTTGGCATTGGGTATGGGTGCTAGGCACTCAAAGCCTCCTATTTCATGTCCTACACAGCTCAGGCTCTGGCTGCAGGGGTTGAAGACCCGGAAAGCTTAGATCCATACAATAAGCGGCTGTTTCTGAGGGAAAGAAGACGCATGATGCCCGTAGGGATGCTGCCATCAACAGAGGAACGAGCTCGTCTACAGAGCTTGCACATCGAAGAGGTACAAAGTGAGGAGGAAGGAGGTGCATCGAAGAGGATAAAAACGACGGGCTCAGGTCCATCTTCTCCCACTCCTAACTCGTGACCGGCGCCACCTCGCATGGCGCTCCGCCGCATTTGAAGCTCCCCAAGCCATCTATTTCTTCTCTTTGCGGATGTGTTGTAAAGACCGTGTAATTTCTGAACTCTTAAGAAGTTCCTTCTGCCTTGCTCTATGAATTAGTCGTCTAAAAGTCCATTGGTGTAACTCTAATAGGCTATTGGCCTTTCCTTTTCCTCCCCCATGTCGAGTGTGCTTAAAATAACGTGTTCTTGCCATGTAGTGGGTTTTTTCCATGCCTTGTGTGGACCATATTGATAGTGAGCCGTATGTCTTGGCAAAATATGGACCATGGTTGAACAGTATGTGCTGCATTGAAATAAAACAAAATGGTCATTTGAGTACAATTTAAAATTTTGTTTTGTATACGTAGAATGCCAACCTAGCATGTAATGTGTGATATGTTGCCCACCCCACCCTGTAAGGTAAGCCTTTTTCCAATCCAGCAAGGCTGCTTGAAATGACGTGAGCTTACTTTGGTCCCAAGAATGTTGCTCAAGGTAGTGGAAAATTTTATCTAGTGATTTCCACACGTTCGCCTTGTGATTCTGGATTGCCCCACCACCTGCATTGTCTTTAACCACTTTATGTAACTGTTTCCAATTGTTGAACAAGATTCTCCTTTCTTCATTATCTGAATCTTTGAGGCTAAACCCAAGAAACCTTCTTGCCTTCACTCCACCTATCGATGGTTTCCTCGGTACTTTGTACCAACTTTGAGACATCTTAGGGTCCTCTTTGATTTTGACATTGCCTCCATGCAAACCAATGTCTGAGAGCACTCCCTCTAATGCTTTGATCACTCTTTTCGACTCACTCTCTGGCTTTAATGTCCATGCAAAACATATGTACAAATGAACCACCTTTTCAATTATTCGACAGAGTGCATGAAGTGTACAGACGTGAACTCTACTCAGAGGAATATCAAGCACTGGTTTAAAAGTTTTATCTTGAAGATGTCTGTTGGGAGCTCTAATCCACTGCACACTCTCAAGTGATTGTGCATCAGCCATGCAATATAAGCATGGATTTGCCATAGATGCTCCGTGTGTTATGTTGTACATACACTTAAGAGTCTTTAAGTCACCTGCCATGTGCCATTCCACTGTGTAGTCGCCAAATTTTTCCACTGAAAGAACGGCTCCGTTTCTTTGTTCACTGATGATAGAAGGAATTTGGGTTTGACTAAAAACCCAATCGAGGATTTCAAAATTTTCCTTATCAACCTGCAGTGAAAAATGAAAACACAAAATCAACAACCAAATAATCAATAATTTTGTTATCAGAGATTGAACGAAGTATACCTGAAATGATCCTAGAGATAGAATGTTGTTTTTTGATTGCACGTTGAAGTATCGTGGATCCTCTTTCGTTATTGATGGATCCAGAGCTCTGTTCATGAGGGTAATGGTGACTCTCTCCAACTTCTTGTTCTTCAGGACCTTGCACTCGTCGAGCTTCAAAACAAACTTGAGAACCCCACCGCACTCGTCTCGACTGATGTCAAAGAAGTGAATTGCATACCTTTGCAATGCTTCAAGATCAACGAAGAGGTTGTTGTGCTCGTTAAATTGTACCTCTCTATCGCCCTTGCCTAAGAACGTTGCTTCAATATGGAATGGTGACCCAAGTTTCTCAAACACCTCATCGTTTACGTGCCGGCGAGCAGCCTTTACATGTGATGGCTTTGGCAACAATGATCCTCTCTGTAGTTTATTTTGAGATTTTTTAGCTAATGCTTTGAAGAGTGCCCTGTATCCCATCTGCGAGATGCCACTCTCATCAAGTATTGCTTGCACTTCCATTGGTTCCAACTGATTCTTGTTCATGAAGGAGGTAAGTAGCCTCCCCTTCAACTTACGAAATTTTTTCTGAGTTATCATCTCTTCAACTACTTCTTTTGGAACTAAACGGCTGTAATGCACTCCGGCATTGAAGCCTACACCGTTCGAGTTTGGATGCAGTAAAGACCTGCCAAAAAAGCACAATGCGTTATGATCATGTATAGGAAAGTAAGTGTATCCACTTCTTAATGAAGCACATTGAAGAAATAAACTTCGAGTTACCTTAAAGCTTGTATTCGTTTTTTCAGGCCACCACTACCAACCTTCATGTTCTCAAGGTTGCACAGATCTCGTTTTCTTTTCCGACTACCAAGCACGGTGTCTTTCTCTCGCAAACTTGTGATCTTCTTCTCAAGGCCTTGGATTGTCTCTTTGTTTGATGAAATATTTTGACAGCATGCTTCATTAAGTTTCTTCAGCTGCATGTTCTCCATTGCCAGGAAGTTTCTTTGCCTTTCCACATTCAATCCTCTCATTTTCAAATGTTCGGTGTATCCCAATAGCCCATCCTTGCCATCGCCTGTAAAATGTAAGAGGTTAGTGATATTAGCAAAGGGAGGTGGTGCATTTGTCGTAGGATCCTTTGGATAAATAGACCCATCAGTCCACAAATCCAAATGATGTTCCTTGTTTGTCCTTCTAAGTTCTTTCTCCCGTTGAGATAAGAAAGACTCCCTCCTACGTTTCTGCAACGGTGCGTACTCTTGCAATACATCAACATGAAGATGATGTGTGTTCTTTCTTTGGGTAAGTGTTAAAGATGAAGGGGCCGAGGATTGTAAGTTCAAATTAGTGTTTTCATCAGGAAAAGATGCGTTCTCCATTCGTAGAGTTGATAGAGAAGAAGACAGAGAAATGTCTTAGGTTTTGGGAGGGAAAGCCATATTCTCAAGTTTAGAGTTGATAGAGTTCGTGTGGCTTATGTTTCTGGAGGGAATGCTTGTAAGTTGGCATTTCAAATCATTAGTCATACGGTTATTTGGATTCCTGACAAGAGAACGAAGGATAAGAATGATAAAGACGACGGCTACCTACCAAAGAATATCATTTTGGCTTTTTGTTGCGCAGAAAAGTATCACATAAAATGCACAAGTTAACATTTTCATTTTCTCTCTCTAAGCCGACGTGGCACTTCTTACAGGGCCCAAAAGTGAGTCCAACTTTCTCCTAATGAAACATATTGCTGAATTTAAGACTGATTTGAATGCTATTTTCAAGATGAAAATTTTGGGACTGTTGCATTATTACTTGGGCATACAGTTTAAGTAATGTGATGGTGGTATTGCCTTGTGTCAAAGAATTTGCATAGAGACTTTGCTATGTAAGTTTGGACTTGAGGATTGCAAACCTATTGTCAATTTAAGTAATGGGATGGTGGTATTGCCTTGTGTCAAAGAATTTGCATAGAGACCTTGCTATGTAAGTTTGGACTTGAGGATTGCAAACCTATTGCCACTCCCATGGAAACATGTTTGAAATTGAGTCTTCATGATGTTGGTGATCCTGCCGATGTCGCTCTTTACCAAATTGTTGTTATTTATGTATGCAAGACGATGCCTGATATTCAGTTTGTAGTCTCACATGTCATCAAATTTATGCATAGCCCAGGGTCTACGCATTGGCAGGCCGTGAAGAGGAATTCTCGCTACTTGAGTGGCACCTTGCATCTTGGCCTGTTTTATCCCAAGGGGGGATCATTGCTGCCAGATTTACATGTGTTTTGGACTCAGATTATCTTATGTGACAACACAGGACAACCTTGTAGATCTTTTCACAAAGGTATTGTCTCGTGAGAAGATTCAAGATTTCCACAAAGCTTTGGGCTGACTTCCCTTTGTGAATTCATTATGTCCTTTGTACATGGAACTTCCCTATACTCTATGTGCTAGCTCTTGTTCACTGCATCACTAGGGTAGTGATGTGTGTGAACACACTTAGGAACATCGGGGCATTTTTTTTTCTTTCTAGGAGGTTTCCCCCCCCGTGCATTGTATATACGCCCATAACCCTAGTACTAAATTATCTTTCGTTGTGCACTAAGAAATACATACTCTCTATTGTGTGCCTTGAGCTTCTTCATCTTCTTCAAGCTATGTGTGTTTCCTTGTAACCCCATTTCCAATAGTTCTTGTCATGTGATAATAGTGCATTCGTGTTGTCTACAAACTACGAGATGCACCCTCATACATTTGAATAATTGAGGACAATGTTACTTAAAGAGGAGTTACTAGGGATGGCGGGGGTGATGCTATTTCACATACAACACAAAAGGTAAGGGGACTATGTCAAATGCCTCTAAGACACATCCCAAGAAGAAGAAATTTACAATAAATATTGTTTTGCTCTTTGTTATGAAGCAATCTCTTGGATTAGCAAGAAGTAGCCGATTGTCTCTCTTTCTTCAATATAAGCAAATTGTGAATCTTCTTGCCAAGAACCCTATCTTCCATGCACACACAAAGCATATTGAGATTCAATATCATTATGTTTGAGAGCTTATTGAGTATGAGATTGTGGAGCTAGAGTATTGTCCTACCGAAGGTAATTTTGTAGATATCCTTACCAAAGATCTTGGGATCAGAAAGACCAACTACTTGGACACCTTCATTGACTCAGAGTTGGTGCATAGCCAACAAAAAGCATCTTCGACTGTCCATTGAGAGGGGTGTTAGTATACCTATAATGCCCACATGTCACTTTTTCCTAGTATCATGTATGTTGCATAGTTTGTGAGGCCTCCATATGAGGAGAAGCCAATAGTGCACATATATTTGATGGATTCCATCTTGCACACCAATGAGGTATTTATTTGTGATTGTGGATGGTACAAACCTATTTTGGGAGCCCCACCTTGGGGTCCAGGGTGCAATGAGTAGGTTTGTTTGGTAGCCAACTTGAGAAAAATTTTGGAGAAATATTCTTCGAATATACTTTGCAATATTAGGCCATATGTACATGCCATTAGCACTATGGTCAGTGGTCGGTGCCCTGTGGGTTGGCATAGTCAATACCACACATGCCACACACACAAACACACACCCCTATCTACCACCCACCTGGAGCACTATATAAGGAGTCCATCTCCATGAACCATGGCATCCTATGTTGAAGCATAACCAACCCCTTGTATACTTAGATGGCAACACTCCCATATGAGCTTGGGGGGGGGGGGGGGGGGCATGTTGCACAATGGGGAAGTGAGGTGGTGCAGGTGCAAAGCACTCTTCAACTGGTTGACGTGGGAGGAGGTTCATAGGCCTAAGCTCCACTTGCATGGCATTGGTATTTGGCAGGATCAAGGACCGATATGGGAGGGGATTTGATTTCTCCCACACATTTGGAATCAAAGGTAGAGTGGTGTGAGACGACAATGACCCAGGAAAGCTTGTAGCTGGCATCAATGCCCCCCTTACTGAGATGACATGGGGAATATGTAGCTAGGCCAAAGGCCTACACCATCGCAGCTCATAGTGTTTACTTGGATACACTACAAGTCCTTTTTCATTTAAAAAAGCACAAATTATTAATTTGGGAAACCATGTCACATGTTGTGTTATCAAATATCTAATATCTAACCAACCCAAATGATTTTCTCATATTAAACTGATCATTGAATATGGGATAATAAACGGGAACAAGGGTTAGAATATTGACATGTGCTTACGGATCTATCTCAACACGTGGCCAATGGTAAAGGGGCCCAAATGAGAGATGGTTTGTCAAAGAGCACGGTTAACTAATGAAGCTTAAAATACCTCAAGGTTAGCTTCATTAAAGACCTCCAATGGTTAGTGTTAAAAGTCCTTTTGACCTTAGGCAAGCTAGGGCTTTGCTTGAGGTGGGAACCCGACCTAAACTTAGGCAAGCTAGGGCTGTGCTTGAGGTGGGAACCCGACCTAAACTTAGGCAAGCTAGGGTTGTGCTTGAGGTGGGAACTCCACCTAAGGTGCTTGTCATGCTTGATGACTAAGGTACTTGAGGTACTTGTCACATTTAATGAGGAAGTTGCTTGAGAAGCTTCCTATGCATGGGGGTAAGATACTTGAGTAAAAAAGAGAACCTACTCACTTAATGAGGAAGTTTCTTGAGAAACTTCCTATGAATAAAAATCTCAAAGTTAGGGGAATTTTAAAAGAGCGCATGGGACACATGTCATACTCTCACTAAGCTTAACCACATGGGTGCTTGAATGCTATTGGTTGGGCTAAAGAGGGGTCCAATGAGCTTCTACTTCCATCTAAAAAATATCTAAATATTTTCAAGCTCTCCCTCTCTAAGGGGTAAGGAGGAACTTGTCAAAAGACTACCCATGTACTTGACTGCATGCTGCATATGATTGGCTAGGGGGAGAGTGGTCCACTGAGATTCTACTTCCATCTAACAAATATCTAGATATTTTCAAGCTCTCTCTCTCTAAGGGGTAAGGAGGACACTTGTCAAAAGACTACCCATGTACTTGACTGCATGCTGCATGTGAGAGGGGTCCAATGAGCTTGCAACATGCAGCAGGGTCACAACTCGCCCAAAGCAAGGAGGGGGGGTTCTGGGGGGATATACAACATCACACACACTCATTTGAGAGACCATTCTCACTTGGTGAAAGTTGAGAAACACCACCTCCTTCTCCAAGCTTGTGAGAGTAAAAGCCTACACCAACACTCTTGGCTATGGAATGCAAATCCAACCAAGAGCCATGCTTCAATGCTTAAGCTGGCCATCTTCTCCATCTCCATTACTAGCTATTATGTATGCTAGCAAGAAGAGTAATGATAAGTGAGGAACTACTTCTTTCTCCTATGGAATGTTTCTTCTTCCTCTTCCCTATCCTCATTCCCCGCTAGCTCTCTCCCCCCTCTCTCCACCTTCAAAGGTGTTTGAGGCCTTGGGATAGTTAATGCTTTCTTCAAGTTTATGTTATGTTTGTGATGCATTTCCATCTTCATTGCATCACCTAGGTCACAAGGAACACAAAGATTTTATTGTACCAAGTCTCTCTTGATGAGAGAAACTATAATACAAATGCCTATTGGAGGGGGGACCGATGGAGGGGGGACCGGCTCCATATGAATCCAGTCCTCAACTATTGTCATATTCTCTAAACTCTCTCTCTCTCTCTTGCAAAAGTATTGTTCATGCCAAGTTAACTAGGTACCATGTTTATGTTGCTACCATTAGCTAAGTTCACCCGCTATGCTCACAAAGTAATCTCTTAAAAGTGCTTCACCTAATTTCCTAATTCCGCTACTTCCAAAGTTCATAGGCAATTTCCATTACATTGGTATCAGAGCATTTGGTTTCTCTTTTCTTGCTTAAGAAGAGAGATCCTTAAGTAGCCTATTAATGGTTGATTTTGTTAATTATATTAGAGTAAGTGGGATTGGGATCTATTATCGGTTTTGTTGAGCCCACTATGTGGGATATGGTGCACACCTCGAGAGCTTTGGACTTAATAATGGAGTCTTTTTAGACTTGCCTACGGCTTTACCATTATTGATCCATAAGAAGTCCGAAAGGAGCTATCCCTCAACAACTTCGCTATGTTAGACTCAGTCCACTACTCTCTATAATTAACCAATTCGAGCTGTAGGTGTAGATACTTAAGTGCCTATTTTATAAGGCTAAGAGGAGTAGCAACTAAGGTTTTGAATTGCCAAAGCATACACTAAGTAAACACATAAGTTTAATTAGCATGGCTGACAATAATCAAGAGAGGAGAATGAGCATTGATAACTTTGATTTTGCACATGAAGGGTGCCAATGATGATGCTCCCATGTTTGTTGATTATCTTGTCACTAGGTTGCAACAAGCTATGAGCAACCCCACTTTGCAAGCCGAAGTTACTCAACTGCTTCGTGCTTATGGGATTTCCTTTCCTCTCCAAGATGAGAGAGAGCTTACGAGGCCTCTTGAAGAGACCCCCAAAAGAAGACTCTCTCCCATACAAGAGGAGGAATCCAAAGATCAAGAAAGCAATGAATCCCTAAATTCCTCCGAAGATGTGGCTCCACAAAGAAGGAGGACTAAACGATCTCCAACTCCTCCCAAGAGGAAACGGTTAACCCATAGTCCTTCTCCTCGTCAGTCCAAAAGGCAAGAGAGAAAACCAAGGAAGAAAAGGGCAAGAAAGAGGTCACCCTCTTCTCCTTCTTCTTCACCTTCCTCCTCTACCCATGAACGCTATGGCTATTCTCCCAGAGAATATAAGAGGGGAGGACATCGCAAATCTTACCCTGCATGGCGAAGGTCACAAAAGCTCAAGAAGTTTAAAGAGGGAGGAAAGAGTATCTCTTTTCTCACCTATGATGGCACCTTTGGTGCTACCGACAAAGTATTGGCCTTCATCCAACAATTTGATGCGGCCTTTGGAGACGAGGGCTTCACGGAGTCCTCCAAGTACGCCATGTAGCTATGCACTTCCAAAAATTGGCTCGTCAATGGTGGGCTAGCCATCGAGGCAATGGCAAAGCCCCAAAGACATGGAAAACTCTACGAGTTTCCATCATGAAGCAATTCCTTGCAAGTGATGCAAAGGACAAAGTGCTCACCGAATGACGGAGTTTAAGGCTTCTCTCTCATGAGTCTATCCACAAATATGTGGACAAGTTTTGGGATTTACATCTCAAGGCTATTGTCTTTCAAAAGATAGACTTTGCTGAGCAAAAACAACAATTTTGTACGGGATTACCTGAAGAGATGGCCGAGTATGTCAACTCTCAACGGCCTGACTCTATCAGCGAAGTAATCCACCATACCATGGTTGCTTCACCATCAATTTCCAACAAGGGTTAGACGGAATGTCAAACCCATGGAAAATAAAGACAAAAGTAATGCCAAGGAAAAAATTAATGCCCAGAATTTTTCCCACGGCCATTCCAACAACAACAACAACAATCGGTCCAAGGAGAAAGGAGTTTACAAAGGTAAAAATAAACTCTCTCCTGAAGAGCTTGAAACTTTTCGCAAGGATCACAAATGTTTTAAGTGTGGGGAGCAAGGACATGGCTATCGTTCTTGCCCCAAAAGAAATGCTCGCAATGAGACTCCTAGAGTTTCCACTATCGAAGCTCCAAAGGAGGATACTCATTGCAAAGGATCACCTCTCTCCTATGCTTGGGGAAATGTAAGGGCGCATGATGCTTTCATCTTGTTTGACCCTGGTTCTGCTCTCAACTTCATATCAATGGATTTGGCTACCAAGTTGGACATTCAAGCTTTTGAGATGGGAGATGCTGTAATGGCCGATGCCGCTTTCAAGGGACAACAAGCCTCCGTTACTCCCTTGATTGGGAAGTTGAGGCTTCATGTACAAAGCTATGTCAACAAAGAAGACTTCTTCATCTCTCCTCTCTAACATGAGGATGTTATCTGAGGGATACCATGGTTCAATCGCATGGCTGTCAACATGAAGTTCCCTAAAAGGAGAATCTACTTTACCTACAGGGGAAAGAATATTTATATAGATGCTAATGAGTCTGGTTGTACTATACCACTTGCAAATCCTCTCGCCCTTGATAAATCAACGAAAAGCTCAGTTTCCGTGTACATGATTTTTGTCAAAGAATCCCAAAAAGGTCCTAATGTTTCATCAAAGGTGAATGGTAGGAATCAAGAAGACTTAGACTTGTTTAACTTTCTAAAAGGATTCCAAGATGTGTTCATTGATGATATCCCTATGGACTTACCTCCAAAATGAGGGGATGATGACCATCGAATCGAGCTCCTATCAGGAAGCTCACCGCCTAAAAAACCTCCCTATCGAGTTTCACAAGCTCAACAAGAGGAGATCATGAGGCAAGTCACAAGAATTGGTAGACAAAGGAATAGTGAGGCCTAGCTCCTCTCCCTTTTGCTCTCCAGTCCTTTTAGTGCAAAAGAAAGATGGTACATATCGCATGTGTGTGGACTATCGTGCACTAAACCATATCACTATCAAAAACAGATTTCCCGTACCCCATGTAGAAGATCTGTTTGATAAGCTACAAGGCTCTACCTACTTCACTAGGATTGACCTTAAAATTGGCTACCATCAAATAAGGATAGTGAATGAAGATATCCTAAAGACTACATTTCATACAACGTTTGGCCTTTATGAATATCTAGTCATGCCTTTTGGCTTGACTAATGCACCAGCTACATTCAATCGATTAATGGAGAAAATTTTTAGACCCTACCGCAAATTCACTGGAGTGTTCTTTGATGATATCATCATCCACTCCAATTCCTTGTAGGAACACAAGCAACATCTCCAAGTGATTTTTCAAGCATTAAGGGAGAATAAGCTTTTTCTCAATCAAAAGAAAAGCGAATTTTTCCTTCAAGAGATTCAATACTTAGGTCATATTATCTCTCGAGATGGTATCCGTATGGATCCATCAAAGTTGGAGGTAATAAAAGCATGGCCTAATCCAAGGAATCTACATGAGCTAAGAATCTTTATTGGTATGTGTGCATACTATAGACGCTTCATAGCAAAATTCTCTCAAATAGCAGGACCATTACATGACTTAACAAAGAAAAACGTTAAGTATTCATGGACTGCTAAGGAGCAAAGAGCTTTTGACAAGCTCAAAGAGAAGCTTATCTCCCAACCAGTCCTTATGCTTCCGGATCTCTCAAAGCCATTTGAGGTCCAATGTGATGCTTGTGGTGATTGCCTTGGAGGAGTCTTGCTTCAAGAAGGGCATGCCATAGCCTATGAGAGCCGAAGGCTCAACACGGATGAACGGGTCTTAGGCATTTATGAGAAAGAGCTGTTAGCTGTTCTACATGCCCTAGACACATGGAAGCACTATCTATTGGGGACTCCATTCATCTTACGAATAGACCATCGAAGTCTCAAGTACTTCATGATGAAAACAAAGCTTTCCTACAAACAAATGAGGTGGGAAAATTTTCTTTCACAATTTAATTTCCATATTGCTCACATTGCTGGTAATCACAATCAAGTGACTGATGCGCTTTCGCGACGACCAAAAGTTAATGCTGTGTCAATAACAACTCACAATGATCTATCTTCTATGATAGATGAGTATGCTACTGACCCTAAATTTAAAGACATAGTGTCAGCCCTTGCTTTGGGGAAGAAAGAGGAACCATTCACCTTGTAGGATGGTTATCTTCTCCATGGAAATAGGCTATGTGTTACCCACTCCCTTCGTGAGAAAGTCATGTATGAATCCCATGCTCCTCCCTATGCGGGGCATAGAGGCATTCAACCTACTCTTCGAGGAGTAGAGATGTACTTCTATTGGCCTACCATGAAAGTGGACATACAAGAGTATGTTTCAAAATGTGTAGTATGCGAAAAGACCAAGCATGATAGAGGGAAGCAACTTGGATTACTCCAGCCATTGCCAATTCCTAATTCACCATGGGAGAGTATATCCATGGATTTTATCTTTGGATTACCAAAATCTATCCATGGGAATACGGGAATATGGACAATAGTCGACAGGTTTAGCAAGCAAGCACACTTTATCCCTGTCAAGAAGACTATTAAGGCACACCAAATGGAAACTCTCTTCATATCACAAATTTTCAAACACCATGGATTGCCAACGTCCATCATGTCAGATAGAGATCCTAGACTGACCAGTAATTTTTGGAAAGGTCTCTTCGAAAATCTACGTACAAGATTGAATTTCTCTTCGGCCTATCACCCACAAACGGATGGCCAAAGTGAGATAGCCAATCTTACAATTCTTGATCTACTAAAGACCTATGTCACAGAAGTAGATCAATGCTCACAATGGGAAAAGTACTTACCTCTTGTAGAGTATGCGTATAATAATACTATCCATACTTCTACGGGAAAAGCACCTTTTGAAATCATAGAAGGAAGACTGAATTAAGAATCACGTTCGGCTTAGAAAAAGGACCTGTGACTCTGTAACCTTAGGTCAATTCACAAGGAGATGATTGTACCCGGCACTCGGATACACTCCTTAGATATTTGCCTAGTCAAAGCACCACAATAAGCACGAGGTTTACTTTATATAATTACACCCGCCGGGTTTATTTATTTTTCCGACGAGCCTGTCGGGCACTTCCTTTTTCCCCGAGAGCCCACCAAGAAAATAAAAAACCCAACGGGCCTTGAGTGAATATGCTTTTACCCACAGGCTAACCGGCTCTATGGATTTCTGCAGGTCATCATCAAAGTCACATTAACAATTAATGTGATTACGTCTTTTTCTTGTGTAATTACTAGAGTCATTAATGTAATCACACGATCATGATCACGTCAATGAAATCCTTGATCCCCATCCACCTTGATGCCATTGGATATTACAGAGACAGGCTCTCTCTCTCTCTCTCTCTCTCTCTCTCTCTCTCTCTCTCTCTCTCTCTCTCTCTCTCTCTCTCTCTCTCTCTCTCTCTCTGGGCTAGCTCTCCTCTACATGTGTGCTTCACGTCTGTGCGCACCTGCATCATGGCGTTAGGACAAAGGGGAGAGTAGTCGTTAGGGTCGGAGCACGGTAATCTTGTTTATGGTCACATGATGCCAAAATATGAGTAGTTACAAATCGTAACAATGGGTTGAGATTCTCCATGCATAGTTCAAAGCATAGTGGAATAATGATCCCTTGCCTGACCATGCAAGGCCATGGTTGTTCATCTAATGCTCTATTTGGACATCGTGAGTGAGTGGGCTTAGATAGGCTATGGTCACACGAGGCTTCATTATCAGTTATTGATAACTAAGACAACTATGCCCAGATGAAGTATTAAATGAATAACTAAGTCTCTTGCATGGTCACACGAGGCCTCTCAACACACAGGTTAGAACCAAGCGAATAGGGGCTTGAATAATTTCCCAAGGGCCCCCTTTGCTTGGTTCTGACCCTCTGTGCCAAATGGACATGGGTATACCATGAATTGTATTGATATTATCACTTGGGTTAGAACCAAGCGAACAGAGGCTGGGGAGATTCTTAAGACCCATTATTCTCCAAATTTTGACCCTCATCATGTTCCTTGTTTTGACATCAATACTTTGGTCAGAATCTGGCAAAGAAGGGTCTGAAGAATCCTTCAAGGCCTCTCTTTGCTTGGTTCTGATCCCAAATGGGCGTGGGTACATTGTGGATTGTATCGAGATGATCAAGTTGGTCAGAACTAAGTGAATATGGGACCTGGGGGATTCTTCGCTCCCTTACTTGCTTGGTTCTGACTCTTATCATGTCATTGGTTGTCCTAAACAAGCGCGTCAGAACGAAGCAAATAAAGACCTTTAGGGAATTCCCAGGCTCCCTATTTTGCTTGGTTTTGGCCCAAAATACTGTTCACTATGTGATGGTAGCTTTGTCTTGCTGTTTCTTTCAGACATGCGGAACATAGTCCTAGAGACGGACGATGTAGGGGAGGATACATGTGACGAAAAATTATACAAGTTCCTATACAATGTTCGTGCTCATCACCGTGCACTAGAGCTATCAGAAATGCTTAATGCAACATTTTGTATCTAGTGGATCATTGATTGCTCAATTGAGTACCTACAAATGCATTTGCAACAGGGTGAAGCAGACATTTGTGATAGTTCCCTAACATTTGATGGCATGCGATTTGTGCACCCAACCGATCTTGACCCTTAGAAGCGTGTTGCAAGAAGGTTGAATTGTTGTATGGAAAAGTGTCCCTCTAATGCACTGCTTGTCAAAGAAAGATGCCCTAGGCACTCTAAAGACTCTCTCTTAGTGGAATTCAACCATAGGTTTGCGTGCTACTTGTACCTGTTGACGGATGGTGAGTCAGAGACTTCCGAGCCGTCAAATTTTGGTAGTTTTCCATTGGCACCAGAGGAAGAGGTAGAGGATGTGGAGTTATAGTTTGACCCAGAAGAAGAGTGCGTAGAGGTATTAAAGGAGACATTTGATGCAGGTTTAACTCTTGCTTTAAGTATTGAATCTCTTGAAGAAAAAAATCACTCTGCTTTTGATTAATGAAAAGTGTATTCTCTCTCAGAAATTGAAGATGTTGCTTATGCTCCTGAAGAGAATTGGAGTAGATGATAATATCGTCAAAGAACACTCCAGTAAACTAGCAGTGGGGTCTAAAATTTTCTCCATCAAGCGATTGAATGTGGCTTGAAAATTTGTCAAGACAAAAGGCATGACAAGATATTCATAAAGACCAAATGTTGTACAAAAAGCGGTCTTTACAATATCTTCATTGACTATCCTTATCTGGTGATAGCCACTTTAAAGGTCAATCCTACTAAAGTAGCTAGATCCTTGTAACTTATCAAATAGATATTCTAACCGTAGAATGGGAAATCTATTTTTGATAGTGATCTTATTTAGTGCTCTATAGTCGATGCACATGCGATATGTGCCGTCTTTCTTTTGCACTAAAAGGACTGGTGAACAAAATGGAGAAGAACTAGTTCTCACCATTCCCAAGTAGAAGCTCTATTGCATGATCATCATCCCTTTGTTTTAGAGGTAACACTCCAGGGATAGCATAAAAAAAACATCTTGGAATTCATTTAGGAAATTAGACAACTCTAATTCGTCTTGATTCCCACCATTTTTATTTAGCAAAGCATTTGGATCATTACAAGATTTTCTAATAAAAATCATATACGCGAAAATGGAGCTTTTCATTGACTTATCAAAAGCAAGCATATTTATAAGGGGTATAGTGTTACCCGACTCATTAGCATCTATGTACATATTCTTTTCCATGCACTTGAAATATATTCTCCTTTCATAGGATTTCATATTGGCAACCATGAGATGGAACCATTGCCCCTAAGATAACATCTGCATGCTTGAGAGGGGAGATGAAGAGGTCCTCTTTGTCGACGTAGTTTTCAACATGAAGCCTCAATTTCCCAATCAAAGGAATAACGGCGCCTTCTTGCCCCTTGAAAGCTCCATCAGCCTTCATAGTATCTCCCATTTGAAAGCTCGTATGCCTAGTTTGGTGGCCAACTCCGTTGATATGAAGTTGTGAGTTGAGCCACGGTCGAAAAGGATAAAGACATCATGCTCTCTCACTTTTCCCCAAGCATAGGAAAGGGGAGATCCTTTGCAATGAGCATCCTCTTTTGGAGCTTCAACCATAGAAACTCTAGGCAGCTCATTGCGTGCATTCTTTTGGGGGCAAGTGCGATAGCTATGTACCTGCTCCCCGCACTTGAAGCACATGTTATCTCTACGATAACACTCTAGCTCTTTGGGAGAGAGTTTTTTCTTACCTTTGTAGACTCCTTTCTCCTTAGCTTTATTGTTGTTATCACTAGAGTTGCCTTTGGAAGAATTTTGAGCATTGTTCTTCCCTTTAAGTTCATTTCGATCTTTAATTTCCATGGACTTAGAATTCCTTTTAGCCCCTTGTTAGAAATTAATTCGTGAAGCGACCATAGTATGATGTATGATCACAGAGATGGTCCTAGGCCTCTAAGAGTTGACATACTCGGCCATGTCTTCGGATAGCCCATAACAAACCTGTTTTTTTTGTTCTCCAAAGTCTACCTTTTTGTAGACATTGGCTTTGAGATGCAAATCCCAAAACTTGTCCACATACTTGTGGATAGACTCGTAGGGAGATTGCTTCACTCAAACTTTGCCATGCGATAAGAACTTTGTCTTTGGTATTCCTTGCAAGAAACTCCTTCATTATGGAAGCTCTTAGAGCTTTCCATGTCTTTGGAGCTTTGCTAGTAGCTTGCAGGCTAGCCCACCATTGTCTGGCAGATTTTTGAAAGTTCATAGCTACATGTCGTGGCTTAGAGGACTCATGAAGGCCTTATCTCCAAAGGCTGCATCCAATTGTTGGATAAAGGCCAAAAATTTTTTTGTGGCACCAAAGGTGCCATCATAGATGAGAAAAGAGATGTTCTTTCCTCCCTCTTTGAACTTCTTGAGCTTGTTGGACCTTTTCCAAGCAGCATAAGATTTTTGATGCCCTCTCCTTTTGGGCTCTTTGGAAAATGAGCGGCTGCTTTCATCGAAAGAAGAGGAAGATGATGAAGATGGAGAAGAGGGTGACCTCTTTCTCTCCTTTTTCTCCTTTTGGTTCCTCTCTTCCCTCTTGGATTTTCGAGGAGAGGGGCTATGTTTTCCTCTTTGGAGGAGTTAATATCTTTGTGGCCGTTGTCTTCGTGGAGCCACACCTTTCAAAGTGTTTGGAGATTCACTTCTTTCACTTTCATGTGGATCCTCCTCTTCTCTCAGTGTAGAGAGTCCTCTTTTGGTAGTCTCATCAAGAGACTTCCTAGGCGCTCTCTCGTCTTGGGGATTTTAGAGAATTCCATGGGTGTGAAGTTGTTGGAGAACCTCACCTTATAGAGCAGGGTTTCCCATGGCTTGTTGTAGCCTCGTGACAAGATAATTCACAAGCATAGAGGCATCATTAGTAGCACCTTCATGTGCAAAATCAAAGTCATCAATATTCATTAGACTCTCTTTATTATTGTCATCCATGCTAACAAAATTTAGGTGTATGCTAACTTATTCCTTGGTAGCTTAAAAACCTCTTGTTAAAAAAAACTTTTAGGACCTCTCCTCTTAAACAAGAAAAGAGAAACCAATAGCTTTGATACCAATCTAACATAATTAAGCTAATAACTTTGAGTGTAGTGGAAATAGATTAGCCATAGTGAGCATTTCATTAAGAAGATTCCTAATGAAGATAGAGAGAGTGCTAGGTTGGCGATACTAACAATTTACACATTCGTAATTAACATGGCATGAGCAATAACTTGCAAAAGAGGGAGAAACAAAGAAATTGACAACATTTGAGGACCGGATCTACTTGGAGCCAGTCTCTCCTCCAATAGGCTTTTGTATTATAGGTTCTCCCATGAAAAGAGACTTGGTGAAATACAATATTTGTGTTCCTTAAAACCTCTTTGGTGCCATGAAGATGGAAAGCTTCATGCACGAAACTTATGCTTAAAACAACAATTAATCTACTTGCAATAAATAAGAACTTGTCCCCGGCTTCAATTCCAAGACCTCAAACACCATCAAAGGTGGAGAGAGCTATCAAGGACTGAGAAAGATGAGGAGAAGAAGATGTATCTCTATGAGAAAGAAGTAGTCTCCTCACATATATTCACTCTTAGAGCAAAGCTTAGCATAGTGATTATGAAGATAGAGAGATTGATAAGCATTGCTATGAGCATAACTCTTACTCTTGCTACAAGCCTATTGGCTTAAGCCTTGGGCTAGCCAATGAATGGATCTAGTAATAACAAGCAAGGGGTGTAGCATTGGACAAGTGCCTTTCTTTCCCCCTTTGAGAGAAAGATCTTAATTATTTAATTGTAGCACTTGGACAAGTGTTCTCCTTTCCCCCTTTGAGAGAAAGATCTTAATTATTTAATTGAATCCAAATTCTCATTGGACCTCCCTATAGGTCATCCAATAGGATTCAAGCACATTATGAGGGCAATATTGCTAGGGGCTTGACATGTGTCCTTTATGTCCCTTGTGGCTTGGGTGTCTCTTGGTGAGTGTGTGTGGGGTGTAGCATTTGGACAAGTGTCCTCCTTTATGGGAAACATGTTGACTCAAGCTCCTTAGTCAATAAGCACCTCAAGCACCTTAGTCAACAGGAACTTCAAGCATCTTAATAGGCACCTCAAGCATCTTAGTCCTAGCTTGCCTAAAGTCTAAAGTACCTAATGGTCCTAGGTCTAAGGACTTTTAATACTAACCTTTGGAGGCTTTAATGAAGCTAACCCTAAGGTCTTTTAAGCTTCATTAGATGCATGTTTCTCTTTGATAGACTATCTCCTTTTGGACCCTTATTGAGATGTAACCATCTCTCCTCTTGGTCCCCCGCTAAGATAAGCCTAGAAGCACTTATTGCATAGTTCTCTTTGGTAGACCATCTCGTTTTGGACCCCTATTGAGATGCAACCATCTCTCCTTTTGGTCACCTGTTGAGATAGGTCTAGAAGCACATATCTATATCCTAACTCTTGTTCCCCTTTTATCTTCCCATATAAAATGATCAGTTTAATATGAGAAAATCATTTGGTAAAGTTAGATATTAGATTTTATGACAGGTCTCCATGCAAAAATTGGGGCAAATACATCCCAGAATGATGCACGGGTATATTGGAAATTTTGAAATATTTCCACAAATTTCATGAGTATTTTGATAATTTTCTCTAATTTTGAAGGAAAAAAAACAACCTACTTTTAACCATGCCCTTTGGTTAAAAAAAAAAGTTCCAACTTATGGCAATGCAACATTGACTCTTTTTTTAATTTGCAAAACTCACAATTGTGAGTGGATTATATTATCAGAACCAAAAAAATAAATAAATTGTCATGCTTGTGCCGAGCCATGGCATCTTCTAAAGACCAAACTTACTTTAGCTGACAGGGACACTAGCCCATGACCAATATAGAGCCCGCTCCTTTACCCAACCAAGTCATTCATTGTTGCACTACTCACCCTATTCCATTCATTGGTGCTCATCTGTTTGCCAAAGGTGATGATCGCTCCCTGTACTATCTCTGTGAACTTAGCTGTTTTCATGGATTTTCAAAAACCGGACAGTTTTGGCCTTCCAGACCTGTTTGAAGTAACAAAAACGAATAATTTGTGCTACAACAAGGAGCTCTTAGCTCTTAAATACCTTTCCCCCAAGAAGAGATCGTTCGTATAGAACCCTATCTTGTAGGTCTTTTGTATCCATTTGCATATCTTTCCTGCTAGGCCACAAATTGTGGGGCAGTCCTTGAAGAGATTAAGAAGACCTTCATCGCATGCAGCCATTGGGGGCACTAGATGTTCTTCACAACTGCCTCCCATCTTGACTTAAGCCAATGCTTATCCGAGTGCTTACCCCATTGCTTGTTCAATGGGACAAACCAATCGGTCGAAACCATACACTTCCTTGGTATGTGGTTTCAAAAAATGCATGTCCTTCGGCCATCGCCATGCCTTCCACTCAAATTTCGACTCCCAATTAGGTAGACACCAATTGTAAAGTTGTTCTAGAGCTCTATTGATTATCAGTCTTTCAATCCCATTGAGTTCAATCGGAGTGCCAGTTGGTCAGTTTCCAGCTATTGTTGCTGCAAACCCAAAATTCACCCAATTGTCAAATACCTTTGTTACTGATCCTTATGGCGACTTCCCTCCAAAAAGGGTTTAGGAAGATGTTTCGTGCTTTGGAGAGCCAAGGGGACCAATAAGTTGTCAAAATTTGTGAAAATACCTTGTTAGCTCTCCCCATTCCAAGGACTTTGTAGCTTTGTTGCATTTCCGAGCGAGCTCGCCCGTAGTGCCCCCAAGTTTCGGGACAGTCCACCGAGGGGCAAGTAGCTTGTCATGCACCTTAAGCCCTTTCCATTGGCCACCTTGCGAGCATAGCCTGGCGTTGTTCATCATGGACTTTGCCATAATAGCCCATGCTTGGTCTTGTTTCGCCATTGCAACCACAAACTTGGCGCATTTGGCGTCCGCATGGGTATTGGGGTTAAGAATCCCAAAGCCACCTTGCTGAATGGGTCTTGCAACAACATTGACTCTCTTTTTTTCCCCACATGTTGCCACTAGGGATCGAAACCACGTCATTGTGCATCCACTCAATTGAGAATCAAACCTAGCTTATTGTGCACATGCATCGAAATACTTGTGCACATCGAAATACTAAAGTCACTACGCTGAGACCTTGACACCTTCTATTTTTTTTCCAAAAGCGTGCTTTATATTAGTCTAAAGAAAGAGAAAATAATACATCACCTGAGTCCAAAGGAAGAGACTCGAGGATTTCCTTTATAGCCTACACCAATTCAAAATTTGGGGCCGAACACACAAACACCCCCCCCCCCCCCCCCCCGGCTCTGTTTCCGCGCGACCTCTCATGCCGCCTCTTACTGTGGTTGCAGGAACCTGCATCCGCTCCCGATCGACAGACAGAGAGCCACCGCAACGATTTCAAGAATGGGAGCAAGACGAAGCTGCATGACAAACGAAAGGCGGCCAACATCTTACTCCTCCGTTGCGTCCCTTGCGATCACTCCCCCCCGCACTCTTGTGAATGCAGACCATCGCCACCAGCACCTCTCGCTGCAGGCAAAATCTCTCTCTCTCTCTCTCTCTCTCTCTCTCTCTCTCTCCTTCCTTCCTTATGTCCATTGTCCACGCACCACTGGCTGCCTGGTTCTGTCTGCAAACCAAGTCCCACAGACCCCAAAAAAAAAAAATGTTGGTCTCCGCGTGGCAGATCTTTCTCTCTCTCTCTCTCTCTCTCTCTCTCTCTCTCTCTCCCTCCTCCACGCGCCAAATCACTTTCTTTGCTCCTCTCCTTTTTCCCTTAAACCTTCAAAGGATCTTTCCAGATTCTCGTTATTCACCTACTTCCCAAAATTGGGAGTACCTACTCCGTTTTGAGCATGGAGGGGTGCAATCGATAGCGCTATAGAGCATCTAGCCACAATAAAATCAATTTCGCGTGCGATGATCAACATGTTGCGATCAAGAGGCATTTGTTGAAACCCAGTCCATGGCACCACTATCCATGGCAAATTTAAAGCCTTTGCTGCCATCAAGGCTTGATCAAACTGCGATGATTTCGCCCTCAGCTACGCCACTCGTGAAAGCCCACGCTCCTGGTTGTCCTTAATCTTGTTTTTGCTTTTCATTTTTTAGGGGTCGATAGGTCCTTCATCAGGCACCCACCCCATTATTGGCCCCTTTACCATACGGCATGACTCGTTAGAGCTAAAGTTTAGTGGCAAAGTGAGACATTGTGTGCAACACTTAGTGATGAGGGGAAAATGGGTGTTCTTGTACAACACTTAGTTGTGAGGGGAAAATGGGTGTTCTTGTACAACATTGTGTGCAACACTTAGTGATGAGGGGAAAATGGGTGTTCTTGTACAAGTGGTTAAGAAAGATACATCCCTCCATGCAAAAGGCCTTGCCATCCGTCTTCAAGGACACATACCTAGCTTTTACAAGGAGCTAGCAACCCATACATTCACAAATCGAGCAGATCAAAAGGATCTATACTATAGATAAAAGGGGAGGGGTTTCTGGTTCCCCCCTTGACACCCGACATTTTTTCCTTAGTCCGGCCAGTGTGGCCTGCAAGCAAGCCCAAACAGTGACTGTCCCATTGTAACATTTAATGGCCTAATAACTTATGTGTAGCGGAAATTAGCATGAACATAGTGGGCATTTCATTAGAATAGATTCCTAATGAGGATTACAAGAGTGCTTGGGTGGAGAGAGCAACAAAAAGCATAACACCTAGTTAGATAGCATCAACAATACTTTCAAAAGAGAGAGAAATTAAGCTATTGACAACAGTTGAGGACCGGATTTGCATGGAGCCGGTCCCCCCTCCAAAAGGCTTTGTATTATAGTTTCTCCCATCAAGAGAGACATTGTACAATACAATTCTTTGTGTTCCTTCAAGACTAGCTAGTGCAATGAAGATGGAAGCTTCATGCACTAAGCAAAACACTTAATCAAACACAACTTGAATTATCCTCGTTCTCAGACCCAAGACCTCACACACCTTCGAAGATGGTGAGAGCTAGCAGGGTATGAGAGTAGATTAAGAGGAAGAAGGAGTATCTTACGAGAAAGATGTACATCTCCTCACATAATCACTCATATTAGCATAGCTTAGCTTAGTAATTAGCTTGGTAGAGAAGATGAGCATACATTGAAGCTTGGCTCTTGGTTCGATTTGCATCCACATGCCAAGAGAGTGTTGATGTAAGCTTCTATCTCACAAGCTTGGAGTAGGTGATGAGCTCTCCATTAAAGCTTGGGAGGAGATAGAGTATTCTTTCTTCACACCTGGTCAAGTGTGAGTGTGTGTGTGTGTGTGAATACCAAGCAAAAATCAGCCCCCCCCCTCTCTCTTGGGCGAGCCCTTCCTGCTAAATTGGTCTGGCTTTTGCCTCATTGGACCTCCCCAAGTCAAGCCAATGGGTGTTAAGTAGCATAAGTGATAGCCTTCTGACATGTGTCCCCCTTTCCCCTTTTGTGAGAGCTTTAGGTAATTAAATAATTAAACTAAACTCTCATTGGACCCCTTTGCCCCCTGGCCAATAGGAATCAGGCAAGCCATTGGGCTCCTGAATGCTCATTGGACCCCTTGGGAGACTGCCCAATAGTCTTCTAGGAGACTTAATTCTCATTGGTTTCTTTTATTAAATGTTTTTAAATTAATTAAACTAGATTTACTCTAGCTTGATTCTCATTGGTCCACTTCAAGGGTCTTCCAATAGGAATTGGGCACCCCTTGTGGGCATCTGGCCTAGGGAGCTGACATGTGTCCCTAATTCCCTTTTTGTAAAGGGAGCCTGTGTGTGTGTGTGTGTGTGTGGCTTTCTCTCTCATCCCCTACTAAATGGGCTCGCCCCCTCCTTTGTAGGCTTTGAAGAAGACTTTTGTACACACACTAAGCATCCAATTTTCCCTAGGGTTGACCTTTTGGACACAACCTTTGAATTTTGGAACCTTAGCATTTTGGAAGTCTTAATGGGCTGAACCTTAGGGTCTTTTTAGCCCACTGTTGCACATGGCTCTTTTGCAGATGGTCCCCCCTTTGGATCCCTATTTTCTCTCCTTTGGATCCCTAGTGTGGCCGGTCTGCTAGCTTAACAAATATTCTAGCTTTTTCTCCCCTGGCCTTCCCCACATTAAATGATCAGTTTAATATGAGAAAATCATTTAGGAGAATTAGATATTGATTATTATGACATTACCTCTCTCTTGAAATCATAGTCGTCCTCGACTATGGTGTAGAGAAGATAAAGCATGTTCATGAGTCCTTTTCTTAGCGGGTAGAGGATCCCTATGTTACCCTACGACATCATTCCATAATGGATGACTAGTCCATTTGGCGCTTGAGAGCCTGAGGCTGCCGCAAGCATGTCTGCACATCAGTCCTATCAGTCTTCCATAGTAGAGTGACAAGCTCTACTTGGTGTTTGGGAGACGTCGTCTCCACAAACTTGATCTAAGCATGCATACTACTTCATTTTTGTGCACAAATAAAGAAAAAGAGAGTCTTATAAGACAAAAATTTTGTTCATTTTTAACATTTTGTACATTTTCTTACTCTTGGGAAGCATTGTAAGCATTGACAAGGTTTAGGTTATCCTTTAATTGTATGCCTTGCATCCATCTAGCATATTCAAAAGGATAATTCTTAAATTTAATAAGATATCGTCGGATAGTCTTACCGCCTCTTAATACCTTGTCTTCATGTCGGAGAATGGACTCGGGCTGTAGCACCTCCTCTTGGTCCTCGATCTCCGGTGGGTCTTCAATAGTTGGTTCTTGAGGTGGCTCTCCTTTGTAAGGCTTTAATAGGCTCACATGAAAAGCATTGTGTATGAGCCAATGATTGGGAAACTTAAGTTGATAGGCCATGTCATTGATTGGCCTAAGAATCTGGAAGGGACCATAGTACCTTTTTGCTAGTTTAGCATAGTACTTTTGATGGCCCGTAGGATTCTTGCCCGTCGTGTGCCTTAATCGAGCCTTGGGAAACTTTAACAAGACCCAATCATTTTCTTTAAAGGCTTGGGCTCTTCTGTGCTTGTCAGCAGCAGCCTTTTGCCTTTGCTGTGAGATAGAGATAGCATCTTTAATCTTTTGAAAAGATTCTTGTAGGTCTCGGCTATACTCATCTGCAACGAAGATCTTCCCATGTACCTTAAGTAGCAAGGGACTTTTTGATCTTCCCTCAATTACCTCAAAAGGTGCTTTTCCTGTGGAAGTATGTACAGTGTTATTGTAAGCATACTCTACTAAGGGTAAGTACTTCTCCCATTGGGATCTTTGATCTACTTCCGTTACATAGGCTTTTAGTAGATCGAGAATGGTTAGGTTAGCTATTTCACTTTGGCCATTAGTTTGTGGATGATAGGCTGAAGAGAAGTTTAGCCTTGTTCCTAAATTCTCAAAGAGACCCTTCCAGAAATTACTGGTCATTCTAGGATCTCTATCCGACACTATGGACATTGGCAAACCATGGTACTTGAAAATTTGTGAAATGAAGAGGGTTGCCATTTGATGGGCTTTGATAGTCTTTTTGACAGGTATAAAATGAGCTTGTTTACTGAACCTGTCTACTATCGTCCATATCCCCGTATTCCCATGGATAGACTTAGGCAATCTAAAGATAAAATCCATGGATATGCTCTCCCAAGGTGAATTAGGGATTGGCAAGGGTTGAAGCAATCCAGGTTGCTTCCCTCTATCAAATTTTGTCTTTTGACATACCACACATTTGGAAACATACTCTTGTATGTTGACTTTCATGGTAGGCCAATAGAAATATGTTTCAATTCCCTTTAAGGTAGACTGAATCCCTCTATGCCCCGCATATGGGGGAGCATGAGATTCATACATTACTTTCTCACGTAGTGAGTTAGTAACGCATAGTCTATTGCCATAGAGAAGATAACCATCTTGTAAAGTAAATGGTTCTTCTTTCTTCCCTAATGCAAGGGCTGAAATCACATCTCTAAAATCGGGATCAATAGCATACTCATCTATCATTGAAGATAGATCATTGTGAGTTGCTATGGAAACCGCATTCACTCTCGGTCGTCTTGAGAGTGCATCGGCTACTTGATTATGCTTGCCAGCAATGTGAGCAATATGAAAATGAAATTGCGAAAGGAAATTTGCCCACCTCATTTGTTTGTCGGAGAGCTTGGTCTGCGTCATGAAGTACTTAAGACTTTGGTGATCCGTTCGCAGAATGAAAGGAGTCCCCAATAAATAGTGCTTCCATGAGTCTAAGGCATGTAGAACTGCAAGGAGTTCCTTTTCATATATGCCTAGAGCTTGCTCAACAGGGTCGAGCCTTCGGCTCTCATAGCCTATGGCGTGCCCTTCTTGGAGCAAAACAGCTCCAAGGCAATCACGACAAGCATCACATTGGACCTCAAATGGTTTTGAGAGATCCGGTAGTGTAAGCACAGTTTGAGAGATAAGCTTTTCTTAAGCTTTTCAAAAGCATTGTTCTCCTTAGCAGACCATGTATACCTAACGCTTTTCTTTGTTAGGTCATGTAATGGTCCCGCAATTTGTGAGAACTTTTCTATGAAGCGTCTATAGTATGCACACATACCTATAAAGCTTCTTAGTTCATGAAGATTCCTTGGTTTAGGCCATCCTTTTATTACCTCTAACTTGGATGGATCCATTTGGATGCCATCTTGAGAGATAATGTGACCTAAATATTGAATCTCTTGCAAGAAAAATTCACTTTTCTTTCGATTAACATAAAGTTTATTCTCTCTTAAAACTTGAAATATTACCTGGAGGTGTTGCTTGTGTTCCTCCAATGAATTAGAGTAGATGATAATATCATCAAAGAACACTCCAGTGAAGGTTCGATGAGGCCTGAACAGATTCTCCATCAAGCGGTTGAATGTGGCTGGTGCATTGGTCAAGCCAAAAGGCATGACAATGTATTCGTAAAGACCAAATGTAGTGCAAAACGAGGTCTTTACAATGTCTTGATCAACTATCCTTATTTGATGATAGCCACTCTTTAGGTCAACCCTACTGAAGTAGGTCGATCCTTGTAGCTTATCAAATAGGTCTTCTACCCTTGGAACGGGAAACCTATTCTTGATAGTGATCCTATTTAGTGCTCTATAGTCGACACACATACGATATGTGCCGTCTTTCTTTTGCACTAATAGCACAGGTGAGCAAAATGGAGATGAGCTAGGCCTAACCATGCCCTTCTCAACTAACTCATGCACTTGCCGCATAATCTCCTCTTGTTGAGCTTGAGAAACTCTTAAAGGAGGTTTAATAGGCGGTGAACTTCCTGGAAGAAGTTCAATTGCATGGTCATCATTACCTCGTTTAGGAGGTAGCTCACAAGGGATGTCGTCAATAAAAACATCTTGAAACCCCTTGAGAAAATTGGATAACTCTAATTCCTTTTGGTTGCTTTTATTTTCGTTTGTTAAAGCATTAGGTTCATTTTGAGAATCTTTAACAAAAATCATGTACACGGAAATAGAGCTCTTTATTGACTTGTTGAAAGCTGGTGTATGTACAATGGGGATGGTGTTACCCATTGCCTTAGCATCTATATACATGTCTTTTTCCCTGAACTTAAAGGAGATTCTCCTTTCAGGAAATTTAACATCGGCAGCCAGGCGGTCAAACCATGGTGCCCCTAGGATTACATCCTCATGCTTGAGAGGAGAGATAAAGAAGTCCTCTTTGTCCACATAGCCTTGGACATGAAGCCTCAATTTCCCAATTAAGGGAGTGACTTAAGATTCTTGCCCCTTGAAGGCACTGTCTGCGGGTAGGACATCTCCCATCTCGTAGGATTGTATGCCTAGCTTGGTGGCTAACTCCATAGATATAAAATTGTGAGTAGAACCAGGGTCAAAGAGAATAAAAGCATCATGTTCTCTTACCTTTCCCCAAGCATGGCATAGAGGAGATCCTTTGTGGTGAGTTTGGTGAGTCTCCTCCTCTTGGATTTCAACCAAGGAAGCTCTAGGAGGATCTTGGTGGTTGTTCTTTTGGGGACAAGCGCGGTACGCATGCCCTTGTTCGCCTCATTTGAAACACCGGTTATCCTTACGATAACGCTCAAGTTCTTCAGGAGAGAGTTTATTCTTACCTTTGTAAACTCCCTTCTCTTTAGCTTTGTTGGAGTTGCCCTTAGGAGACTTTTGGACATTGTCCTTCCCCTTAGGCTCATTGGAACCCTTGTTTTCTGGGGGCTTATTATTTCTTTTTGCCCCCGTTTGGAAATTGATTCGAGAGGCAACCATAGTGTGGTGTATTACCGCCGATATGGTACGTGGTCTTTGGGAATTGACATACTCCGACATTTCTTCGGTTAAGCCCGCACAAAATTGTTGCTTTTGCTCTCCAAAATCCAACCTTTTGAAGACAGTGGCTTTGAGTTGTAGGTCCCAAAAGTTGTCTACATATTTGTGGATGGATTCATTGGGAGAGAGCTTTAAGCTTCGCCATTCGGTGAGTACTTTGTCTTTGGCATCGGTGGCCAAAAATTGCTTCATAATGGAAGCTCTTAAAGCCTTCCATGTTCGTGGAGCTTAACCATTGGCTCGTAGGCTAGACCACCATTGTCTGGCGGACTTTTGAAAGTGCATAGCTACATGGCGTAGCTTAGAGGACTCCGTGAAGCCCTCATCTCCAAACGCCGCATTGAATTGCTGGACAAAGGCCAAGACTTTGTCCGTAGCACCAAAGGTACCATCATAGGTAAGGAAAGAGATGCTCTTCCCTCCCTCTTTGAATTTCTTCAACTTGGACGACCTCTTCCATGCGGCATAGGATTTCCTATGGCCTCTTCTTTTTGATGGTTCAAAGGTTGCACCATCACTTTCTTCAGAGGGTGAAGAATTTGAAGAAGGTGGAGAAGAGGGTGACCTCTTTCTCGCCTTTTTCTTATCTTGATCTTTGTCATCTTCACCATAGTTTTCATAAGAGGAAGAGGATGAAGAAGATGGAGAAGAGGGTGTCCTCTTTCTCGCCTTTTTTTTCTCTTGCTTTTTATCATCCCTCTTTGAATTGTGGTGGGGAGAAGAATATGAAGGTCTTCTCCGCTTTGGTGGTGATGGAGAGCGTTTAGCCCGCCGTCTTCGTGGAGCCATCTCCGCCGAGGTGGCGGGAGATTCGCTTCTTTCTCGTTCCTTCAGTGGAGGCTCTTGAGTTCTTCTTTGGGAAGGAGATACATCATCAAGAAGTAAATTCTTGAGTCCTTCATAAGGATTCTCTTCTTCTTCTCGAATCGGAGAGAGACCTCTTTTGGTAGTCTCACAAGGAGGCTTCCTAGGTGTTCTCTCGTCATGGTGATTAGCTTGGAGAATCCCGTGAGCACGGAGCTGCCGTTGCACTTCACTTTGGAGAGATGGATTGCCCATGGCTTGTTGAAGCCTAGAAACAAGATAGTTAACAAGCATTGAAGAATCATTAGTAGCTTGCTCATGAGCAAAATCAAAGTTATCAACATTAATTTCACTCTCTTTACTATTGTCAGCCATTCTAATAACTTTTAGGTGTAAACTTTTTAGGTGTACTTTGGCACTTCAAGCCCTAGTTGCTCCTCCTCTTTACCCCTTTAGAAAAAGCACTCAAGCTACTGTACCCGCGGCTCGAATACCATTAATTGCAAGGAATAGAAGAGAGGGTCTTTCGACACCAAAACAGCACCGGCTCCTGTCAAGCTTCTAATAGCTCAATAGTGGTTAAGCCGTAGGCAAGCCCCGTAGGACTCCACTATTAAGACCATAGCTCTCGACGGTGATGCCCCGTTAACTGCACGAAGGCAGGCGAACTGCAAGGCTGAAAAATCCCTATTCTACTTACTCACAGGCAATTAATAATACCAACCATTTGTAGCTAGCTTGAGGACCTCCCTTCTTGAGCAAGAAAAGAGAAACCTTGAGCTCTGATACCAATGTAACATTTAATGGCCTAATAACTTATGTGTAGCGGAAATTAGCATGAACATAGTGGGCATTTCATTAGAATAGATTCCTAATGAGAATTACAAGAGTGCTTGGGTGGAGAGAGCAACAAAAAGCATAACACCTAGTTAGATAGCATCAACAATACTTTCAAAAGAGAGAGAAATTAAGCTATTGACAACAGTTGAGGACCGGATTTGCATGGAGCCGGTCCCCCCTCCAAAAGGCTTTGTATTATGGTTTCTCCCATCAAGAGAGACATTGTACAATACAATTCTTTGTGTTCCTTCAAGACTAGCTAGTGCAATGAAGATGGACGCTTCATGCACTAAGCAAAACACTTAATCAAACACAACTTAAATTATCCCCGTTCTCAGACCCAAGACCTCACACACCTTCTAAGATGGTGAGAGCTAGCAGGGTATGAGAGTAGATTGAGAGGAAGAAGGAGTATCTTACGAGAAAGATGTACATCTCCTCACATAATCACTCATATTAGCATAGCTTAGCTTAGTAATTAGCTTGGTAGAGAAGATGGGCATGCATTGAAGCTTGGCTCTTGGTTGGATTTGCATCCACATGCCAAGAGAGTGTTGATGTAGGCTTCTATCTCACAAGCTTGGAGTATGTGATGAGCTCTCCATTAAAGCTTGGGAGGAGATATAGTGTTCTTTCTTCACACCTGGTCAAGTGTGAGTATGTGTGTGTCAATACCAAGCAAAAATCAGGCCCCCCTCTCTCTTGGGCGAGCCCTTCTTGCTAAATTGGTCTGGCTTTTGGCTCATTGGACCTCCCCAAGTCAAGCCAATGGGTGTTAAGCGGCATAAGTGATAGCCTTCTGACATGTGTCCCCCTTTCCCCTTTTGTGAGAGCTTTAGGTAATTAAATAATTAAACTAAACTCTCATTGGACCCCTTTGTCTCCTGGCCAATAGGAATCAGGCAAGCCATTGGGCTCCTGAATGCTCATTGGACCCCTTGGGAGACTGCCCAATAGTCTTCTAGGAGACTTAATTCTCATTGGTTTCTTTTATTAAATGTTTTTAAATTAATTAAACTAGATTTACTCTAGCTTGATTCTCATTGGTCCACTTCAAGGGTCTTCCAATAGGAATTGGGCACCCCTTGTGGGCATCTGGCCTAGGGAGCTGACATGTGTCCCTAATTCCCTTTTTGTAAAGGGAGCCTGTGTGTGTGTGTGTGTGTGTGTGTGGCTTTCTCTCTCATCCCCTACTAAATGGGCTCGCCCCCTCCTTTGTAGGCTTTGAAGAAGACTTTTGTACACACACTAAGCATCCAATTTTCCCTAGGGTTGACCTTTTGGACACAACCTTTGAATTTTGGAACCTTAGCATTTTGGAAGTCTTAATGGGCTGAACCTTAGGGTCTTTTTAGCCCATTGTTGCACATGGCTCTTTTGCAGATGGCCCCCCCTTTGGATCCCTATTTTCCCTCCTTTGGATCCCTACTGTGGCCGGTCTGCTAGCTTAACCAATATTCTAGCTTTTTCTCCGCTGGCCTTCTCCACATTAAATGATCAGTTTAATATGAGAAAATCATTTAGGAGAATTAGATATTGATTATTATGACACCCATCCCCCTCCCAGCCTCCAGGCCCAGACGTCGCCGAATGCAAATGCGCACACACACACACACACACACACACACACACACACACACACACACACACACACAGAGAGAGAGAGAGAGAGAGAGAGAGAGAGAGAGAGAGAGAGAGAGAGAGAGAGAGAGAGAGAGAGAGAGAGGGGTGATTGTCCCGTCCAGGCACCATGCAGCACGCGCCCGGCCAGAACCCCTCTCTCTCTCTCTCTCTCTCTCTCTCTCTCTCTCTCTCTCTCTCTTCGCTGCCAGCGCTACATAATCTATACTATAGATAAAAGGGGAGGGGTTTCCGGTTCCCACCCCTGACACGCGGCGTTTTTTCCTTAGTCCGGCCAGTGTGGCCTGCAAGCAAGCCCAAACAGTGACTGTCCCATCCCCCTCCCAGCCTCCAGGCCCAGACGCCGCCGAATGCAAATGCACAGAGAGAGAGAGAGAGAGAGAGAGAGAGAGAGAGAGAGAGAGAGAGAGAGAGAGAGAGAGAGAGAGAGAGGTGATTGTCCCGTCCAGGCACCATGCAGCACGCGCTACAGAATACCCAAAAAATACCCCTCAGGTCCGGCGCTACAGAAATCTATCTCTCTCTCTCTCTCTCTCTCTCTCTCTCTCTCTCTCTCTCTCTCTCTCTCTCTCTCTCTCTCTCTCTCTCTCTCTCTCTCCCCCGGGGCTGCCAACGTCGCAGAATACCCAAAATACCCCTCTAATTTCAGAAATTTCCTTTTGTCAAAAATGCCCTGTAAATTTTCCAAAATTCCCTCTCTCTTCTCTCTCACTCTCCCCGCTGCCAGCGCTACAGAATAACCAAAATACCCCTCAAATTTCATGAATTGCTGAACTACCCCCAACATTTTGTCAGCGTAGAAAATAGATGCTAAAAGTAGAATTTGAGTTGATTATGTAGGCTTTGGAGATGAATTGCTTCATTATTTTTAGACCTGATTTCCTTTTTAGACCCAGTCGGACAAGGCAGCGAATGTGACGCACGCATGCGCACACACACACACACCGAAGGCGGTTGACCAGAGAGGAGAGAAGCAGCAGTGAAGCTTTGCTGGCACTGTTTGGGTTAATGAAGCAGCATCGAAGCCATGCTTTTGCCAATAATTACAGTGGGACTCCCGTCGCCGTCTCCCTTGGACACGTGGTAGAAGCATCTCGATCTGACAAGTATGCAATGTCGCCCGATAGTGGACAGAGGCTGCACAGTTATCGAAGAGACTTAAGAGAGAGAAAGAGCAACTATATCTATACTAAGTATAAAGGGGGAGGGAATTTCGGCTCCCCTCCCCTTGCCACATGTCAAACCCTGCTCATTCTGGCCTCCTCCGACAGTGTGGACTTCAACTGAGCGAAAGCTTCCTGGCCTGTGTGCCCTGCGCGACATGACACAGTAGACGCCCGGTGGCAGAGAGAGAGAGAGAGAGAGAGAGAGAGAGAGAGAGAGAGAGAGAGAGGCGCTTCTGAGTCCCATTGCCACATGGCAGCTAGGCCAGTGCATTCTTTACACCGGCGAGAGAGAGAGAGAGAGAGAGAGAGAGAGAGAGAGAGAGAGAGAGAGAGAGAGAGAGAGAGGCGTTGAGTCCTACAGGCGGCCGCCAATTTGCCAGAGCTGTCCCTCAAGGAGTACAGATCTAGGAGCCACCTCCCACTGCCCACCAATGCTCGAAAAATACTTTTTTCCAAAAACTTGGCAAACCTACATATTTGAAACAATAGAGGTAAATTGACAAAATTTGAAGGTTTTTACACCAAATTACACTAACCCTAGGTTTTTTTTGAGCACTGCTGCCCACCAATTCTTTCTCCAAGTCCAAGTTGACGGCTAAAGGGGGAGGGAATTCCGGTTCCCCCTAGGAGCCACCTCCCACTGCCCACCAATGCTCGAAAAATACTTTTTTCCAAAAACTTGGCAAACCTACATATTTGAAACAATAGAGGTAAATTGACAAAATTTGAAGGTTTTTACACCAAATTACACTAACCCTAGGTTTTTTTTGAGCACTGCTGCCCACCAATTCTTTCTCCAAGTCCAAGTTGACGGCTAAAGGGGGAGGGAATTCCGGTTCCCCCTGACACATGGCAGCACGAGGTTCATCCAACAAACACAAAGGCGGGCTGAGCGCGAAGAGAGAGAGAGAGGGGGGAGAGAGAGAGCAAACTCAGTAGAGGCGGCTGGGCAGTGCTCTCTAAGCAGTGCGGACACACACACACACACACACACACACACACACACACACACGCGCACACAGATAGAGAGAGAGAGAGAGAGAGAGAGAGAGAGAGGTGTCTCTGGTTCTCCCCCTGACACGCGGCGTTTTTTCCTTAGTCCGGCCAGCGTGGCCTGCAAGCAAGCCCAAACAGTGACTGACCCATTCGCCTCCCAGCCTCAAGGCCCCGCCGCCGCCGAATGCAAACGCAGAGAGAGAGAGAGAGAGAGAGAGAGAGAGAGAGAGAGAGGTGATTGTCCGGTCCGGGCACCATGCAGCACGCGCCCGACCCGCCGGCGTTACAGAAGCTCTCTCTCTCTCTCTCTCTCTCTCTCAGCTACCAGCGCTACAGAATACCCAAAAAATACCCCGCAGGTCCGACGCTACAGAACTCTCTCTCTCTCTCTCTCTCTCTCCCCCGGGGCTGCCAACGCTGAAGAATACACAAAATACCCCTTTAATTTCATAAATAGCCTTTTGTCAAACATGCCCCATAAATTTTCCAAAATTCCCTCTCTCTTCTCTCTCTCTCCTCGCTGCCAGCGCTGCAGAATAACCAAAATACCCCTCAAATTTCATGAATTGCTGAAATACACCCAACATTTTGTCAGCGTAGAAAATAGATGCTAAAAGTAGATTTTGAGTTGAATATGTAGGCTTTGGAGATGAATTGCTTCATTATTTTAGACTTGATCTCCTTTTCAGGACCCGTTGGACAAGGCAGCGAATGTGACGCGCACGCATGCACACACATACACCGAAGGCGGTTGACCAGAGAGGAGCGAAGCAGCAGTGAAGCTTTGCCGGCGCCGTTTGGGTTAATGAAGCAGCATCGAAGCCATGCTTTTGCCAATAATTACAGTGGGACTCCCATCGTTGCCTCCCTTGGACATGTGGCAGAAGCAGCTCGATCCGACAAGTATACAATGTCGCCCGATAGCGGACAGAGGCTGCATAGTTATCGAAGAGACTTAAGAGAGAGAAAGAGCATCTATATCTATACTGAGTATAAAGGAGGAGGGAATTCCCCCCCCCCCCCTGCCACATGACAAACCCTGCTCATTCCGGCCTCCTCCGACAGTGTGGACTTCAACTGAGCGGAAGCTTCCTGGCCTGTGTGCCCTGCGCGACATGACACAGAAGACGCTCGGCGGCACATAGCGAGAGAGAGAGAGAGAGAGAGAGAGAGAGAGAGAGAGAGAGAGAGAGAGAGAGAGAGAGAGAGAGAGAGAGAGAGAGAGAGAGAGGCGCTCCTTAGTCCCATTGCCACATGGCAGCTAGGCCAGTGCATTCTGTACACCGGCAAAAAGAGAGAGAGAGAGAGAGAGAGAGAGAGAGAGAGAGAGAGAGAGAGAGAGAGAGAGAGAGAGAGAGAGACGCTCCTGAGTCCCATTGCCACATGGCAGCTAGGCCAGTGCATTCTGTACACCGGCGGCAGAGGCAGAGAGAGAGAGAGAGAGAGAGAGAGAGAGAGAGAGAGAGAGAGAGAGAGGCGTTGAGTCGAGTATAGGCCTGCGAGCCACCTCCCACTGCCCACTAGTGCTCGAAAAATACTTTTTTTTCAAAAACTTGGCAAACCTACATATTTGAAACAACAGAGGTACATTGACAAAATTTGAAGGTTTTTACACCAAATTATACTAACCCTAGGTTTTTATCGAGCACTGCTGTCCACCAATTCTTTCTCCAAGTCCAAGTTGACGGCTAAAGGGGGGGGGGGGGGGGGGGGGGGAATTCCGGTTTCCCCCCTCATACATGGCAACACGAGGTTCATCCGGCAAACACAAAGGCGGGCTGAGCACGAAGAGAGAGAGAGAGAGAGAGGGGAGAGAGAGAGCAGACTCAGTAGAGGTGGTCGAGCAGTGCTCTTTGAGCATGGGCAGTGCTCTCTAAGCGGCGAGGACACACACACACACATACACAGAGAGAGAGAGAGAGATAGATAGATAGATAGTTCTATTATCGTCCTGGGAGGTCAAATATGACCTATGGGACCAAATGAACATGTCACGTGGTGTGAGTGGAGTTCATAAGTGACTCTCGATGCTCAAAAATGGCTGAAATGAGCGTCGCAATAGAGAGTCCACATCGTGGTTGGGAGAGGAAGGTATGTAGGGAGAGCTCATGGCTGAATATATGGGGAAAAGAGGACCTAATGTGGTCAAAAGCTGAGCACTCAAGTAGTGTGTGGTACTCACTCTCTCGCACTTGACGAGGGCATAAGGTGCAAAGTCGATGACACTCCTCGCCAGTGCCCCAACGTCCTGTCTCGCAGCGTAGAGAATGGGAGCTAAGACGAATGGAGGCAATGGTGCGGATCGCACTCAACGGAGGGAGAGAGAGAGAGAGAGAGAGAGAGAGAGAGAGAGAGAGAGAGAGAGAGAGAGAGAGAGGCAACAGACTCAGAGGCGGCTCCTTTCCTTGAATTTGCCAAGAGGAAATCTTAGAAACTTAGGTAGTTAGGTTTAGTTTTTGGGTTTTTACACTATTTTACTCTATTTTGGGTTGGAATTTCTCCTTTTCCCCCTTGGCCTTGAACCGGTAGTTTTGAAATTGAAAACGGCACAACATTAAGCTGAGACAAAATTTTCTCGAACACTGGTTGCAGGCCAGTAGGCATCGAGAGGAGAACCATAGGTGTTGGAGGAGGAGGGGATCCCAGTGTCGCCAGTTTACAGAATTCAACGGCCGAAGGAAGGAAGGTATCAGACTAAGGGACAAACCCATCGTATCACTTCTCCCATTTCTTTTTTTTTTTTTTTTTTTGGGGGGGGGGGAGGGGGGGGGGGGGCGCTAGAGAGCATATCTGTATGTAAAGAGATATCTATACTAAGTATAATGGGGAAAGGGATTCCGACTCCCCCCACGGACACGTGGCGAAAGGAGGTTGCTCCGGCAGTGCTCTCTGCAGTCAGCGGTCGCACAGGTGCGCACAAGCGAACACCGAGAGAGAGAGAGAGAGAGAGAGAGAGAGAGAGAGAGAGAGAGAGAGAGAGAGAGAGAGAGAGAGAGAGAGAGAGAGAGTCCGGGGCTTGCTTTGATAATTTGACTGCGCTGGTTTCCTCGGCGGCTCAGGTCTGTGCAACGTTGGCAGAGAGAGAGAGAGAGAGAGAGAGAGAGAGAGAGAGAGAGAGAGAGAGAGAGAGAGAGGAGGGACATTGGGGAGATAGAGAAAGAGAGAGGAAGAGGGAGAGCGAAACAGAGAGCTTGAGAGAGAGAGAGAGAGAGAGAGAGAGAGAGAGAGAGAGAGAGAGAGAGAGAGAGAGAGGAGAGAGGGACATTGGGGAGATAGAGAAAGGGAGAGGAAGAGGGAGAGCGAGACAGAGAGCTTGAGAGCTTGAGAGAGAGAGAGAGAGAGAGAGAGAGAGAGAGAGAGAGAGAGAGAGAGAGACTAGAGAGAGAGAGAAAGAGAGAGGAGGAGGGAGAGCGAGAAAGACAGATAGACAGAGAGAGAGAGAGAGAGAGAGAGAGAGAGAGAGAGAGAGAGAGAGAGAGAGAGAGAGAGGGATGCAGATAGAGAGATGATATTAATTTGAGACACATTTTTCTCGAAACTGCGGAGAGAGGGAGAGAGGGAGAGAGAGAGAGAGAGAGAGAGAGAGGGTGGGGGGGGGGACACTGGGGAGATAAGAAAGAAAGAAGAAGAGAGAGTAATTTTCTTGATCTTCTTTTGTGAAATTTGTCAAGAGTGAAGAGCTTGAGGGTAAGAGGGGCCATGCCGCCGCGGAAGGCGGCGCCGTTTTACTAGTATCTGCTACATTTTTTTCTTTTTCTTTTTTATCAGACTAGTACTTGTGGGCAAGCAAGGGATTCCCATAAGATGGCTAAGGAGATCAAGCTTTGGCCGTTGAGTGACAACAACGATGACGTCTTGCGTTTGAGTTTCCTCAATCGTCAAGCCCTCTATCGAGGGCCTTTAAACTTATTATGTTTCTCACATATATGCCCAAGAGAATCATTGTTTGTATCAGTTGGTTCTTTTGCTGCACCTTCACCCGTAATGATCGCATATTAGCAACAAAAACCAAAAGTTATGGAATATGTGAGAGTAGTAACTTTACACCTTTTTTTTTTTTTCCAATCGCACAAATCCCATGCGAGTCAAAGAAAACATCCTTTTAACGTTACCAAGGTTGCTTGGTTATACTCGAACACATGACCTGGATCACGAGGACGATCGAATCGAATGCTCAGCCAACCAAGTTATGGAGTAGTAACTTTACACCTTAAATAAATCAAGAACCAAAGACCTTTTTGCAATAACAAGAGATATGCATACATAAAGACAAGCAAACTTGCACCACACAACTTTAGATTGCGCACCGTTAGCATCATCTTGGGATCCATTGATCAATATCTAGAAGTACCTTGCTATGTACTTCATTATACATTTAGTATTCGTTTGGCACCTCCCGAGTGCCCACATGGTACTATGATCGTAAGCCTGAAGGCCACCTCATATTCTGGTGTAATGTGCAATGTGTAGTATGAACATAAGAAAACAAGAATCGCGTAGGTGTGCCCAATTTTGTTTATAGTGAGTGGAATCGAAGCGGTGGCAAAACGTTTTTTCTTCAGTCTCATTAGGGAGATTCCACTTCATTTAAGAAGAAAAAGGTAGTAGGTGGTGCAAACAATTTTTGTTAAGAACCGGGTAGGTCTGTTAAATTTTTCTTTTGGGGCTTATCAAAGGGTATCTAGTGAGATACCCTCAAAAGAAAAAGGAAAGGTGGGCTCGCCAGCCAAGGGGCAATAGGAAGTGTGGCTGAGTAGTTGGCAAAAGACGAACGAGGCGTAGGGCATGGAGGAGCTAAATCGATATTTTTTTGTATGCAAGCTTTGGTGGAGATGGCAGCAAGTTGCAGGGGCGTAGTGGTCATCGCAAAAGGTTATGGTTGATATAGCACGTAACCAGGTCGACTCATGTTGGTGCACACATGGACAATCTACTAGTTGCTCCATTTACACTTCATTAGGTGGAATCTTTTGAGGTTCCACCCAATCTTACCTTGCTTCCATGCTCCTTCCGTGCTGCACCAATAAGACCCAGCAATCATCATGCCAAGTTGAGTTTGCAACCTCAGCCTTCGGATAAGCCTTTGCACACTAACCACTCCATCGTGAGCCGGTCCTTGGTGCCCTTGCAAAGCCTTACATTTTAAAAAAAGGTCAATGTCTCTCTGTGTCCCCACCTCCCTATGTTGCCAGTGCCCGCCACCTACCTTCATTGGCATTGCACACCACCATACGACGCCCTTTTCTCACTACCTCCTTGCGGTCCCAATTGCCGTGGATTTCTATCCACATATCCCCAATGCCTCCATGGCCATCACTTGGCTTGTCCTCCCTCCTGCGACACTTGGACCACCTATACACCCCCTCCCTCTATCTTTTAGCTAAATCTCCCATGAGCGTCTTCCCTGATTCTTATAAAACATGTGCTCCAAAATCGTACCAACCTACTAGAGAAGCTCCTTGTAAGTTTTGCTACTAGTCTGGTCTGTTGCCTTTAGCTCTGTGTGTGTGTGTCGTGCTGCTCCTGTGCGATCGTTGGGCTATAGGGTGTTGGAATTAGGGTTGTAGGGAAACACACAATTTGGAGAAGACGAAGGAAGCCCAAGGCACACAACAGAGAGTGTCTTACTTAGTGTGCAATGGAAAGATAAGCTAGCCCTAGAGTGATGGGGGTATACACAATGCACGGGGGGAAAAACCTCCTAGTGAGGGAAAAAATGCCATGATGGTCCTAAGTGTGTTCACACACATCACTACTACATGTATATGGTAACAAATCTCCCCTGGGAGTGATGCGGTGAACGAGAGCTGGCACATAGAGTATAGGGAAGTACCATGCCCTGAGGACATGATCAATCCACAAAGGGGAGTAAGCCCAAAGCTTTGCGGAAAGCTTCAAACTTCTCACGAGACAATGCCTTAGTGAAAAGATCTGCAAGGTTGTCCTGTTTCCGCACATAAGCCAAGTTGATCTCTCCCTGACATAGTGGTAATGCACCTCAATGTGCTTTGTGCGAGTATGAAAAATGGGGTTCCTGGCAACTGCCAATGTGCTCTGACTATCAGTGTAGATAGTGTTGGCAGTGTCTTGTCCAACACCCAAATCAACCATAAGGTGTTTGAGCCATACACACTCAACCGTAGTTGAGAAGACTACCTTGTACTCGGCCATACAACTAGAAGTGGCCATAGTAGGTTGCTTCTTGCTCAACCATGAGGTACATGGACGAGCATGAAACAAAAACCACTTGTGGATACTCACGTGTTAAAACAACCATCCCAATCTAAGTCCAAAAAAGCATGTAAGTACAGCGGCAGTGATCCCCCCTTGCGATAAAACAAGTCAAGATGTAAAGTGCCACTCAAGTAGCAAAAATTCCTCTCGACAACCTGCCAATGCTTAGACCCTGGTCTAAGCATGAATTTGCTGATCTGTGAGACTGTAAACTGAATATCCGGCCTCGTGTTGCATACATAAGTAAGGAATCCTACATCAGTTTGGTAAAAAGTGACTGACAGGATCACTAGCATCATGAAGACTCAATTTCAAACATGTTTCCATGGGAGTGGCAATAGGTTTGCAATCCTCAAGTACAAACTTACATAGTAATGTTTCTGTGTAACTTTTCTGACACAAGGCAATACCACCATCACACTGCTTAAACTGTATACCCAACTAATGATGCAATAGACCCAAATCTTTCATCTTAAAAGTAGCATTGGCAACAATTGTCTCCTTCAACAAGAAGTCTACTAGTTGCTGTTCACAAAATGAACATACAACATTTTTGCAAAATATAACGCACAATCTGCATTGTGCAAAGTAGATCCTCTCAGTGTTTTCTTTGATCGGTTCGTGGAGACACTTCAATACCTTCCACCATCCTTTCTTTATCTCCACGTCCTCACATGGCCCTATTGCTTTGATCATATCCTTGGTTACTTCTGTATTGATATCTTTCCATTGCATGTGGTTTGGATTTGCCCATTTTGATAGTCGTTGAGCAGTGCGCATCACTTGCTGTGCCGACATACCATACACTAGAGATTTCATGCGCTGAAATGCATTAACAAACACTTGTTGTTGATCATCAATCACTGATTGGGTACCACAAACTTGTTCTTCATCGGCCATTTTATCTTAGAGCTACAATGGACAAATAGACAAATATTCAATATCATTGACAAAAATATATTTTCACGATTCAACAGTCTCATAGATACACAAAGACAATAGTCTTGTCCCATTAGGAAAAATATGAACTCCAAAAGGGCCTTGTAAGGATCCCTAATTTTAAGGGATTAAGACTGAAAATGTGTGTGATTTAGGAGACAAGGCCATTGAATGAGGGTAATCTCATAGGATTTTTTAAAGGCTGTCATAGGCTTTTTGTAGGTTGAAATAGAGGCTAGGGAGGGAGGATAGGTACATTCTCTCTCTACCCAAAAGAGTGGTGGTCTTTATGACAATAACTACCCTCCCCCTCTTTTTTTGCCACATCATCAAGGGCGTCCATAGCCTCAGCCCAAAAAAGAACTTTTTTCAAAAAAATTCAAAAAAAACTCACTTTTACTCAAAACTTCTCCCCAACCTATATGTATACCCAAAAATCAAATTTCTCTCTCAAAATCTCACTGCTAGACCTACAAAATATCAAACTTCTCACCGTTTTTGATTTCCCTCCAAAATCACTCCCCTCTCTCTCACTCCTCTCCCTCTCTCTTCTCTCTCCTACTTTTCAGCACACACTCTTCCTCCTTCCCTCTCTCACTCCTCTCCCTCTCTCTTCTGTCTCCTACTTTTCAACACACACTCTTCCTCCTTCCCTCTCCTTGTTTTGCAGGTCCACTCCATAGCCCTCTTCTCCACTTTATAGCTCTCCTCTCCACTCCGTAGCTCTCCTGCAGCTCTCCATCCAATAGCTCTTCACTCCATAGCTCACCTCTCCCCTCCGTGGCTCTGCTACAATTCTCCACTCTTGCTCGAGGCCATCTTTATTCCCCTTGCCATGGAGCTAGGTGATATTACAAGCCTCCCATCTACAACAAGATCATCAACTTCAAAAACGGTTTCTCTACATATTTGGCTACCAAAGAACTTTGCACCCTCAAAGCGTCATTACTTGCGAACTGCACAACAACGCCATGGTGCAGGTCACACCAATGTGGACCTTTGGGTGCATGGTTGCCTCTACCCTAATGATCCAGCCATCAACGTGTATCCAACATTCAATAGCCTTGCTTCATTCTTACAATATGTAGATAGAGGGGAGCACATTCTTCTTGGATACTGCAAGCGGTTGTCATCTATTGAACCTAGTACCACACAATGGTCTTTGCAGCCCATAATATATAGCCCATAATCTCTGCCTTGGCCCCTCTCTACCTCCTTCATTCTATGCTATACAAACCCATCTCTCCATGATATGGATACAAATGACAATACAAATCTCCCATTTACAGCACGATTGTCACAATACAAAACAAAACGCGTACATATTTGGTTGTCAAAAGAGCTTGCACCCTCCAAGCGTTATGACTTACATACAACACAACAATGCGGCAGTTCAGGTCACATAGATGTGGACCTTTGGGTGGATAGTTGCCTCTACCCCAATGACCCTTTGGTTAATGTGTATCCAACATTCAATAGTCTCCCTACCTTCTTGCAATATGTAGGTAGAGGCGAGCCAGGTTTGCTTGGCTACTGCAAGCGGTTGTCCACTATCAGAGCTAATAGTGTGCAATGATGGATGCATCAACATCAAGTTATCATTCATAACACTGCTAGTGTACAACAAAGGATCATTCATGTGGAGAAAGAAGCACAAACTCTTCAACAAAATGTGGAAGAGAAGGATGGTAAGATTGCAAAGATTGAGGGTACCATATTGAGTTTGCAATAGACACCTTTAAGTGCAAGGGAGCATAAGAGGAGCTTCTCATCCATAGAGACACTTGCTCCCAAAGGTGCTGCTCAAAAGAGAAGAGTTATAGCTACAAGGTGCATTTTGGAATACCCTATCATATTTCCTACATGTATAAAGTCACTTCTGTGGTGATTGTTTTGTTTTTTATTCTTATTGTAGGAATTTCATCCAAGAGACATGTGGTAGCCAAAGCTAAGAGGATCCCATTCATTTGCTTACTAGTTTCCTTAAGAAGGCAGATGTCATAGCACTCTTGCACACACCAAAAGGAAAACATATCAATGGTGCTGTAGCCAAGGAGGTGATGCGTAAGTTTTCTAATCTCATGAGTGATGTTGATGTGTAGAAGGCAAGTGATGAAGTTGACATTAGTACAAAGGGTTACACTGCACTACATGGCCTCTTCAAGAACGCTTTGAGGGAATGAGGAGTTACTGAGAATGTATTCCCAGTGCCATGCAAGGTGAAACTTGCCAGAGGGGCCTCCAATGAAGATGTTTTCTCATGTCAAGGTCACTATTTGCACATTGAGGAGACAATGCCCTCATCTATCTTTGTACAATCTCCACAAAGTGCTAAGAAAGCTACCAATGCAAGGAATCGTGCTAATAATATTGAGAAGAAGTTTCCTTACTCTATGTCAAATAATATTTTTGCCGATTTGAAGAGGCTTCAACAAGCAATGGTTGTATTTTATGCATTACCTTCTAATTGTGAGGAAAGAATCATGTGACGTTTCCCTTTCATTGTTTTTTTATGACCTTCACTTATTGCTTTTCTTCTCTTGCAATGTTTAGAACTAAGTTGGTGTTTGTTTTCAAGCTTGACAAGTGCCAAATCGTGAAGCAATGAAGGCTAGAGAGGATGAGTGTTATCTTTTTATTGTTAAGACCTCAAGAAGACGTGTCTAGCAATGAAAATTTTGTCCTAGAGGATGCAGCCCCACCCCCCAAGCACTGGCTTTATATCATGCCATGCTTCCAGGGATTTCATTAACGTAATCACGATCGGGTGATTACGTAAATAACTCTAGTATTTACACAAAAAATCACGTGATCACGTTAATTGTTAACGTGACTTTGATTTTGACCTGCAAAAACCTATAGAGCCGGTTAGCCCTCCGGGCTTTTAAATTTTCCCTGCGGGCCCGCCGAGTATATGCAATAGTCCGACGGGTCCGCCGGGAAAATGAAAAAGCCCGGCGGGAGTAATTATATATAGTAAATAGTGTGCTAACCCCAGTCTTTTAGCTAGGCAAATCTTTGGGGAGTGTATCCGAGTGCCGGGTATTGTCATCTCCTTGTGAATTGACCTAAGGTTACAAAGTCACATGTCTTTTTTTGGGCCGGACGTGATTCTTAATTCGGTAACCACTTCTAAATTTTTTTAATTCGTTTACCGACATAAAGGTACAAAACCAAAACAACTGAAAACTTGGGGAATCATGCTCATTGCGAAGAAGCCATTGGTCCAAATGAGGGCTGTAATTGGTTTTAGAAGATGAGCATATGTAAATGACGAGTCAATAGTCAAGGGTCGGATGTCCTCTACTAGTGTACTAGGCATATAAAGATCCTTGAAGTCTTATATTTGAGTTGATTTACAATATAAGAGCTATAATCCTTGATTGGGTTAAAATAGCTTTTATATATTGAATTTGTTGCATGGGTGGGCTACAATCCTTCCTCGGGGGGTTCACTATGTGTAAAACTACCATATCATGTGCGTTCAAGACATGTTTGTAAAACCCCTTATCTGTGAATTTTGTTAAGAATATAATGTACCCTTTTCTTTTAAAATCTGTAAGTTTTTTTCAAATTTGAAAAAATAATTCCCTTCTGTATATATATTTCTATAAGTTTCAAGAACTTTAAATACCCTTCTGTTGAACTCGCGTGATAGGTTACATTTTTATTAGGTGACCTCCTTGGGAATCCTTCACTGGGTACAAGTAGTCCCCAATTGGGTGATTATATTGAAGATTTATTTGCGTTAGTTCATGCATTGGTTTATACAGAGATTGCATTATTTATTACGATAAATTATTAGTGCATGAAATGACCAATTATATATTTTATTGCTTTCCTTTTTTTTTTTTGTAGCAAATGAAATTAGATGTGTCTTATTGTTTGCAAATCAAAGTGGACATATAAATAATCATATAATAATAATTTCATAGAGAGATTCATAGCATTGTTATGGTTTTTACGCCATGTATAGATTACATTGCAATGTGTATGGTTGCTCACAATATAGGTGATCGTTATGTGGATTGACTAGCGTGCATTGAAACTCTCATATATTGCATCATGGTTACTTTCATATTGAATGGTTTTTAAACTATAATATATATTAAAAATAAAAAAATTGTTTTCAGTTTGTAACATCTTGTTCTTTTCTCTTCAGTTTTAATTTAAAAGCAATGGAGCAAAATGTGGGCACAAGTGGTACGAAGAAGCCAAAGAATAAAAAAGCTCCTGGCAAAGAGTGGGATTATGCTCACAACATATGCGGCCGATATATGGAGTGGCAATGTAAATTTTGTCACACAACAAAATCTGGCGGTGCACCACGTATTAGGGATCATTTTCTGGGCAGCGCTAAAAACAATTGTAGAAAATGTGAACATTCTCAGGCACCTGCAGTTGCAAAGCGTTTGAGAGAAGAGCTCGCCAAAAGGGGTGGCAAGAGACGACAGATATATAGCTCTGTGCCTTCGAATCAAGAGTCCCCAGAGTCAAATATTAACTCTGCAGATCCTGTAGTGACGCCAACTAACCTTGGAGAGCAACCTGCACAAGGAGAGAAAATTCCAGGCAGTATTCCTTTTAAACGTCACAATGAAGGTGGACTTTGTCAAGTGCGTCAAAAATCATTACCTTTCGAGTGCAGTCTCTAGAAGAAGCACAAACAGCACTCGCCAAAGCAATATTCTTTACTGGAAGTTCTTTGGTCATGGTAGACAGCAATCATTGGAAGGCTGCTTGAAAGAAAATCGGTGAGTTTGGTCCAGGATTTTCAGCTCCTTCTTATCACACAATAAGAAATGTTTTCTTGGACAAATGTTACATAGTCAAAGAGCGTGTTGGCAAAATAATACTTGGGAATATTTCACTTTCAGAATGTACGATTGTGAGTGATGGCTGGTCAAATGTTTAGAGAAGACCGTTGATCAATGTAATGCTGGTTTGTCCAAGGGGAGAAACGCTTATAAAGGCGATTGATAGTTCTGGTGCAATTAAAAGTGGCAAATACATTTCTGAGGTCTTGATTGATGTAATTAAAGAAATTGGTGCTGAACATGTCGTTCAAGTTGTGATGGACAACGCAAAGAATTGTAAAAATGCTATTAAATTAATAAAGAAGTGCTTTCCACACATTTTTGCGAATGGTTGTAATACGCACAACTTGAACTTGGTGCTGAAAGATTGGTACACTAGCGAAGAAACCACATGGTTCGTCAAAATATTTAATACAACACGTCAGGTTGTGAAATTTATCTTGAAAGGACAAAGAGTGCTCGATTTGTATAGGATGCGCATGTCAGTGATGCTGAAACTTCCTGCTGAAACTCGGTTCTGCACACACTTTTATACCTTGGAATCACTTCTCCGTAGTAAATGTGCTGTGATTGACACATTGAATTGCGTGGCCTTTGATGAATGGCAGCTTGAGCAGAAAGAAACAGTGAAAGATAAAATTATATGTCTACGTGGCAATGTAAACAGGGTTACTTGGTGGAGGAGTGTAATGGATGCATACCATGTAATGATGCCTGTTATCTTCGCGATTCGCAATCTTGATCAAAGGGCCCCAAACTTGGGCAAAGTGTGGATGACATGGTGGTCAGTCCAACAAAGTCTTGAAAATCCTGAAGAGCTGAAAGAGTCTGTAGTAGATAAGGAGTGGCGATTACCATTCTCTCGCAAACAACGGAAAATTTTGGCTAAGTATTTTCATGCAAGGTGGAAGAGCGCTCATAGTCCACTCCATAGCGTGGCTTACATGCTCGATCCAGAGTATTGGAATTTAGATCGGATGTCCAATACAGAGGTGGTAGGCGATTTCTATCACGTGGTCAACACGTTATACTCCAACGTTCAGGATCGAATTGATTGCATAAAAAAAATGAGTGCATTTAGATTAAAATAAGGACCTTTTGCGAATGATTTTGTACAGGTAATGGCAAAAGAGCAACCTGCATGGAAGTGGTGGATGATGAATGGTGGAGAGCATTACTCTACCTTACGTCCTCTTGCAATGAAAGTACTCGCCCAATGTGCAACAAATTCAAGTTCAAAGAGAAACTGGAGTATGTACAAGTATGTTCACAGCACTATTCACAACAGACGATTAGCAGACAGAGTAGAGAAATTAGTGTATATGTATTGCAACGAAAAGATACTGAATCACATCGAAAGTGCTGGCTACGAGGAGGAAATGCCGACCTGGTTGTATGATTGTCAAAACGAAAATGAAGAAGATTTCAATGTTGGTGTATCTCAATGCACTGTAGACGAAATAGAAGAGAATTTGATAATAGATGTGGAGGTTGAATTACAAGGAGAACCACAACACTCAGACTTAGAACCAGATAACAACTCAACTGATTCAATATAGCTTGAGAGTAGAATGAGTAAATGTCAAAAACCATTGTAAAACACCTTGTATTCAAATGTGTTTTGAGTAATTACAATGCAAAATATTCTCAATAGTACATAGTTTGTCGATCTCAATTGTGTTGCCCTGAAGCAGCATCTTGCTCATCAAACACATTTCTAATTGTGCTAGGGGTCTCTGGGCGTGCTTTCACACGCTTCATCTTTACCTTTTGTTCTTCCCACAATTTATCCCATAGCTCTAATTTTGACATGTCGCAAGCAGGTGGGATATCTTCCTTTAAGTCTCTGCAACATACTTTCATATTGCCCAACACTGTCCTGACCTTGTGGTGGGGCTCAAATTCTCGTATCCCAGCTGGACTCAACAACTCGTATTGGCCTTCAAGTCGCAACCTACGCTCTGAGTTCTCCCATATAGCGCTAGTGATGTCTTTGATGTAGACATCGCTTTCACTAATATGCTGTATGCGATCAGCTGCACATGATGAGATTGCCAAAATACATTCTTTACGAATGGCACGCATGATACATTTCTTCTGATCTGGCGTCATATTTGCACTGGACAATACAAAAACAACATATCAAACACAAATTCATGGTTGCGAATGACACTAACACTCTCATACTATCTCAGGTAAAGTCTTAACCACCACTTGAAGACTTTAACAAATGTTATGGAAATATTGATAAACATTGAATATAATCTTCACTTAAAATTGCAATCTATTACACGTGTAAAATGCAATTCAAACAAATGGTTTATAAGAACTTAATTCAGACCAAACAATACATTTTTCTCTGTGCGCATCTACTAATTCAAACAAAGCACACACCGACTTAAAATCTTCAAAAACATTTAAAACATTGGGAGTATACAAATTGGACTAGCAAATTGTGTTCACACATTTTTTTACATAAAATTTATGTAAATGTAGCAATAAAAAAGCGATGATAATTGCTGCTCTTTAAAAGATACAAAAGAATATTTAACATGAAAATTGTATGTATTTAGATTTTTTGCAGAGAATTTATGTAAATGAAGCATTAAAACTAGCTATAATGCTTGAGAGTCCTTTAAAAAGATTAAAAACGAATATTAAACATGCAATTTGTGTGCAAATATTTTTGTACATGTAATTTATATAAATGGAACATTTAAAATAGCGATGATTGATAAATAAAGTATTCTATATAAATGAAACATTTAATATAGCGATGGATGATGAATAAAGTATTCTATATAAATGGAACATTTAAAATAGTGATGATTGATGAATAAAGTATTTTATATAAATGTAACATTTAAAATAGCAATAATTAATGAATAAAGTATTCTTTTGAATATGATTAGCTAGTATATAATTTCAAATGGACAGTTAAAAACTACAAAATCAAACAATTCATACATTTTGTATATGAAATACTCTTCACAGCCGCGTTACCTATTTCATATACTTAATACTTAAGAAATTAACTACACATGCACATACAAATTATATGACGTTCGTACGACCGGGTTAACGACCTGAATGCCACATTTATGCAAAAACATATGCTTTTAACAAACGACACTCTATTAGCCGCGTTACCGATCGAGAGCCACCTGAGTCTAAGGAAAAACAATGGCCTACATATGAACTCATATAGCCACGTTACCGACCGATGCCCATATGTTTTTTGGGAAAGGGGAAGGGAAGTTGTCTTACCATAAGGATATTAGATTCACCGCATTACCGACGTAGTACCCAGACAATAAGCCAATACTTACCACAAGGACACCATCTTCCCCGCGTCACCGAGGTGATGCCCCCGTGATAAGCACTGTTCCGTAGAACAGCTTACACACACACTCCCATTGTGTGGTAAGGTACCTTATTTTACTTCCGTGCACTACGACAAAAGGCAGGCTACCACACAACGCATACACACACACACACACAACACATACTCGGATCGTGTGGTCAGGTACTCTTCTGCTGCCGTGCACTGCGATGTAGAGCACGCTCCCACACGACTCCCTCTCTCCCTCTCTCATCTCTCCTCTCGACGTACCTGCAAAGGTGGCACAAGCGCTCTCTCTCTCTCTCTCTCTCTCTCTCTCTCTCTCTCTCTCTCTCTCTCTCTCTCTCTCTCTCTCTCTCTCTCTCTCTGAGAAGACGAAAGTGCTAATACACCCAGCGGGGCCGATCGGGCCCGCGTATATATAACGCTAATAGCCCGCCGGGCTTTCCTGTTTCCCTGGCGGGCCCTCAAGGAAAATTATAATACTCGTCGGGCCCGCCGGGGAAACAGAAAAGCCCGGCGGGATTTTTGTGGGTTTGCAGGTCACCCTAAACCGATTTATGTGTGATCATGTTTACTGTGATCATGTAAATGTGTCAACAAGACCTTGTGATCACACAAAATTTGACGTAATTATGTAAATATTAAATCCCTCCATGATGCTTCATATGGAGTAATAGACTGCAAAGCTTTCATAGGACACCTGTTAAGTACATAAGTGGCACACATAATGGCCTCAAGCCAATAAGAATGTGGCAAAGCTTGACTTTTGACCATACATCGTGCCATTTCCGTCAGTGACCGTTTTTCCTCTCAGCAACACCATTTTGCTGAGGTGTATAAGGCACTGTACATTGGTGTTTTATCCCACAACTAGCCAGAAATGCATTAAATTTATGAGACATATACTCCCCCCCTCGATCGGAACGGAGGGTGCCCATAGTACATTTCGAGACATTTTTAGCCATAGCCATAAATTGTTTGAAGCACATAAAAACTTCGGACTTCGCTTTAAGCGGAAATACCCATGCATGCCTGGAGTAATCATCAATGAAAGTCACGAAGTAAACGTAATTTCCCAAGGACGGAGTTTGCATGGGCCCACAAACATCACTATGCACAAGCTGCAACCTGCATGTGGCCCGAACTGAACCATCCTTTGGAAACTTAGAACGCTGCATCTTACCCAAAATACAGTCTTCACAAACATGTTTGATAGGTGCTTCAAGAGGCGGCAAAGGAGCAAGCATATCAGATTTCTGCAAACGTAGCAAACTGGCAAAATTCAGATGACCAAAACGTGCATGCCAAAGTTTTGCATCCGAAATAGCCCTTGAATCTGCAACAGCATTTGCAAAATTTTGTCCCCACTTGTCATACAAAGTGAGCTTATACAGTCCACATCACAAAAGGCCAGATGAAACAATTTCATCACCAAAACTGAGATCATGAACTGTACATCCGTCATCCACAAATTTGACTACAAGTCCAAGCCTAGCAAGTGCAGATACAGACAAGAGATTCTTCTTGATCCCAGGTACATAAAGTGCATCAACAAGTGTGAAGGAACTGCCATTTGCAGCAGTAAGAACAATCTTTCCAACTCCCTGAACCGGATAAGAGGCATTGTTGGCACAAGTGACAAAATTCCCATGAGGGACAGACTCGAGAGAGGTAAACAATTCACGATGTGAGGTAACGTGCTCTGTAGCACCACTGTCAAAATACCACACATGTGAATCTGCAGCAACTGACAAGCATGCATCATGGACAATAGGATTGTAAGTGCACTCTGCGCTAAAAGCCCATTCTGCATCAACATCAGCATCACAGTCTCCTTTTACAGAAGACTCAACAATGGCTGCATTTGTAGTGGAACTAGCATTTGCAGTGGAACCACCCTCTTTCTTCTTAGCCTCTTTGGCCTTCAACTTAGGACACGACTTGATCAAGTGATCATTAGCTTTACAATAATGGCAACACATCTTCTTTTTGCCCTTATCACCAGAATTTCCGGACGAATTGCTGCCAGAAGAAGCATTAGGAATAGAAGTTTTGCCACTTGCAGTAGAACCATAAGAAGTGGCCACATTGCTGTTACCACCCTTTCTTTGAGAAGCAATAAAAGCCTATTCAACTGCACGCTGCCTAGTTCTGTTTTTTGTGGAAAGTGACACTTGCAATAGCAATGTGCATAATGAATCAAACTTGAAAACTTCAGGATTTCCTTGGGTCATCAGTCTCCAAGTACTAGCAAAAGTCTGGTAAGAATCTGGTAAGGCATCAAGAACAGTCTGCACAAGGGAACTGTCTGAAATGACTTCACCTGCAGAAATAAGTTGCTCATTGATATCCTTGACACTAGCAAGGAAAGTGTCCATATCATCTTCCGCATGCATAATCTTCGACTCCATCTCTTTACGCAGCAAAGCAATTTTAGCCTCATTACGACTTGCATAAAGACCAGCCAAAATATTCCAAGCCTGTTTTGCAGATTTTGCTGAACGGATGTGAGGAACAATGGTGCGCTTCACAGACAAAGCAATCAATGCATGAGCATGTGCATTGCTTTACATCCCAACAAGCTTGTTCTGCCTTAGACAAAACAAGTCTAATAGCTGCAATCCTTGTAACAAGACTTGCAACATCCTCAACATTGCCTACATCCTCAGAACCAGGACGTACATCAATGCCTTGCACAATGTTCCAGACGCCCTTTGACACAAGAAAGTGTTGCATCATATAAGCCCATATATGGTAATTGTCCCCATCCAACCTGTCCTTAGCAGCAAACATCTTGAACACATCTGTGTTGTTGTTGTCAGCCATGGTAAATGCTGCACCTGATGTGAAAACTGCCCGAAAATAGGAGAAACGAAGCGGGAACAACACGGGCTATATAGCACAAACCGTAGAAGACTGTAAGGCACATGTTATGTAGAAAACGACACTCACAAAAATTCTGCACAGAATGACGAAATAGCATGTGCAGACCTGTCTGTAGTGGAAATGGAGGCCGAAATGACCCTGAATAAAAAATCTGAGCAGACTAAGCTCTACGAGCTAGCCCGAAATTTTTGTCAACCTGCAAACGATTGGCAAACCTCATTGAAATTGGGAAAAGTGAGCAGGCGTGTGCTGGAGCAGCTGGCGACTAAGCCGAGGAGGATGCAACCTGCTCTGATACCAATTGTTGGAATTAGGGTTGCAAAGAAACACACACAGCTTGGAGAAGACGAAGGAAGCTCAAGACACACAATAGAGAGTGTATTCCTTAGTTTGCAATGGAAAGATAGATAGCCCTAGAGTGATGGGCGTATATACAATGCTCGGGGGAAAAAACCTCCTAAAGAGGGAAAAAATGCCCTGACGGTCCTAGTGTGTTCACACACATCACTACCACATGTATATGGTAACAAAAGATACAGAGGATTAAACCTTCAATGGAGAACCTTGGAGTGCAATATTGCAGCCATGGCATGGAGCCAAGAGGTGGTTGATAGAGTTTTTGTAGGTGCTCTAGCCATGAGAATCTTGGAGATGATGAGCTAAGGAGGTGTACATGATAGGGTAAAAGAGTGTTGGATAAGTTTACCCCAATGCTGTAGCCATAGCCATGGATAGCTTGTAGATGATGGGCTATGAAGTGGTAGAAGAGGTGCTTGGTAAAGTCTCCACAAGTGCTACAACCATGGAGATCTTGGGGAGAGAGGACAGTGGAGGTGTAGATAAAAATGGAAAGCACACAGAGAGAGAGTGTGTGTTTAGATCGTGAGAAGCTATAGAAAGCTTCCATATGTGTTGCAGCTATGGAAAGCTTCCATATGTGCTGTAGCCATAGCCATAGCCATGGATAGCTTGTAGATGATGGGCTATGAAGTGGTAGAAGAAAGGGTAGAAGAGGTGCTTGGTAAAGTCTCCAGAAGTGCTGCATCCATGGAGATCTTGGGGAGAGAGTACAGTGGAGGTGTAGATGAAAATGGGAAAGCATGTAGAGAGAGAGAGAGAGTGTGTTTAGATCATGAGTAGCTATGGAAAGCTTCCATATGTGTTGCAGCTATGGAAAGCTTCCATATGTGCTGTAGCTATGGAAAGCATAGAGAGAGAGAGAGAGAGAGAGAGAGAGAGAGAGAGAGAGAGAGAGAGAGGGAGGGAGGAGGAGGAGGTAGAATGGAGGGTAATGGCTGAGAAATGCAGATTTTGGTGAAAGAAAATAGATTTTTGACCATGTATTTGGTTAGGGGAGCTTTTGGGGAGTGAAAAGTGAGATTTAGAGATTTTTTAAAACTTTTGAAAATTTAGGGTTACTTTATGGATACCCATGAAAATGGAGGGGAACCCCCCATACTTTGTTTGAGGCTATAGCTGTGGCCACTTTCTTCGTATTGGTCCATGCTTAATCACCCCTTAAGCTAAAGGGCCCTTTTGGGGTTCATATTTTTCCTAACGCACTACATAACAGGTCGTAGGCCCCTTAAGTCAAATCACAATTGATGCGAAAAAAAATTCACAACTGATGGAACCAATCGAGCCACAAGACAAATATATAGCACAAAAATGTTCAGGTCGGATAAAAAGATGGCGCAAGTTCAACAAGCGATTGTTGGAGATGATTAGGGTCTGTCTTTAAATGTTCTTTGGAAAAGATCAAAACATCTGATGCATTTCTTCTAGTTTATCGCTCTCTTAACTTCATCCAACAATCTACTTTTATTTGAATGGCCCTCATGACATCTTGATCGGGGTGGTAAAAAACTTCTTCTGGGAAATAAAATTTCCTAGCTACACTCCAAAAGTCTATCAACATGTCGAATAGATAATTTAATGCATAAATTTGATTGCTTTTGTGTATGCATCTGCACATCATGGATCATATATTTTTGGAGCAATCCACGGTCAATTTGCAATCTCTCCTTCCCTTGCTTTTTGTGCCTCCAAAACTACAAAGTATGACTGTCCGCTTGTATGTAGATAATTATTTGATACACGCTTAACTGGCATTCTAAGCATCATTCCCCAATCAATGATTCCAACATGGGCTTTATTTACGCGAGTAAAGTCCAACATTATGTTGAAATGATACAAGTCACTGTGCACTATACCAGCCGAGTGAGCATCCACAACGCCATCAATTAAAGCCTGACAGGTTCTTGGCATTTGCTCAATCACTACTTTGATCCATGCGGTCTCTATCTCTGGTAAGTGTTGATTTGTTGGTGGCAATGACCTTCAGCCGTGTTGTAGCCTGTGCATGTGGCATCTGAACTCTCTATGGACAAACGACAAATGACACATCATGTCCCCCAAGGTGCCTTTTTTGTAGTATGGAAAGATTGTGATCTAGGGAGCTTCGATGGTAAAGCCAATGCATCTTACAATGGAGGGGTGAAGTGTTTGCATTCCTTGCTCTGTCTGAAAGCTATCAAATTTTGCCTCACTCCCTCCCTTGTAGAATTTTCCCACACATGTAATGTGCTCTAGAAAGAAAGAGATGTCTTTAATGGTGTATAACGTGCACACACCCAAAGAGCCGGCTCCAACCCTTGTACCTTCTAGCAGGGCCTCGTGGGGAATTCAATCAGATGAGCGTACTTGACATTCAATGCCGTACACATGATTGTGCCGGTGCTTGCATCTGATTGGTCACCCACAGCCGCTTGCACATCTTGGGCCATCTTCATTCTCTTGGGTAAGGTAGCTTGGTCCTGAGCTTTCACCCGCTTCATCTTGACCGTTTGCCCCTCCCCATAATTTGTCCCAGAGCTCTAATTTTGCCATATTGCAGGTGGGAGGGATATCTTCCTTTAAGTCTTTGCAATAAAATTTCATATTGCCCAACACTGTCCTAACCTTGTGGTGGGGGTCAAATTTTTGAATCCCTGTTGGAATCAACAACTCATATTGGCCTTCACCTCGTAGCCTACGCTCTGTGTTCTCTCATATAGTGGTAGTGAGGTCTTTAATGAAGACGCAGCTTTCACTAATGTGTTTTATGCGACCATCTGCACATGATGATATTGTCAGATACATTCTTTTTGAATGGCACATATAATAATTTTTTTTGATTTGGCATCATTTTAGCACTGGACAATAAAAAACAACATATCAAATACAAACCCATGGGTAGCACACTGCACTAACACTTTCACACTAGTATAGAAAAACCATAACCACCATGACTTGAAGACTTTAAGAAATGTGCACGATTATATTCATACACATTGGAAACAAATTTCACTTTAAAATGCAACGTTTACTCGTGTAAAATACAGAGCAAACAAGTAGTTTTTAAGAACTTCATCCACATCAAACAATACATGTTAAAAACCTGAAACATTTCACCACATTGTTACTTATATTTTTCATCATGCACTTCCACACTAGTTGAAACAAAACATACACTGGCTTAAAGACTTCAAAAATTTGTGCAAGATTATATTTATTCAGGTTGATAATCATTTTGACATTAAAATGGTATTTTTACTTGTGTAAAATGCAATAAAAATAAGTAACTCCAATAAAAATGTCCAGATGTAACAGAACCTGTTAAAAACCCAAAACAATTCAAATTTTTTTGATAGAACATAAGACCTGAGTTTATATTTTGCACGTTATGATGATTCACTTCAAAAAAAATGCCTCATAGAAGATACATGCATTGTGATGTTCATATTGCCAATTTTATTTTAGCTCATTTAAAACACTGAAAGTATACAAACCAATCATAAATAGCAAAGAACGTCTTGCTCTTCAAAAAGATAAACAATGAATATTTAACATGCAAATTGTGTGCATATACTTTTTTACGTAGAAGTTCATGTGGGTTAATTTTATTTGCGAGTTAATCAATTCGTGTTTTTTTGCTACAGGTGATGCTTTTTCGAGTTTATAGAAGCGTGGATTCCACTCATATGTATGCTCTCTAAGGTGGCGTTGTGGTATGTTAAATAAGTACTGAGGGAAGGAGAGAGAAGAAGGATTAGACGGAGAGAGAAAACCATACTTGTGAAATAGAGATAGGATTGGGGTGTGAGAGTACCGACAACGAGAGAGAGAGAGAGAGAGAGAGAGAGAGAGAGAGAGAGAGAGAGAGAGAGTGGGAGATGAGGGGGAGAGAGGAAAGATAGGTTCAAAATGAAAAAAGTCCGGTTAAAGTTTGGGCAAGAAGGTTCTCAAGCCGGTTCAAATTATTTTATTTAGTAACTTGGTATAGAATTGTTTATGTGTTGGTTTAATGTATATACTTTATAAATATCCTACATTTTAATTGAGATGAAAGTGGAGTTAAGTAAAAGTGGAGTTTTGTTGTGAAGAAGGAGGTTGTGTGCACGTTTTCTACTCACATGTGTGTGTGTGTGTGTGTGTGAGAGAGAGAGAGAGAGAGAGAGAGAGAGAGTGGGAGATGAGGGGGAGAGAGGAAAGATACGTTCAAAATGAAAAAAGTCCGGCTCAAGTTTGGGCAAGAAGGTTCTCAAGCCGGTTCAAATTATTTCATTTAGTATCTTGGTATAGAATTGTTTATGTGTTGGTTTAATTTATATATTTTATAAATATCCCACATTTTAATTGAGATGAAAGTGGAGTTTTGTTGTGAAGAAGTAGGTTGTGTGCACGTTTTCTACTCACGTGTGTGTGTGTGTGTGTGTGTGTGTGTGAGAGAGAGAGAGAGAGAGAGAGAGAGAGAGAGAGTTTGCCTGTTCATATGCGTGTGAAAAGGTTCCAAAGCCGGGTCCACAAATAATGTTTTCCGAGCCCTTAGAGAGGCAGTTAGTGGTGGTTACTCATTCCACTATTATATGCCTATAGTATTCATAGAAGAATAATAATCATAGTGTTTCCCGAGCCCTTAGAGAGGCAGTTAGTGTTGTCTACTCATTGCACTTTTAGATGCTTATAAATCTTATAGGGGAATAATAATCGTAGTGACAAATCATGCATATTTTATTGCACACCCCACTTTAAAAGTTAGTGGTGGAGTAGTAGACGATTATAATATTCATATTGACAAATCATGCATATATTATTGCACGCTCCAATTTAGCAGTTAGCATATGCTGCGTGGGACCCCTCATGTCACTAACACATGCCACTCTTCCATCATTATCAATGCTTTTTGAGAGCATGGTGCTTTAGCCTATATAAATGTTACAAGGCAAGTACCATATGCTGCGCAAGTGAATCGGAGGTGCTAGTCAAGAGAGATTTTTTCATTTTCCTTGTACTTATACAATCCCTATAGGATATGCAACTACTGGTAATGAGGTAGTTGCAAAAATCCATGAAGAGCTTCACAAACTCCCCCCCAACGCACCCCTTGAAGAAAAGAAGACGTTTACACAGAGAGAGCGTGACACAAACAAGGCGATCCGGATGTTCAACCACCTTAATCGCGCTCACAACACCGGAGACCAGGAACTCAATGATGACTTTGAGACAATGCGAGAAGCTCTGGGCAAGTGGGAGACATGGGGGTACATAGATAGCTCTCGAAGGGCCGCTTTACAGGCGGAGATTGACCATTTGCTTGTCTGCAAACGCACAATCAACCTGGTCGACATCTCTGGCTCTAATGTGGTTGAAGATTGAGGAAAGATTTAAATAATTATGCACTAAATAATATAGTTAAATAAATATGCACTAGCACATGATAAATTGTACTAGTGTGATGCAAGTTGTACTGTGTGTGTGTGTGTGCAGGTTTGATTCCCTACCTAATCATGTAAACAACTTATTTTAATTATATGATGCTTATTTTAACTATATGATGGTGTTCCACTCTTCAGTGCCTTGGCGAGAATAATGCATATGTCTCTGTCTGGCTTATTATTATTGAAGTAGCTGTGATACTTTTAATCGGCCTGGTCTACTAACACATCTTCAAGATCTGTCATAATTTAGGGTATTGTTGATATCTTGTAGCTAAACTGAACCGTCAAATGTAACTACAAGCTGTTTGAAAGCCAAATGTAAAGAAAATCTATGTGAGTTTTTTATATAATGCAAGAAAAAGATGAGCATGTCTTTAGTATTTACCCTACTTTTAGTAGAATATACTTTCCTGTCCATGTAGGTGTTGTTGCAAACAAGGATGAATCCCTAATAAGCCAATTTGAAACTAGGAATCTAAAAAATATTGATGGTTGTACTTGTTTGGGCGAAGACCTCAAAGTAATGATACACGCATAGACTCTTGCATATAAAATAGTAATTAAGAACACTTTACTAAGTTGAAGAACTGCATACGTACATAAACACACACATATAAATAACTATATATATTGTATAAACAATTACTTAAAAACACTTTACCAAGTTGAAGATCTCCTTACATACATAAACACACACATATAAATAAATAAATAAAAAGATATTATATATATATAATATAAATATTATATATAAAACTATATATATTCTTAGACCGACAGTGTAAAGAAATACTGACAAGCAAATGAAATTTTGACAGTATAAGAACGTGAAAAATAAAAATAAAACCATTCCATACTTGCTTCTGTGAAAGCTTGCCTAACTTTTGTTAAGCTTTCCTATTCTATACTTGCTTCCGTGAAGCTTGCCTAACTTTTGTGTATACATGAAACCATGATTATGTTTCTAAACATGAACAAAAAGCATGATTATATTCACAAGCAATCAAAATTTCGACAGCATAACGGCGCGAAAATAAAAACAAAAAAATTTCCCATTCCATACTTGCTTCCGTGAAGCTTGAATAACTTTTCTGTATACGTGAAATCATGATTATGTTTTCAAACATGAACAAAAAGCATGATTATATTGATAAGCAATCAAAATTTCGGCAGCATAACGGTATGAAAATTCAAACTAAAAAAATTTCCATTCCATACTTGCTTCCGTGCAGCAGCGAATGATCACGGGAAGAAGAAATTACATAAGCAAAAAAGCATATGTTGGTATATTACTTTGGTAAATCCAAAGCTCTCAACAAACTTCTATCTAGTATAATAAATATGAAATCATGGCTGAATTGATAAGGACGATCAACACCAACAACATGTCTTCAGTAATACCAAAAAAGTGGCACCCAAACACCATGGTCACACGTCGTTCCATAAAAATCACAAACTAGAAAAAATGATAGATAATACCAATGTTGATGTCAATCAAGGGCAATGTGATCCGGGCTCATATTGTTGCCAATTAGTCTGCTCATCGCTATGTGCATCAACTGCTGAAATAGCACGTACACATGGAGCCTTGAAGCGTGAAAGATGTTGATGGAAGACCTCTGGATCACTATCTATGCAGAGACAGTGTCTAGACAACTCAACGCAAACATTGCCCAAGCCACCACATCCAGAAAACATATCAACAATGTAGGTGTGCTCCGCAGTAAATGTCCGCACAAGCCAGCTAAAAAAAGCAAAAAATATGCGTATTTTTACTTTATTTAACATAGTCCAATAACGCATAGTAGGAAGCATATATTCTTACCGAAAGAAGTCAAGGCTACGCTCGGCGGCACCTCTAAGAGCGTGTCCTCCAATGTACTCTCCGTCGGCGCGCTCCACCAGTATTCCAGACTTGGCATCGAAAGAGTTGTTGTCCACACTCTCTCCATCTCGTCGATCGTAGATAGGACGTTGACCCTTACGATAAAACAATCCTAGCAATAGTGTTTCCACCTACAAATTAGAATTAGAATGTGATCTAATTGAAGAAAACTACAAGCATGCTTTTCAATCAACAAATAAATTTACTTACTCTCTCAATCTCAATGGTTTAGAACACAAATAGTTTAGTGAGTATGATGA